>NC_092336.1:41322500-41972500 GCF_046630445.1 Rutidosis leptorrhynchoides
CCTACAACTAGTTGTCCACAGTTAGATATACAGAAATAAATCGATAAATATTATCTTGAATCAATCCACGACCCAGTGTATACGTATCTCAGTATTGATCACAACTCAAACTATACATATTTTGGAATCAACCTCAACCCTGTATAGCTAACTCCAACATTCACATATAGAGTGTCTATGGTTGTTCCGAAATATATATAGATGTGTCGACATGATAGGTCGAAACATTGTATACGTGTCTATGGTATCTCAAGATTACATAATATACAATACAAGTTGATTAAGTTATGGTTGGAATAGATTTGTTACCAATTTTCACGTAGCTAAAATGAGAAAAATTATCCAATCTTGTTTTACCCATAACTTCTTCATTTTAAATCCGTTTTGAGTGAATCAAATTGATATGGTTTCATATTGAACTCTATTTTATGAATCTAAACAGAAAAAGTATAGGTTTATAGTCGGAAAAATAAGTTACAAGTCGTTTTTGTAAAGGTAGTCATTTCAGTCGAAAGAACGATGTCTAGATGACCATTTTAGGAAACATACTTCCACTTTGAGTTTAACCATAATTTTTGGATATAGTTTCATGTTCATAATAAAAATCATTTTCTCAGAATAACAACTTTTAAATCAAAGTTTATCATAGTTTTTAATTAACTAACCCAAACAGTCCGCGGTGTTACTACGACGGCGTAAATCCGGTTTTACGGTGTTTTTCGTGTTTCCAGGTTTTAAATCATTAAGTTAGCATATCATATAGATATAGAACATGTGTTTAGTTAATTTTAAAAGTCAAGTTAGAAGGATTAACTTTTGTTTGCGAACAAGTTTAGAATTAACTAAACTATGTTCTAGTGATTACGAGTTTAAACCTTCGAATAAGATTGTTTTATATATATGAATCGAATGATGTTATGAATATCATTACTACCTCAAGTTTAGTAGGTAAACCTACTGGAAGTGACAAGAAATGATCTAGCTTCAAAGGATCTTGGATGACTTGAAAGTTCTTGAAGTAGGATCATGACACAAAAACAAGTTCAAGTAAGATTTTTACTCGAATTAAGATAGTTTATAGTTATAGAAATTGAATCAAAGTTTGAATATGAATATTACCTTGAATAAGAAAGATAACCTACTGTATATAACAAAGGTTTCTTGATCTTAGATGATTACTTGGAATGGATTAGAAAGCTTGGAAGTAAATTAGTAAACTTGAAGGGATTTTTGAGGTGTTCTTGAAGTGTTCTTCCTATGATGATTATAGCTTGATTCTTGAAGTGATTTTTGATGAAGATGATGATTAACTACTGGAAAAATACGTTCATAATAGTGTGTGTGTGTTGAGAGAGAATTAGAAAGAGAATTGGAAGTGAAATGGAGTGAATGATGAGTGGTAATTGGTGAGTGGTGAGTGGGGTTAAAAGGAGTTCTAGTTAGTTGACTAGCTCATGGTAGAAGTTAAAATTGATTAGTCATACATGACATAATCAAGAGTGGAATCTCATGCTAGTTCCTATTGGTATATACCCATAGTAAGTACGTTTTGAAGCTGTGTATAATACGGGTAAGAATACGACTAGAATTCTTGATGAAAGAAAAGAATGGGAAAGTAACTGTAACCATTTTCGTTAAGTATGAGTGTTTTGATATATGTCTTGAAGTCTTCCAAAAGTATTTTAATACATCTAAATACACTACATGTATATACATTTTAACTGAGTCGTTAAGTCATCGTTAGTCGTTACATGTAAGTGTTGTTTTGAAACCTTTAAGTTAACGATCTCAATTAATGTTGTTAACCCATTGTTTATTATATCTAATGAGATGTTAAATTATTATATTATCATGATATTATGATATATTAATATATCTTAATATGATATATATACATTTAAATGTCGTTACAACGATAATCGTTACATATATGTCTCGTTTCGAAATCCTTAAGTTAGTAGTCTTGTTTATATGTATATAACTCATTGTTAATATACTTATGGAGATACTTACTTATCATAATCTCATGTTAACCATATGTATATCCATATATATATCATCATGTCGTTTTTACAAGTTTTAACGTTCGTGAATCGCCGGTCAACTTGGGTGGTCAATTGTCTATATGAAACATATTTCAATTAATCAAGTCTTAACAAGTTTGATTGCTTAACATGTTGGAAACATTTAATCATGTAAATATCAATCTCAATTAATATATATAAACATGGAAAAGTTCGGGTCACTACATTGCCACCTAGAAGAATTTCTCCTTCAATTTAAGGAGTACCTTCTTGTCGCACAACACCCCTTTCGCTGCCCTCCACTTCAACCATCCTACCCGTATACGATGTGTCACGTCCTCATCTATCCTTCCCGATTTGTGAAGCATCGAGCCTAAATATCTAAAGGACTCTTGTGGAGGTAAAATCTGATCCCCAATTCGGACATCCACTATATCCTTTTGTTCCTCTTCGACCGTCTTGAAATCGCATCTAAGGTACTCCGATTTAAGTCTGCTAATCCGTAGGCCATTTGATTCTAGGGCGATCCTCCATTGCTCTAGCCTTCTGTTAAGCTCATCCCGGGAATTCGAAACTAATATAATATCGTCGGCAAATACTAGGCACCATGGGATGTTGTCCTGTATCCTTTGAGTTAGTTCGTCTAGATCTAGAATCAAAGCGAAAAGATATGGGCTAAGGGCCGATCCTTGATGTAAACCTACCTCTACCGGGAAAAACTCAGTGTTTCCTACCGCCGTACGTACACGAGTCTTCGCCCCCTCGCGCGGGACACAGTCATAAGCCTTTTCCAAGTCTAATAAACTTTTGTAAGAAAATAAAAAGTAGAAAGAAATAGAGTAAGAAAGAATGAATTGTGTGAAAAATGATATGATTGTTGGGGTTTAAATAGGAGTAAAATGGAGTAAAAATTGAGTTTAAAAAAAAAAAAAAACTGGTATATATCCGTTGGGTAACGGATATATTAACCCACCCAATCATTTGCTGCCACCACACCATTTGAAGCCCGTTTTTTTCAGTCAAAATGCTGACTAACGCCCCGTTAATGGCGTCAGGGACGTCAGTTTATGCCAACTCGTCTGACGCTGGCCCATCTGACGCCGCGTTAGATTCAGTCTTACCACATGGATATGGATGACGGAGCTTTGGTTCCAGCTCACAAGTCCCAAACACTTGCCAAGCTGGATTATTATATTATATTTATATATTTACAAAGTTAATTAAAATATTAGATATACCGGTTCAGGTTTCAAACACAATTTTTTGGGTTGGACAACCCATTGTTTTTATTATATCATCATTGTCAAGTGTCAACCTAAAAAGGTTCACTGCATCATTTAGCCACATGTAGTTCTCAATAATTCATTCATACAAATATAAAACTTCTATTTGTACCATCGCAAGCAGACCAATTATTAGTCAAAAATCATCACAAAATATCATTAATAAATTCTTTCAATTAAAAGCAGCCCTTATACATTCTTTTCATTCACAATTAGTTTCTAATGAATAACATGACAGACTAGAAGTTCATAACTAAAGCAATACTGATCTCTAGAAGAAAAACTAACAAACAAATAATTAAACCCACATGCTAACTTCTATGTAAACCTTTAAACGATCGAAAGATAAGACTCGAACGTGAGCTTCTAGGTGAACATTAGTTGGATTAAGAGCCTGTTTTGAAAATGCGTCGGACCTTGATTCATGGGTCAAGTGCCTAAGAGAAGAAGACAGTGAGTATAGCTGTATAGGTTAGTGGTTAACCTGTGTCTTCTGTAAAACTTTCAGCTCCTTTGAAAATTGCAATGGCTTGCGTCTCAATACCAAATTCACAAGCATCATAAGTAGAAATCATAATTCAGACATGTTGGATAGTCATTCAAATCGTGTTGAAACCAGTCAATTTTCATACAGGTCAAAAAAGGTCATGACCCAAACACCTTTTGCCACCTTAAAGAAAATTACAAATAACTGATGATTGCAGAGTTGTGACAACAAAGGCATCAACAGCATATGCTCATGTATAACACATGTTGCAGCATACATATTAGATGATGCCAAAATACGCTTCAAACGCTTTTGCACTTGTTACACTTAAGCTTAATATGACCCATCTTGAGATTACACAACAACGAACGACCAACTCACAAGTAAATGAACCAAAATTACTACTTATATAAACGAAAAAAGGGTAAAGAACTACAAAGAAGATAACTATGTCCCCTTTACTAATCATCACTCAAATACAATACGAACATTGTTCTTAATGGTTACACTTGAGGTAAGTAGCAAGCTAAACATTCTTAGCTTTTCGAAAATGAAGTTGTACAAACTTTCTTATTGTGGGTTTCGGTCCAAATAGGCAACCAATACAGTTTCGTAAAAAAAACCCCTCAAAGTGTACCAATTAACTAGTTTTGTGAGGACCATAAAGTTGAAGAGTGAAAACTTGTTGCCCATTGACTTTATAGCGAATATTACTTTGTACTTCGAGAACTAAAAATAGTTGAAAAAAAATCCTTCACCAACACCCAGGCTCTTGTTTCATACTCATCTGTCGCGATGAGGTGAACATCATTGTCTGTTGTTTATCAAACACAAAACAACTATAAAGAATAATCAACTTTACTATAAATGAAAAATCTACTTACTTATAGGTCAGCACGGGTTATATATATATTTGATAAGGGTCAAATGGACCAAACAAAATGTTTAAAAGGAGATCAGGTCACCGAACATGGCTTCGATAAGGGTCAAATGAACTAAAATTGCCACGTGAACCATTACCAAACCCAACTGTTGCCACCTCTATTTAAAAATAGAAACACGAAAGCAAAAATACCTGAGTTTTATTGGACAGGATGCTATTAGCAAGATCCTCATTTAGTGCCACGGGTAGTGGCGGCCCAGGCACGCACCTCATGCTATGAGAAATAAGATTAAGGCCGTATCGGTTAGCAGCAGCATTAACATCAATGCATACAGAAGCAAAAAAAAAAAAGTTATATTTATCTCGCGTACTCATTTAAGATGGCATTGAGATTGTTCTTCATCTGACTAAAAAGGTTGATATTCTCCTGCAGCTGTAAATAATGGTGTATACCTCAGCTTGCACAAATATGACACATGTACAAGCATATATGTTACAATATATGGTCTGAAAAGGTGGAACAAGTAGTTACCTTTAACGAACCGATATTAGTTGAGATCTGACTCAGAACATGGCTGTTTTGATCCAACATATGCCTTATTGAGCCTTGTACTGCTGCTTCAGAAAATAGGGGAAAAAATTATGTGTCGATACAACCATTAAGACAGAGGTTGAACTTTATGAGTAATTAAATGCTTGAATTAAGTTAATGCTGCTCAAATTTAGGGACCAAGGGTATACAATAGTACTATGTACTTCAATAAAAATTTGCTTGGTTAATTATTTCACTAATAATGTATTGTATTCTATGGCTAAGCATTGACTACATGACTTTATTACTTCACTCGTTCAAAAAAGAGATGCATCTAGTTGAACTCAGTGACATTACTGTTCATCTTAGAAATCGACAAGCCTGATAAAACACTAACCTTCAACATGATTACCATCACCCTGAACACGCTGCATTGTTGAAACTGAAAACGGAGCCACATTAATGGTTGAATTTGATGGAACACTTGACTTCGAGGACACTTCCATCACTTTATCCTGAATTAATATGAAACATTTGATACTGATCATTGAACAAGCAATACATTGCTTGTGAGAAGAGAAAACAAAAAAGAATATTTTACAATGAATGGAGTATTAGACATTAGTTCTTACAAGCAATTTCTTAATAATTATCTTGCGATCTTGCAATCATGTAAATGATGCTGAGTACCTGACCATATCAAAGCCCTCATTATCCTATTAATAACTACTTATATATGTAAATTCATGCTTGCTAAACCACAGAATCCTATAACACCATTATTCTGATTCAAGCATGATAAACCACAGTTTCCTAATATGCATATATACACACATTTACCACTTCTAAGTAAATATACCTCAGCTCAAAGAAATTTAGATATTTAGATACAAGAAAAAATGCCAAACAAGTATCCAATTGACGTACCTTCCTATCTTTTGTTTTCTTCCACAGATTCAGCTCCTCGTGTTTCCTTCGTTTTCTCTGCCAAATACTTCATCTTAATAACCATTCAAGCGAGAAACTTTACAATGTGGCCACAAATTTTTACATTTAAACCATTAATAAAAAACAAGCTCCCAAGAATGTATCATAAACAAAACGGGTAACAAGAAGCTCACCTTCATCCACCTACACCTGAGTGCAACATCACGAACAGTTTTATTACGCAACGTTGCAGCAGTCTTCACATACTTTACGATACCAGGTTCATCTGCATATCTAAATTAATAAAAAAAAAAATCCAGTTCTTAATTTACTATCCAATCATCCAACTAAAGAAAAAAAATATGAAAAGGAGCATCTTTTAACATTAAAAAAATGTGTGCAAAAACACATACTTGGAAAGTGCTTCTTCTAATTTATACTGTTCATCAACAGACCACTCCACAGCCAACGCAACTCGATTTTTCGGTTCCGAAACCGAATCAACCACAAGTGAATTATTACAAGTATTCCCAATTTCTGTAAATGTTGAACTAGTACTATCTACTATACCTGAATTCCCTTGAAAACTAATGCCACCTGTACTATTATTATTATGATAATGATAATGATGATTCATCCTACTAAAATCATAATTCCCAATTGTAATCATTTCAGATTTAGTATCTCTTACGCTAGAATCAAATGATATCACTTGTTGATTTATACCAGAACTTTGTTGTTGCTGTTGAAGATGATGAAATCCTGTAACCATTATTACGCAATTTTGAAACCCTAGATTCTTCTCTTATGTAGATACATAAGATAAGATGTACAGATATTCAACTTATGATCTTCGTTGAAATCATCTTTACTAACCTCAAAGTGATTCAATCGTTGATAAGTCAAACCCTAATTCGAACAAACGACACAGATTAGGTCATACAAGCAATTATTATTTATTATTATTTATTTAATTTATTTATAATTTATTCCGTATAATAAATATAATTCTATAATACAAGCTAAATATGGAAATAGAAATCTGGAATAATAGTAACGATAACGATAATAATTATCGATTTGAAACTGGTAAGCTGTTATTGGTTGTTTTCGTTGCAAGCTGATTCATCTCTCTCTCTCTCTCTCTCACACACACTACGACATTCTATTTTTGAGAATATTTTTTCTGTCCCCAAATTTTTTATATATCATAAATAACATCAATTATTAATTAATTTTAATTAATAAATTAAATTGAATGTAAAAAAATTTCTAATACTCTTTAGTTTTTTAAGGTGTGATTACACCATTCTCAACGATAACGATCTTCCTCATCAAGACAAACCTTTACATTATCATGTTCTTCTCATTTTTTTCTAGGATATTAACACTAAATTTAATGACATACTCAACGGACATTGTCGTACCAAATTACTTTAATAAATCAATGTACAAGTGTTCAAGCTAAAAAATACATATAAGTAAGCCATTATATTTCTTTCCCTCATTCTCGAATATGCTTGGTCAAGAAATTATACACGGCAAGTCCATAAGGGTGAATTGATGATGGATGAATGACAATAGTACCCTGGAGGGCGATGGTCAAGACGCTTGAAGGCGAGCTCCGTTGCTAGTGGTCTTAACATTCATAAAAGTGTTGCAAATATCTATATCTATATCTATATAAAAGAGAGTTTAAAAAAAATTACATGTGATTAGCACTTTAATTGTAGCTAATTGTGCCAAGTGGAAAATCCACATGTCCTTTCCACAAGTATTAAAGAAATTAAGCAGCTAAATAACGATTATTAATTTATATATTATTACTTAATGGAATTAATAAAATAGAAATACAAACGGGTGTAACCCCATGCCTTTTAAAACTTGGAAAAGTAAAAAATGCTTGAAAAAGGCAAAATCAACTTCATCATTTTCATCTAACATAATTATGTATCCCAATCTATATATTTGGATTTACCAAAATTAATTATCATGAATCAAAGGTTGTAATCTATATGTCAAAATATTAAGCGGAGTTAACGTCTATGCAGTCTACTCTCTATTTGTTTGCTCTGACACTTCCAAGACCAAGAAGTCATCATCAGTAGTTCAATGATACTCATCTCATCGTACAATAAAAAATTTGTATCTATATATAACTAAACTTTAACGATTTTTGAGCAGTCGTGCAACGCACGGGCTCAAAACCTAGTAACTATTATATACAATACTATTAACGAGTTTTTATTCTTATAAAATATAAAATGAGTGAGCTGACCTTTTATATTTAATATTATTTTTCTAAAACTCTGAAGGACAAAAGTGTGAGTAGGATAAGCATTTGATGCTCGCATGAATTGTCAATATTCCACCAATCCACCAACTAAAGTATAATATACTAATAATAAACATATATTTTAATGTTTAACACACCTTTTATATTACACTAGTTTATGACCCGTGATTACACGGGTTTGATAAAAAAAACTACTTTTAAAAAAGGATTCGACAAAAATATAATTTATAGAAAACGGATTTGACAAAAGTGATTGATACATGTCGTTGTTAAGTTTTATACTCCGTAATAGTAAGTATTAAATTCAACTTTATATATTGTAAAGGATCATTACGATCTGCCATCTAATATACATTTAATTCAACTTTATAATAATAAATATAAATATATAATAAATATATAAATATATACTGTATGATTTAATTCATACCATCCTAAAGGTTACATGTACTCCTAAAGGTTACATCGTATGTGGAGGTTTATGATGCTCCCGGTCCATAGCCTCACTTCAAAGAGTGGTCAATGGTCCATTGTTGTTATCATATCGGTTGTACTTTTAGTCTAGCTTTTCAATGTTTCAAAAAGACACATTCATATATGTGTTATATGCCTTTGGCATGCTAAAACAATTGTAATTCTTGGGTTTTCATGTTCGGGATGAATTCTCCTTATTTGTTATATATTCATTTTTTCGCCAAAAAAAA
The DNA here is from genome assembly GCF_046630445.1 of Rutidosis leptorrhynchoides. Classification (NCBI taxonomy): domain Eukaryota; kingdom Viridiplantae; phylum Streptophyta; class Magnoliopsida; order Asterales; family Asteraceae; genus Rutidosis; species Rutidosis leptorrhynchoides. Next base: position 41,331,637 of record NC_092336.1, read on the forward strand.
ATTACTCTGAAGAATTAAATAGAATGCAATTATGTAACTCAAAACTATCTAAATCCATAACTTATGAAAAAAAACTTCTTATGAAAAAAAAAAAAAAAAAAAAAAAAAAGATACTCCATCATAAGCCGACTATAAATAAATTCATATATGCATTTCATTGAAAGCCTTTTGTGCCTTAGCTTGTTTCCTAAAACAATAATAAGTACACTAAACAAACTCCTATATGTTATAATTCAGTAGGCTTATAACTACCTTTAGTGGTTTAATTCTTGATGTTATAATTCAGTAGGCTTATAACTACCTTTAGTGGTTTGATTCTTGATTAAGAATACTAATAATGAAGTGTAAGAACAAAGATGATAATGGAGAGAAAGAAAGAAACACTTTGTAAGTGTGAGAAATGGTGCAAGTTTAATGCTTGCATTCATGGCTATTTATAGCAAAAATATCACAAGTTTAGGTAATACAATAATATTACTTTTGTGTATCAATAATTGACTATCCATTTATATATATATATTTATATATTATAACACTCCCCCTTGGATAGCAATTTTGTTTGTTGAAGATCAACTGTAAGTTACTGCCTCGTTAAAAACCTTGCTAAAGAAAACCCAGTGGGAAAAACTTTAGCTAAGGGAAAAAGAGTGCAGCATGGAGTTGACTCCCCCTCAAGTAGACATCGCTTCGGTTGTTACATCTTTTGAACATGTCTCATGCCAATGTTATGAACGTGTGTTCTGAAAATAGCAGTTGGAAGTGCTTTCGTGAAAAGATCAGCAGAGTTTTTGCTGGATTGAACATATCTCATTTCAATCTCGTTGTCCTTAATGAGATTTTGAGTGTATGAGAAGAATCTAGGAGGTATGTGTTTGGTTCGGTCACTTTTGATATACCCTTCTTTCATCTGTGCTATGCAAGCTGCATTATCTTCATAGATAATTGTTGGACTTTTATCGCGTTCTAGTCTACAAGAATCAGTAATGATTTGTGTCATTGATCTCAACCAAAAACATTCACGAGTAGCTTCATGTAATGCAATCACTTCGGCATGATTTGATGATGTAGCAACAAGTGTTTGTTTTTGAGAACGCCATGATATTGCAGTACCTCCATTTAGGAATACATATCCAGTTTGAGATTTAGCTTTATGTGGATCAGATAAATAACCTGCATCAGCATAACCAACCAAATCTTGTTTTGATTCGTTAGAATAAAATAATCCTAAATCAGTAGTTCCTCGAAGGTATCGAAATATGTGTTTGATCCCATTCCAGTGTCTTTTGGTAGGAGCAGAGCTGAACCTTGCCAACAAATTAACTGCAAAAGAAATGTCAGGTCTTGTACAATTTGTAAGATACATAAGAGCTCCAATTGCACTAAGATATGGTACTTCTGGTCCAAGAATATCTTCATGATCTTCACATGGACGAAATGGATCAGTTTCAACATTGAGTGATCTAACAACCATAGGAGTACTTAATGGTTTTGCCTTGTCCATATTTGTAACGACCCGGAAATTTCCGACCAAATTTAAACTCTAATCTCTATATGGTTCCGACACGATAAGCAAAAACCGTAAAGTTGACCCGCACCTTTTCAATCTTTCTATACTTATAAGATTAATATTTACATAAATTAAACCTTACCAACATGATAAGCAATCCAAATTGTTGAGACTTATATTTTCGAAAAGAGTTTTACACAACGTTTGACCATCTAGTTTGACCGACGATATCACGAACTATACAATATATGATAATTATACGTTTGTGTATATATATGTATATATACATATTTAACATGATCTAAGAATGTTTTAATATCTCATTTTGTATTAATAACAACAAGTTATAAGTATATTTTGAAACTACTAACTTAAGTTTTCAAAACAATAACAATACGTAACGTTATTTGACATAAATACTTACAACCTATAATGTTTATACATATATCGTATAAGTAATGTATTTAATCACTTTTAAAGACTTAAATACATAAAACCATATAAGTGTATTCACAAAAGATAGCTATATTTGAATCCTCATTCCATTTTTCACAAAATTCTATACGTATACCTAGAGTATTTGTACTCGTATCATACATAGCTTCTATATGTATTTACTAATAGTAAATACATGTCAAATCACCACCTAACCAGCCATTGTACATGCCCTTAGGGCTAGGTAATTGTATTTGGAAGCAATTAGGACTAGATACATAAAATGATTACTTGAAAATTTTGTCCATATACTCCCATTATACACGTTTTTTTTAGTATAAATACATGAGCATTTTTGTTTCATTTTACTTCAATATTTTAGCCAAAACACACACATACTTTAAAGCCTTAAAACCCTTAATCAATTCAGCAAAGTTTTCAAGAAGATCTAGCTTCAAAAACCATACTAAAACACCATAAGAAAATCATACAAAAACACTTCAAGAAAACCTTCCAAGAACACCAACTTACTTCCAATCTTTCATCCACTTCCAACACCCTTTTGATTCTAGCTTCTTACTCCTCTTTTACAGCAACCTTGTCCAAGGAACTTGAGGTAGTATCTATGTTCATAACCTTATTCGATTCATATATATATAGCTATCTTATTTTGTGGTACAAAAGTTTAACAACAAGAACATAGTTTGAATGTTTTCAAACTTGTTTGCAAACTAAATAGATCCTTCTAACTTAACTTTTAAAATACTTCAAGACCTGTAATATAACTTATGTATATGTTAATTTAACAAGGTAAAACTTGGTTTTTCAAAGTATAAGTATTTTTAGAAAAATGGTCATTAAATGATTTTGTTGTAACAAAAATGTTTAACTTCATATGTTTCACTAAAGTCTCACCTATGCCGTATGATTTTGAATACAAACCAAGGTATTTACAGTTCATAGTCTTAAAGAAGAACTCGATCCAAGAAGATGGCAATTTGAATCAACGAAAACGGATTTGTAACGAAGAAACTATGACCGAAACAAAATTGGTTATCCTAGATCATTTCAATTACGGGATCAATTGGAAAAAAATTATATAAATCACATATTTCTAAGATAACATGATATTTTATATATATGTACTTATAATTCAATTTTATATGGTTCAGGATCACCCGTAAACAACACGAGAAGATTAATCATAAGATCCCATGATTGTACGCAACACGTCATTTGACAACACCGGTACTTTATGTACGCAACACGTCATTTGACAACACCGGTACCATGGGTCAAGATTAATCTCGACCAACACATATACGATGGGGTTTTATTGATTTCGTTGGGGGTTTTATTTATTTCATTGCGGGTATATTAAACATCTAAAAATGAACCATTAAAATTGAATTACTAACATCGGACTGCTAACTACGGACTAAGGAATTATTCAAAGTATTAAAAGTATAACAAGTATATATTTATAACGTTTGTTTAAAAATGAAAACATATTGATATATTATATATGGATAGGTTCGTGATATCAACCGGAGACCAAGTCAAATTATATATATATCTTCAAGACGAAAGTGAGTATATAGTCCCACTTTTAAACTCTAAATATTTCGGGATGAGAATACATGTATTTTATGTTTTACATTATGGACACAAGTAACTGAAAAATATATTCTACGTTGAGTTGTACCACTGGCATACTTCCCTGTAGCTTGGTAACTAATATTTACAGCGGTATTGTAAACGCGAATCCTGTTGATAGATCTATCGGGCCTGACAACCCCAACCGGACTGGACGACCAGTATTCAACGGTTGCACAGTACTTCGTTTCATGACTACACTTGGTACAGTGTAGTAAGATTTCATATTAAAGGGAATATGCGACGTGATTAATTGTTAAGTATGGTTACCAAGTGCTCAACCACTTAGAATATTTTTATTGAAATGATTATATACGAAATCTTGTGGTCCATTGTTATAACGCTGCTAGCAACAAACCTATATATCTCACCAACTTTATGTTGACGTTTTAAAGCATGTTATTCTCAGGTACGAATTAAGTCTTCCGCTGTGCATTAGCTCATATTAAGGATATTGTTTGGGACCATTTAAGCTATGATACAAGGACGTTGCATTCGAGTCATTGAAGTTCATTAAAGACTATTGTTATGCAAATGGCAGATTAGATCATTTGGTTGTTATAAAATGTTAGGCTAATATGTCAACTCTCGATGTAATAATAGATTGCCTTTAAGAAATAAATGCAACGTTTGTAAAATGTATCATATAGAGGTCAAGTACCTCGCGATGTTATCAACTATTGTAATTCGTTTTTAATCTATATGGACGATGTCCGGATGATTAGTTTCGGATCCTTTCAGTTGGTATCAGAGCGTTGGTCTTAGCGAACCAGGCCTTGCATTAGTGTGTCTAACTGGTAGTTGTTAGGATACATTAGTGAGTCTGGACTTTGACCGTATCTACCTGCTAAAAAGTTTTGCTTATCATTTCTAGTCGGAAACCATCTGCTTATCATCCTTAGGGAGTTGCCTGCTTATCATTCTTTAGTCTAGACACGTCTTACTGCATCTAGTGCATCGATAGTGTATAGACAAAATTCATATCCTAGCGTATCTATTACTATAAACATTGCCCGACGAATTTCAAAGATTCTCCGTAATTCACGGGATTTCGGTATTATATATACATATGAAAATTATGTATTGAAGAGTACCAAACCCAACTCCTATAATCTATTCCAAACCAAAAAAATTCATTTCTCCAACTATACAAGATGAATTCTTCATCCAGTTCGAATTCCTCCGACTTCGATAGCTACGCCGACATGGATTTCCATTCGAGCTCCGAGAACAGCGTCACCGGAATGGATCAACCAATTTCCCATCATCTATTCTGGATGAACTGGGGATGGGTTCGTAATATACTAAATTTCTGGAGGCAAGAAGAAGGTGATCCATTTCATCCACCAAATTGCCCTCTTAACGATGAACCTGAAGCACTTACCGGCGAACCCATTCGAAACACCATTTTCTCGCTCATTTCTAGAGTATCTCGTCATGATTACATACTATCCCATATTTCAAATCTTGTTCATTCGCTCGTTCCAACCGTCAATCATTCCGGTATAATAGAAGAAGTCAACGAGCTTCGCGCTCAGGTAGTGGCTTTAGAAAATACGGTGCGAAGGTTACAAACACCAACAGCAGCACCAGCAGCATAATCCGTACTACCATCGTCAACGCCGACAGTACCTTTATCACCCCAATCACAATCTCAACATCACAATCTATATCTCGAATATCAACATCACACGACTCAATATCTGTACTTCGAGTATGATCTTCGTTCTATATATCGTTCTACATCGATTATCTTCGCTTTACGTATCGTATGACGATTATGTAATTTCTAAAGTCTTAGAGATTATGTAATCTAGAATTAACGATAAATCAAATGAGTTTAATATCTTATTGACTCATTAAATCTATGATTATCTCTGAAGAAAATATATATGCAAGTATATTTTCATAAAGATAGTAATTAAAAATTCCTTCGTACAAACTATTAATGATGAAAATATTTTAACGGGTGGGTAGTACCCGAGGAATATTTAGAATTCACATTAATAAGTTATATTGTACATTCTTGAATCTGATTCAACGGTTATCCTATTATCTTACTTACAACCATCGATATACGTATCCGTTCACCCCAGAATAACCATTTCCATTTAAATTTCATATTTGAATTTTTTTTTTTTTTTTTACCTATCCAAATCCAACAAGTGGCATAAAGAAGAAACATTGGACAATTAAAATGAAATAAAATGTTGATTATAACATATGAAACTAAACAATTCTTCAAGTTTGCCACTTGATTTCATCCTAAACCTCATTTGTACTTCGACAATTATAATCCTCATTTAAATCTTTTCATGATTCCTGAAAACACCTCGACCGAGAAGTTGAACCCGCCGCACCTCGCCTACGGAATGAAGATTTATACATACAGTTATACACCTGAAGAACTCTCGAACCCAAATTCATAATTTAACACATAACGTATTGAATCCTTTGCCATTTATTAGCAAGAACAACCCTACAATTCCTTTTCAAGAAGCTAAGTTTGTCACAGCTCCACTTTGACTTCTCAGTGAGACTACTCCTATTATAATCTCGATATTTATACTTTGACCTTTCGCCGTTGTTACCGGAGAACCTTTTTCACAACATCATCAGCAGACGTACCAGCAACTCGTTATCTCTTTGGCGAAATCCGCAATCAGTATTTTGAAAATCTCGTAGAAATTCTCCCAGTTATACCAAGAACGACTACCCCTAAGAATTACATATTTCGAATGTGAAGATCTAAAAAAAAAAAAAAAAAAAAAACATCCTGGACTATGAAGTAGTTCTTGAAATGCTAAAGAAGCAGCAAAAACTGTAAACGACTTTAACAGTCAAAAGTTTAATGATGAAGTACATTGTGTTGGTAAAGCTTAGAAAAAGAGGAGAGTTGGAACTGGAAAACGGATTGAGCAAAGTATGAAGGAGGATGTAGATAAATCACAAGAACTGAATCTGCTTTCAAAGGATTCAAACGATTCAGTGCCTGCTGAAACCATTAGTAAAAACCCTACCCCTTATCCTAAACCTTTCCCGATGATATTCTTCATCATCATCTTATCTTAGATATTATAAGATATCTTCATATCTTCCGTTATACATATTCTCCATATTTCTGGAGATATTTTCACAAATATTCTTATCTGAGAATATTTATCTCTCCGTAATATCTGCGTTACAACATAAAAGAAACTGTGTTAGTTTCTAAGTTCTAAAACCTTCAAGTTTAAAATAGGAATGTTCTGAAGCAGTGTTGGGAACTGATGCATGAATAAGTATAATATAATGAAACTTTATCAACTTCATTATATTACAGTAAGTCATGTTAAGTTTTTAATGGAATGTGATGATTCACAGTACCGTCATCATGTGCCATGTTACACGGCTCTTACATTCTATCAAGTCTCCAAACATATTAGAACGTATCACCTTGATAGTTCTATTTTTCCGGAATATTCGAGTAATTTAACGAATCAAGATCGTGCCATTACAATTTCATTCTAAAACCAAAAGCTAGGTTCATTCCAAATTTTATACCTACGAATTCCGAACTATTGATCGCTTGACTCAAGGACGGGAAGAAGAAACGAAGGGACAAAGTCCCAAAATAGAAATTGGGGTATAGATCACAGCAAATAGGAGAGAATATTAACTATGGATGACAATGATTATGGAAAACAGAAGCAGGAGCATCGAAGTATGAGGAAAGATATCAAACCCAACAACCACCCAGAAACTACAAACCGTGTATATCAATACGTATGGCGACGTAAAGACACGGGAGAATTAGAAACATTATAATTCCAAGAAAATCATAAAAGTGAATAGATTCTTCTGGCGGTAGATGGAAGAGAAGAATGAAAGATATAAAAGTTAGAAGTATAACAAAAATCAGAACGGGATGAAGCATTTCAAAGGATACCTTAAAGTAGGAATTAAGGAGAAAGAGTAGAAGATGCGAGTTGTGAAAAATAAGGAAACGAAGGAGTGGATTTATAGTGAAATATCCGACAGAGAAATCGAAACAGATTACCGCATTAAATCAAAGAAGATTCTGATCGCCGAAGAACCAAATCTTATTACGTAAGATTTTCCCTAAATCCCTTAAATCCCGGAAATCAATTCTAAACCACGTCATCGATTAAAAACGATTCCATATTTACTCATTTCACTATTTTATGATAGCTTCACCCGTACGCTTCAAATGATCAAATCGTTTTATCTTCATTATCATCTCATATTCGTCATGAAAACATTCCTATGGTTATTTATGACAACCTCTACCAAATTTCGAGGACGAAATTTCTTTAACGGATGGGTACTGTAACGACCCGGAAATTTCCGACCAAATTTAAACTCTAATCTCTATATGGTTCCGACACGATAAGCAAAAACCGTAAAGTTGACCCGCACCTTTTCAATCTTTCTATACTTATAAGATTAATATTTACATAAATTAAACCTTACCAACATGATAAGCAATCCAAATTGTTGAGACTTATATTTTCGAAAAGAGTTTTACACAACGTTTGACCATCTAGTTTGACCGACGATATCACGAACTATACAATATATGATAATTATACGTTTGTGTATATATATGTATATATACATATTTAACATGATCTAAGAATGTTTTAATATCTCATTTTGTATTAATAACAACAAGTTATAAGTATATTTTGAAACTACTAACTTAAGTTTTCAAAACAATAACAATACGTAACGTTATTTGACATAAATACTTACAACCTATAATGTTTATACATATATCGTATAAGTAATGTATTTAATCACTTTTAAAGACTTAAATACATAAAACCATATAAGTGTATTCACAAAAGATAGCTATATTTGAATCCTCATTCCATTTTTCACAAAATTCTATACGTATACCTAGAGTATTTGTACTCGTATCATACATAGCTTCTATATGTATTTACTAATAGTAAATACATGTCAAATCACCACCTAACCAGCCATTGTACATGCCCTTAGGGCTAGGTAATTGTATTTGGAAGCAATTAGGACTAGATACATAAAATGATTACTTGAAAATTTTGTCCATATACTCCCATTATACACGTTTTTTTTAGTATAAATACATGAGCATTTTTGTTTCATTTTACTTCAATATTTTAGCCAAAACACACACATACTTTAAAGCCTTAAAACCCTTAATCAATTCAGCAAAGTTTTCAAGAAGATCTAGCTTCAAAAACCATACTAAAACACCATAAGAAAATCATACAAAAACACTTCAAGAAAACCTTCCAAGAACACCAACTTACTTCCAATCTTTCATCCACTTCCAACACCCTTTTGATTCTAGCTTCTTACTCCTCTTTTACAGCAACCTTGTCCAAGGAACTTGAGGTAGTATCTATGTTCATAACCTTATTCGATTCATATATATATAGCTATCTTATTTTGTGGTACAAAAGTTTAACAACAAGAACATAGTTTGAATGTTTTCAAACTTGTTTGCAAACTAAATAGATCCTTCTAACTTAACTTTTAAAATACTTCAAGACCTGTAATATAACTTATGTATATGTTAATTTAACAAGGTAAAACTTGGTTTTTCAAAGTATAAGTATTTTTAGAAAAATGGTCATTAAATGATTTTGTTGTAACAAAAATGTTTAACTTCATATGTTTCACTAAAGTCTCACCTATGCCGTATGATTTTGAATACAAACCAAGGTATTTACAGTTCATAGTCTTAAAGAAGAACTCGATCCAAGAAGATGGCAATTTGAATCAACGAAAACGGATTTGTAACGAAGAAACTATGACCGAAACAAAATTGGTTATCCTAGATCATTTCAATTACGGGATCAATTGGAAAAAAATTATATAAATCACATATTTCTAAGATAACATGATATTTTATATATATGTACTTATAATTCAATTTTATATGGTTCAGGATCACCCGTAAACAACACGAGAAGATTAATCATAAGATCCCATGATTGTACGCAACACGTCATTTGACAACACCGGTACTTTATGTACGCAACACGTCATTTGACAACACCGGTACCATGGGTCAAGATTAATCTCGACCAACACATATACGATGGGGTTTTATTGATTTCGTTGGGGGTTTTATTTATTTCATTGCGGGTATATTAAACATCTAAAAATGAACCATTAAAATTGAATTACTAACATCGGACTGCTAACTACGGACTAAGGAATTATTCAAAGTATTAAAAGTATAACAAGTATATATTTATAACGTTTGTTTAAAAATGAAAACATATTGATATATTATATATGGATAGGTTCGTGATATCAACCGGAGACCAAGTCAAATTATATATATATCTTCAAGACGAAAGTGAGTATATAGTCCCACTTTTAAACTCTAAATATTTCGGGATGAGAATACATGTATTTTATGTTTTACATTATGGACACAAGTAACTGAAAAATATATTCTACGTTGAGTTGTACCACTGGCATACTTCCCTGTAGCTTGGTAACTAATATTTACAGCGGTATTGTAAACGCGAATCCTGTTGATAGATCTATCGGGCCTGACAACCCCAACCGGACTGGACGACCAGTATTCAACGGTTGCACAGTACTTCGTTTCATGACTACACTTGGTACAGTGTAGTAAGATTTCATATTAAAGGGAATATGCGACGTGATTAATTGTTAAGTATGGTTACCAAGTGCTCAACCACTTAGAATATTTTTATTGAAATGATTATATACGAAATCTTGTGGTCCATTGTTATAACGCTGCTAGCAACAAACCTATATATCTCACCAACTTTATGTTGACGTTTTAAAGCATGTTATTCTCAGGTACGAATTAAGTCTTCCGCTGTGCATTAGCTCATATTAAGGATATTGTTTGGGACCATTTAAGCTATGATACAAGGACGTTGCATTCGAGTCATTGAAGTTCATTAAAGACTATTGTTATGCAAATGGCAGATTAGATCATTTGGTTGTTATAAAATGTTAGGCTAATATGTCAACTCTCGATGTAATAATAGATTGCCTTTAAGAAATAAATGCAACGTTTGTAAAATGTATCATATAGAGGTCAAGTACCTCGCGATGTTATCAACTATTGTAATTCGTTTTTAATCTATATGGACGATGTCCGGATGATTAGTTTCGGATCCTTTCAATATTGAAACGTTTCAAAATCTTTTCAGTATATGTTGTTTGATGTACAAGTAAACCATTAGGCATATGCTCAATTTGTAAACCAAGGCAATACTTGGTTTTTCCGAGATCTTTCATTTCAAATTCTTTCTTTAGAAGTTGAATGGCTTCATAGATCTCTTTATTTGTACCTATGATGTTAAGATCATCAACATAAACAGCTATGATCACATATCCGGATGTTGTTTTCTTAATGAAAACACAAGGGCAAGTAAGGTTATTTGTATACCCTTTGCTTATCAAGTAATCACTTAATCGGTTATACCACATACGTCCCGATTGTTTTAACCCATATAAAGATCTTTGTAATTTAATCGAATACATTTCTTTGGGTTTTGCATTTGATGCTTCTGGTACCTTAAATCCTTCAGGTATCTTCATATATATATCACTATCAAGTGATCCATATAGGTAAGCAGTCACAACATCCATGAGATGCATTTCTAAATTTTTAGAAACTGCCAGGCTGATTAAGTACCTAAAAGTAATTTCATCCATAACAGGGGAATAAGTTTCTTCATAATCAATTCCCGGTCTTTGAGAAAAACCTTGAGCTACAAGTCTAGCTTTATACCTTGTAACTTCATTTTTCTCATTTCTTTTTCGGACAAAAATCCATCTGTATCCTACAGGTTTCACATCTTTAGGAGTGAGAATGATGGATCCGAAAACTTTTCTTTTATTGAGTGATTCTAATTCAGCTCGTATTGCTTCTTTCCATTGAGCCCAATCATGTCTATTTTGACATTCAACCATAGATGTTGGTTCTGGATCATCATCATTATTCATGATGTCATATGCAACATTAAATGAAAATTTCTCATCAAGATTTTTCATTTCATTTCGGTTCCATAATATTTTTGAATATGCATAATTGATTGCAATTTCTGTATTGACATCATCAATCTCCTCTGCAGTAGGAGTACTGATTTGTGGTTCTTCTTGAACACTTTCTTTTACTTCATTATCAGCTGATTTTCTTTTTCGAGGATTTTTATCCTTTGAACCAATTGGTCTTCCACGTTTCTGACGTGGCAAAGATTCATGAGTGACGTTATTTCCAGCTTTTGGAATTTCAATTCGAGCTGGAGTATTTACTGCTGGTATATATGATTTTGTCACCGTTTTTGTATCTGTAAATGCATCAGGCAATTGATTTGCAAGTTCTTGTATATGCATTATCTTTTGAACTTCTGTCTCGCATTCTTTTGTGCGAGGATCAAGATACTTTAATTGAGGTTCACACCATGAAACATCATTTTCTTTATTTTTCATTTCTTCCCCTAATCTAGGGAACAATGTTTCATTAAAATGACAATCAGCAAAACGTGCTGTAAAAACGTCACCTGTCATAGGTTCAATATACCTTAATATTGAAGATGTTTCATATCCAACATATATTCCCAACCTCCTTTGAGGACCCATTTTTGTACGTTGTGGTGTCGCAATTGGAACATACACTGCACAACCAAATGTTCTAAGATGGGAAATATTTGGCTCTTGACCAAAAGCAAGTTGTAGGGGGGAATATTTATGACTTGCACTTGGTCTGATGCAAATCAATGCAGCAGCATGTAAAATTGCATGACCCCATATAGATACAGGGAGTTTTGTTCTCATTATCAATGGTCTAGCGATTAACTGTAAACGTTTAATCAATGACTCGGCTAAACCATTTTGTGTATGCACATGAGCAACAGAATGTTCAACAACAATTCCTATAGACATGCAATAGTCATTAAATGCTTGAGATGTAAATTCACCAGCATTATCAAGTCTCACCCTTTTAATGGTGTAATCAGGAAAATGAGCTCTCAATTTAATAATTTGGGCAAGAAATTTTGCAAATGCCACATTACGGCTTGATAACAGACAAACATGAGACCATCTGCTAGATGCGTCTATTAGAACCATGAAATATCTAAATGGTCCACATGGTGGATGAATTGGTCCACATATATCACCTTGAATTCTTTCAAGAAACATTGGTGATTCTTTCTCAACCTTAAGTGGTGAGGGTCTAGTTATCAATTTTCCAAGAGAGCAAGATGTACATGGAACCATTGTATCATGATGGATTTTTCTATCCTTTAGTGGATGTCCATGAGTACATTCAATAATCCTTTTCATCATTGTTGATCCTGGATGGCCTAATCTGTTATGCCATAAACTGAATACACCAGGATCAATATATTTTTCGTTAACTACCATATGTATTTCTGGTACATTTATATGTGTATAATGTAATCCAGAACTAAGTCTTGGCAGTTTTTCAACCACATGACTCTTGTCAGTGATACTTAAATATTTCTCAATTTCTGTTGTCACTGACTGATAATCATACCCGTTAAGGTATATGTCGGAGAAACTCAATAAATTTCTGCTTGACTTGGGAGAAAATAAGGCATCATTTATTAAAAATTTTGTACCATTTGGTAGTATGAAATTTGCCTTTCCTATCCCTTTTATCAAGTTAGCAGGTCCTGATATTGTATGTATAGTTCCTTCCGTTGGTTTTAGATCAATAAAATATTTCTCGGATTTAAGTATAGTGTGTGTAGTTCCACTGTCTGCTATACAGAGATCTCCACCACTTGATTGATGTTGTATTCCAGCAAAATTCATATTGAACTTCATATATAAGAAATAAATAGTGAGTACATTAATATTACACAATATTTTAAACGCAAATAGATAGTACTGAAACATTTAGCAAACATAATGACAAAGACAGACGATATTAAATCGTTTATTTTTCGAAAGACACACAACTTAAACATTCAAGAAATCTTCATATAAATCAGATGGTTTCTCAGCGACTGTTGGATCGACGTTATCCACAAAGTTTACTTCCTTTTCTTTATCTTTCAGCGAATCCTGATACATCTTAACAAGATGTTTAGATGTTCGGCAAGTATTAGCCCAGTGGCCCATTCTACCACATCTGTAGCAAGATTCTTCAGAATTTTTAGAAGAATTTTCTTCAACATCTTGTTTAGTGGGCTTGTTTTGTGGTTGATATTTATATTTTCGTGGATTATTATTTCTTTGACCACCACGACCACGACCACGACCACGTCCTCGCCCATTACCATTACCATAAGGATGGTTTCTACCATAGTTATGGCTTTTGGCATGATGATGGTGATGGTTATTATAACCACGACCTTGCCCGCGTCCTTGTCCCTGTTTATAATTATTTGCAGTATTTGCTTCAGGGATTGCAAGTGTACCAGTAGGACGGGATTGCTGATTTTTCATTAATAGCTCATCATTTTGCTCTGCAACTAAGAGATATGAATTAAGTTCAGGATATGTTTTGAACTTTAGCATTCTCAAATTTCTTTGCACTGTGATGTTTGCAGCATTCATTGTGGAGAAAGTTTTCTCCATCATGTCTGCATCACTTATTTCATGTCCACAGAATTTAAGTTGTGAACATGTATTATACAGAGCTGAGCTATATTCATTTACTTTCTTAAAGTCTTGGAACCTTAATGTTCTCCATTGTTCCATAGCAGCTGGAAGTAAAATTTCTCTTTGATTATTGAATCTGCTTTTGAGACCTTCCCATAAAACATGGGGATCTTCTACAGTCACATAATTATTTTGTAAGCATTCATCAATATGTTGATGAATAAAGCAACATGCCGTTGCTTGTTCTTTTTCAGAACAAGTGTTGTTTTCATTTATGGCTTCAAGAATGCCCATTGATTTAAGATGCATTTTTACTTTTATAACCCATGGCATGTAGTTGTTTCCAGTTGATTCTAAAGGAGTAAATTTAAGCTTTTCCAGATTCGACATTTTCTATTAAAACAAACAACATGATAAATTATAGTCACTTTATATTCATAAGTATATAAACATTAAACATAAATTTAATATAACATAAATGATAAGTAGGTGACAGTGTCGACCACATGTAAGCAATCATTAATAAATGTTATATAACATAAATATAAATATTAGTAAACATAAATGATAATTAGGCGACAGTGTCGGCCATATAAATGTTAGATAATAGAAATATAAATGTTAGTAACATAAATGATAATTAGGCGACAGTGTCGGCCATATAAATGTTAGATAATTGAAATATAAATGTTAGTAACATAAATGATAATTAGACGACAGTGTCGACCATATATTATTCAGGTGGTATAACCGACCATATATCATTTAGGTGGCAGAGCCAACCATAATTAGTATTAAGATTATCGTGCTGATAACGTGTTATAATTCAGTAGGCTTATAACTACCTTTAGTGGTTTGATTCTTGATGTTATAATTCAGTAGGCTTATAACTACCTTTAGTGATTTGATTCTTGATTAAGAATACTAATAATGAAGTGTAAGAACAAAGATGATAATGGAGAGAAAGAAAGAAACACTTTGTAAGTGTGAGAAATGGTGCAAGTTTAATGCTTGCATTCATGGCTATTTATAGCAAAAATATCACAAGTTTAGGTAATACAATAATATTACTTTTATGTATCAATAATTGACTATCCATTTATATATATATATTTATATATTATAACATTATAAGTATTTTTTTCACAATCCTTACAATAGAAAGCTTCCAAGGGAAATAAGCATTTCATCAAATACCTCATGGGCAGATGAACAACAACATGACCAGGCCCGGCCTAGAGCATGTACAACCCGAACATTTGTACAGGGCCCAAGTTTTCAGGGGGCCCAAATAATACAAATTGGATCACAAAAAGCTCTGGAAAAGACGATTGTAATACAAGGGCCCATGTTGAATCAGATTACTAAGGATCAATATTGTAACATTACATAACATTGAGGTACAATTTTGTGACTAAACATTAAATCCTGTTGAAAGTTTTGCTTGCTAATCGATGTGGGAAACATAATATAATAACTAATAGAAGTCCACATTTGTAGGATAAACCAAAAGTTGAAAGATTATCCTTACGTTACGAAATAGTTAATAGTAAATAGTTAACTTATAATTAGATCTGCAGATATTGGTTTTGTCTAGCAACCATCAATCTTCCCTATTCAATTATTCCTTTAAAAAAAATGTAATAACATTAAATGTATCTAAAGGGGCCTTTTTTTACTGCCTCGCTCGGGGCACCGAAAAACTCGAGACCGGCCCTGAACATGACCCATATAAATGAACTGAAATCAAGAAAAGGGACAACACATGCAGATTTCAACAACGACACTATATTAACCCATTTAATTACAACTAAGGCACATGATTTTTTTTATATATAGTCCAAACTAATAACACCGTTACACCCGTATAATTACAAACAACAACATGCTACATCCACCCACCCCTTATGCTCAAAACCTTAGCCACTGTATTAACCACTTAGAGCCACCCGATTAGACCCCATTGTTTGGGTCATTCACTAACGGGTGGTATAACCCAACTGAAGTGTACCTTTTTAAACACCCCCAAAAAACTTCTCAAATCTCAATTTCTTCAGGCCATTCGACCATTAACCCATCATCAAAATCATACCATAAGAACATCATATAAGCAAAAAGAATTCTCTGTTAGCTAAATCAAAATA
The DNA here is from genome assembly GCF_046630445.1 of Rutidosis leptorrhynchoides. Classification (NCBI taxonomy): domain Eukaryota; kingdom Viridiplantae; phylum Streptophyta; class Magnoliopsida; order Asterales; family Asteraceae; genus Rutidosis; species Rutidosis leptorrhynchoides. The sequence continues at coordinate 41,347,996 of NC_092336.1, forward strand.
AAAACTAAACACGCATAGGTGATACAAATAATGAGAAACAAACTCAAATGTCTTGAATTCTATATCTATAAAAATATAACATGGTAATTAAAATAACCAAATCTATTGCACTAAGCAAGAATTCATTACTCAATCGACGCTGCATCCATTTTAAGCGTGCGAAAAATAATCTACCTTATGTAAAGTTATAACAGCTTTTTTTTTTGTTTTTTTTTTTCATAATATACGGATATCAACCTTAAGATTCGCCAAATCCAGTAAATAATATAGGAAGAAACAATAGAAATAGATAATGATATAAATTAAAAATTGAAGCTCCCGTTGAATGTGAAGACAACACCAACTTAAATCTCTAAGTAAGTGAAGCCTTAGGTCAAAGTTTCATGCTTTCAAGATAATGAGTAGACTTTATGGTTTGAAGGTTTTATTATGGATTGAATTTCAAAGGATGGATAGAGTATTAAAGAAGAAAGAGATGTGAAGTGTAACTATAAAAATATCATATTTTTATATAGCTTGTAAAAGCTTCTGGTGTAAGCTTTAAAATTGGGAGAGAGGCAGTGAAATACTTTTCAAGAATTCAAAAATTTTACCTAGTAAATCTCAAACAAATTCAAATTAAACTTTTTCATTATCATAATTAACTTATTATTATTATTAATTAATTTACGATTACATCATTATTAGATATATGAACCCATTCTTAGAATGCGCCACGTCATCAAAAATGATGTCAACCACATCACCAAATTATATATAGTATAGATGTGTGTTTGAGCGAAACTCGTTAGAACTTATAGTTCGATTCGTACCTTATAATTGGTGTTTTAGCTTATTTTTGAAATTAAACTGTATTTTTTATGTGTTTAATATAATAACTGAAGTTGGAACTTATAATTGTAGTTAACTAAAATAACAAATCTAAAATAATATAATGAATGATTTCTTTAGTAATTTTACAGTTTATAGGGTCTACTTTCTTTAATAAGTTAATTGTGAAGTACTAGTTTATAGGGTCTACTTTCTTTAATAAGTTAATTGTGAGGTACTTGTTTTTTAAAGAATGTATGATTTTATAAGCTCTACATTATATTATATCAATCACCAAACAAAGTTTATAATTTATTAAAATTATAAGTTCAAACTCTAATAAACTATCATAAACTACTTCTAAAAATCATCCAAACACACTCTAAGTCAATTCTGAATAACCTTTTATTTTATTCGGTTATTACTTAATTACTTATATTAGATTATATTATATTATAAATTATAAAAATGTTATATTATAATTATACACTATTAATATTATATTATATACGGAGTAGTATATTATTCTACTGTTCTAGCATATGATTGGAACGTTTAGTGTGAGCAACTAAATGACTAGTTTAGTTTGCTATAGTATTACACCATTCGAATTTAAAATATAATACGTATATAGTAATTGGTCATGTATGTCACCTCCATAACTCTTATATACTAAGAGGCACATAATGTCGTTTCCTTCACAAAAGAATCCAAAACGACATCTCACTTATTTTGCCTCGTGTTTTTCCCCGCCCTCTTTTTCATCTTCAAAAATCAAACACATGTTTATGGCTTCTAGCTTATGGCGATCAAAATCAATCACCGGCTCAGGGCTTCTAGCGATTTTCTTCTCACAAATCCGTTATTCATTGATTGCGATTCACATCACGCTTGCATGATTAGGGTTTCTGGCGCTTTTGTCCCCCATTTGTCCCTATTAGTTCCTTGCAATTGACATTACGCATGAAGAAAAGGTTTGCTTAAATTCCGATTATTTATAGCTGTTCGAATGGAATTTTTATATTAATTATGATTTTGATTTTGTAACAATTTTTTTAGGTTACAAAATCTAATTAAGAGTCGATTAATGGTTGTGGATGTAACATATTTTGGGACCAATAACAATAATAAATATAGTGAAATCTATAAATCAACATCTTTCGATTGTGTTTGAAAAAAAATTGATACGTATCACAGTTGTTTTTCTTGTTTTTTTTTAATGTTTTTGGAGTAAAGGAACCACAATTAGGGATGACAATGGATCGGATATGGATCGGGTGGTCTCATATCCACATCCATATCCATTTAATTTTTTAAATCCATATCCATATCCATATCATTTAAATATAAATCATTCATCCATATCCATATCCGTTGAATTAAGCGGGTTAATGGATATCCGTTGGATGATAAGTATTTATAAAGATATTTATATTTTGTAATGAAATTATCAAAGGATATTTAACAAATCTATGTAATATATGTAAGATATGTGAATTTAATACTAGTTATATAGTTATATCTTCATAATTTATATTATTGATATCATTTTAATAAGTTTATAGTCTACATGTACAAGGATATGTAAATATAAATGCATATATTAAAAGAAATATGTATATATTTATACGTATATATGTATTTCGGGTGGTAATTGGATATATCCGTGGATGGTAAATTGACATCCATATCCGATCCACTAATTTTTCACATCATCCATATCCATATCCATATCCGTTTATCATCCATTTAGATCATCCATATCCATGTAAATGGATCGGATCGGATGGATATCCAATGGATCGGATTTCCATTGCCATCCCTAGTCCACAACCATGTTATATGTTATGGTATATGTTGAATTTCAATTGATTTAGTATGATATTGAGTTACAAGCTTACTTGAAGCCATTCTTATTTATTTTTTAGTATGTTGAAATGTTGTTGATATTTTCTCTTCAAATGGAGGGACATAATAATGAATTAAACATGTATACTATGCCAATAAACATTATAATTTCTTTGTACGTGCAACTACATTATTTTCAACCATGTATTATAGTATTCTATATTAGTCTTCAAATGATTTATAAAGCTTTATGCATGGCTTCTTTTCGAAAAATAATGAGAAACGACATGTGAGGTTTAACCATTTTGAATACACTTACAAGAACGATTTTTGTCGCGTTTGAACGATTCAATTTGTGTTCAAATTTGTTGTATCGTACTATTTGCAGATATATGTGGTGGCGAGGCATGGCCTTCTCAAACAACTACAAAATAAACAAGTGCCAATATCGGTGGCCATGAAGGTAATAATCGTAGCATATTCGAATTTTACAGTAAGTGTATACAATATTAAATTCAATAATAGGATGCCACTGTAAAACTATATGATTCTATCTAATTCATCGTTCCTGAGCATGATCACAACGACGATTAGAGGCCACTTAATAACAATAAGTAAGTGATTTGGTTACCGTATTAAAGCATATGAACCGTCAACTGATTTAACAGAGCAATCACCATCATGTTTTCGGATGGTATACAGAGATAACGTATTAGAGGTTTTTTATTAATTTATTTTTGGTACATTTAAGGTTAAAATATTTGTTATGGAGTTCCTCTTATTTGGTTTCATAAAAAAGTATTTGTCTCATATTTTTTTTTTCAAATAATGTTAGTCAAGAAAAAGCAAAATGAAAATACAGATACAGAGGATAGCTCCATTGATATCAGGTGAGTGCGACTTTCCTATTGTAAGTATTTAGTAGCGGGTGATGCTACTGTTGCTTTGGCTTACTCACCCGAATTATTAGTATATGATATAATGTGTTATGATGTGTGACTTTGTTGTGGCCACCCTGAATGTCGACTATGATTTGTGTAGCCCGGTAGTTGATATTACCGTCTATGATTTGTGTAGTTCGGTAACTGGCTTACATGTGGGGCATCTATGATTTGTGTAGCTAGATAACTTTGTAAGTTGGGCAAGAGGTAGACATGATTTGTGTGGCTGGTTCAGAAATTACTATTGGTGTAGCCGTGTAGTATAGTTGAATGATGCATCCCCTACATCCGGATACTATGCGAGGGAGACAGTAATTGGAACTATCGGTATACTCCAGCCTAATCAGTTGGAGTTAAGGACCCGGCCAGGCCGCCGATCCTCTGGTTATCGTGACCTTGTTTGTGTATTGGCTAGCTTGATGCTATATGCTTATATTTGTTAGGACTGTGGCATTCACTTAGCCTTGTGCTAACCCCTCACTTCCCCCCTTGCAGGTAGACTTGTATGCTAGAGTTTTTGGGAGGAGCTTGCTGTTGTCGAATATGTTTGACCAATATACTCTGCTGTTTTATTATGTAATATGTATGTATATGTTAAGAATGGTTCCAATATAACGTGACACCCGTTGGTTTGTAATTAACTTTGTGTTAAGGTGTAATAATGTTTTCGTTGTGTTTAAATAAAAATGGGCGGTTTCACAATCATCTAATCGTGTTTTTGGTACGTGCATTAGTCTTGAAGGACGTTTGGGTTAGTTACAAAAGCATGATTACAAAATTAGTTATGGTTACAGTTTGAATTAGCACTCGTCTAATAAAAAAGGGTTGTATGTGTGGACATTGGTTGATTTTCTTATTGTCTCAAGTGTGAAACTCGCGTGCTTGACCATGACATATTGTCTTTAAGTGTAGCCGATAGTGTTTTAGTTGTTAGACATGTTTAGAGTAGCCAGTTAGTAGTGGATATGTTACCTAGTATAAATATGTAATTGTTGCGTGTTTAGTGGGTTATGAATGAAAAGTTTGGTTTAGACAAGTCTCTTCTTAATATATTCTTCATCGAAACCCTAATTTAATTATGATTATTTTTATTTTTCCATATATCAATATATCAGTTGTAAATACTAAATAGTTCATTACTTGAGCTACTTTACTGGATTTTTATAATCATAATCATCATACATATAATAATCATAATCATAATATAATATAATAATAAATAAATAATATAACTAAAATTATTATAATATGATACATAGTACTCCGTACTACTTAATAACAATAAAGGGAAACAATAAATAAACATATACATGTTATGATACTAAAGTCAAAAAAGGTGGATGCCAATTTCCACATGAATTCAAATTTCATTACTGTTTCACCTAATATATATCATTAAGACACAGATGTATAGTAAAATTTTAGTATTATAAATATCAATCAGTTGTAAGGATATTGAGTACACAATCATTCAATAATATTTTATACTTCCTTCTTTCTTCTCTATTATTACTCCGTAGTAGATTATAATTGAAATAAACCACTAAAGGTAGTTATAAACTACTAAATTATAACACGTTATCAGCACGAAGTGCTCCGTATAATCAAGGTTTATCTAAGCAAACACAGGTCACTAATCAAGGTAAGAAATTCTTTAACGATATCTTCTATTATTTATTAGTAAGGTAAATATTATTATCATCATAAGTAAAATTATAACACTCTAACTTTTATTAACTTCACTAACATTTATATTTATGTTATTTAAGTTATATATGGTCGGTTATACCGCCTGAATTATATTTATGTAATCTAACTTTTATTAACTTCACTAACATTTATATTTATATTATTTAAGTTATATATGGTCGGTTATACCGCTTGAATTATATTTATGTAATCTAACTTCTATTAACTTAACTAACATTTATATTTATGTTATTTAAGTTATATATGGTCGGTTATACCGCCTGAATTATATTTATGTAATCTAACTCTTAACTTCACTAACATTTATATTTATGTTATCTAACATTTATGATTACTTATGCAATTAATCATTATTTATTTCATGCATATTAATGTTTATTCTTAAAATTTATTATTTATGCGTAATATGTTTATTCTCTTAATCTTCGTATTTATATTAAACGTATTTATACTAAATGTATCTATAGTAATCGTATTTGTACTAATAAAATTCTTTTATTAAAATTATTATTAATACAACGAGTACATAACAGTCGTTAACGTCAACTAACGACGTTACAACGGTCATATATACATAACGATTGTTAACGTCAACTGACGACGTTATAACAACTATATTTTTCAAATATAAAATAAACATATCTGTTTTCACATTTTCACAAATCAATCTTCATTTTCTCAGATTACCACTCTCAAAAAGTTTTTGGTAAAGATGATTCACACGAGGATGATTTTTCCTATTGTATTGGTCATACTAACTATCATCATTGTTGCTAATATACCACCGGGTGAACCTATATTCTATCCTGCTCTTGTGGTTTTATCATTTGTAATCATGCCTTATTCTGTTGTTTGCTACTTATTAATTTAAAATTATTCTAATTTCATTTTATTATTTGTCTATGAATAGAAGTTGATTATGATTATGATTTATGTTGTTCATCTTTTGATAATAGAAAATGTCGAATTTGAAAAGGCTTAAATTTGCTCCTTTAGAATCAAGTGGGAACAACTACTTAACATGGGTTATGAATGTAGAAAAACATCTCGAATCAATTGGTATTTCAGAAACCCCGAATGAAAATAACAATTGTTCCGAACAAGAGAAAGCAATAGCAAGTATTTTTCTTAGCAAACATATTAACGAGTCCTTAGAATCTACATATTATATGATCGAAGATCCAAGTGTATTATGGAAAATACTCAAAGATAGATACGATATTAATTATCAACAAATAATGGTGATCCATGAAAGAATAAAATTGAAGATGTTAGTAGACGCTCTTATAAGAATCCCAGAGATTCTTATTAATGGTCTGGTAACGTGGATCATCAATCTAATATTTCTTAAATACATGAACATCTTGTTTAGCTCTACAAATAAGTCCCAAAAGAAAAGAAAACGAGAGTGAATCTGTTAAAAAATCTTGATTAAATAAACCCTGAGCTACCTTGAGACTTGAATGGTTTGAATTTTCTATGATGTCTAGCTTGTTATGTATCACTCATAAATAAATGGTTTTAGGCCATAACGCATATGTTTATTAAGTGTTATCTTTTATATACTTCAGATTGTAACTTGTTTGCAGGTAATATAATTTGATTATCTTGCTAAAATATAACTCATTATTTGCTTATCTTATTAGAAGTTTTAGTATGAATCCTGCTGAAATACAACATCAATTAAATGGTAAAGACCTATGTATTGCAGATAGTGATAACATACACACTATGATCAAATCTAAGAAATATCTCATTGATTTAAATCAAATGAAGGAATTATAAATACTATATCAGGTATTGCAAACTTGATAAAATGAACGAGAAAGGCAAAATTCATGTTACCAAATGGTACGAATTTTCTGATAAATAAAGTATTGTTTTCTCTCAAATCAAAAAGAAATTTGTTAAGTTTCTCTGATATATATTATAATGGATATGATTATCAGTCAATGATAACCAGAAATGAGAAATACCTATGTAGCATCGAAAAGCACATATGATGAAAAGCGCAACGCATATGATTAAAAGCGCAACGCATATGATTAAAAGCACATATGATTAAAAGTGCATATGCTGAAAAGCGCATATAATGAAAAGTGCAGCGCGTATGATTAAAAGCGCAACGCATATGATTAAAAACGCATATGATGAAAAGCGCAGCGCATATGATTAAAAGCGCAGCGCATATGATGAAAAGTGCATATGATGAAAAGCGCAGCGCATATGATTAAAAGCGCATATGGTGAAAAGGATATATGATGAAAAGCGCATATGGTGATTAATGAAAAAGCACATATGGTGATTAATAAAAAGCGCATATGGTGATTAATGAAAAGCACATATGGTGATTAATGAAAAGCATATATGGTGATTAATGAAAAAGAATATTGAGAAAGAATCACCAATGTTTCTTGAAAGAATTCAAGGTTATATATATGGACCAATTCTTCCATCATGTGGACCATTTTGATATTTCATGGTCCTAATAGACGCATCTAGCGGATGGTCTCATGTTTGTGTGTTATCAAGCCGTAATATGGCATTTGCAAAGTTTCTTGCACAAATTATTAAATTGAGAATACATTATTTTGATTACACCATTAAAAGGATGAGACTTGATAATGCTGGTGAGTTAACATCTCAAGCATTAATGATTATTATATGTCTACAGGGATTGTTGTTGAACATCCAGTTGCTCATGTACATACACAAAATTGGTTTAGCTGAATCAATAGATAAACGCTTGCAGCTAATAACTAGACAATTGGTAATGAGTACATAACTCTCAGAATTTATATGAGGACATGCAAATTTACATGCTGCGACTTTATTTCACATTAAACAAAGTGCGACTCATAAATATTCTCCTCTACAACTTGATCTTGGCCAAGAGCCAAATATTTCACACCATTAAGACATTTGACTGTGCAGTGTATGTTCTAGTTGCACAACCACAACGCACTAAAATGGGTCCTCAAAGGAGGATGGGAATATATGTTGGATATGAAACATATTCAATTATAAGATATATTGAACCCCTGACGGATGATGTTTTTACAACACATTTTGCTGATTGTCATTATAATGAAAAATTGTTCCCTATATTAGGGGGAGAAATGAAAAATAAAGAAAAAGATGTTTCATGATGTGAACATAAATTAATGTATCTTGATCATCGCACAAAAGAATGCGAAAAGAAAGTTCAAAAATAATACATATGCAAGAACTTGCAAATATATTACCTGATGTATTTACAGATACAAAAAGTAATGACTAAATCATATATACTGGCAGTAAATGCTTCAGCTAGAATTGAATTCTAAAAGCTGGCAATAATGTCACTCATGAGTCTTTGCCATGCCAGAAACGTGGGAGACCAATTGGTTCCAAAGATAAAAATCCTCGAAAAAGAAAATCAGCTGATAATGAGGTAAAAGAAAGTGTTCAAGAAGAACCACAAATCAATACGCCTTCTGCAGAGGAGATTGATGATGTCAATATGGAAATTGCAATCAATTATGCACATTCAAAAAATATTATGAAACCCAAATGACATGAAAAATCTTGATGAGATATTTTCATATAATGTTGCATATGACATCATGAATGATGATGATGATCCAGAATCAAAATCTGTCATTGCATGTCAAAATAGACATGATTGGACTCAATGGATAAGAGCAATACGAGCTGAATTAGAATCGCTCAATAAAAGAAAAGTTTTCGGATCAATCGTTATCACTTTTAAAGATGTGATACGTATGAGATAAAAAAATGAATTTTTATCCGAAAAAGAAATTAGAAAAAATGAAGTTACAAGATAAAGTTAGACTTGTAACTCAAGTTTTCTCTCAAAGACCATGAATGGATTATGAGGAAAACTTATTCTCCTGTTATGGATGCAATTACTTTTAGATACTTAATCAACCTAACAGTTTCTAAAAATCTTGAAATGCATCTCATGGATGTTATTACTGTTGATCTTTAATGGATCACTTGATAGCAGTGTTGTAAAAGACGGCCGAAACGGACGCCGCAACGAATTTGCCTTAGTATCGTTGCAACGGGCCTTGAAACGGCAAAAAAGACGGTTAACGCTTAAAAAACGGTCAACGGCGCTAAAAAAAGGGGAAAAAAACGGTCAAAGACAAAAAAACGGTCAAAGACGGAAAAAAACGGTCAAAAATGGAAAAAAATGGTCAACTTTATATTTATATGTATATAAATATATATATTTTTATATATTTATTTATAAGTCAACGTTAGTCAACATCCGTTTCGACCCCGTTTCGACCCCGTTTTTTCCGTTGCGACATTTTGAGCTCGCTAACGTTTCGGCCCCGTCCCACGTCTTTTTCAACCTTGCTTGATAGTGATATATATATGGAGATACCTGAAGGATTTAAGGTATCAGAAGTATCAAATGAAAAACACAAAGAAATGTACTCAATTAAATTACAAAGATTTTTATATGGGTTGATACAATAGTATAACTAATTAAGTGATTACTTAATAAGAAAAAAGGGTATACAAATAATCTTATTTGAACATGTGTTCTTATTAAGAAAACAATATCCGGATATGTGATCATAGCCGTTTATGTCGATGATCTTAACATCATAGGTACAAATAAAGAGATCCATGAAGCCATCCAACTTCTAAAGAAAGAATTTGAAATGAAAGATCTCGGAAAAACCAAGTATTGCCTTTTTTTGCAGATTGAGCATATGCCTAATGGTTTACTTGTACATTAAACAACTTGTACAGAAAAGATTATAAAACGTTTCACTATGGACAAGGCAAAACCATTAAGTACTCCTATGGTTGTTAGATCACTTAATGTTGACACTGATCCATTTCGTCCCTGTGAAGATCATGAAGATATCCTAAGATCAGAAGTACCATATCTTAGTGCAATTGGAGTTATTATGTATTTTACAAATTGTACAAAGCCTGACATTTCTTTTGCAGTTAATTTGTTGACAAGGTTCAGCTCAACCCCTACAAAAAGACATTGAAATTGGATCAAGCAGATATTTTGATACCCTTGAGGAACTGCTGATTTAAAATTATTTTATTCTAATGCTTCAAAACAAGATTTGGTTGATTTTGTATATGCAGGTCATTCATCAAATCCTCATAAAGATAAATCTCAACTCGATATGTATTCCTAAATGGAGGTACCACAAAATTATGGTTTTCTTAAAACAAACACTTGTTGCAACATCATCAAATCATAACGAAGTGATTGCATTATATGAAACTACTCGAAAATATGTTTGGTTGAGATCAATGACACAAATCATTATTGATTCTTGTGGACTAGAACGCTATAAAAGACCAATAACTATCTTCACCAACAACTATATATGAAGATAATGCAGCTTCCATAATATAAATGAAAGAAGAGTATCAAAAGTAACAGAATAAAATATAAATGCTGACGAGGCGCCAAAGCCATAGACGGAACGGTCATAAGTTTGATGGAAAAGAATGGTATGTTGGTAAGACTCAGAAAAAGACTGAAAGGGAATAGGAATTGAAACAACGGTTTGAGCAAATCATGAAGGAGACTGTAGAGAAATCACAGGGGCTAAACTTGTACACAAAAGATTTAGATGATATAGTTTCAGATGAAAACCTCAGATTTTTCTCATATACTCAAGATCTCATCAAGGACAACCAGATTGAAATGAGATATGTTCAATCCAGCAAAAACTCTGCCGATCTTTTAACCAAAGCACTTCCAACTGCTATTTTCAAAACGCATGTTCACAATATTGGAATGAGGCATGTTCAAAAGATGTAACAGCTCAACAATGTCTGCTTGAGGGGGAGACAACTCTATACTGCACTCTTTTTCCCTTAGCTAAAGTTTTTTTCCCACTGGGTTTTCTTTAGCAAGGTTTTTAACGAGGCAGTACTAGTTGATATCTAATGAAAATAAATTGACATCCAAGGGGGAGTGTTATGATACTAAAGTCAAAGAAGGTGGATGCCAATTACCACATGAATCCAAATTTCATTACTATTTCACCTAACATATATTATTGATGAAATGTCCCGTTCATATTGATTATAAACGCTTCATATTAATTGATTTCGTCGCGAGGTTTTGACCTCTATATGAGACGTTTTTCAAAGACTGCATTCATTTTTAAAACAACCATAACCTTTATTTTATCTATAAAGGTTTAAAAAGCATTACGTAGATTATCAAATAATGATAATCTAAAATATACCGTTTACACACGACCATTACATAATGGTTTACAATAAGAATATATTACATCAAAAATAAGTTTCTTGAATGCAGTTTTTACATAATATCATACAAGCATGGACTCCAAATCTTGTCCTTATTTTAGTATGCAACAGCGGAAGCTCTTAATAATCACCTGAGAATAAACATACTTAAAACGTCAATAAAAATGTTGGTGAGTTATAGGTTTAACCTATATATTATCAAATCATAATAATAGACCACAAGATTTCATATTTCAATATACATCCCATACATAGAGATAAAAATCATTCATATGGTGAACACCTGGTAACCGACATTAACAAGATGCATATAAGAATATCCCCTATCATTCCGGGAAATCCTTCGGACATGATAAAAATGAATTCGAAGTACTAAAGCATCTGGTACTTTGGATGGGGTTCGTTAGGCCCAATAGATCTATCTTTAGGATTCGCGTCAATTAGTAGATCGGTTTACTAATTCTTAGGCTACCAAGCAAAAGGGACATATTCGGCTTCGATCATTCACCCATATAATGTAGTTTCATTTACTTGTATCTATTTCGTAAAACATTTATAAAACTGCATGTATTCTCATCCCAAAATATTAGATTTTAAAAGTGGGACTATAACTCACTTTCACAGATTTTTACTTCGTCGGGAAGTAAGACTTGGCCCCTGGTCGATTCACGAACCTATAACAAATATGTACATATATATAAAAGTATGTTCAAAATATATTTACAACACTTTTAATACATTTTGATGTTTTAAGTTTATTAAGTCAGCTGTCCTCGTTAGTAACCTACAACTAGTTGTCCATAGTTAAATGTACAGAAATAAATTGATATATATTATCTTGAATCAATCCACGACTCAGTGTATACATGTCTCAGGCTAGATCACAACTCAAAGTATATATATATTTTTGGAATCAACCTCAACCCTGTATAGCTAACTCCAACATTACTGCATATAGAGTGTCTATGGTTGTTCCAAATAATATATATAGATGGGTCGATATGATATGTCAAAATATTTACATATGTGTCTATGGTATCCCAAGATTACATAATATATTAGAATACATGTATAATACAATATAAGTTAGCTAGGATATGATTTGTATAAAATTGTTACAATATTTCCCGTAGCTACAACAATCAAAAAAATATCCAATCTTGTTTTACCCATAACTTATTCGTTTAAACTCCGTTTTGAGTGAATCAAATTGCTATGGTTTCATATTGAACTTTATTTTATGAATCTAAATATAAAAAGTATAGGTTTATAGTTGAAAATTTAAGTTACAAGTCATTTTTGTAAGAGGTAGTCATTTCAGTCGAAAGAACGACGTCTTGATGACCATTTTGAAAAACATACTTCCACTTTGAGTTTAACCATGATTTTTGGATATAGTTTCATGTTCATAAGAAAAATCATTTTTCCAGAAGAACAACTTTTAAATCAAAGTTTATCATAGTTTTTAATTATCAAACCCAAAACAGCCCGCGGTGTTACTACGACGGCGTATGTCTTGTTTTACGATGTTTTTCGTGTTTTCAGGTTTTCAATCATTAAGTTAGCATATCATATAGATATAGAACATGTGTTTAGTTGATTTTAAAAGTCAGGTTAGAAGGATTAACTTTTATTTGCGAACAAGTTTAGAATTAACTAAACTATGTTCTAGTGATTTCAAGTTTAAACCTTCGAATAAGGTACTTTTATATATATGAATCGAATGATGTTATGAACATCATTACTACCTCAAGTTTTGTGGATAAACCTGATGAAAATGAGAAAAATAGATCTAGCTTCAAAGGATCCTTGGATGGCTTGAAAGTTCTTGAAGCAGAATCATGACACGAAAACAAGTTCAAGTAAGACTTCCACTCGAAATAAGATTGTTATTGTAGTGACCCGGGAATTTCCGACCAAATTTAAACTTGATCTTTATATGATTTCGACACGATAAGAAAAGTCTGTAATGTCGAGTCTCGAAAATTTTGGAACAAATTACATGAGTGCATTTACCCTTTGACTATCTCCAACGATTCACGAACAAATTGGTTATAAATATATATATATATATATATACGATAATTTAATATATGTAAGTTGTTATATTATTATAATAAGTAGTATCATTAATAATATTATTGTTATCATTTTATTATGATTATTATTAGTAAACTTATTAAAATTATTAATTTTATTAGGATCACTACTACTTATCAATATTATCAATACTATTATTATTTTTAAATTATTATCATTAATATTATTTCTATTATTATTATTGTTAGTTTCATAATATTGGTGTATTAAAATTGATATGGGATATTAATATTTGCATAAATATTATTATTATAATTATTAGAAAACAATACAATTCATTATTATTATTATTATTATTATTATTATTATTATTATTATTATTATTATTATTATTATTATTATTAATATCGGTATTTTTTTTTATTAGTAATCCTATTATTATAAATCAGTATCATTGATTATTATTAATTAATATTAATGTTATTAATATATTTATTAATATTAATATATAAAAATATATAACTGGTACGAGTTTGTTACCCATACCTATTGAAACTATGTATATTTTTTGTTTTCTATCTCCACTTGATACAAATAGACAATGATAATCACAGATGGATATTTAAAGGTCACTTTCTGTTTTTATCTCTTTCTATATTTTTCTTACTGATCGAATATTTATAAAAATCTTGTCGACCATCTTCATTAAAATATAAACAATTGTACTGCTTCAATGATTCGATTAACCAATTCATTATTGTTATATACGATTCATATCTGCTACGAATGGGAAGGAAGAAACAGATTTTTTTTTTTAGCTCGAAAACCTCTGTTGAATAACTTTTTATCAAAAGTTCGATTTAGCATCAATCTTAAAAATCTAAAAATGCAGTTTAATCAGAAAACATGTGTTTAAACTAATTGCAAAGTTTCAAGTCCTAAATTTATATATCGAAGTCGAATTCTGAGGTCAAAACTTTATTTCAAAAAGTCAACCCAAGTGTTCTTGTCAAAAATTCAAATTCGTTCTTGAGTAAATGGAACAATTGATGATTGAGTTAGTTTATAGGAACGATTTGAAACAAGTTTGGTGTTTTAATCTTTGGCTAAAAAATTACTATATTGAAAATCAATTTAATTTTTTTATTTATTTACAGCGAAGAACAGACGGGTTCTTGTTCTTTCTTTTTTTTATTATTTACTATTTTATGTAATCTCAATTGATTGTTTTATGTAACATGTTAAATCCTAAATTAAGGTATTAACTGTCTGTTAAGTTGGTTTGAAGCTTGGTTCGATTTTGGATTCCACGAAGAAGAAGATGAAATTAAAACAGAAATTAAAACAGTTTAAATAAATATGGTTTGTAGTAAATTCAGAGAAAATAGAAATGGCGAGGTGGTTGAAAGTGTGTTAGACGAGCGAGAGGTCTCGGGTTCGATTCCAGCTTGGTGCAATTCTTTTTTTTAAAGGGCTTTTTAAAGGTAGTCTTTATTTTTATTTTTTTTAAAAATTATTATTATTATTATTATTATTGATTATTATGGATATGAATTATTATCATTATAGATTGTTTTTGTTATTATTATTTTTGTACTTATTAATTATTGTTATTATTACATGTAATATAATTATTACAAGTATTATTATTAACATGAGTGTATATATAAGAATTATCTTTTATTATCATAATATAGATACAAATAGGAATATTATTACTATTGTTATGGAAATAATATAAGTTACTATTATTTTCATAAAAATTAGTATTAATATCATTCTAAATTTATTAGCATTATCATTATGTATTACTATTGTCAATATCATTATGATTAATATAACTAGATAATGATAAGTAGTAATATTAATAATATGAGTATCATTATTATTATATTATTAAAAATTAATATCCTAACTATTATTAGTAATAAAATTTGCTATAAATATTATTATTAGTATTGTTATTATCATTATTATCAGATATAATTTTCATTACTATTATTAATATTATTTTACCAAATAAATATTTTGTATATAAAAACATTTATAAATAATAATACATATAAGTATGTACTGATGATATTAATGACTTTTACTTAAATACACATATATAACAAATTAATATCTATTTTATACATAATACTAATCAGATATATATATATATATATATATATATATATATATATATATATATATATATATATATATATATATATATATATATATATATTAATGTAACTATATAGATAATAAGAAATTTGAATATATACACATAACGTAACAACATTAATATTTCCATATATAAAATGAAGGTATATATATATAATGGAACTTACTAATTTATTAAATCTATAAATTTCATCACAAATAATAATACATATATTTGATCGATTTCAATTACGTATGTTAACATATATACAAATGATATAGGTTCGTGAATCTGAGGCCAACCCTGCATTGTTCAATGTCGTCAAATGTATTTTTACTACAAAATACATTACAGTGAGTTTCATTTGCCTTTTTACCCTTTATATTTTTGGGCTGAGAATACATGCGCAATTTTTATAAATGTTTTACAAAATAGACACAAGTAATCGAAACTACATTATATGGTTGAATTATCGAAATCGAATATGCCCTTTTTATATAGTCTGGTAATCTAAGAATTTGGGAACAGACACCCTAATTGACGCGAACTCTAAAGATAGATCTATCGGGCCCAACGAGCCCCATCCAAAGTACCGGATGCTTTAGTACTTCGAAATTTATATCATGTCCGAAGGAGGATCCCGGAATGATGGGGATATTCTTATATGCATATTGTGAATGTCGGTTACCAGGTGTTCAATCCATATGAATGATTATTTTGTCTCTATGTATGGGACGTATGTTTACGAGAAATGGAAATATGAAACCTTGTGGTCTATTAAAATTATGAAATGATTATTTATGTTAAACTAATGAACTCACCAACATTTTGGTTGACACTTTAAAGCATGTTTATTCTCAGGTATGAAAGAAATCTTCCGCTGTGCGTTTGCTCATTTTCAAGATATTACTTGGAGTCATTCATGACATATTTCAAAAGACGTTGCATTTGAGTCATTGAGTTCATCAAGATTATTATTTAGTCAATTATAGTTGAATATATTATGAAATGATTTGCATGTCATCAATTTTTGATATAAAGCAAGTTTGTCTTTTAAAAACGAATGCAATGTTTGTAAAATGTATCATATAGAGGTCAAGTACCTCGCGATGTAACCAACTATTGTGAATCGTTTGTAATCGATATGGACTTTGTCCGGATGGATTAGGACGGGTTCTTTCAGCTGGTATCAGAGCCGAGGTCTTAGCGAATCAGGTCTGCATTAGTGTGTCTAACTGATAAGTCGTTAGGATGCATTAGTGAGTCTGGACTTCGACCGTGTCTGCATGTCAAAAGTTTTGCTTATCATTTCGTGTCAAAAATTACCTGCTTATTATTCTTAGAGAATCACTTGCTTATCATTCTTAGTCTAGACACGTCTTACTGCATTTAGTGCATCGATAGTGTATAGACAAAAATTCATATCTTAGCGTATCTGATAATTCATATCTTAACGTATCTGTTACTGTAGACTTTGTCTGACAACTTTCGTAGAATTCCTCCGTAACTAAGCATATGTAAATTATGTATTGCAAGGTACTAATCTACATCCTATAATCTATTTCTTATCGAAAATTCTTCATCTGATTGTACGGGATGAATCCTTCAACCAGTTCGAGTCCCTCGAATTTCGATAGCTATTCTGATAGTTATTCCGACAACTATTCCGACGTGGACGTTCACCTAAGCTCCGAAAGCAGCGTCACCAGAATGAATCAACCAACCAACCATCCCCAATTCATATGATGAGTTTGTAGTCAACTTAATTAATGGAGACGAGAAGAAGGCAATCCTTTCCATCAACCAAATTCACCTCTGGGTGAAGAACCTGAAGCACTTACCGACGAACCACACCGAAACACCATTTTCACCCTCATTTCCCGAATATCTCACCACGATTATATTCTATCTAAAATTCTAAACCTTATTCATCCATTCGTTCCGACTGACAATCATCCCGGAGTAATACAAGAAGTCAGCGAACTTCACGCCCGAGTTATAGTCTTGAAAAAATATGGTGCAAAATTTACCAGCTTCAGCAACATCACTGGCACCAACAGTATCACCAACATCAATACCAGTATCACCAACAACCCAAGTTTCAACATCACGCCTCAACATCTCATTATGTACCCCGAGCATAATCATTATTCTACATATCATTTTACATCATTTATCTTCGTTCGACATGGCGATTATGAAATCTCTAATGTTTTAGAGATTATATATTCTAGTTCTAACTGTAAATCAAATGAGTTTAATATCATATTAACTCAATGAATCCATGATTACATCTGAAGAAAATATATATGTATATATGTTTTCATAAAGATTGTAATTAAAAATTCTTTCGTACAAAGTGTTAATCGTGAAAATATTTTAACGGGTAGGTAATACCCGAGGAATATTCATATTTCACATTAATAAATTACACTGTACATTCTTCGAATCTGAGTCAACAGTCATTTACTGTCCTACTTACATTCACCGATATACAAATATGTTCACCACAAAATACCCATATTCATCCAAATTTCATATTTAGATTTTGACATATCAGAATCCAACAAGTGGCATAATGAAGAAAAAAAAATGGACACAATAAAAATTGATTAGAAATACATTAATTAACAATATGAAATTTTGTTAAGAATCCACGCTAACAAAATCCTAGCTAACTGCTCCTAGCTAACTGTTAATTCCGTATTACATTTTATTTATCTCAATTTAATTATCGCAATTTATTTTATAGCAATTTAATTCTCGCAATTTTATTTATTGTTATTTAATTTCTGTTATTCACTTTACGCACTTTATTTATCATTATTTAATTTCTGTTATTTATTTTACGCACTTTAAATATCGGGACACGTATGCAAGGTTTTGACATATCATATCGACGCATCTATATATATTATTTGGAATCACCATAGACACTCTATATGCAGTAATGATCGAGTTCTCTATACAGGGTTGAGGTTGATTCTATAATAATATATATACTTTGAGTTGTGATCGAGTCTGAGATGTGTACACGGGTCACGATACGTATAAATTAATTCGAATATTATATAGTAAACTATATATAAATTATTATTTGTACACTGCTAAGTGTGGACTATCAACATTGGATAATTAAAATGAATTAAAAATATTGATTATAACATATGAAACTAAACATTTCTTCAAATTTGCCACTTGATTTCATTTTAAACCCCATTTGTATCTTGACGATTACAATCTGCGTTCAAACTTTTCGTAATTCTTGAAAACATCTCAATCGAGAGGATGAATCAACCGCACTTCATCTATGGAAGGAAAGGGTTATGCATATAGTTATGCACCTGAAAAACTCTCGGCAACTAAGTAAAAGTTTAACACGTAGCCGCGTCAGATCCTTTGGCATTTATTAGCAAAAATAATTTTGCGATCCTTTTTCAAAATAGCCAATTTTGTCACAGCTCCAGCAAGTCAACTTCGACTTTTTATTTGAAGTAACCTTACTATAATCCTGATATATATACGATTACCCTTTTGATACTGGAGAATTCTTTTATATTCCACCATATTACCAGCAGACGTACCAGCAACCTCGTTGCTTCTTGGCTTAAATCTCTCTGACAAATCATTATATTTATTCATTGAAACCCTATCATATACTCATCCACATCTTGTAACAAGAACTGTCATACCAATTACCGGGAATCAGCAATCAGTACTTTGAAAACTCACAGCATATCTACATCAACAGTTATATGTATGACATTTATCTCTTAGAATTATGATCTCTCATTCTGAAATTCTGAAAAGCACTCAGTCGTAAATCAATACTCTAAATGTTGAAAAAGCTGAATGAAGCAGCAGAAACCATAGACAACAGTAAATGACCTTAATCGTCGGAAGCTTGATGATAAAGAATAATACGTTGGAAAAGCTCAGAAACGTTGGAACTGGAAAACGAATTGAGATAATCACGAAGGGGACCAAGGAAAAATACAAGGACCAAACCCTATATTCAAAGAATCCAGGTAATTCTGGATCCAATGAGACCTTCAACAAATATCTTGCTCCGTACTCATGTTAAAATCTTGCGGAAAATCTTTATCCATCAACCATCGAATTTAGAAATTCCAAAATATCATCATCAATATCTTCGATATTTCTGAGGATATTTTCATAAATATTCTCGTCCGAAATTATATACCTCCTCGTGCTTCCTGTGTATCATTATATTGGAAACATTCAATAGAAAGTTTAGTACCAAAAAGCGGATTATGCGAAACTATGAAGGAAACCGTGGACAAATCACAAAGAATAAGTTTGACTTCAAAGAATCCAAATAATTCAATGCCTGCTGAAGTCTTTAGCAAATATCTTGCTCCTTACTCTAAACCCTTACAGACAATAGTCTCCATCATCCTCTGATCTTAGATATTCAAAGATATTATCGTATCTTTAATTATAAATATCCTCCATATTTCGGAAGATATTTTCATAACTATTCTTATCTGAAATCATTAATCCCTTCATGCTATCAGTGTTACATCATATAGAAACTGTTAGTTTTTATATTCTGTAAACTTTCGAGTTTAAAATATGAATGTTATTGAAGTAATGTTGGGAACTGATGCATGAGTTAGTATAATATAATGACACTTGATCAACGTGATTATATTACAGTAAGTCATGCTGAGTTTTTAATGAGACGTGATGATTCACAGGTCATAACATCATCACGTACCATGTTACATAACTCTTTCATTCTGCGTAACTTCTGAACATATCAAAAATATATATTCTTGATAGTTCTATACTCAGTGATTATGATAATTTGACAAATCAAATCGTGCTAATACCTTCTTTCTTATTTAAAACATGATGTTTATCCGAAATTCCATACTTACGAATTCTGGACCATTACTCGCTTTACTAGAGTTCGAGAGAATAATAAAAAGGTAAAGAGATCCAAAATATAAGAGAAAATATAAAGCCCAATGACAACACCGAAATTACAAACCGTGGATATCAGTACGTATAGCAATATAAAGACACGGGAGGATTATAAATACAATAATCCCTAGAGCATAATAGAAATAAACAGATTCTTCAGGTGGGAGTTGGAAAAGAAGAACGATCATTGTGATAGTTAGAATAAGAATAAGGATCAGAACAGGGTTAAGCATTTTTCATAAACCTTTTTGAAGTTGGGAATTGAGTATAGAAATGGTGAAAATAAATGGAACGGAAAGGTAAATTTATAAAGGAAATATCAGACGTAGTAATCGGGACAGATCACCGTATTTAATTAAAGAGATCTTAATTTCCATAAATCCCGAAGAATCAGATCTTATAGATCTTCAAGATTTTTTTTAAATCCCTTGAATTCCGGAATTCAACCAAGGCAACGTCGAAAGTTAAGACGCGCCTTATTTTCTAAATTCAAACCTGTCTACGTCAAAAGTTAAAAACAAATCTTTGTTTCTCATTTCATTTTTTTGTGAATAGCTTCACTCGTGCTCTTCGAATAATCAAATTGTTTTATCCATATTACTCAATGATGATAAAACTCTATTTATCAACTCATATTCATCATGAAAACATTTTTATAGTTAGCCATGACGACCTCACTCAAATTTCGGGACGAAATTTCTTTAACGGGTAGGTACTGTAGTGACCCGGGAATTTCCGACCAAATTTAAACTTGATCTTTATATGATTTCGACACGATAAGCAAAGTCTGTAATGTCGAGTCTCGAAAATTTTGGAACAAATTACATGAGTGCATTTACCCTTTGACTATCTCCAACGATTCACGAACAAATTGGTTATAAATATATATATATATATATATATATATATATATATATATATATACGATAATTTAATATATGTAAGTTGTTATATTATTATAATAAGTAGTATCATTAATAATATTATTGTTATCATTTTATTATGATTATTATTAGTAAACTTATTAAAATTATTAATTTTATTAGGATCACTACTACTTATCAATATTATCAATACTATTATTGTTTTTAAATTATTATCATTAATATTATTTCTATTATTATTATTGTTAGTTTCATAATATTGGTGTATTAAAATTGATATGGGATATTAATATTTGCATAAATATTATTATTATAATTATTAGAAAATAATACAATTCATTATTATTATTATTATTATTATTATTATTATTATTATTATTATTATTATTATTATTATTATTATTAATATTGGTATTTTTTTTTATTAGTAATCCTATTATTATAAATCAGTATCATTGATTATTATTAATTAATATTAATGTTATTAATATATTTATTAATATTAATATATAAAAATATATAACTGGTACGAGTTTGTTACCCATACCTATTGAAACTATGTATATTTTTTGTTTTCTATCTCCACTTGATACAAATAGACAATGATAATCACAGATGGATATTTAAAGGTCACTTTCTGTTTTTATCTCTTTCTATATTTTTCTTACTGATCGAATATTTATAAAAATCTTGTCGACCATCTTCATTAAAATACAAACAATTGTACTGCTTCAATGATTCGATTAACCAATTCATTATTGTTATATACGATTCATATCTGCTACGAATGGGAAGGAAGAAACAGATTTTTTTTTAGCTCGAAAACCTCTGTTGAATAACTTTTTATCAAAAGTTCGATTTAGCATCAATCTTAAAAATCTAAAAATGCAGTTTAATCAGAAAACACGTGTTTAAACTAATTGCAAAGTTTCAAGTCCTAAATTTATATATCGAAGTCGAATTCTGAGGTCAAAACTTTATTTCAAAAAGTCAACCCAAGTGTTCTTGTCAAAAATTCGAATTCGTTCTTGAGTAAATGGAACAATTGATGATTGAGTTAGTTTATAGGAACGATTTGAAACAAGTTTGGTGTTTTAATCTTTGGCTAAAGCATTACTATATTGAAAATCAATTTTTTTTTATTTACAGCGAAGAGCAGACGGGTTCTTGTTCTTTTTTTTTTATTATTTATTATTTTATGTAATCTCAATTGATTGTTTTATGTAACGTGTTAAATCCTAAATTAAGGTATTAACTGCCTGTTAAGTTGGTTTGAAGCTTGGTTCGATTTTGGATTCCACGAAGAAGAAGATGAAATTAAAACAGTTTAAATAAATATGGTTTGTAGTAAATTCAGAGAAAACAGAAATGGCGAGGTGGTTTGAAAGTGTGTTAGACGAGCGAGAGGTCTCGGGTTCGATTCCAGCTTGGTGCAATTCTTTTTTTTAAAGGGCTTTTTAAAGGTAGTCTTTATTTTAATTTTTTTAAAAAATTATTATTATTATTGATTATTATGGATATGAATTATTATCATTATAGATTGTTTTTGTTATTATTATTTTTGTACTTATTAATTATTGTTATTATTACGTGTAATATAATTGTTACTAGTATTATTATTAACATGAGTGTATATATAAGAATTATCTTTTATTATCATAATATAGATACAAATAGGAATATTATTACTATTGTTATGGAAATAATATAAGTTACTATTATTTTCATAAAAATTAGTATTAATATCATTCTAAATTTATTAGCATTATCATTATGTATTACTATTGTCAATATCATTATGATTAATATAACTAGATAATGATAAGTAGTAATATTAATAATATGAGTATCATTATTATTATATTATTAAAAATTAATATCCTAACTATTATTAGTAATAAAATTTGCTATAAATATTATTATTAGTATTGTTATTATCATTATTATCAGATATAATTTTCATTACTATTATTAATATTATTTTACCAAATAAACATTTTGTATATAAAAACATTTATAAATAATAATACATATAAGTATGTACTGATGATATTAATGACTTTTACTTAAATACACATATATAACAAATTAATATCTATTTTATACATAATACTAATCAGATATATATATATATATATATATATATATATATATATATATATATTAATGTAACTATATAGATAATAAGAAATTTGAATATATACACATAACGTAACAACATTAATATTTCCATATATAAAATGAAGGTATATATATATAATGAAACTTACTAATTTATTAAATCTATAAATTTCATCACAAATAATAATACATATATTTGATCGATTTCAATTACGTATGTTAACAATATAGGTTCGTGAATCCGAGGCCAACCCTGCATTGTTCAATGTCGTCAAATGTATTTTTACTACAAAATACATTACAGTGAGTTTCATTTGCCTTTTTACCCTTTATATTTTTGGGCTGAGAATACATGCGCAATTTTTATAAATGTTTTACGAAATAGACACAAGTAATCGAAACTACATTATATGGTTGAATTATCGAAATCGAATATGCCCTTTTTATATAGTCTGGTAATCTAAGAATTTGGGAACAGACACCCTAATTGACGCGAACTCTAAAGATAGATCTATCGGGTCCAACGAGCCCCATCCAAAGTACCGGATGCTTTAGTACTTCGAAATTTATATCATGTCCGAAGGAGGATCCCGGAATGATGGGGATATTCTTATATGTATATTGTGAATGTCGGTTAGCAGGTGTTCAATCCATATGAATGATTATTTTGTCTCTATGTATGGGACGTATGTTTACGAGAAATGGAAATATGAAACCTTGTGGTCTATTAAAATTATGAAATGATTATTTATGTTAAACTAATGAACTCACCAACCTTTTGGGTGGCACTTTAAAGCATGTTTATTCTCAGGTATGAAAGAAATCTTCCGCTGTGCATTTGCTCATTTTCAAGATATTACTTGGAGTCATTCATGACATATTTCAAAAGACGTTGCATTCGAGTCATTGAGTTCATCAAGATTATTATTTAGTCAATTATAGTTGAATATATTATGAAATGATTTGCATGTCATCAATTTTCGATATAAAGCAAGTTTGTCTTTTAAAAACGAATGCAATGTTTGTAAAATGTATCATATAGAGGTCAAGTACCTCACGATGTAACCAACTATTGTGAATCGTTTGTAATCGATATGGACTTTATCTGGATGGATTAGGACGGGTCCTTTCAGTTATAGTTATAGAAATTGAATCAAAGTTTGAATATGAGTATTACCTTGTATTAGAAAGATATCTTACTGTAAATAAGAAAGATTTCTTGAGGTTGGATGATCACTTTACAAGATTGGAAGTAAGCTAGTAAACTTGGAAGTATTCTTGATTTTATGAAACTAGAACTTATAGAATTTATGAAGAACACTTAGAACTTGAAGATAGAATTTGAGAGAGATCAATTAGATGAATAAAATTGAAGAATGAAAGTGTTTGTAGGTGTTTTTGGTCCTTGGTATATGGATTAGATATAAAAGATGTGTAATTTTGTTTACATGTAAATAAGTAATGAATGATTACTAATATTTTTATAATTTTAGGAGATATTTCATGCTAGTTACCAAATGATGGTTCCCACATGTGTTAGGTGACTCACATGGGCTGCTAAGAGCTGATCATTTGAGTGTATATACCAATAGTACATACATCTAAAAGCTGTGTATTGTACGAGTACAAATACGGGTGCATACGAGTAGAATTGTTGATGAAACTGAACGAGGATGTAATTGTAAGCATTTTTGTTAAGTAGAAGTATTTTGATAAGTGTCTTGAAGTCTTTCAAAAGTGTATGAATACATATTAAAACACTACATGTATATACATTTTAACTGAGTCGTTAAGTCATCATTAGTCGTTACATGTAAATGTTGATTTGAAACCTTTAAGTTAACGATCATGTTAAATGTTGTTAACCCAATGTTTATTATATCTAATGAGATGTTAAATTATTACATTATCATAATATTATGATATATTAATATATCTTAGTATGATATATATACAGTTAAATGTTGTTACAACGATAATCGTTACATATATGTCTCGTTTCGAAATCATTAAGTTAGTAGTCTTGTTTTTACATATGTAGTTCATTGTTAATACACTTAATGACATGTTTACTTATCATTTATCATGATTAAACATAGTGTATCAATGTCTTAATATGATTCATATGTATTTAGTAAGACGTTGTTATAACGATAATCGTTATATATATCGTTTCGAGTTTCTTAATTCAATAAACTCAATTTTATGTATATAACTCATTGTTAAAATGCCGAATGAGATACTTACTTATCATAATATCATGTTAACTATATATAAAATCATATATATGTCATCATATAGTTTTTACAAGTTTTAACGTTCGTGAATCACCGGTCAACTTGGGTGGTCAATTTTTTATATGAAACCTATTTCAATTAATCAAGTCTTAACAAGTTTGATTGCTTAACATGTTGGAAACACTTAATCATGTAAATAACAATTTCATTTAATATATATAAACATGGAAAAGTTCGGGTCACTACAATTGAAGACACAGATGTATAGTAAAATTTTAGTATTATAAATATCAATCAGTTGTAAGGATATTGAGTACATAATCATTCAATAATATTTCATACTTCCTTCTTTCTTCTCTATTATTACTCCGTAGTAGATTATAATTGAAATAAACCACTAAATGTAGTTATAAACTACTAAATTATAACAATACAGACTATATTAGATTATTCATATGACATTACCTTTGATATCAGTATTCTCTATTTAGAAATACAACTTGATAGTACATCACATAGATTGAGTAGACAGTTGAGGGGTAGGTGTGACAACCCGAAAATTTCCGACCAAATTTAAACTTGATCTTTATATATTTCTGACACGATAAGCAAAGTCTGTAATGTTGAAATCTCAAAAACTTTGAACTGTGTTCATGTATTCATTTACCCATCGACTGCTCTTGACGATTCACGAACAATTATGTGTAAAACGACTCGGATTTTTTCGTTAATATATATGAGATTCATATTTACACAATTAAATGTTTCCAACATGTTAAGCAATCAAACTTTTTAAGACTTGATTAATTAAAACAGAATTTATATAAACATTTGACCACCCTTCTATTCTTACGATTCACGAACGTCATAGCTTGTATTAATTATATATATATATGTGTGTGTGTGTGTGTATATATATATATATATATATATATATATATATAGATTTAACTTGAAAATATGATAATTAAATATCTCATTAAGTATATTAACAAAGTATTATATATATATTTTTATACTACTAATTTAAAGAGTTTTTGAACAATATATATGTTACTATTTAAATGACGTAATTAACTTATGTTAAAATGTATTTACATATAAAGTATTATGAGTGTAAATACATCCTTACAAGTATTAAATACACTTTATAATATACCAATACATATAAAGGATAGCTATACTCGTATTTTCATTCAACTTCCTCAAGAATTCTACTCGCATTCATACGGTATTTTTACCCGTATTATACACAGCTTCTAGAAGTATTTACTATTGGTATATACCAATAGAAATCTGCAATTATTAGTGTAATATGAAATCCATGACCTAATCAATTTAATATGTCATCCATGACTTATTACATTTTAACTTATCTTAGATATTTTCACTAAAAACCAAATTTTCAAACCTATAAATAAGCACCATTTCTAACTCATTTTTACACATTCATTTTCCAAATTTTACTTCTAATTTTTACACACACTTGCAAGAACTCTCTCAAGTTTTATTCTACTACTTCTTTCCAGCAACTTTACATTCTAAACTTGAGGTAAAAACTCTACTTCAACTCTTGTTCAATTTCTATGTCTATAGCTATCTATATAAGAATTTATAAACTAGAACATAGTTTAGTTAATTCTAAACTTGTTCGCAAACAAAGTTAATCCTTCTAACTTGACTTTTAAAAACAACTTAACACATGTTTTATATCTATATGATATACTAACTTAATGAGTTAAAACTTGGAAACACGAAGAACACCGTAAAACCGGACATACGCCGTCATAGTAAAACCGGGGGCTGTTTTGGGTTGGATAATTAAAAACTATCATAATCTTTGATTTAAAAGTTGTTCTTCTAGGAAAATGATATTTCATATGAACATGATACTATATCCAAAAATCATGGTTAAACTCAAAATTGAAATATGTTTTTCAAAATAGTCATCAAGATGTCGTTCTTTCGATGGAAATGACTACCTCTTACAAATATGGATTATAACTTGTAACTCTGACTATAAACCATCACTTTTTCAGTTTAGTTTTTTAATGACCCGTCCTAATCCATAAGGACGAATACAATAACATATGGTTACATCGCGAGGTACTTGACCTCTATATGATACATTTTACAAACATTGCATTCGTTTTTAAAAGACAAACTTTCATTACATCGAAAGTTGACGGCATGCATATCATTTCATAATATATCCAACTATAATTGACTTAGTAATAATCTTGGTGAACTTGACGACTCGAATGCAACGTCTTTTGAAATATGTCATGAATGACTCCTAGTAATATCTCTAAATGAGCAAATGCACAGCGAAAGATTTCTTTCAAACCTGAGAATAAACATTCTTTCAAGTGTCAACCAAAAGGTTGGTGAGTTCATTAGTTTATCGTAATCAATCATTTCTATATTCATAATAGACCACAAGATTTCATTTTCGTAATAATTCTACACTCGCAAGTCGCAAGTGTATAAAAATCATTCATATGATGGACGCCTGGTAACCGAACTAATAAGGATGCATATAGAATATCCCCCGCATACTTGCAAGTATGCTATATAACGGCAATCGCAATCACCTTTTTAAATCGAAGTACTAAAGCATTCCAAATTCAAGAATGGGGTTTGTTAGGCCTATAGATCTATCTTTAGGATTCGCGTCAATTAGGGGCCATTTCCCTAATTCTTAGGCTACCAGACTTGAAGGGGCGATATTTGATTTCGATAATCCAACCATATAATGTAGTTTCAAGTACTTGTGTCTATTTTGTCAAACATTTATAAAAGCAGTGCATGTATTCTCAGCCCAAAAATATATATTGCAAAAGCATTTAAAAAGGGAGCAAATGAAACTCACAATACTGTATTTCGTAGTAGAAATACATATGACGACATTGAACAATGCAAGGTTGGCCTCGGATTCACGAACCTATATTAAGTATATATATTTATATATTGGTCAACATCTGTCTAACAATTTTGGTCAGGTCATAGTGTACCACAATCCTAATGCTGGAGATTTATCATGCAAAAGTCAACAAAAGTCAATCTGACTAAAATGATTTCCAAAATCTATACATGATTATTATATAACTTAAGTATAGTCGTTTTATATTTTTAACAGATTTTATTAGAGTAAATAATATAATTCATAACATTTTGTATTAAAATTTATAAAAATATACTTTTATATATCTTAAGTGCTAATAAAATTTATAAAGTTCATTTAATATCATAAAAATATAATGATAGTTATTATTAATATAATTATATTACATGTAGTAAAATATCTTTGTATCACATATTTATTTAATAAAATAATATCGATAATAATAATAATAAGTAAAGTTGCATTATTTTATATTAATAATATTAATTATTTTTAATAATAATAATAAAATAATAATAAAAAATCAATATTTATATTTACTAATGACGATATTAATTTTGATAAAATGGTAATTCTAATCATGATAATCTTAATAATAATGATACTTTTAATATTACCTGTAATAATAATAATATTTTATAAAAGTAATAATTCTATTCAAAATGATAAATTTTTAATAATGATAATATTAAATTGATAATAATAATGATTTTTTTTAACAATGATATTTCTATTAAAAATGATAATTTTAATAAAAATGATGGTTTTAATATTAATGATACTTTTAATAATAATAATGACGATAAAAATAATAAAATGATAGTTTGATAAAAAAAATATTAATTATTTTAATAATAATAATAATAATAATAATAATAATAATGATAATAATAATAATAATAATAATAATAATAATAATAATAATAATAATCATAATAATAATAATAACGATAATAACGATAATGACGACGATAACGATAACGATAACGATAACAATAATAATAATCATTTTAACAATAATACTTTTAAAATTATAGATAATTCAATTGACGATATCTTTTAATATGTTCATCAAAATCATACACTTTTTAAATGAAAAGTGTAGTGACCCGAACTTTTTCATGTTTATATTTTATATATATATTAAATGAAATTGTTATTTACATAATTAAGTGTTTCTAACATGTTAAGCAATCAAACTTGTTAATACTTGATTAATTGAAATAGGTTTCATATAGACAATTGACCACCCAAGTTGACCGGTGATTCACGAACGTTAAAACTTGTAAAAACTATACGATGACATATATATGGTTATATATATAGTTAACATGATTTTATTATAATTATGTATCTCATTAGGTATTTTAACAATGAGTTATATACATAAAAATGAGACTATTAATTTAAGAAACTCGAAAACGATATATATAACGATTATCGTTATAACAACGTCTTACTAGGTACATATGAATCATATTAAGACATTGATACACTTGGTTAATTATGTTAAATGATAAGTAAATATATTATTAAGTGTATTAACAATGAAATACATATGTAAAAATAAGACTACTAACTTAATGATTTCGAAACGAGACATATATGTAACGATTATCGTTGTAACGACATTTAACTGTATATACATCATACTAAGATATATTATATATCATAATATCATGATAATATAACAATTTAACATCTCATTTGTTATAATAAACAATGGGTTAATGATAATGCTAAAAACGAACATATATTTCATAGCATTATTCCTCAAGAAAGACAAGCTTTTAGTTGCAATTGTTCTATTTACAAGTGATATTCGTTTAAATAATAAAAGGTGAAGACAGAAGACAGATTCGACGATTTGAAGACGCAAACGACCAAAAAGCTCAAAAGTACAAAAGACAATCAAAAAGGTTCCAATTATTGATAAGAAACGTCTCGAAATCACAAGAGTACAAGATTCAAAACGCAAAATACAAGATATAAAATTGTACGCAAGGACGTTCGAAAATCCGGAACCGGGACCAGAGTCAACTCTTAACGCTCGACGCAACGGACTAAAAATTACAAGTTAACTATGTATATAAATATAATATAATATATAATTAATTATATTAATTATATATATATATTATATTTATATATATAAAACCGTCGGCAGAGAAACTCCAAGGGTGTGAGCTGTAATTTCTATCTCCGCGACTCGCGGAGATTGAAGGGCATTTTGCCGCGAGTCGCGGAGCCCCAAATTTCACTTCTGGCTATAAAGCAAACCGAATTCTGATCAAATTTCATATCTTATTTCTCAATCTCTCTCTCAATATATACGTAATATATATATAATTTATATTTTAATTTTAATTTTAATTTTAAATCCTAATAATAAGGGTATGTTAGCGAATGTTGTAAGGGTGTAAGTCGAAATTCTGTCCGTGTAACGCTACGCTATTTTTAATCATTGTAAGTTATGTTCAACCTTTTTACATTAATGTCTCGTAGCTAAGTTATTATTATGCTTATTTAAAACGAAGTAATCATGATGTTGGGCTAATTACTAAAATTGGGTAATTGGGCTTTGTACCATAATTGGGGTTTGGACAAAAGAACGACACTTGTGGAAATTAGATTATGGGCTATTAATGGGCTTTATATTTGTTTAACTAAACGAAAGTTTATTAATGTTAATATAAAGATTTACAATTGGGCGTCCCTATAAAATACCATATACACTCGATCGGACACGATGGGCGGGGTATTTATATGTACGAATAATCGTTCATTTAACCGGACACGGGAATGGATTAATAGCCACTAGAATAATTAAAACAGGGGTGAAATTACATTCAAGGGTAATTGGTGTAATTGTTAACAAAGTAGTAAAACCTTGGTTTACACGCAGTCGATAACCTGGTGTATTCATTAAACAAAGTATTAAAACCTTGTTACAATTCGAATCCCCAATTAGTTGGAATATTTAACTTCGGGTATAATAATAATTTGACAAGGACACTTGCAATTTATATTTATGACTGATGGACTGTTATGGACACAAACCAGACGGACATATTGAATAATCCAGGACAAAGGACAATTAACCCATGGGCATAAAACTAAAATCAACAAGTCAAACATCATGATTACGGAAGTTTAAATAAGCATAATTCTTTTATTTCATATTTAATTTCCTTTATTTTATATTTAATTGCACTTCTAATTATCGCACTTTTATTTATTTTATTTTATCGCACTTTTAATTATCGTACTTTTTAATTATCGCAATTTTATTTTATCGTATTTTTATTATTCGCAATTTCATTATCGTTATTTACTTTACGCTTTAATTTAAAGTCTTGTATTTATTTTATATTTTACATTAGGTTTTAACTGCGACTAAAGTTTTAAAATCGACAAACCGGTCATTAAACGGTAAAAACCCCCCTTTATAATAATAATATTACTTATATATATATTTGTATTTTTATAAAAGTAAACTAATATAGCGTTGAGCTTTGTTTAAAGATTTCCCTGTGGAACGAACCGGACTTACTAAAAACTACACTACTGTACGATTAGGTACACTGCCTATAAGTGTTGTAGCAAGGTTTAAGTATATCCATTCTATAAATAAATAAATATCTTGTGTAAAATTGTATCGTATTTAATAGTTTTTCCTAGTAAAATATAAACTATTTTATATACACCTCGCTTCACATCAAGTTATTTTTGGCGCCGCTGCCGGGGAACTATCTTAAAAGCCGGAAGCGCAACGCTAATATATAAAAAAAAAAAAAGATTTTTAGTTACTTTTATTAAAAGTCGTTTTTGTAAAAATACGTTTTAATTATTCAAAAATATAAAAAGAAAAACAAAAATATTAGTATTTTTAAGATTTTGTTAAATATTTAAGCTTTATAAGTTTCTTTATTTCTATTTTAGTTTATAAAAATATAAATTTTATTAAACATCTTTTATTTATATAAAAAAAAAAAAAACAGAAAACATAAAATAAAAAAAAAAAAAATAAAGAAAACACGTAAAAATTTCAAACCTGTCAACAGAATTTCTGAACCCCGCGACTCGCGGGGTTTTCTTCTTTAATTGCCGCGACTCGCGGAGGGTTTCTGACAGGCGACAAGGAAGCCCTAATCGAGCATTAATTACGGGATATTATTAATTATAATTATTATTTAACCTAATTATAATTATTATTATTATTATTATTATTAGTTTTAATTTTACTTTTACTTTTTATTTATGTATTTTAGTTAAATTAGTTTTAATAAAATTGTAAAATTTGTAGTTTTATTAAATAAATAATATAAAAATAATATTTTTATAAAAATTGTACTTTTTACAACTTTTTATATATTTTTATATTTTGTCCCCTTTTTAATCGTTGTAGCGTAATATTTGTATTTTTTAGCTCATATTTAATTTTAAACTTAGTTTTTGCTATAGTTATTTTTACTCCTAGATTTTTAGGCTTTGCCGTAGAATTCCTTAAGTGCTTTTTCTTTAGACTAAGATTTAGGTGCTTTAGAATTTTGCGACGCCTTTTTAAGTTTTAGTTTCTTTTTAAGTTATTTCCATTTGGGATTTAGTTTTTCCTGTAAGCTTTAATATTTTTAGACACCTTTTACTATGTACCAATTATCATTCCAATTAGTAATTTC
Organism: Rutidosis leptorrhynchoides; assembly: GCF_046630445.1. Lineage (NCBI taxonomy): Eukaryota > Viridiplantae > Streptophyta > Magnoliopsida > Asterales > Asteraceae > Rutidosis > Rutidosis leptorrhynchoides. The sequence continues at coordinate 41,381,540 of NC_092336.1, forward strand.
AATTTGCGATTATAATTTTAAGTTAGTTGTAGTAATAAGGTTAAATTAGTTAAGTATTTTTAAGTTTTTATAAGTTTCTTTTATTTTTCCGTCACCTTTTATTTTTCAACCATTTTTTTCTTTTTCGGCCTTTTGCGACGAACTCTTTTTCTTTCTTATTTCTCGCTATTCTAGTTTTTAGGACTTAGAATTTTTTCTACTTCTTATCTAAATTTCTTAAAATTACGAAAATTTATTTTAAGTGGTTAAATTAATAGACATCAAAATTTTCTGGTTCGTAGTAATAGTTGGATTTGTACGTGGACCGGGTTATTGGAGCCAAACAGTCCTCAATTATATTGAGACCAAACGAATCCTGCCCCTCTGCTGCATCTTTTGGCTATTCGAAACGTGGGCAAAATCAGAAAAGTCTATTGATTGGATAACTTATTATAATTTTTCTTTCCTTTTAAAAACTAATAGGATATTCAGTGAATGCACCGAGCAAGACGTTCATCACCTTTTGTACGTTCACCACCTGTAACTCGATCAAGACATCATTTAACAAATATAACCGCCGTTGATTTTTCTTTAGAATCGTCATCCAGTCGACCAAGTACTTCAGTTCAAATTTCCGATAATCCATTTTTTGAACCCAACCTCACAATTGAGAATCCAAAAAATATTCAGGAACGGTTCATAGATCCTGAACCATTAAACTTTCCTCCGGAACCACCAATCATTCAAACAGAGATTGTTGAGGAACGAACCATTAAATCTGAAGCATCTAGTGATACCGATTCAACAAATTCAATTATGGAGAATCTGGAACCTTTAAGTATGGAAGACCGAATGAGAGCTAAACGCACTGGCCAAGGTTACGCAATTACTCATCCAGACATTAATGCGCCAGATTATGAAATCAAAGGACAAATTCTACACATGGTGACTAATCAATGCCAATTTAGTGGTGCGCCGAAGGAAGATCCAAATGAACATCTACGTACCTTTAATAGGATCTGCACACTATTTAAAATACGAGAAGTGGAGGATGAACAGATATATCTCATGTTATTTCCCTGGACTTTAAAGGGAGAAGCCAAAGATTGGTTGGAATCGTTACCTGAAGGGGCGATCGATACATGGGACGTTTTAATTGACAAATTTCTTAAACAATTCTTTCCTGCATCTAAAGCCGTAAGACTTCAAGCAGAAATTGTTACGTTCACACAGAAACCAAATGAAACTCTATATGAGGCGTGGACAAGATATGGAAAGTTGTTAAGAGGATGTCCGCAACATGGTTTAGACACCTGTCAAATAGTACAAATATTCTACCAAGGATGCGACATCACTACAAGAAAAGACATAGATATAGCAGCTGGTGGTTCTATTATGAAAAAAACCGAAACTGATGCTTACAAAATTATTGATAACACTGCTTCCCACTCACATGAGTGGCACCAAGAAAAAGACATCATTAGATCATCTAAAGCAGCTAGAGCCGATTCTAGCCATGACTTAGATTCCATTTCGGCAAAGATAGATGCTTTCGAGAGACGAATGGAAAAGATGACTAAAGATATTCATGCAATACGAATTAGTTGTGAGCAGTGTGGAGGACCACATTTGACAAAAGATTGTCTCAGTATTGAATTAACAATGGAACAAAGAGAGAATATTTCATACATAAACCAAAGGCCTGGAAATAATTATCAGAATAATTATCAACCGCCAAGACCGATTTACAATCAAAACCAGAATTATAACCGAAATATTCCATACAACAACCAACAAGGTCCTAGCAATCAACAAGTATCCAATAATACTTATAATCAGCAAAGACCTAATTTTCAAAACAAACCACCATAACAAACCGATGATAAAAAGCCGAATTTAGAAGATATGATGACGAAGCTAGTTGAAACTCAAACGCAGTTTTTCACATCTCAAAAACAAACAAATGAACAAAATGCTCAAGCATTTAGAAATCAACAAGCTTCTATTCAAAATCTGGAACAAGAAGTAAGTAACCTAGCAAGGTTAATAGGTGAAAGAAAACCGGGAAGTCTACCTAGTGATACAAACGCTAACCCCCGGAATGAAACAGCTAAAGCTATTACCACAAGAAGTGGTACAACACTTAAATCACCTGAAATACCTGTAACTTCTGATGAAACTATTCCTACTCCACAAGAACCACAACCTGATCAAGATAAGGAAAAAGAACCGGTAGTTGAAAAGGTTAATGAAGATAACACAGTTAAGGATAAACCTTATGTTAAACCATACCAACCACCACTTCCTTATCCGAGTAAAATGAAGAAGGAAAAACTTGAAGCCGAGCAATCCAAATTCTTGGATATGTTTAAACAGATAAATGTAAATCTTCCTTTCATTGATGTGATTTCAGGAATGCCAAGGTATGCTAAATTCTTGAAAGATCTAATCACGAATAGAAAGAAAATGGAAGAACTCTCGGCTGTTACTATGAATGCTAATTGTTCAGCAGTGCTGTTGAATAAGATACCAGAAAAATTATCTGATCCAGGAAGTTTCACAATTCCATGTTTTCTGGGTAGTCTTAGTTCAATAGAAGCATTGGCAGACTTAGGTGCTAGTATAAATCTAATGCCGTATTCACTATACGCTAAACTAGACCTTGGAGAATTGAAACCAACCAGAATAAGCATACAACTAGCCGATAGATCAATAAAATATCCTAGAGGGATAATGGAGAACATGCTAGTTAAAGTTGGTACTTTAGTATTTCCAGTAGATTTTGTTGTTTTGGACATGGAAGAAGATTCTCAAGTTCCTCTCATATTAGGAAGACCATTCCTAAACACGGCTAAAGCAATGATAGACGTGTTCGGTAAGAAATTGACCCTAAGTATAGAGGATGAGAGTGTTACCTTTTCAGTTGATAGAGCCATGCAACAACCACAATCTGCAGATGATACATGTTATTATATTCAAACTATAGATGCACATGCAGAATTATTAGAAGAATTTCCAGAATTACAAGGAACGGGAGAATGTTCTTTAGGAGAAGGTAATGAACCAATTGATGAAGCTGAAATGTTAGCTACACTTATAGCTAATGGATATGAACCAACAACAGAAGAAATTCAAATGCTAAAAGAAGAAGACAGATATCGATATAAATCATCGATAGAAGAACCTCCGAAATTAGAGTTAAAGCCACTTCCAAACCATTTGGAATACGCTTATTTACATGGTGAATCTGAATTACCTGTAATAATATCATCTTCTCTTACTGAAAATGAAAAATCACAACTCATTTCTGTGTTGAAAGCTCATAAACCAGCCATTGCATGGAAGATTCATGATATTAAAGGAATAAGTCCTTCGTATTGCACACATAAAATCCTTATGGAAGAAGGTCATAAAACGAATGTGCAACGCCAACGAAGACTAAATCCTAATATGCAAGATGTAGTTAAGAAAGAGATTATTAAACTACTAGATGCAGGTTTGATATATCCAATTTCTGATAGTCCATGGGTAAGCCCAGTTCAATGCGTGCCTAAGAAGGGTGGCATGACTGTCATTACAAATGAGAAAAATGAGCTTATTCCTACTAGGACTGTAACAGGATGGCGTGTATGTATTGATTATAGAAAATTAAATGACGCCACCAGAAAAGATCACTTTCCCTTACCTTTCATAGATCAAATGTTGGAAAGATTAGCCGGAAATAGTTACTATTATTTTCTAGATGGATTTTCCGGATATTTTCAAATTCCAATAGCACCCGAGGACCAAGAGAAAACCACATTCACGTGCCCTTATGGTACTTTTGCTTACAAACGCATGCCATTTGGACTTTGCAACGCCCCTGCAACCTTTCAAAGGTGTATGATGGCGATTTTTCACGACATGATAGAAGAATGCATGGAAGTATTCATGGATGACTTTTCAGTCTTCGGTGATACATTTAAATCATGTCTAGTTAACCTGGAACGAATGCTAATTAGATGCGAAAAATCAAATCTAGTACTTAATTGGGAGAAATGCCATTTCATGGTTAAAGAAGGCATCGTTCTTGGACATAAAATTTCAAAAGAAGGAATTGAAGTGGATAGAGCTAAAGTAGATGTAATTGCTAAACTTCCACATCCCACAAATGTTAGAGGAGTTAGGAGTTTTCTAGGGCATGCCGGTTTTTACCGACGTTTCATAAAAGATTTTTCTAAAATTGCCACTCCTATGAATAAACTCCTAGAAAAGGATGCTCCATTCATCTTTTCAGATGAATGTATCAAATCTTTTAATATTCTTAAAGAAAAACTCACTAATGCACCGATCATGATAACACCAAATTGGAATCTACCATTTGAACTAATGTGCGATGCAAGTGATTTTGCAATGGGAGCCGTTTTAGGACAAAGGATTGAAAAACGATTTCAACCTATATATTATGCTAGTAAGACATTACAAGGAGCACAAACAAACTATACAACTACTGAAAAAGAACTCCTTGCTATTGTCTTTGCTTTTGACAAATTTCGATCATATCTCGTTCTAGCAAAAACGGTGGTCTATACCGACCATTCTGCTCTTAGATACCTATTTTCAAAACAAGATGCTAAACCAAGATTAATCCGTTGGATCTTACTCTTACAAGAGTTTGATATTGAAATCCGAGATAAAAGAGGAGCAGAAAATCTCGCCGCTGATCATCTTTCTCGTCTTGAAAATCCCGAATTAGAAGTTCTGAATGAATCGGCCATAAAAGACAACTTTCCTGATGAATATCTATTGAAGATAGATTATAAAGAAATCCCATGGTTTGCAGACTTTGCAAACTACTTAGTTTGTGGATTCCTTGAAAAAGGATTATCATACCAAAGACGAAAGAAATTCTTCAGTGATATAAAACACTATTTCTGGGAAGATCCACATCTGTTTAAAAGTTGTCCCGATGGAATAATACGCCGATGTGTATTTGGAGATGAAGCTAGTAAAATATTAAACCATTGTCACACAGGACCAACAGGAGGGCATTATGGGCCTCAACTAACAGCAAGAAAAGTTTATGAAGCTGGATTCTATTGGCCTACAATTTACAAAGACGCACACCTTCTTTGCAAATCCTGTGATGCATGTCAAAGGGCCGGAAAAATAAGTCAACGTGATGAAATGCCACAAAATGTCATCCAAGTATGTGAAGTATTTGACATTTGGGGTATTGACTTTATGGGTCCATTTCCAAAATCTCATAATAATCTATATATACTCGTAGCCATTGATTATGTATCTAAATGGGCGGAAGCACAAGCTCTCCCAACTAACGATGCACGAGTTGTAGTCAACTTTTTAAAACGTCTTTTTGCAAGGTTTGGAACACCGAAAGCTTTAATAAGTGATCGGGGAACTCATTTTTGTAATAATCAACTTGAGAAAATTCTTAAAAGATATGGAGTAACTCATAAAATCTCCACCGCATATCATCCACAAACAAGTGGACAAGTTGAAAATACCAACCGAGCTTTAAAACGTATTCTAGAGAAAACCGTAGGATCAAATTCGAAGGAATGGTCCATTAAATTGGAGGATGCACTCTGGGCTTTTAGAACAGCCTACAAAACTCCAATTGGAACCACACCTTTTAGACTTGTTTATGGAAAAGCATGTCATCTTCCAGTAGAAATTGAACACAAAGCATTTTGGGCTTTGAAGACATGTAATCTTGATTTACATGAAGCCGGACGTCTACGATTAAGTCAACTAAACGAATTAGAAGAATTAAGACATGAAGCATACGAAAATTCGTTAATCTATAAAGAAAGAACGAAGAAATGGCATGATAAAAGAATCAGAAGTTCAAAAGAATTTAAAGAAGGAGACAGAGTTCTTCTTTTCAATTCACGATTCAAGCTATTTCCTGGAAAATTGAAATCAAGATGGTCTGGACCATTCATAGTCAAAAGAGTTTTCCCATACGGAACGATAGAATTAATAAATTCAAATGGGATTGAATTTAAAGTTAATGGTCACAGAGTTAAACATTACATACATGGTCCGATGGAAGTCGACAACGAAGTTAATCACAATTTCGACACCACAGCTAACTAAGTGTGGGGAGAATCAAGTGTTTAAAGGATAATATGTATTTCTGTTAGAGTTAGATTGTCTGTTTTCGTGTAGTTCTCGAAAATGGAACACGTATGGTCTTTCCCTAGCAGACCCTAAAGAACTAGTCTTCTCCCCCCATTCTGAATTTTTATTTTTTTAGGTTTTTACGAAATGAAGACTGCCTGTGAATTAAACCATGGTCTAATGCTACACGCTTTGATCACTAAAAGAAATAATGACATACTACCGAGTGAATTAGTATCAGTAATCAGAGAAAGAATGGACGGAGTTAGAAAAGGATCCAGATGCGAAGATAATAAGTTACAATTTGGTAAAGGAAAATCAAAATCCGCAGCGAAAAGAAGAGCACGACACCTAGAACGATGTCACAAATGCGGAAAATGGTCACATGGAGGTAAATGTTCAAATAATCAAACCTATTCAAATACCGAATTTGTTACTTTATGCAGAGACGGACCGTTCATATGTTTAGAAGAAAAGACAATGAATGCTCGAGGTTACGCCTATGCAGCCATGGAAAACCAATTAAACCGACTATCTTATGAATATAATAGATCATATAACTAAGAAATCTATTTCACAGGTATGTCTGTACAGTTTTTATTTTTATTTATTTTTAACCTTTTGATAATAAACGCTAATTTGTTCGCTAAAAAGTATTAAATTGGTATTAAATAAAATTAGGTTTGGCGACCGAAATTATTGATATCATTCAAAAATTTATTACATCACTGCGAAATTTAACGTTTATTCTTAAGGTATAAATATCTTTAATCAATCAACCCAAAATATTTCAAAAATTCGTCATGAGTTAAATTAGGTCTTGGAACCGAAATTACTTTACCGAAAAGAGGGGCGCATATTTTTGATAATATTTGATTGATTAAAGTGGGATAAAAAGACAAAAAGATTTTTAATTTTATTTTTACCATGTTTTTAAAATTAATATTTAAATCTTAAATTAATATTGTAAACTTTGTAAAAACAATATATTTAAAATTGTAAATATTTGAAAAATTAATATAAGTTTGGTATGAATTTATGAATTTTTAAATTAAGTTTGGTGTGAATTTTTAATTTTTAAAATATGAAATTTTAATTTTATGCATTTCAAATTTTAAGTTTGGTGTGAATTTTTAATTTTTAATTTTTAATTTTGAATTTTATATTTAAGTTGTGTGAATTTAAAAACAAAAAAATTTACTTTATCTCATTAAGTTAAAAATATGATTTTTAAAAATTCGTCGTAAGTTGAAGACTAGGTCTTTGAACCGAAATTGCTTTACCCGAGGGAGGGACGAGAACTTTTATTATCAATATTTTTAATCTTATTGATTTAAAGTATGCCAAAAACATTGAAAAAACCCAAAAATCTTAGCTTTTAAAACAATCGCTACAAAAAGACAAATTTTAAAATTTTGTCGAAGGACGGACTAGGACATCGATCCGAAACGACCTCGTCCTAAATAACAAGGGAAACAAAATTTTAAAATTAAATACTTAATTGATTTATAAGTTAAAAATTATAAAAAAAAAAAAAAAAAAAAAACAAACTCCGCGACTCGCGGAGTTTGAAGTGCAAACCTCCGCGACTCGCGGAGGGACCAAAAATCATAAAAAAAAAAATAAAATGAGCTGCACGATCAGTTCACTCAACCCACACAAAAACACACAAAAACACAGCGAAATAGCTGCGAAAAAACCCGAAAATCACCCCCAAAAATCCCAATTTTTAACCGTTAATCATCAAATTTTTTGCTAAAATCATGTTGAGAAGGATGATATCTAAGAACTACTCAAGAAAAACGGTAAATTTCTACACCTAAACACCATTTAATTCGAAATTAGGTGTTCTTGAGCTAATTTTTCCCCAATTTGATTTTGATGCTTTTTAGTGTAATTAGACTTAAATTGTTTATGTATTATGCTTGTATAACCTAGATTGATGCTGTTTAACATGATTAGAAGCCTTAAACTTCAAATTTTGAGTAATCTAGGGTTTGTGTTCTTGAGCAAATTTGGGGCTTTTTGATATAAACAGGTTATGGCCAATTTTTGTCATGAATTGTTGCTAAATTGAGTAGTGTAACATGTCTAGGTAGTTAAATGATCCAAACTTTGAGCCTAAACATGATTTTGAGAATTAAAGTGGACTTTTTCAAGTCTAAAATTCATGAACTTGATTTTTGAAAGATAATGCCATTTGAGACTTGTTTGATTGTTAGTAATGATTATTTTGACATGTTATTTGAGTTGAATGCTTATGAACTTGGCGAAAATTTTCGTATATGCTTATTTGAAAAAGTGTAGATTTGATAAAAATGTGAAAATAAGCTTAAGTTTGATATAAATTGATAATGTCATTGTAATTATTTTGATTGATGATTTTGCTGACATTAATGCATATTTGGATGCACAAAATTTGTGTTTGATGTGTTTTGCAGAATGAAAGGGGTGAATCTTCATCCCAAGCCCGCCATGCTCCTGCTGAGAACTTGGAACAACAGGAGGTAGATAACTACTACAAGCAGGATGTACCTCATCTAGTCATGACCTTTTCAGATATGCACTTGGAAGAGTTGCACCCGAACCTGAGATTTGACAGACTTTGGATAGATTATCCAAAATATCAACGGGGTTTGCATACTCTTCATTCCAAGGTTGTTGAGGTACCGAGGGTCATAGAATGGGGACCCTTGGAAGCTGTAGAATTGGCCGGGCCAATTAGGGAATTACTTGTACAGAGGTATGGTAATTCTTCTTTTAATGACTGGATATGTTTATTCACCATACGCAGACCTGTATATAAAGTATGGTGTGAAGAGTTGTTATGTAGTATAGAGTTGAATGATCGGGTAGCTAGTTTAACCGATCGTTCTTTTATTAGATTTTTGTTAGGCGGTTCGATGCGCCACATGTCTTTACTGGACATGGCTCAGGCTTTACGTATATATACGCCTGAGGAATTAGCGTCTGCCGATTGTAGAGGATTGATACTAAACGGTAGAAAGATAGATGAGAATTTTGATACACACGGTGTGTGGAGTCAAATGACAAGCCATCACCGTTTCAAAGGGGGAAACTACTCTTATTTGGATATAGATAGAGCCGAATTAAGAGTGATACATAGGTTTTTAGCCAATTCGATTACACAAAGGGGTAAGAACAAAGAAAAGGTAAATGAACAAGATTTGTTTTACCATATGTGTATTCGAGACCCACACAGCGCTGTAAGTATACCATATTGTGTGGGTTATTATTTATCAGCTATGGTTCGGGGGATGCGTCCACATAGCATAATAGGAGGTGGTATTTTTATTACTTTGATTGGTGAATATCTCGGTGTGGATATAAGTCGGGGGGGATTATTACTAGAAGAGCCGGAACCCCGCGACACTATAGGTTTAAATGTATACCATGGTGCGAAAGTTTTGAAGCGGCGAAATAACGCCGCAGTACGATACAATGGTAGACATCCACAGGTAGAGAGAAACCAGGAACAAGGTAATGTAGGAGGGGGGAATGAGATGCAAGAAATGCATAGGTTTATAGCTTCTCAGGAATACGAAAATGCTAGACAAAGAGCATTTGAAGATTGGCAAGTTCATCAGAACCAGATCATAGCGCATTGCCAACATATAGGTAGAAACTATATTCCTACACCGAAACCCGTCTTCCCTCCTTGGTCGATAGAGATGCAGCCACCATATCCTACGTATGACCCTGCCGAAGCATTCTATAGCACTTATGGTTATGCGTGGAACCCCTATTGGTACCAATATCATCCTTAGTATACTTATTTTTTTTTATTATTTTGTAATTTGTAATTATTGATACATTTAATATTTTTGTTAATATTGTAATCATTTTTATAATTATCTAACTTTTATTCTTAGATTTTAATAATTTTTGAATGTGGGGTAATAAACCAAACTTCAAAAATATGTATATATGTTTGCAGTTTATCTTATGTACACAACAGGGTAAAACAACGCATTTTCAAAGACTGGCATTAAGTTCAGCAAAAGCAACTAATTTTGACGACAAGATGCAAAATATATGTGAAATAACAACAAGACGGAATGAACAAATGATGTGCACCATTTATAATTCAGCAAACAAATGACAATATATTTGGAAACTTTGGTAAAAATTTAATCATTTTCACACAAATCACCCTCAATAATTTAAATTGTTACTGATTTCTTGCAAATGAGGGCATTGCAAGATCTTAAGTGTGGGAAGGGATTAAATTCTTTCGGATTTTAAAATTTTTATATTAAACACTTGGTTACCATTAAAAATACTAGTAAAGCAGTAGTTGTATTAGAATCTAGTGCTCTCTGATAAAAAAGAACAGCCCTAGTCTTATATACTGACTACCCAATTCTAGTAAAATTTTTCAAAATTTTCAATTAAATGAATTAAAATCATGTTTATACATATTTATGAACGATAAAACTAGGTTTTAACACCGAAATTATTGTTACCTCGGAAAGGACATAAATTGAGAAACAAACTAAAATGTTAAAATTCATTTAAAATGGAATAGAGGACGATAAAAAGGAAAATAAAAGCCAAGTGTGGGAAAATTTACCAAATTATTTTAAACATATGTCACATATATCTGTAACAAATAACTGAAAATACTTTTGCTTTGGACTAAACTAAACTGTTTTACCCAATGAAAGAAAAGAAGAGATGGATCTACACGATGAATCAATTCCATCATTAAAAGGAAGTAAAGTCTTCCGAAAAAGAAACGCGCTTCTTGATTTAGGTCATGAAGTTGTCGTCCAGACCAGCTGTAGGTTGACGAAAAATCTAGAAAAGTCATCACTAAAATCAGCAGGAAATCCACGGACCTCAGCATTAAACAGGGTCGCCAAGTGGTCAGATTTATCCTAACCATGAGAAGGATTTATCTTGTACAATGGGGGGGCACCATGCAAATTAGCTGGATAAGACTAATGAATCAGATCCCCAGAAAGGATAATCTCCTTAAAGATTAAAAATCAGCTTTTAAGACTGATATTACTCAATCCTAGAGATTGACCTTAAAGATTGAGAATTACAAACTCATGGAATTCAATGATATCTAAACTCGAGCTTAAACGAGAAAATATTTTGATCAAAATTACAAACCGATTTGTTTTCTGAAAACCCTATTTTCAATGCGTTCATTACCGTTGAACGTAAAATCCTAGGAATTCACTTGAAATTCATTAGGTCACCTGAACTAAATCGGGTGTCAACCGTAAGAACGGTGGTTGCATAGCATGGTCAAAGACAGGACCTTGTGCCAGACCGACAAATTATAAGGGTGAGCTTTACTATTGCTCCTACCAAGGATAGTAATTGCGTCCGACACGTTATAGACCATAATCAAAAGCATGTCACGGGACATTGCCTTAACAGTTGCTTGTTCAACGCTTTCCTTTACAACCGGACGGTAGTTTGCCGAAAGGTAATATACGGGATAAGTAAACTGGACGTGTTGCTTTCCAAATACAAGGTTAGCAAGTGGGAGACACAAAACCGCAAGTTTTGAGCTAAAATTTTCAAATCTGAAACCCACCAAACCCACAAAAATATTTTGCAAACACCGGTAAAGGGTTATTCCGGAAAACTTATCTAGGGTAAAAACTAGATTTAATTTTCAAAAGATCAAATGTTTTCATAAAGATCCAATTTCCTTAATGGATCTAAATTTTTATAGTCATGTGGGACTGTAAACCATATCGTTACTACCATTGTTTATACCGCCATATAGAAATCACTGATGTACAAAGTGTGAAGAATAAAGAAGTGATTCTAGTATTTCAAGACAATATTGCTTGAGGACAAGCAACGCTCAAGTGTGGGAATATTTGATAATGCTAAAAACGAACATATATTTCATAGCATTATTCCTAAAGAAAGACAAGCTTTTAGTTGCAATTGTTCTATTTACAAGTGATATTCGTTTAAATAATAAAAGGTGAAGACAGAAGACAGATTCGACGATTTGAAGACGCAAACGACCAAAAAGCTCAAAAGTACAAAAGACAATCAAAAAGGTTCCAATTATTGATAAGAAACGTCTCGAAATCACAAGAGTACAAGATTCAAAACGCAAAGTACAAGATATAAAATTGTACGCAAGGACGTTCGAAAATCCGGAACCGGGACCAGAGTCAACTCTTAACGCTCGACGCAACGGACTAAAAATTACAAGTTAACTATGTATATAAATATAATATAATATATAATTAATTATATTAATTATATATATATTATATTTATATATATAAAACCGTCGGCAGAGAAACTCCAAGGGTGTGAGCAGTAATTTCTATCTCCGCGACTCGCGGAGATTGAAGGGCATTTTGCCGCGAGTCGCGGAGCCCCAAATTTCACTTCTGGCTATAAAGCAAACCGAATTCTGATCAAATTTCATATCTTATTTCTCAATCTCTCTCTCAATATATACGTAATATATATATAATTTATATTTTAATTTTAATTTTAATTTTAAATCCTAATAATAAGGGTATGTTAGCGAATGTTGTAAGAGTGTAAGTCAAAATTCTGTCCGTGTAACGCTACGCTATTTTTAATCATTGTAAGTTATGTTCAACCTTTTTACATTAATGTCTCGTAGCTAAGTTATTATTATGCTTATTTAAAACGAAGTAATCATGATGTTGGGCTAATTACTAAAATTGGGTAATTGGGCTTTGTACCATAATTGGGGTTTGGACAAAAGAACGACACTTGTGGAAATTAGATTATGGGCTATTAATGGGCTTTATATTTGTTTAACTAAACGAAAGTTTGTTAATGTTAATATAAAGATTTACAATTGGGCGTCCCTATAAAATACCATATACACTCGATCGGACACGATGGGCGGGGTATTTATATGTACGAATAATCGTTCATTTAACCGGACACGGGAATGGATTAATAGCCACTAGAATAATTAAAACAGGGGTGAAATTACATTCAAGGGTAATTGGTGTAATTGTTAACAAAGTAGTAAAACCTTGGTTTACACGCAGTCGATAACCTGGTGTATTCATTAAACAAAGTATTAAAACCTTGTTACAATTCGAATCCCCAATTAGTTGGAATATTTAACTTCGGGTATAATAATAATTTGACAAGGACACTTGCAATTTATATTTATGACTGATGGACTGTTATGGACACAAACCAGACGGACATATTGAATAATCCAGGACAAAGGACAATTAACCCATGGGCATAAAACTAAAATCAACAAGTCAAACATCATGATTACGGAAGTTTAAATAAGCATAATTCTTTTATTTCATATTTAATTTCCTTTATTTTATATTTAATTGCACTTCTAATTATCGCACTTTTATTTATTTTATTTTATCGCACTTTTAATTATCGTACTTTTTAATTATCGCAATTTTATTTTATCGTATTTTTATTATTCGCAATTTCATTATCGTTATTTACTTTACGCTTTAATTTAAAGTCTTGTATTTATTTTATATTTTACATTAGGTTTTAACTGCGACTAAAGTTTTAAAATCGACAAACCGGTCATTAAACGGTAAAAACCCCCCTTTATAATAATAATATTACTTATATATATATTTGTATTTTTATAAAAGTAAACTAATATAGCGTTGAGCTTTGTTTAAAGATTTCCCTGTGGAACGAACCGGACTTACTAAAAACTACACTACTGTACGATTAGGTACACTGCCTATAAGTGTTGTAGCAAGGTTTAAGTATATCCATTCTATAAATAAATAAATATCTTGTGTAAAATTGTATCGTATTTAATAGTTTTTCCTAGTAAAATATAAACTATTTTATATACACCTCGCTTCACATCAGTTAACAACATTCAACAAGATCGTTAACCTAAAGGTTTCAAAACAACATTTACATGTAACGACTAACGATGACTTAACGACTCAGTTAAAATGTATATGCATGTAGTGTTTTAATATGTATTCATACACTTTTGAAAGACTTCAAGACACTTATCAAAATACTTCTACTTAACAAAAATGCTTACAATTACATCCTCGTTCAGTTTCATCAACAATTCTACTAGTATGCACCCGTATTTGTACTCGTACAATACACAGCTTTTAGATGTATGTACTATTGGTATATATACTCCAATGATCAGCTCTTAGCAGCCCATGTGAGTCACCTAACACATGTGGGAACCATCATTTGGCAACTAGCATGAAATATCACATAAAATTACAAAAATATGAGTAATCATTCATGACTTATTTACATGAAAACAAAATTACATATCCTTTATATCTAATCCATACACCAACGACCAAAAACACCTACAAACACTTTCATTCTTCAATTTTCTTCATCTAATTGATCTCTCTCAAGTTCTATCTTCAAGTTCTAAGTGTTCTTCATAAATTCCAAAAGTTCTAGTTTCATAAAATCAAGAATACTTCCAAGATTGCAAGTTAATTCCAAGTTTTCTAAATCCATTCCAAGTAATCATCCAAGATCAAGAAACCTTTGTTACTTACAGTAGGTTATCTTTCTAATACAAGGTAATAATCATATTCAAACTTTAATTCAATTTCTATAACTATAACAATCTTATTTCGAGTGGAAATCTTACTTGAAATTGTTTTCGTGTCATGATTCTGCTTCAAGAACTTTCAAGCCATCCAAGGATCCTTTGAAGCTAGATCTATTTTTCTCACTTCCAGTAGGTTTATCCAAGGAACTTGAGGTAGTAATGATGTTCATAACATCATTCGATTCATACATATAAAGCTATCTTATTCGAAGGTTTAAACTTGTAATCACTAGAACATAGTTTAGTTAATTCTAAACATGTTCGCAAACAAAAGTTAATCCTTCTAACTTGACTTTTAAAATCAACTAAACACATGTTCTATATCTATATGATATGCTAACTTAATGATTTAAAACCTGGAAACACGAAAAACACCGTAAAACCGGATTTACGCCGTCGTAGTAACACCGCGGGCTGTTTTGGGTTAGTTAATTAAAAACTATGACAAACTTTTATTTAAAAGTTGTTATTCATAGAAAATGATTTTTATTATGAACATGAAACTATATCCAAAAATTATGGTTAAACTCAAAGTGGAAGTATGTTTCTAAAATGGTCATATAGACGTCGTTCTTTCGACTGAAATGATTACCTTTACAAAAACGACTTGTAACTTATTTTTCTGACTATAAACCTATACTTTTTAGGTTTAGATTCATAAAATAGAGTTCAATATGAAACCATAGCAATTTGATTCACTCAAAACGGATTTAAAATGAAGAAGTTATGGGTAAAACAAGATTGGATAATTTTTCTCATTTTAGCTACGTGAAAATTGGTAACAAATCTATTCCAACCATAACTTAATCAACTTGTATTGTATATTATGTAATCTTGAGATACCATAGACACGTATACAATGTTTCGACCTATCATGTCGACACATCTATATATATTTCGGAACAACCATAGACACTCTATATGTGAATGTTGGAGTTAGCTATACAGGGTTGAGGTTGATTCCAAAATATATATAGTTTGAGTTGTGATCAATACTGAGATACGTATACACTGGGTCGTGGATTGATTCAAGATAATATTTATCGATTTATTTCTGTACATCTAACTGTGGACAACTAGTTGTAGGTTACTAACGAGGACAGCTGACTTAATAAACTTAAAACATCAAAATATATTAAAAGTGTTGTAAATATATTTTGAACATACTTTGATATATATGTATATATTGTTATAGGTTCGTGAATCAACCAGTGGCCAAGTCTTACTTCCCGACGAAGTAAAAATCTGTGAAAGTGAGTTATAGTCCCACTTTTAAAATCTAATATTTTTGGGATGAGAATACATGCAGGTTTTATAAATGATTTACAAAATAGACACAAGTACGTGAAACTACATTCTATGATTGAATTATCGAAATCGAATATGCCCCTTTTTATTAAGTCTGGTAATCTAAGAATTAGAGAACAGACACCCTAATTGACGCGAATCCTAAAGATAGATCTATTGGGCCTAACAAACCCCATCCAAAGTACCGGATGCTTTAGTACTTCGAAATTTATATCATATCCGAAGGGTGTCCCGGAATGATGGGGATATTCTTATATATGCATCTTGTTAATGTCGGTTACTAGGTGTTCACCATATGAATGATTTTTATCTCTATGTATGGGATGTGTATTGAAATATGAAATCTTGTGGTCTATTGTTACGATTTGATATATATAGGTTAAACCTATAACTCACCTACATTTTTGTTGACGTTTAAAGCATGTTTATTCTTAGCTGAATACTAAGAGCTTCCGCTGTTGCATACTAAAATAAGGACAAGATTTGGAGTCCATGTTTGTATGATATTGTGTAAAAACTGCATTCAAGAAACTGATTTCGATGTAACATATTTGTATTGTAAACCATTATGTAATGGTCGTGTGTAAACAGGATATTTTAGATTATCATTATTTGATAATCTACGTAAAGCTTTTTAAACTTTTATTTATGAAATAAAGGTTATGGTTTGTTTTAAAAATGAATGCAGTCTTTGAAAAACGTCTCATATAGAGGTCAAAACCTCGCAACGAAATCAATTAATATGGAACGTTTTTAATCAATAAGAACGGGACATTTCAAAAAGTTATTAATTTTTCGCCAGCTTTCCAATGACATGCATATCATATACCTTAACTCAATCACATACGTATCTAATTCATAATCTATCATAAGTTATTTAACGACAAAATTAATCATACAAGCATGCATAAACATAACTACTCGAGCACTAGTCAGGGATACACTAATAATATGTAAAAGTTAAGTTATGAGTGCTCACATATCAATATTGAGATTCAATATTGCAGGAAAGGTACGTAGACGCAACAGAGATGATAAACAATAGATTGACCTCACGAGCATACCCCTGATCCATACCCATAAACTCCATAGCCATAACCCATAATTTCCTTAGCTCTATCCCGCTCATAAAGATCCATTTTTGAAATAACCCACTCATGACCTCGTCGTAATATTTTATGTAAAATACTAATAATAATAATACCAATACTCCTAATAACATAATTAATAATAATAATAATAATAATAATAATAATAATAATAATAATAATAATAATAATAATAATAATAATAATAATAATAAGTATATATAAATATATAGAGAGAGTACGAGAGAAAGATAGAATGATGAAATGAAAATGGAACTAGATATCGAACGATTTAAAAGGACCTGAGCTCACCAACCTTACCATGCGATCGCATGGTGTATGAGAGTGGTGGCCATGCGATCGCATGGCACCTTGGATGCTCTCATTTTTGATTAAAAACGTGTTGCCGACGGTTTATATATTATTATATATATAATATTTTTAATTTATATAATTAATTATATATTATATTATATTTATGTGCATCGTTAATTTGAAATTTTCGTTCCAAACTCTCGTACATTGTCACTCAACTAATGTCTCGGTTTCGGTTTCTCGAGCGCATGTTCGTACGTTTAGAAAACTAATATTTTACGTTACGCGACGTGTACCTTTAACAATAATTTGACTTACTCTTCGATAAATTATTTTGTAATAAATGTAACTTGTAAAATCGAGCGTTGTGGTCATTTGCTTCTATAAATCAGTGGCTCGTTGTTTATCAAAATACATTATTTTAAATCAGGATGTTATATATATATATACATATATATTTTCATTTAGAATTGAAATATTTATCTAATAATATAATATTTAGCCTTTCAAAATTAATTATATTTCAAAGTTCGTTTTAAATTTCGTTTAAAAAATATTATAATACGTATCGTTTATACTTTAAAACTTAAATAGATACAATTCATTTATGCACTAACGTTTTAAATATCAATCGCATCACTAAATGAGTGTTACTATCATGTACTTAATTAATTTGAAACCATATATATTTAATGAACATGTTTTAAATACAAGTTGCAAGTTATATATATATATATATATATATATATATATATATATATATATATATATATATATATATATATATATATATATATATAACAACCAATATTCCAACTTACGTTTATTTAATCAAAGACATTTTTAGATAAACAAGTTCTATTATATCGAAAAGCATTTTCGTACAGTTGAAAACTACATCAATTGATTATTATGTAATTTAGTCTTCCACTAGCTTTTGTCTAACTCTTGATATTTGACACCTTGTTCTTATATGCAACTCACTTTACCATTTTTCCGAATACCATTAAAAAGGAAAAGTTTCTTAAATCAAAGTGGACCTTTCAACAGAGACTCTTAATCATACAATGTATCTGATAAATCACACATTTGATATTATCTTCTAATTCCATAGATAATCATATTGAAACAAATACGTTCATGTAAAGTATTATACATTTAATACTTTGTTAACGTTTTTAAGTTATAATATGTACACATATATATACACATATAATCATATTCATTCATATTCATTCGGTCTTTTCCAGATATTCTGGTAATTTGACAAATCAAGATCGTGTCATTACAATTTCTTTCTTAGAACATTAACTATGTTCATTCCAAAATGTATAGCTATGAATTCTGGACCATTATCCGCTTGACTTAAGGTCGGGAAGAAAAAACGAAAGCATGAAGCTCCGAAATATAATGGAGAATATAAAGCCCGATAACAACCCCGAAATTACAAACCGTGTATATCAATGCGTATAGCAATATAAAGACACGGGAGAATGAAAAATACTATAACCCCAAGGTAATAGTAGAAGAAAATAACTTCCTCTGGTGGCAGATGAAAAGAAGAATGAAGGATACGATAGCCAAGAAAATATCAAGAATCAGAACTGGATTAAGCATTTCACAATCTTTTGGAAGTATAAAATAAGGAAGAAGATGTAGGAGTGGTGAAAATAATGAAACGGAAGTGGTTAATTTATAGCGAAATATCAGACATAACAATCGAGGCAGATTACGCATTTAAAGGAAATCTTAATTTCCTTAAATTTCGAAGAATCAAATCTTATTTAGATTATGAAGATTTTCTATTCCTTAAATTCCGGAAATCAATCGTAACTATGTCAAAAGTTAAGACGAATCTCTATTCTTTCATTTCACTCTTTTACGATAACTTCTCTCATACGCTTCGAGAAATCGGATTGTTTTATCCATATTATTCACCGGTGATAAAACTCTATTTATCAACTCATATTTGTTATGAAAACATTTTTATTGGTAGCCATGACGACCTCACTTAAATTTCGGGACGAAATTTCTTTAACGGGTAGGTACTGTGATGACCCAGAAATTTCTGACCAAATTTAAACTTTATCTTTAAATTATTTAATGTTTTCGACACGATAAGCAAAGTCTGTAAAGTTGAATCCCAAAATTTTTGAACTATTCGATTACCTTTCGATTGTTCTCAATGATTCGCGAACAATTATAGGTAAATAGATACATATATATACCATAACTTGAAAACGTAACAAAGTGTTGAGTATATGATACTGTGCATTAAACTTATTGGTTTGATTATCTGATTGATATATTTAGATACAGAGTTAAAAGATTATGCCAAACGATTGAATTAAAAGATAATTATTGAGTCCCTTAAGGATTATGATATTATTACGGGTCTCTGTTGTAAGGTCCACGTTGATTTGGGAAATCATTCATTCTTAACGGTATTCGGAATAAATGGTAAAGTGTTTGTTTAAATAACGTAATTTGGACACATACAATAATAAGGAATATCAACTGTTGGAATTAGATATATGAATAACTTGCGATATGTATTTTAAAACGTGTTTATTAATATCGAAAATATATATTTAACAATACGATAAAATATAATATTAACTTGGTCAAAAAAACAAATTGTTATTATATATATATTAACAAATAGCGAGACAATGATTTATAGAAGTAAATGATCAAAATACTCGAAAGTTTAAGATATACTTTGAGTGGTATAGTTTAGGGATAATTTAAGGCTATATTTTCACAAAGGTACGTGACACGAAATGTAAAATACAAGTTTTCTCAGCGTACGAAAGGACATTTGAAAAACCGGAACCGGGACATAAGTCGAATGATGACGTACGACTTATCGGAACAAAAATTACAAGTCAACTATGCATGTGAATTTAATATAATATATAATTAATTATATAAATTAAATATATTATATATATTATATATATTATATAAAATTATGTCGACAAACAAAAAGTTAAAAGTTTGTGAGCTGGATCAGAGGGCCATGCGATCGCATGGCCTTGAAGCACAAATCCAATGCGATCGCATGGGGTGCTTTTTCAGAAAAGGTACTATAAATTCAATTGTTTTGCTCGAACAATCACACACAGTTACACATATATAGATATATACTCCGTAATATTTATATTATTTATATTATTATTATTATTAATATTATTATTATAATTATTATTATTAAAGATTAATATTAATATTAATCTTATTATTATCAGTAGTATTAATATTATTTTTATTAGTATTATACATAAAATACTACGACGAAGTCAGGTTCAAATGATTTCAAAAATGATTTTCGAGTGAATTAAAGCTAAGGAAATTATGGGTTATTGCCAAGGAGGTTATGGGTAATGTTCGGGGGTATAATTGTGAATCAAACTTAGTGTTTATCATCTCCGTTACGTCTACGTACTTTTCTACAATATTGAATCTCAATATTAATACGTAAGCATTTATATTTTATATTTTATAAATTAATAGTGTATACATACTAGTGCTCGAGTGTATATATTTATACATGCTTGTATGCTAAATTTCGTCGTTAAACAGTTTATAATAAATCACGAATTAAATACATATATTACGGGTAAAATGTATATGATATACATGTTTTCGGAAAGCTGGCGAAAAATCAATAACTTTTCATTTAAATATCGAATAGTTTCGAGGAACGAATCAAAAGATATGGTCAACTGAATTATAATTGACATTAATTGGAATTGCTTTTTGAATCTACAATTAATACTTAAACAACTTGTTTACGAGATTGATAAAATGGATTTTTGAATATTACCAACCGAGTAAATGAATCCTTATATAAGGTACGTCTCGTTTGTTGAACTATTGTCAAAATTGACTTTTTGAAACAACTTTGAATAACTTTTATATGTCAATTTCGAGCATTAGGATTGTGATACACTATGACCTGACCTAGCTTGATAGACATTTATTGACCAACATATGTTCTCTAGGTTGAGATCTACGATTATTTGATATACCGAGTTTCGGTCACATTACGATGAACAACTTTATGTGCTGCTAAGGTGAGTTTCATATGATCCCTTTTACTCTCTACATTTTTGGGCTGAGAATACATGCAAATGCTTTATTAACTGATTTACAATATTTATATGTGTGAGTTTCATTGCTCCCTTTTTAATTGCTTTTGCAATCTATATTTTTGGGCTGAGAATATATGCACTTTATTTTAAACGCAATGGATACAAGTACATACTAAATTCTACACTGAGTTTGAACCGAAAATCCCTTAGCTTTGGTAACTAGTAACTGCCAGTTATAAGAACTGGTGGGCGCGAGTAGTAGTATATGGATCCATAGGGCTTGATATCCCCGTCTGAGCTAGAGCACTAGCCTTTTAACGGACGTATGCTATTTGAGAAGCGTACACGTTGGTTTGCGTGTATTATTAAGATGATTATACAAAGGGTACAAATTATATATACGTTAAGTTTAGTTACCAGGGTGCTCAATTTCGTAGAATATTTTGATAAACGTTTCTGGATGAAACAACTGAAATCTTGTGATCCATCTTTATATACAGATTATGCGAAACATACAAACTATGAACTCACCAACCTTTGTGTTGACACTTGTTAGCATGTTTATTCTCAGGTTCCCTAGAAGTCTTCCGCTGTTTGCTTATATGATAGACAAGCTATGTGCATGGAGTCTTATATGGCATATTTTTCAAGAAAACGTTGCATTCACCAATTCATCATCATGTACCTTATTTTGACTGTATTGTCAATGGAAGTACTATTGTAAACTATTATATACGGTAATTGTCTATATGTAGAAATCATCAGATGTCGAAAACCTTTGATTTAAATATTCATTTATGGTGTGCCTTTTCAAAAGAATGCAATGTTTACAAAACGTATCATATAGAGGTCAAATACCTCGCAATGAAATCAATGAATGACGTGTTCGTCCATATGGATTCGGAGCGATCGTCACAGTTGGTATCAGAGCGTTGGTCCTAGCGAACCAGGACTTGCATGAGTGTGTCTAACTGATAGTGGTTAGGATGCATTAGTAAGTCTGGACTTCAACCGTGTCTGCATGTTAAAAGTTTTGCTTATCATTTCTTGTCAGAAATTACATGTTTATCATCTAAAGTCTAAACGCGTCTTATTGTATTGATTGCATAGATAGTGTATAGACAAAATTCATATCTTAGCGTATCTGTTACTGTAAACTTTTCCTGACATCTTCCGAAAATTCCTTCGTGATTTATGGAATTTTGGTATTATATATACATATGTAAATTATGTATTGAAGAGTACCAATCTAAATTCTATAATCTATTTCATATCAAAAATCATCTCTCTAATTATACAAGATGGATCCCGTATCTAGTTCAAATTCCTTAAACTCAGACAGCTATTCCGATATGGATATTCAAATGAATTCCGAAGACAGTGTAACTGGAATGGATCAACCAATCAGCCATCACCTATTCTGGATGAATTGGGGATGGGTTCGTAGCCTACTTAATTATTGGAGACAAGAAGAAGGCGATCCATTCCATCCACCACAATGCCCTCTTGGCGAAGAACCTGAAGCACTTACCGGCGAACCTGTTCGAGACACCATTTTCTCTCTAATTTCCAGAGTATCTCGTCACGATAATATACTATCTCAAATTCTGGATCTTATTCATCCGCTCGTCCGAACCGCCAATCATCCCGGTGTAGTAGAAGAAGTCAACGAGCTTCGTGCTCGGGTAGTGGCTTTGGAGAATATGGTGCAAAGGTTACAAATACCAGCAGCTTCACCGGTATCAACAGTACCACCGACAACAACACCAACAGTACCATTACCACCACCAACAACATCCGCCTCGCAAACCTCAACTTCACAATCTGTTCCACGAGCATCAACGTCATATGCACCGTAGTTACCAAGAAATACCAGCAACAATAACCGATGAAGTATTAACTCATTTCCCCTGAAGAAATTTTATGTATATTTAATATATATGAATTTTGAAATCAAAATAAATATTTTCGTACTAAGCTATTACGTGTGAATCTTAACTGGTAGGTACTACTCGGTTAGTTCATATTACTAATATGCAATGATGTACATCCTTCCTTAACAACTTAACCATTGTTAACTACAATCTCCGTTTCAACTCCATGAATTCCATTTCATAATAAACCAAGTGTATTAATCAATTACATAATTGATTTTACATTTTCAATTTCGATATACTCGAAACTTTCCAGAAAACATCATATGTGCCTTGTAAGGTTCACAAAAATTTCACGAGCACCAACATCCTTCACCGAGGAATATCAATAAGAATAAATAATGAAGTATCGATTACATTAGCGAAATACTTCTCAAAGATTATGTAATCTTTAATGTTTTAGCGATTAATCATTTCTAAGTCAAGCCGAAAATTAAATGAGCTTAATATGATATTAACTCATTAAATCTGTGTTACATCTGAAGAAAATATACATACATATATTTTCATAAAGACGGTAATAAAAATTCTTTTGTACAAAGTATTAATTGTGAAATCTTTAACGGGTAAGTAATACCCAGAAAATATATAAGTTCGCAATTTATATGTTACACTGTACATTCTTCAATTTTGATTCAAAAATTATTAACAATACTCACAACGATATACAATCATTTTCATACAAATTCAATTACATATTCTGATATTGATGGATCAGAATCCAAGTCATAACTCTGAACTGGTGACATCATTCTTAGATCTCTACATCTTTCAAAGCTATACTTTGACTTCAAAACTGTGCAAGATCCTTTAATGTTGTTTTTTTTTTACCGAAAATAATCTTGCAATCCATTTTCAAAGTATCCAGTATTATCAACCATTCAACCAGTCAACCTCGACTTTTCAGATTAGCCTTATTATAATCTTGACATATACATTCTTGTTACCGGGGAACCTTTCATGTTCCACCACATTAGCAGTAAATTTACCAACAACCTCATTGATCCTTGATCTTTCGAAAAAATCCTTATACTCATTGAAACCCTATCATGTACTCATTTACATCTTGTAACGGAAATTGCCATACCAACTACCGAGAATTAGCAATCAGTATTTTGAATTTCGCAGCAATTCTATGCCAACAGTTATATATATACATATAATGTCTATCTTCTAGACTTACATACTTCGAATGTGAAGTTTCTGAAAAACATCCCAAACTATGAACTAGTTCTCTGAAATTGGAAAAATGCTGATGAAGCAGCAAAAACTGTAAACGACCTTAACAGTCAAAAGTTTGATGATAAAGAATAGTATGGTGGTAAAGCTAAGAAAAAGAGAAGGTTTGAAACTGAAAAACGGATTGAGTAAAGTATGAAAGAGGCTGTAGATAAATCACAAAGACTGAACCTGCCTTCAAAGAATCCAAATGATTCAGTGTCTGCTGAAACCATTAGTAAGAACCTTACTTCTTATTCTAAACCTTCACAGACAGATTTTCCGCATCATCCTCTGATATTAGAAATTCTAAAATATCATCGTATCTTTCATTATAAATATCCTCGATATTTCTGAAAATATTTTTTTATAACCATTCTTATCTGAAATCATTCATCTCTTCGCGCTATCTGTGTTACATCATAAAAGAAACTATTTTAGTTTCTAAAATCTGAAAAATTCGAAAAATAGATGTTTTAAAGTAATGTTGGGAATTGAAGCATGAGTTAGTATAATATAATGACACTTGATCAATGTGATTATATTACAGTAAGTCATGCTGAGTTTCTAATGGAACGTGATAAAGGTTCACAGATCACACCCTCATCATGAACCATGTTACATAACTCTTTAATTCTATTTAATCTTTAAATATATCAAGAAAATACTTTTCTTGATGATTCGGTCTTTTCCAGATATTCTGGTAATTTGACAAATCAAGATCGTGTCATTACAATTTCTTTCTTAGAACATTAACTATGTTCATTCCAAAATGTATAGCTATGAATTCTGGACCATTATCCGCTTGACTTAAGGTCAGGAAGAAAACACGAAAGCATGAAGCTCCGAAATATAATGGAGAATATAAAGCCCGATAACAACCCCGAAATTACAAACCGTGTATATCAATACGTATAGCAATATAAAGACACGGGAGAATGAAAAATACTATAACCCCAAGGTAATAGTAGAAGAAAATAACTTCCTCTGGTGGCAGATGAAAAAGAAGAATGAAGGATACGATAGCCAAGAAAATATCAAGAATCAGAACTGGATTAAGCATTTCACAATCTTTTGGAAGTATAAAATAAGGAAGAAGATGTAGGAGTGGTGAAAATAATGAAACGGAAGTGGTTAATTTATAGCGAAATATCAGACATAACAATCGAGGCAGATTACGCATTTAAAGGAAATCTTAATTTCCTTAAATTTCGAAGAATCAAATCTTATTTAGATTATGAAGATTTTCTATTCCTTAAATTCCGGAAATCAATCGTAACTACGTCAAAAGTTAAGACGAATCTCTATTCTTTCATTTCACTCTTTTACGATAACTTCTCTCATACGCTTCGAGAAATCGGATTGTTTTATCCATATTATTCACCGGTGATAAAACTCTATTTATCAACTCATATTCGTTATGAAAACATTTTTATTGGTAGCCATGACGACCTCACTTAAATTTCGGGACGAAATTTCTTTAACGGGTAGGTACTGTGATGACCCAGAAATTTCTGACCAAATTTAAACTTTATCTTTAAATGATTTAATGTTTTCGACACGATAAGCAAAGTCTGTAAAGTTGAATCTCAAAATTTTTGAACTATTCAATTACCTTTCGATTGTTCTCAACGATTCGCGAACAATTATAGGTAAATAGATACATATATATACCATAACTTGAAAACGTAACAAAGTGTTGAGTATATGATACTGTGCATTAAACTTATTGGTTTGATTATCTGATTGATATATTTAGATACAGAGTTAAAAGATTATGCCAAACGATTGAATTAAAAGATAATTATTGAGTCCCTTAAGGATTATGATATTATTACGGGTCTCTGTTGTAAGGTCCACGTTGATTTGGGAAATCATTCATTCTTAACGGTATTCGGAATAAATGGTAAAGTGTTTGTTTAAATAACGTAATTTGGACACATACAATAATAAGGAATATCAACTGTTGGAATTAGATATATGAATAACTTGCGATATGTATTTTAAAACGTGTTTATTAATATCGAAAATATATATTTAACAATACGATAAAATATAATATTAACTTGGTCAAAAAAACAAATTGTTATTATATATATATTAACAAATAGCGAGACGATGATTTATAGAAGTAAATGATCAAAATACTCGAAAGTTTAAGATATACTTTGAGTGGTATAGTTTAGGGATAATTTAAGGCTATATTTTCACAAAGGTACGTGACACGAAATGTAAAATACAAGTTTTCTCAGCGTACGAAAGGACATTTGAAAAACCGGAACCGGGACATAAGTCGAATGATGACGTACGACTTATCGGAACAAAAATTACAAGTCAACTATGCATGTGAATTTAATATAATATATAATTAATTATATAAATTAAATATATTATATATATTATATAAAATTATGTCGACAAACAAAAAGTTAAAAGTTTGTGAGCTGGATCAGAGGGCCATGCGATCGCATGGCCTTGAAGCACAAATCCCATGCGATCGCATGGGGTGCTTTTTCAGAAAAGGTACTATAAATTCAATTGTTTTGCTCGAACAATCACACACAGTTACACATATATAGATATATACTCCGTAATATTTATATTATTTATATTATTATTATTATTATTAATATTATTATTATAATTATTATTATTAAAGATTAATATTAATATTAATATTAATCTTATTATTATCAGTAGTATTAATATTATTTTTATTAGTATTATACATAAAATACTACGACGAAGTCATGTTCAAACGATTTCAAAAATGATTTTCGAGTGAATTAAAGCTAAGGAAATTATGGGTTATTGCCAAGGAGGTTATGGGTAATGTTCGGGGGTATAATTGTGAATCAAACTTAGTGTTTATCATCTCCGTTACGTCTACGTACTTTTCTACAATATTGAATCTCAATATTAATACGTAAGCATTTATATTTTATATTTTATAAATTAATAGTGTATACATACTAGTGCTCGAGTGTATATATTTATACATGCTTGTATGCTAAATTTTGTCGTTAAACAGTTTATAATAAATCACGAATTAAATACATATATTACGGGTAAAAGGTATATGATATACATGTTTTCGAAAAGCTGGCGAAAAATCAATAACTTTTCATTTAGATATCGAATAGTTTCGAGGAACGAATCAAAAGATATGGTCAACTGAATTATAATTGACATTAATTGGAATTGCTTTTTGAATCTACAATTAATACTTAAACAACTTGTTTACGAGATTGATAAAATGGATTTTTGAATATTACCAACCGAGTAAATGAATCCTTATATAAGGTACGTCTCGTTTGTTGAACTATTGTCAAAATTGACTTTTTGAAACAACTTTGAATAACTTTTATATGTCAATTTCGAGCATTAGGATTGTGATACACTATGACCTGACCTAGCTTGATAGACATTTATTGACCAACATATGTTCTCTAGGTTGAGATCTACGATTATTTGATATACCGAGTTTCGGTCACATTACGATGAACAACTTTATGTGCTGCTAAGGTGAGTTTCATATGATCCTTTTACTCTCTACATTTTTGGGCTGAGAATACATGCAAATGCTTTATTAACTGATTTACAATATTTATATGTGTGAGTTTCATTGCTCCCTTTTTAATTGCTTTTGCAATCTATATTTTTGGGCTGAGAATACATGCACTTTATTTTAAACGCAATGGATACAAGTACATACTAAATTCTACACTGAGTTTGAACCGAAAATCCCTTAGCTTTGGTAACTAGTAACTGCCGGTTATAAGAACTGGTGGGCGCGAGTAGTAGTATATGGATCCATAGGGCTTGATATCCCCGTCCGAGCTAGAGCACTAGCCTTTTAACGGACGTATGCTATTTGAGAAGCGTACACGTTGGTTTGCGTGTATTATTAAGATGATTATACAAAGGGTACAAATTATATATACGTTAAGTTTAGTTACCAGGGTGCTCAATTTCGTAGAATATTTTGATAAACGTTTCTGGATGAAACAACTGAAATCTTGTGATCCATCTTTATATACAGATTATGCAAAACATACAAACTATGAACTCACCAACCTTTGTGTTGACACTTGTTAGCATGTTTATTCTCAGGTTCCCTAGAAGTCTTCCGCTGTTTGCTTATATGATAGACAAGATATGTGCATGGAGTCTTATATGGCATATTTTTCAAGAAAACGTTGCATTCACCAATTCATCATCATGTACCTTATTTTGACTGTATTGTCAATGGAAGTACTATTGTAAACTATTATATACGGTAATTGTCTATATGTAGAAATCATCAGATGTCGAAAACCTTTGATTTAAATATTCATTTATGGTGTGCCTTTTCAAAAGAATGCAATGTTTACAAAACGTATCATATAGAGGTCAAATACCTCGCAATGAAATCAATGAATGACGTGTTCGTCCATATGGATTCGGAGCGATCGTCACAGTTGGTATCAGAGCGTTGGTCCTAGCGAACCAGGTCTTGCATGAGTGTGTCTAACTGATAGTGGTTAGGATGCATTAGTAAGTCTGGACTTCAACCGTGTCTGCATGTTAAAAGTTTTGCTTATCATTTCTTGTCAGAAATTACATGTTTATCATCTAAAGTCCAAACGCGTCTTATTGTATTGATTGCATAGATAGTGTATAGACAAAATTCATATCTTAGCGTATCTGTTACTGTAAACTTTTCCTGACATCTTCCGAAAATTCCTTCGTGATTTATGGAATTTTGGTATTATATATACATATGTAAATTATGTATTGAAGAGTACCAATCTAAATTCTATAATCTATTTCATATCAAAAATCATCTCTCTAATTATACAAGATGGATCCCGTATCTAGTTCAAATTCCTTAAACTCAGACAGCTATTCCGATATGGATATTCAAATGAATTCCGAAGACAGTGTAACTGGAATGGATCAACCAATCAGCCATCACCTATTCTGGATGAATTAGGGATGGGTTCGTAGCCTACTTAATTATTGGAGACAAGAAGAAGGCGATCCATTCCATCCACCACAATGCCCTCTTGGCGAAGAACCTGAAGCACTTACCGGCGAACCTGTTCGAGACACCATTTTCTCTCTAATTTCCAGAGTATCTCGTCACGATAATATACTATCTCAAATTCTGGATCTTATTCATCCGCTCGTCCGAACCGCCAATCATCCCGGTGTAGTAGAAGAAGTCAACGAGCTTCGTGCTCGGGTAGTGGCTTTGGAGAATATGGTGCAAAGGTTACAAATACCAGCAGCATCACCGGCATCAACAGTACCACCGACAACAACACCAACAGTACCATTACCACCACCAACAACATCCGCATCGCAAACCTCAACTTCACAATCTGTTCCACGAGCATCAACGTCATACGCACCGTAGTTACCAAGAAATACCAGCAACAATAACCGATGAAGTATTAACTCATTTCCCCTGAAGAAATTTTATGTATATTTAATATATATGAATTTTGAAATCAAAATAAATATTTTTGTACTAAGCTATTACGTGTGAATCTTAACTGGTAGGTACTACTCGGTTAGTTCATATTACTAATATGCAATGATGTACATCCTTCCTTAACAACTTAACCATTGTTAACTACAATCTCCGTTTCAACTCCATGAATTCCATTTCATAATAAACCAAGTGTATTAATCAATTACATAATTGATTTTACATTTTCAATTTTGATATACTCGAAACTTTCCAGAAAACATCATATGTGCCTTGTAAGGTTCACAAAAATTTCACGAGCACCAACATCCTTCACCGAGGAATATCAATAAGAATAAATAATGAAGTATCGATTACATTAGCGAAATACTTCTCAAAGATTATGTAATCTTTAATGTTTTAGAGATTAATCATTTCTAAGTCAAGCCGAAAATTAAATGAGCTTAATATGATATTAACTCATTAAATCTGTGTTACATCTGAAGAAAATATACATACATATATTTTCATAAAGACGGTAATAAAAATTCTTTTGTACAAAGTATTAATTGTGAAATCTTTAACGGGTAAGTAATACCCGGAAAATATATAAGTTCGCAATTTATATGTTACACTGTACATTCTTCAATTTTGATTCAAAAATTATTAACAATACTCACAACGATATACAATCGTTTTCATACAAATTTAATTACATATTCTGATATTGATGGATCAGAATCCAAGTCATAACTCTGAACCGGTGACATCATTCTTAGATCTCTACATCTTTCAAAGCTATACTTTGACTTCAAAACTGTGCAAGATCCTTTAATGTTATTTTTTTTTACCGAAAATAATCTTGCAATCCATTTTCAAAGTATCCAGTATTATCAACCATTCAACCAGTCAACCTCGACTTTTCAGATTAGCCTTATTATAATCTTGACATATACATTCTTGTTACCGGGGAACCTTTCATGTTCCACCACATTAGCAGTAAATTTACTAACAACCTCATTGATCCTTGATCTTTCGAAAAAATCCTTATACTCATTGAAACCCTATCATGTACTCATTTACATCTTGTAACGGAAATTGCCATACCAACTACCGAGAATTAGCAATCAGTATTTTGAATTTCGCAGCAATTCTATGCCAACAGTTATATATATACATATAATGTCTATCTTCTAGACTTACATACTTCGAATGTGAAGTTTCTGAAAAACATCCCAAACTATGAACTAGTTCTCTGAAATTGGAAAAATGCTGATGAAGCAGCAAAAACTGTAAACGACCTTAACAGTCAAAAGTTTGATGATAAAGAATAGTATAGTGGTAAAGCTGAGAAAAATAGAAGGTTTGAAACTGAAAAACGGATTGAGTAAAGTATGAAAGAGGCTGTAGATAAATCACAAAGACTGAACCTGCCTTCAAAGAATCCAAATGATTCAGTGTCTGCTGAAACCATTAGTAAGAACCTTACTTCTTATTCTAAACCTTCACAGACAGATTTTCCGCATCATCCTCTGATATTAGAAATTCTAAAATATCATCGTATCTTTCATTATAAATATCCTCGATATTTCTGAAAATATTTTTTTATAACCATTCTTATCTGAAATCATTCATCTCTTCGCGCTATCTGTGTTACATCATAAAAGAAACTATTTTAGTTTCTAAAATCTGAAAAATTCGAAAAATAGATGTTTTAAAGTAATGTTGGGAATTGAAGCATGAGTTAGTATAATATAATGACACTTGATCAATGTGATTATATTACAGTAAGTCATGCTGAGTTTCTAATGGAACGTGATAAAGGTTCACAGATCACACCCTCATCATGAACCATGTTACATAACTCTTTCATTCTATTTAATCTTTAAATATATCAAGAAAATACTTTTCTTGATGATTCGGTCTTTTCCAGATATTCTGGTAATTTGACAAATCAAGATCGTGTCATTACAATTTCTTTCTTAGAACATTAACTATGTTCATTCCAAAATGTATAGCTATGAATTCTGGACCATTATCCGCTTGACTTAAGGTCGGGAAGAAAAAACGAAAGCATGAAGCTCCGAAATATAATGGAGAATATAAAGCCCGATAACAACCCCGAAATTACAAACCATGTATATCAATGCGTATAGCAATATAAAGACACGGGAGAATGAAAAATACTATAACCCCAAGGTAATAGTAGAAGAAAATAACTTCCTCTGGTGGCAGATGAAAAAGAAGAATGAAGGATACGATAGCCAAGAAAATATCAAGAATCAGAACTGGATTAAGCATTTCACAATCTTTTGGAAGTATAAAATAAGGAAGAAGATGTAGGAGTGGTGAAAATAATGAAACGAAAGTGGTTAATTTATAGCGAAATATCAGACATAACAATCGAGGCAGATTACGCATTTAAAGGAAATCTTAATTTCCTTAAATTTCGAAGAATCAAATCTTATTTAGATTATGAAGATTTTCTATTCCTTAAATTCCGGAAATCAATCATAACTACGTCAAAAGTTAAGACAAATCTCTATTCTTTCATTTCACTCTTTTACGATAACTTCTCTCATACGCTTCGAGAAATCGGATTGTTTTATCCATATTATTCACCGGTGATAAAACTCTATTTATCAACTCATATTCGTTATGAAAACATTTTTATTGGTAGCCATGACGACCTCACTTAAATTTCGGGACGAAATTTCTTTAACGGGTAGGTACTGTGATGACCCAGAAATTTCTGACCAAATTTAAACTTTATCTTTAAATGATTTAATGTTTTCGACACGATAAGCAAAGTCTGTAAAGTTGAATCTCAAAATTTTTGAACTATTCAATTACCTTTCGATTGTTCTCAACGATTCGCGAACAATTATAGGTAAATAGATACATATATATACCATAACTTGAAAACGTAACAAAGTGTTGAGTATATGATACTGTGCATTAAACTTATTGGTTTGATTATCTGATTGATATATTTAGATACAGAGTTAAAAGATTATGCCAAACGATTGAATTAAAAGATAATTATTGAGTCCCTTAAGGATTATGATATTATTACGGGTCTCTGTTGTAAGGTCCACGTTGATTTGGGAAATCATTCATTCTTAACGGTATTCGGAATAAATGGTAAAGTGTTTGTTTAAATAACGTAATTTGGACACATACAATAATAAGGAATATCAACTGTTGGAATTAGATATATGAATAACTTGCGATATGTATTTTAAAACGTGTTTATTAATATCGAAAATATATATTTAACAATACGATAAAATATAAATTAACTTGGTCAAAAAAACAAATTGTTATTATATATATATTAACAAATAGCGAGACGATGATTTATAGAAGTAAATGATCAAAATACTCGAAAGTTTAAGATATACTTTGAGTGGTATAGTTTAGGGATAATTTAAGGCTATATTTTCACAAAGGTACGTGACACGAAATGTAAAATACAAGTTTTCTCAGCGTACGAAAGGACATTTGAAAAACCGGAACCGGGACATAAGTCGAATGATGACGTACGACTTATCGGAACAAAAATTACAAGTCAACTATGCATGTGAATTTAATATAATATATAATTAATTATATAAATTAAATATATTATATATATTATATAAAATTATGTCGACAAACAAAAAGTTAAAAGTTTGTGAACTGGATCAGAGGGCCATGCGATCGCATGGCCTTGAAGCACAAATCCCATGCGATCGCATGGGGTGCTTTTTCAGAAAAGGTACTATAAATTCAATTGTTTTGCTCGAACAATCACACACAGTTACACATATATAGATATATACTCCGTAATATTTATATTATTATTATTATTATTAATATTATTATTATAATTATTATTATTAAAGATTAATATTAATATTAATCTTATTATTATTAGTAGTATTAATATTATTTTTATTAGTATTATACATAAAATACTACGACGAAGTCATGTTCAAACGATTTCAAAAATGATTTTCGAGTGAATTAAAGCTAAGGAAATTATGGGTTATTGCCAAGGAGGTTATGGGTAATGTTCGGGGGTATAATTGTGAATCAAACTTAGTGTTTATCATCTCCGTTACGTCTACGTACTTTTCTACAATATTGAATCTCAATATTAATACGTAAGCATTTATATTTTATATTTTATAAATTAATAGTGTATACATACTAGTGCTCGAGTGTATATATTTATACATGCTTGTATGCTAAATTTCGTCGTTAAACAGTTTATAATAAATCACGAATTAAATACATATATTACGGGTAAAAGGTATATGATATACATGTTTTCGGAAAGCTGGCGAAAAATCAATAACTTTTCATTTAGATATCGAATAGTTTCGAGGAACGAATCAAAAGATATGGTCAACTGAATTATAATTGACATTAATTGGAATTGCTTTTTGAATCTACAATTAATACTTAAACAACTTGTTTACGAGATTGATAAAATGGATTTTTGAATATTACCAACCGAGTAAATGAATCCTTATATAAGGTACGTCTCGTTTGTTGAACTATTGTCAAAATTGACTTTTTGAAACAACTTTGAATAACTTTTGTATGTCAATTTCGAGCATTAGGATTGTGATACACTATGACCTGACCTAGCTTGATAGACATTTATTGACCAACATATGTTCTCTAGGTTGAGATCTACGATTATTTGATATACCGAGTTTCGGTCACATTACGATGAACAACTTTATGTGCTGCTAAGGTGAGTTTCATATGATCCCTTTTACTCTCTACATTTTTGGGCTGAGAATACATGCAAATGCTTTATTAACTGATTTACAATATTTATATGTGTGAGTTTCATTGCTTCCTTTTTAATTGCTTTTGCAATCTATATTTTTGGGCTGAGAATACATGTACTTTATTTTAAACGCAATGGATACAAGTACATACTAAATTCTACACTGAGTTTGAACCGAAAATCCCTTAGCTTTGGTAACTAGTAACTGCCGGTTATAAGAACTGGTGGGCGCGAGTAGTAGTATATGGATCCATAGGGCTTGATATCCCCGTCCGAGCTAGAGCACTAGCCTTTTAACGGACGTATGCTATTTGAGAAGCGTACACGTTGGTTTGCGTGTATTATTAAGATGATTATACAAAGGGTACAAATTATATATACGTTAAGTTTAGTTACCAGGGTGCTCAATTTCGTAGAATATTTTGATAAACGTTTCTGGATGAAACAACTGAAATCTTGTGATCCATCTTTATATACAGATTATGCGAAACATACAAACTATGAACTCACCAACCTTTGTGTTGACACTTGTTAGCATGTTTATTCTCAGGTTCCCTAGAAGTCTTCCGCTGTTTGCTTATATGATAGACAAGCTATGTGCATGGAGTCTTATATGGTATATTTTTCAAAAAAACGTTGCATTCACCAATTCATCATCATGTACCTTATTTTGACTGTATTGTCAATGGAAGTACTATTGTAAACGATTATATACGGTAATTGTCTATATGTAGAAATCATCAGATGTCGAAAACCTTTGATTTAAATATTCATTTATGGTGTGCCTTTTCAAAAGAATGCAATGTTTACAAAACGTATCATATAGAGGTCAAATACCTCGCAATGAAATCAATGAATGACGTGTTCGTCCATATGGATTCGGAGCGATCGTCACAGTTGGTATCAGAGCGTTGGTCCTAGCGAACCAGGTATTGCATGAGTGTGTCTAATTGATAGTGGTTAGGATGCATTAGTAAGTCTGGACTTCGACCGTGTCTGCATGTTAAAAGTTTTGCTTATCATTTCTTGTCAGAAATTACATGTTTATCATCTAAAGTCTAAACGCGTCTTATTGCATTGATTGCATAGATAGTGTATAGACAAAATTCATATCTTAGCGTATCTGTTACTGTAAACTTTTCCTGACATCTTCCGAAAATTCCTTCGTGATTTATGGAATTTTGGTATTATATATACATATGTAAATTATGTATTGAAGAGTACCAATCTAAATTCTATAATCTATTTCATATCAAAAATCATCTCTCTAATTATACAAGATGGATCCCGTATCTAGTTCAAATTCCTTAAACTCCGACAGCTATTCCGATATGGATATTCAAATGAATTCCGAAGACAGTGTAACTGGAATGGATCAACCAATCAGCCATCACCTATTCTGGATGAATTGGGGATGGGTTCGTAGCCTACTTAATTATTGGAGACAAGAAGAAGGCGATCCATTCCATCCACCACAATGCCCTCTTGGCGAAGAACCTGAAGCACTTACCGGCGAACCTGTTCGAGACACCATTTTCTCTCTAATTTCCAGAGTATCTCGTCACGATAATATACTATCTCAAATTCTGGATTTTATTCATCCGCTCGTCCGAACCGCCAATCATCCTGGTGTAGTAGAAGAAGTCAACGAGCTTCGTGCTCGGGTAGTGGCTTTGGAGAATATGGTGCAAAGGTTACAAATACCAGCAGCATCATCGGCATCAACAGTACCACCGACAACAACACCAATAGTACCATTACCACCACCAACAACATCCGCATCGCAAACCTCAACTTCACAATCTGTTCTACGAGCATCAATGTCATACGCACCGTAGTTACCAAGAAATACCAGCAACAATAACCGATGAAGTATTAACTCATTTCCCCTGAAGAAATTTTATGTATATTTAATATATATGAATTTTGAAATCAAAATAAATATTTTCGTACTAAGCTATTACGTGTGAATCTTAACTGGTAGGTACTACTCGGTTAGTTCATATTACTAATATGCAATGATGTACATCCTTCCTTAACAACTTAACCATTGTTAACTACAATCTCCGTTTCAACTCCATGAATTCCATTTCATAATAAACCAAGTGTATTAATCAATTACATAATTGATTTTACATTTTCAATTTCGATATACTCGAAACTTTCCAGAAAACATCATATGTGCCTTGTAAGGTTCACAAAAATTTCACGAGCACCAACATCCTTCACCGAGGAATATCAATAAGAATAAATAATGAAGTATCGATTACATTAGCGAAATACTTCTCAAAGATTATGTAATCTTTAATGTTTTAGAGATTAATCATTTCTAAGTCAAGCCGAAAATTAAATGAGCTTAATATGATATTAACTCATTAAATCTGTGTTACATCTGAAGAAAATATACATACATATATTTTCATAAAGACGGTAATAAAAATTCTTTTGTACAAAGTATTAATTGTGAAATCTTTAACGGGTAAGTAATACCCGGAAAATATATAAGTTCGCAATTTATATGTTACACTGTACATTCTTCAATTTTGATTCAAAAATTATTAACAATACTCACAACGATATACAATCGTTTTCATACAAATTCAATTACATATTCTGATATTGACGGATCAGAATCCAAGTCATAACTCTGAACCGGTGACATCATTCTTAGATCTCTACATCTTTCAAAGCTATACTTTGACTTCAAAACTGTGCAAGATCCTTTAATGTTGTTTTTTTTACCGAAAATAATCTTGCAATCCATTTTCAAAGTATCCAGTATTATCAACCATTCAACCAGTCAACCTCGACTTTTCAGATTAGCCTTATTATAATCTTGACATATACATTCTTGTTACCGGGGAACCTTTCATGTTCCACCACATTAGCAGTAAATTTACCAACAACCTCATTGATCCTTGATCTTTCGAAAAAATCCTTATACTCATTGAAACCCTATCATGTACTCATTTACATCTTGTAACGGAAATTGCCATACCAACTACCGAGAATTAGCAATCAGTATTTCGAATTTCGCAGCAATTCTATGCCAACAGTTATATATATACATATAATGTCTATCTTCTAGACTTACATACTTCGAATGTGAAGTTTCTGAAAAACATCCCAAACTATAAACTAGTTCTCTGAAATTGGAAAAATGCTGATGAAGCAGCAAAAACTGTAAAC
Source organism: Rutidosis leptorrhynchoides (assembly GCF_046630445.1). Classification (NCBI taxonomy): domain Eukaryota; kingdom Viridiplantae; phylum Streptophyta; class Magnoliopsida; order Asterales; family Asteraceae; genus Rutidosis; species Rutidosis leptorrhynchoides. The sequence goes on from NC_092336.1 coordinate 41,419,622, forward strand.
GACCTTAACAGTCAAAAGTTTGATGATAAAGAATAGTATGGTGGTAAAGCTGAGAAAAAGAGAAGGTTTGGAACTGAAAAACGGATTGAGTAAAGTATGAAAGAGGCTGTAGATAAATCACAAAGACTGAACCTGCCTTCAAAGAATCCAAATGATTCAGTGTCTGCTGAAACCATTAGTAAGAACCTTACTTCTTATTCTAAACCTTCACAGACAGATTTTTCGCATCATCCTCTGATATTAGAAATTCTAAAATATCATCGTATCTTTCATTATAAATATCCTCGATATTTCTGAAAATATTTTTTTATAACCATTCTTATCTGAAATCATTCATATCTTAGCGTATATGTTACTGTAAACTTTGCCTGACATATTCCGTAAATTCCTCCGTAATCTACGAAATCTTTTGTTCTATATATATAGATATTCTATGTAATTAGAATACCATCCGATAGTCAGAAATCATTTCATATCGAACAAATCCTTTATTCAATCGTACGAAATGGAACTCGCCACTAGTTCAAGTCCCTCGGATTCCGATATGGAGTTTCACTCGATCTCCGAGACCAGTGTGACTGGAATGGATCAACCAATTAGCCATCATCTATTCTGGATGAATTGGGGATGGTTTCGCAGTCTACTTAATCATTGGAGACAAGAAGAAGGTGATCCCTTCCATCCACCACATTTCCCTCTTGGCGAAGAACCAGAAGCACTTACCGAGTTACCGGTGAACCTGTCCGAAACACCATTTTCTCTCTCATTTCCAGAGTATCTCGTCACAATTATATACTATCTCAAATTCTAGATCTTATTCATCCGCTCGTCCGAACCGACAATCATCCTGGTATAATAGAAGAAGTCAACGAGCTTCGCACTTGGGTAGTGGCTTCGAAAAATATGGTGCAAAGGTTACAAGCACCAGCAGCATCACCGACATCAACAGTACCACCATCAGCAACATCAACAGTACCATTACCACCATTAACAATAACATTCACATCCCACACCTCAACGTCACAATCTATACCTCGAGCATCAACGTCATACGCACCGTAGATACCAAGGAGTACCAACAACAATAACCGATGAAGTATTGATTCATAACTTCATTGGAGAAACATTCTGCGGCGATTATGTAATCTCTAAAGTCTTAGAGATTATCTATTCCAGCCTTAACCGTAAATCAGATGAGTGGACCGAAATGATAGAAGGAAGAGTAGAAACCCTGACAAGAATGGTGCATGATTTACAAGCTAGACTTGTTATACAAGCACCACCGGTAGTACCACCAGCATCACTATCAGTATCACCAACACCGGCAAAACCTGTAGCACTACAAGCTCCGCCAATTCCATAATCATCAACATCATCACAAATCAACAACGCGTATATTGTATCAACGAGTTATGAAGTATTAACTCATTCCCCCTGAAGAAATTATATATATATATATATATATATATATATATATATATATATATATATATATATATATATATATATATATATGAATTTTGAGATCAAAATAAATCTTTTCGTACTAAGCTATTATGTATGAATTGAAAAAGGGTAGATACTACTCGGTTAAATTCATATTAATATGCTATGATGTACATCCATCGTTAACAACTTAACCATCATTAACTACAATCTCTGTTTCAATTCAATGAATTCCATTTCATAATAAACCAAGTGTATTATTCAATTACATGTTTGATTTTACACTTTCATCTTCGATGTACTCGAAACTTTCTAGAAAACATCATTCGTGCTTTACGAAATTCACAATAACTCCACAAACATCAACATCATTCACCGAAGAAATGTCAATAAGAATAAATAATGAAGTATTGACTACATTAGTGAAATACTTCGCGAAGATTATGTAATCTCTAATGTTTTAAAGATTATTCATTCCTAGTTCCAGCCAAAATTTGTTAGAGGTAGACATCTATCACATTTTAAAGATTATTCATTATTATTAGGTGAGTCAATGGGACTAGTTCTAGAGGTAGACATCTATCACATAATATCAAACACGTTAAGAGATTAATATATCACATAATATTCACATGTTAAAAATATATAGTTTCCAACAAAATTTGTTAAGCAATCTTTTTTTTTTCAAGTAAACACGGTCGAAGTCCAGACTCACTAATGCATCTTAACAAACTCGATAAGACACACTAATGCAAAATTCTGGTTCTCTAAGACCAACGCTCGGATACCAACTGAAATGTCCCGTTCTTATTGATTAAAAACGTTCCATATTAATTGATTTCGTTGCGAGGTTTTGACCTCTATATGAGATGTTTTTCAAAGACTGCATTCATTTTAAAACAAACCATAACCTTTATTTCATCAATAAAGGTTTAAAAAGCTTTACGTAGATTATCAAATAATGATAATCTAAAATATCCTGTTTACACACGACTATTAAATAATGGTTTACAATACAAATATGTTACAACGAAATAAGTTTCTTGAATGCAGTTTTTACACAATATAATACAAGCATGGACTCCAAATCTTGTCCTTATTTAAGTATGCGACAGCGGAAGCTCTTAATAATCACCTGAGAATAAACATGCTTAAAACGTCAACAAAAATTGTTGGTGAGTTATAGGTTTAACCTATATATATCAAATCGTAACAATAGACCACAAGATTTCATATTTCAATATACATCCCATATATAGAGATAAAAATCATTCATATGGTGAACACCTGGTAACCGACATTAACAAGATGCATATATATAAGAATATCCCCATCATTCCGGGACACCCTTCGGATATGATATAAATTTCGAAGTACTAAAGCATCCGGTACTTTGGATGGGGTTTGTTAGGCCCAATAGATCTATCTTTAGGATTCGCGTCAATTAGGGTGTCTGTTCCCTAATTCTTAGATTACCAGACTTAATAAAAAGGGGCATATTCGATTTCGATAATTCAACCATAGAATGTAGTTTCACGTACTTGTGTCTATTTTGTAAATCATTTATAAAATCTGCATGTATTCTCATCCCAAAAATATTAGATTTTAAAAGTGGGACTATAACTCACTTTCACAGATTTTTACTTCGTCGGGAAGTAAGACTTGGCCACTGGTTGATTCACGAACCTATAACAATATATACATATATATCAAAGTATGTTCAAAATATATTTACAATACTTTTAATACATTTTGATGTTTTAAGTTTATTAAGTCAGCTGTCCTCGTTAGTAACCTACAACTAGTTGTCCACAGTTAGATGTACAGAAATAAATCGATAAATATTATCTTGAATCAATCCACGACCCAGTGTATACGTATCTCAGTATTGATCACAACTCAAACTATATATATATTTTGGAATCAACCTCAACCCTGTATAGCTAACTCCAACATTCACATATAGAGTGTCTATGGTTGTTCCGCAATATATATATATAGATGGGTCGACATGATAGGTCAAAACATTGTATACGTGTCTATGGTATCTCAAGATTACATAATATACAATATAAGTTGATTAGGTTATGGTTGAAATAGATTTATTACTAACTTTCACGTAGGTAAAATGAGTAGTTTTTATCAATCTTGTTTTACTTGCCATTTCTTCGTTTCTAATCCGTTTTGAGTGATTCCAGTGGCCAAGGTTTCGTATTGAACTTAACTTTATGAATCTAAATAGAAAAAGTATAAGTTTATAGTTGGAAATACAAGTTACAAGTCATTTTTGAAAGAGGTAGTCATTTCTATCGAAAGAACGACATCTTGATGACCATTTTGAAAAACATACTTTCACTTTGAGTTTAACCATGATTTTTGGATATAGTTTCATGTTCATAAGAAAAATCATTTTTCCAGAAGTATAGATTTTAAATCAAAGTTCTTCTTAGCTTTTAATTATCCCAACCAAAACAGCCCCCGGTTTTACTACGACGGCGTATATCCAGTTTTATGGTGTTTATCGTGTTTCCGGGTTTTAAATCATTAAGTTAGCATATTATATAGATATAGAACATGTGTTTAGTTGATTTTAAAAGTCTAGTTAGAAGGATTAACTTTATTTGCGAACAAGTTTAGAATTAACTAAACTATGTTCTAGTGATTACAAGTTTATAACGTTGAATAAGACAACTTTTTATGTATGAATCGAATAATGTTATGAACATCATTACTACCTCAAGTTCCTTGGATAAACCTACTGGAAATGAGAAAAATGGATCTAGCTTCAAAGGATCCTTGGATGACTTGAAAGTTCTTGAAGCAGAATCATGACACGAAAACAATTTCAAGTAAGATTTCCACTCGAAATAAGATTGTTATAGTTATAGAAATTGAATTAAAGTTTGAATATGATTATTACCTTGTATTAGAAAGATAACCTACTGTAAGTAACAAAGGTTTCTTGATCTTGGATGATTACTTGGAATGGATTTAGAAAACTTGGTAGTAAACTTGCAATCTTGGAAGTATTCTTGATTTTATGAAACTAGAACTTTTGGAATTTATGAAGAACACTTAGAACTTGAAGATAGAACTTGAGAGAGATTAATTAGATGAATAAAATTGAAGAATGAAAGTGTTTTTAGGTATTTTTGGTCGTTGGTGTATGGATTAGATATAAAGGATATGTAATTTTGTTTTCATGTAAATAAGTCATGAATGATTACTCATATTTTTGTAATTTTATGAGATATTTCATACTAGTTGCCAAATGATGGTTCCCACATGTGTTAGGTGACTCACATGGGCTGCTAAGAGCTGATCATTGGAGTGTATATACCAATAGTACATACATCTAAAAGCTGTGTATTGTACGAGTACGAATACGGGTGCATACGAGTAGATTTGTTGATGAAACTGAACGAGGATATAATTGTAAGCATTTTTGTTAAGTAGAAGTATTTTGATAAGTGTCTTGAAGTCTTTCAAAAGTGTATGAATACATATTAAAACACTACATGTATATACATTTTAACTGAGTCGTTAAGTCATCGTTAGTCGTTACATGTAAATGTTGTTTTGAAACCTTTAGGTTAACGATCTTGTTAAATGTTGTTAACCCAATGTTTATAATATCTAATGAGATTTTAAATTATTATATTATCATGATATTATGATGTACGAATATCTCTTAATATGATCTATATACATTAAATGTCGTTACAACGATAATCGTTACATATATGTCTCGTTTCAAAATCATTAAGTTAGTAGTCTTATTTTTACATATGTAGTTCATTGTTAATACACTTAATGATATATTTACTTATCATTTAACATAATTAACCAAGTGTATCAATATCTTAATATGATTCATATGTACCTAGTAAGACGTTATAACGATAATCGTTATATATATCGTTTTCGAGTTTCTTAATTTAATAGTCTCATTTTTATGTATATAACTCATTGTTAAAATACCTAATGAGATACATACTTATAATAAAATCATGTTACTATATATATAACCATATATATGTCATCGTATAGTTTTTACAAGTTTTAACGTTCGTGAATCACCGGTCAACTTGAGTGGTCATTTGTCTATATGAAACCTATTCCAATTAATCAAGTCTTAATAAGTTTGATTGCTTAACATGTTGGAAACACTTAATCATGTAAATATCAATTTCATTTAATATATATAAACATGGAAAAGTTTGGGTCACTACAGTACCTACCCGTTAAATAAATTTCGTCCCGAAATTTTAAGCAGTTGGAGGTGTTAACGTATCTTCTGGAAATAAGTGCGGGTATTTCTTCTTCATCTGATCTTCTCGTTCCCATATGAACTCGGGTCCTCTACGAGCATTCCATCGAACCTTAACAATTGGTATCTTGTTTTGTTTAAGTCTTTTAACCTCACGATCCATTATTTCGACGGGTTCTTCGATGAATTGAAGTTTTTCGTTGATTTGGATTTCGTATAACGGAATAGTGAGATCTTTTTTAGCAAAACATTTCTTCAAATTCGAGACATGGAAAGTGTTATGTACAGCCGCGAGTTGTTGAGGTAACTCAAGTCGGTAAGCTACTGGTCCGACACGATCAATAATCTTGAATGGTCCAATATACCTTGGATTTAATTTACCTCGTTTACCAAATCGAACAACGCCTTTCCAAGGTGCAACCTTAAGCATGACCATCTCTCCAATTTCAAATTCTATATCTTTTCTTTTAATGTCGGCGTAGCTCTTTTGTCGACTTTGGGCGGTTTTCAACCGTTGTTGAATTTGGATGATCTTCTCGATAGTTTATTGTATTATCTCTGGACCCGTAATCTGTCTATCCCCCACTTCGCTCCAACAAATCGGAGACCTGCACTTTCTACCATAAAGTGCTTCAAACGGCGCCATCTCAATGCTTGAATGATAGCTGTTGTTGTAGGAAAATTCTGCTAACGGTAGATGTCGATCCCAACTGTTTCCGAAATCAATAACACATGCTCGTAGCATGTCTTCAAGCGTTTGTATCGTCCTTTCACTCTGCCCATCAGTTTGTGGATGATAGGTAGTACTCATGTCTAGACGAGTTCCTAATGCTTGCTGTAATGTCTACCAGAATCTTGAAATAAATCTGCCATCCCTATCAGAGATAATAGAGAATGGTATTCCATGTCTGGAGACGACTTCCTTCAAATACAGTCGTGCTAACTTCTCCATCTTGTCATCTTCTCTTATTGGCAGGAAGTGTGCTGATTTAGTGAGACGATCAACTATTACCCAAATAGTATCAAAACCACTTGCAGTCCTTGGCAATTTAGTGATGAAATCCATGATAATGTTTTCCCATTTCCATTTCGGGATTTCGGGTTGTTGAAGTAGACCTGATGGTTTCTGATGCTCTGCTTTGACCTTAGAACACGTCAAACATTCCCCTACGTATTTAGCAACATCGGCTTTCATACCTGGCCACCAAAAATGTTTCTTGAGATCCTTGTACATCTTCCCCGTTCCAGGATGTATTGAGTATCTGGTTTTATGAGCTTCTCTAAGTACCATTTCTCTCATATCTCCAAATTTTGGTACCCAAATCCTTTCAGCCCTATACCGGGTTCCATCTTCCCGAATATTAAGATGCTTCTCCGATCCTTTGGGTATTTCATTCTTTAAATTTTCCTCTTTTAAAACTTCTTGTTGCGCCTCCTTTATTTGAGTAGTAAGGTTATTGTGAATCATTATATTCATAGATTTTACTCGAATGGGTTCTCTGACCTTTCTACTCAAGGCGTCGGCTACCACATTTGCCTTCCCTGGGTGGTAACGAATCTCAAAGTCGTAATCATTCAACAATTCAATCCACCTACGCTGCCTCATATTCAGTTGTTTCTGATTAAATATGTGTTGAAGACTTTTGTGGTCGGTATATATAATACTTTTGACCCCATATAAGTAGTGCCTCCAAGTCTTTAATGCAAAAACAACCGCGCCTAATTCCAAATCATGCGTCGTATAATTTTGTTCGTGAATCTTCAATTGTCTAGACGCATAAGCAATCACCTTCGTTCGTTGCATTAATACACAACCGAGACCTTGCTTTGATGCGTCACAATAAATCACAAAATCATCATTCCCTTCAGGCAATGACAATATAGGTGCCGTAGTTAGCTTTTTCTTCAATAACTGGAACGCTTTCTCTTGTTCATCCTTCCATTCAAATTTCTTCCCTTTATGCGTTAATGCAGTCAAGGGTTTTGCTATTCTGGAAAAGTCTTGGATGAACCTTCTGCAGTAACCAGCTAGTCCTAAAAACTGGCATATGTGTTTCGGAGTTTTCGGGGTTTCCCACTTTTCAACAGTTTCTATCATTGCCGGATCCACCTTAATACCTTCTTTGTTCACTTTGTGACCGAGGAATTGAACTTCTTCCAACCAAAATGCACACTTTGAAAACTTAGCGTACAATTCTTACTTCCTCAATACTTCTAACACCTTTCTCAAATGTTCACCGTGTTCTTGGTCATTCTTTGAGTAAATAAGTATGTCATCAATGAAAACAATGACAAACTTGTCAAGGTATGGTCCACACACTAGGTTCATAAGGTCCATGAACACAGCTGGTGCGTTAGTCAATCCAAACAGCATAACCATAAACTCGTAATGACCATAACGAGTCCTAAAAGCAGTCTTTGGAATATCATCTTCTTTCACCCGCATTTGATGATACCCGGAACGTAAGTCAATCTTTGAATAAATAGACGAGCCTTGTAGTTGATCAAATAAGTCGTCGATTCTCGATAGTGGGTATCGGTTCTTGATGGTAAGTTTGTTCAGCTCTCGGTAGTCGATACACAACCTGAATGTACCATCTTTCTTCTTGACAAACAAAACAGGAGCTCCCCACGGTGATGTGCTTGGTCGAATGAAACCATGTTCTAAAAGTTCTTGTAATTGACTTTGCAGTTCTTTCATCTCGCTGGGTTCGAGTCTGTAAGGAGCACGAGCTATTGGTGCAGCTCCTGTTACAAGATCTATTTGAAATTCAACAGATCGATGTGGAGGTAGTCCCGGTAATTCTTTCGGAAATACATCGGGAAATTCTTTTGCGACGGGAACATCATTGATACTCTTTTCTTCAGTTTGTACTTTCTCGACGTGTGCTAGAACAGCATAGCAACCTTTTCTTATTAGTTTTTGTGCCTTCAAATTACTAATAAGATGTAGCTTCGTGTTGCCCTTTTCTCCGTACACCATTAAGGGTTTTCCTTTTTCTCGTATAATGTGAATTGCATTTTTGTAACAAACGATCTCTGCTTTCACTTCTTTCAACCAGTCCATACCGATTATTACATCAAAACTCCCTAACTCTACTGGTATCAAGTCAATCTTAAATGTTTCGCTAACCAGTTTAATTTCTCGATTTCGACATATATTATCTGCTGAAATTAATTTACCATTTGCTAATTCTAGTAAAAATTTACTATCCAAAGGCGTCAATGGGCAACTTAATTTAGCACAAAAATCTCTACTCATATAGCTTCTATCCGCACCCGAATCAAATAAAACGTAAGCAGATTTATTGTCAATAAGAAACGTACCCGTAACAAGCTCTGGGTCTTCCTGTGCCTCTGCCGCATTAATATTGAAAACTCTTCCGCGGCCTTGTCCATTCGTGTTCTCCTGGTTCGGGCAATTTCTAATAATGTGGCCCGGTTTTCCACATTTATAACAAACTACATTGGCATAACTTGCTCCGACACTACTTGCTCCGCCATTACTCGTTCTGACACTATTTGTTCTTTTTGTTCTGTTAACCCCTGGTCCGTAGACCTCACACTTCGCCGCGCTATGACCATTTCTTTTACACTTGTTGCAAAATTTGGTGCAGAACCCCGAGTGATACTTTTCACACCTTTGGCATAGCTGCTTCTGATTGTTGTTGTTGTTGCGGTTGTTATTGTTGTTGGGATGATTGTTGTAGTTGCTGCTGTTGTTGTTGTTGTTGGGCCGTTTGTTGTAGTTGCGATTGATGTTGCGATTGTTAGGATAGTTGTTGCGATTATTGTTGTAATTGCTATTGTAGTTGTATTGGTGATTCTTATCACCGTTTTCCTCCCACTTACTTTTGACTTGCTTCACATTGGCCTCTTCAGCAGTCTATTCTTTAATTCTTTCTTCAATCTGGTTCACTAGTTTGTGAGCCATTCTACATGCCTGTTGTATGGAGGCGGGCTCGTGTGAACTTATATCTTCTTAGATTCTTTCCGGTAATCCTTTCACAAACGCGTCGATCTTCTCTTCCTCATCTTCGAATACTCCCGGACACAATAAGCACAATTCTGTGAATCGTCTTTCGTACGTGGTAATATCAAATCCTTAGGTTCGTAACCCTCTAAGTTCTATCTTGAGCTTATTGACCTCGGTTCTGGGACGGTACTTCTCGTTCATCAAGTGCTTGAATGCTGACCACGGTAGTGCGTAAGCATCATCTTGTCCCACTTGCTCTAGATAGGTATTCCACCATGTTAACGCAGAACCTGTGAAGGTATATGTAGCGTACTTCAATTTGTCCTCTTCAGTATACTTACTTATGGCAAAAACCGATTCGACCTTCTCGGTCCACCGTTTCAATCCGATCGGTCCTTCGGTTCCATCAAATTCCAAAGGTTTGCAGGCAGTGAATCCTTTGTAGGTGCATCCTACACGATTTCCTGTACTGTTAGATCCAAGGTTATTGTTGGTATGTAGTGCAGCCTGTACTGCGGCTATGTTTGAAGCAAGAAAGGCACGAAATTCCTCTTCACTCATATTCAAGGTGTGTCGAGTAGTCGGTGCCATTTCCTTCAAAATAGTCAAATGAAACGAGTTAATCATATAGAATATCAAGAGTAGTCAATAGTATTTTGTAGCGTAATATGAACTTATTTATAAAAGCTCTTTCTTCATATTAGCATTTTATACTCTTTAATTCGGGTAGTACCTACCCGTTAAGTTCATACTTAGTAGCTAACATACCATTTCAACTACTACAATTCTATATGAAAAACTAATCACAAAAAATATATATCATATTCAAACCTTTATACAATAACTTGCAAACTTACAATACCGCTATTTTACATATAGCATGAAATATAGCACATAAAACTTTGATACAAAGTAGTTGCGAAGATAATTCTAGTTAATAAACAAGTCGTTCAGCAAAGGCAATAAAGACACGTAATTCATACGTCCAGAAACAAGTCATGCATTCTGGTTTTACTAGGACTACTTCCCATCCTTGGTCTTGTGGAACATAACCGCTATGGCCGTTGATAAGACAGCGTGTTGTAACGTCGTCAAAGGGACGAAGGTTATGTAATGACCAACAGTCTCATAATAACCTAAAAACCTCATTTCTTACCCCAATTACCGACTCCGCCACTTGTGGGAACGTTTTGTTTAATAGTTGTAGCCTGATGTTCTTTTTCTCACTTTGGTGAGAAGCGAACATTACTAACCCGTAAGCATAACATGCTTCTTTATGTTGCATGTTAGCCGCTTTTTCTAAATCACGAAGTCCTATATTCGGATATATTGAGTCAAAATAATTTCTTAACCCGTTGCGTAAAATAGCATTTGGGTTCCCCGCAATATATGCGACAAAGTAAACACATCGTAACTTATGGATTTCCCAATGTGATATCCCCCATCTTTCGAACGAAAGCCTTTTATAAACCAAGGCATTCTTGGAATGTTCTTCGAATGTCTTACAAACTGATCTCGCCTTAAATAGTTGTGCCGAGGAATTCTGATCGACTCTAGATAAGATTTCATCAATCATGTCTCCGGGTAGGTCTCTTAAAATATTGGGTTGTCTATCCATTTTGTGTTTTTATACTGTAAAATAGACAAGAGTTAGATTCATAAAAAAAAATACTTATTAATACAAGCAATTTTTACATATATCATAAAGCATAAGCACACTATATTACATATATTACACCGCACAAATACAACTATCTTATTCCGACTCACTCGTTTCTTCTTTTTCGAACTTGGTTCTTTTTGCTAAGTTTTTAGGGATATATGATGTTCCCCTAATACGAGCCGTCATTTTCCACATTGGTCTAGAAAAACCTGGTGGTTTAGAGGTTCCCGGGTTATTGTTACAACTTAAGAAATACGGGTGTTGACGATACATATAAAGTTCATCGGGGTTAGAATCAGATTTCTCTATTTTTATGCCCTTTCCCTTATTGTTCTCTTTTGCCTTTTTAAATTTAGTTGGGGTAATTTCTATAACATCATCGGAATCCTCGTCGGGATCCGATTCATCGGAGAATTGGTAATCCTCCCAATATTTTGCTTCCTTGGCGGAAACACCGTTGACCATAATTAACTTTGGTCGGTTGGTTGAGGATTTTCTTCTACTTAACCGTTTTATTATTTCCCCCACTGGTTCTTCTTCCGGTTCCGATTCTTCTTCCGGTTCCGATTCTTCTTCCGGTTCCGACTCTTCTTCCGGTTCCTCTTCGGGAACTTGTGAATCAGTCCACGAATCATTCCAATTTACATTTGACTCTTCATTATTATTAGGTGAGTCAATGGGACTAGTTCTAGAGGTAGACATCTATCACATAATATCAAACACGTTAAGAGATTAATATATCACATAATATTCACATGTTAAAAATATATAGTTTCCAACAAAATTTGCTAAGCAATCTTTTTTTTTCTTCAAGTAAACACGGTCGAAGTCCAGACTCACTAATGCATCCTAACAAACTCGATAAGACACACTAATGCAAAATTCTGGTTCTCTAAGACCAACGCTCGGATACCAACTGAAATGTCCCGTTCTTATTGATTAAAAACGTTCCATATTAATTGATTTCGTTGCGAGGTTTTGACCTCTATATGAGACGTTTTTCAAAGACTGCATTCATTTTAAAACAAACCATAACCTTTATTTCATCAATAAAGGTTTAAAAAGCTTTACGTAGATTATCAAATAATGATAATCTAAAATATCCTGTTTACACACGACTATTAAATAATGGTTTACAATACAAATATGTTACAACGAAATAAGTTTCTTGAATGCAGTTTTTACACAATATAATACAAGCATGGACTCCAAATCTTGTCCTTATTTAAGTATGCGACAGCGGAAGCTCTTAATAATCACCTGAGAATAAACATGCTTAAAACGTCAACAAAATTGTTGGTGAGTTATAGGTTTAACCTATATATATCAAATCGTAACAATAGACCACAAGATTTCATATTTCAATATACATCCCATACATAGAGATAAAAATCATTCATATGGTGAACACCTGGTAACCGACATTAACAAGATGCATATATATAAGAATATCCCCATCATTCCGGGACACCCTTCGGATATGATATAAATTTCGAAGTACTAAAGCATCCGGTACTTTGGATGGGTTTGTTAGGCCCAATATGTGATGACCCGGGAATTTTCGACCAAATTTAAACTTGAATCTTATATGGTTTCGACACGATAAGCAAAGTATGTAATGTTGAGTCTCAAAAATTTTGAACTGTTTTTATGAAATTATTTGACCTTCGACTGCTCTCGACGATTCACAAACAATTAATTGTAAATAGATGTGTGTGTGTATATATATACCTAGTAATTGAAATTATAATTTGAAATATTATATGTTGTAATATATATATCTAATAAATATTAAAATCAGTATTATTAATATTATTATTTTCAATATACAACATATGAATATGAAATTTATATATAAGTTGTCATAGTAATATTATTATTACTTTTATTAATATCAATACTAGTAGTACTAAGAATAATATTATTACTATTATTGTTATAATTATAATTTTAAGGTTATCAAAATAAAGAAGTTAAATATAAATATTATTATAAGAATGATTAAAACTAATTCTAATTATTATTATTATGATTATTCATTATCACTTTCATTCAAAAATATTATTACCATTATTATTTTTATCATTATCCTTTTTGATATTATCCTATTATTATTATTATTATTATTATTAATATTTATCATTTATTATTATTATTAATATATATTTACATTTATTTATTGAAAATAATAACAAACGAGTTTATTATGGGAATCAGTTGTCTCTCATTATCAAACTGTTTTAGGATTTGCTTTATGTCTACTAATTGGTACGAATTGATTCCAAATAATTACATTAACAAACAAAAATTCGTTTGACATCCCTTTCTACTTTTAAATTTTTTGTATCTTTCTTTCTGGATTAATATTCTGTTCGATCCTTTATTGGATACAAAACAATCCAATTGCAATGTAAAAAAAAAAATCATTTAATCTATCACTTTACTCTTCTGTCAAACCAACAATAATGATAACCACAACCCATCATTCTTTCTTTCTTCTTATTTCTGTGAACCAACCTTGACAACCGAGAACAAACCATTTCACCTCTATAGAACACCAACACAACAAACCACCATCATATCCACTACCTTTATGAAACCCACCTTGATCACAATAACAACCATCACTCCCTTTCTTCAACTCATCATAAGATGCAAACCATTAAATTGCAGCTTCTGCAATTCAGTTTTGTACCACTTCATGATATGGTTACTGATTTTGCTTCGATTTCTTGTCCACCAGATCCAATTCGCCACTACACGACTCATAATATTTTTTTCTGTTCTCTTCTTGTTAGATCTCCAATAACCATCATCTTCTTCCTCTTTCTCTTATTCTCTCTCTCACTACAATTCCTGTGTAATTTCGTTGAAACACTACCACATGGACCCATGACTTGCACCACCTTCAAACCGTCATATCTTTGATCATATAAATCACCACCACCAATGTTTTGATATTCTAACCGCTACCTTATATTTTCTTCCTTTTCTTTCGAACCCGACACCCATGCTTAATATATATATATATATATATATATATATATATATATATATATATATATATATATATATATATATATCTTTTGGTTGCAGTAGGACCGAACTATCACAACAATTTAAAAATCTCATCCAGCTATTCAAAATGTATGCGAGCCACTTATATTTTTTTCTTTTTTTTCTCGGTGGACGACCACAGTGGGAGACAAAAAGGGAAGTCTTGGTTTGCTTTTATTTTTTATATATGTAGTAATGTGATGATGATAAATAGGAATATAGATATATATAACGAGTTCTTTTTATATTATCAAGTGGAGAATTTTTTTTTGACAGACAAAAGTAGGATAGATATTAGATTGATGATGATCCGTGATTTAAGGAAGTAGCGGTAATGATTAATATATTTATGATCTAGATATTAAGGTCTTAATCGAGAAAAAAAAAAATATACCGAGGGCCCATCCTTTTTTTTTTTTGATTGACGAGTTACTTCTGCTGCTGCTGGGATTTTTCCATTTCAAATAAAATAGGTACACGAATGATAATGATAGATTAAGTCAAGTATGATGGAGTTATGATGATAGATTAAGTTGAAGATAATATTGCAATAGCGGTGATGATGGTTTTGATAACAAGGATGATCATGACGATAATATAAATGATGATGATGATGAGTGATGTACGTGATGATGACGTTTTGATGATAAATGATACGGATGATAATGATAATAAATATTGATGGTGATGATAATCATAGATGATGATGTTGCAATGAACATATAAATGGTGAAGAAAGAAGATGAAACAGAAATATGGGTTTAATAGATTATAGGTTCGATTTATTTCAGAAAGAAGCAGATAGAGGTGTGGTTTGGAGTGTTTATGTTAAACGAAAGATCCTGTGTTCGAATCCAGGCGACAGTACAAGATTTTTTTTAAACAATAGAACCTGTCTGGGCAAAGCTTGGGCTTCATTTAGGTTTAGAATTTTACTGTTAGGCCGGATGTGATTTGCTAATGGGCCAAAATAATACGAATTATAAATAATTCATATGGGTTTAAGTCCGGAAAACAGAAATAGTTCAATGGTTTAGAGATTTATTTAGGAAGCGAGAGGTTGTGGGTTCGAGCCCGGGCTGCGACATCTTTTTCGGAAGCTATTCTTTAAGGTTGTATGCTTATTATTATTATTATTATTATTATTATTATTATTATTATTATTATTATTATTATTATTATTATTATTATTATTATCATTATCATTATTATTGTTATTATCATTAACATTATAATTAACATTATAATTAAAAATATTACTATCAGTATTATTACATTCATTAACATGATTTTTACATAATTTTATTTACATTACTTTTATTATCATTATTACAATATTATTATTACTACAAACAAATTTGACCATTATTATTAAAAAAAAAATTGTTATTTTCATTATCACTATTAAGGGTACTATTATATATAAGAAAAATATAATTATTACATATAACATAAATATACTGATGTTCGTAAGATAAATACTAAGTATTTATCTAAAGTATATAAAATAAATATAGTTAACTAAGCCATTAATGAAGCGTAAGTTACTAAAATAACAACTAATAATAATATATATATATAAATTTGTTCGATTACTATTATATGTGTTAATATATATATACATGATATAGGTTCATGAATCCGAGACCAACCCTGCATTGTTCAGTTGTTCAATATAGTTATATGTATTTTTACTACAAAATACAGTATGGTGAGTTTCATTTGCTCCCTTTTTACTCATTACATTTTTGGGCTGAGAATACATGCAAATGCTTTATTAACTGTTTTACAATATTTATATGTGTGAGTTTCATTAATCCCTTTTTAAATGCTTTTGCAATATATATTTTTGGGACTGAGAATACATGCGCAGTTTTTATAACTATTTTACGAAATAGACACAAGTAATTGAAACTACATTATATGGTTGAATGATCGAAATCGAATATGCCCCTTTTTATTAAGTCTGGTAATATAAGAATTAGGGAACAGACACCCTAATTGACGCGAACTCTAAAGATAGATCTACTGGGCCTAACAAACCCCATCCAAAGTACCGGATGCTTTAGTACTTCGAAATTTATATCATATCCGAAGGGTGTCCCGGAATGATGGGGATATTCTTATATATGCATCTTGTTAATGTCGGTTACCAGGTGTTCAATCCATATGAATGATATTTTTGTCTCTATGCATGGGACGTATGTTTATGAGAAATGGAAATATGAAATCTTGTGGTCTATTAAAATTATGAAATGATTATTTATGTTAAACTAATGAACTCACCAACCTTTTGGTTGACACTTGAAAGCATGTTTATTCTCAGGTACGAAAGAAATCTTCCGCTGTGCATTTGATCATTTTAAAGATATTACTTGGAGTCATTCATGACATATTTCAAAAGACGTTGCATTCGAGTCGTTGAGTTTATCAAGATCATTATTAAGTCAATTATAGTTGGATATATTTAGAAATGGTATGCATGTCTGTCAACTTTAGATGAAATGAAAGATTGTCTTTTCAAAACGAATGCAATGTTTGTAAAATGTATCATATAGAAGTCAAGTACCTCGCGATGTAATCAACTGTTGTGAATCATTTATAATCGATATGGACTTCGTCCGGATGGATTAGGACGGGTCCTTTCAGTTGGTATCAGAGCGTTGGTCTTAGCGAACCATGTCTGCATTAGTGTGTCTAACTGATAAATCGTTAGGATGCATTAGTGAGTCTGGACTTCGACCGTGTCTGTATGTCAAAAGTTTTGCTTATTATTTTGTGTCAAAAATTACCTGCTTATCATTCTTAGAGAATCACTTGCTTATCATTCTTAGTCTAAACACGTTTTACTGCATTGACTGCATGAATAGTGTATAGACAAAATTCATATCTTAGCGTATCTGCTACTTCATATCTTAGGGTATCTGTTACTGTAACTTTGCCTGACAACTTCCGTAGATTCCTCCGTAACTTATGGGATTTTAGCATTATATATGCATATGTAAATTATGTATTGCAGAGTACTAATCTACATCCTATAATCTATTTCTTATCGAAAATCCTTCATCTGATCGTACGAGATGAATCCTGCAATCAGTTCGAGTCCCTCAGATTCTGATAGCTATTCCGATAGTTATTCCGACAGCTATTCCGACATAGATGTTCACCTAAGCTCCGAAAACAGCGTCATCGGCATGAATCAATCAATTAGCCATTATCAATTCATCTGATGAGTTCGTAGTCGACTTAATTAATGGAAACGCGCAGAAGGCAATCCCTTCCATCAACCGAATTCATCTCTTGACAACGAACCTGAAGCGTTTACCAGCGAACCTGTTCGAGACATCATTTTCAGTCTCATTTCCAAGGTAACTCGACAAGATTATATTCTATCCACAATTCTGAACCTTATTCATCCGCTCGTTCCGACCGACAATCATCCTGGAGTAATAAGTCAACGAACTTCGCGCTCGAATAATCAATTTTAGAGAATATGGTGCAAAATCTACCAGCTTCAGCAACATCACCGGCACCAACAGAACCATCAATAACAGCACCAGTACCATCAACAATCCATGCTTCAATATCATCATCTGTACTTTGAGTATGATCTTCGTCCTACGTATCGTTCTACCTCATTTATCTTCGTTCGACATGGCGAATATGTAATCTTTAAAGTTTTAGAGATTATTTATTCTAGTTCCAACCGAAAAGCAAAAGAGTTTAATATCATATTAACTCATTAAATCCATGAATACATTTGAAGAAAATATATATGTATATATGTTTTCATAAAGATTGTAATTAAAAATTCTCTTGTACAAACTGTTAATGGTAAAAATATTTTAACGGGTAGGTAATACCCGAGGAATATTCAGATTTCACATTAATAAGTTACACTGTACATTCTTCGAAGCTGATTCAACAGTCGTTTACTATCCTACTTACATCCACTGATATACAAATCCGTTCACCACAGAATAACCATATTCATCCAATTTCATATTTAGATTTTGACCTATTAGAATCCAACAAGTGGCATAATGAAGAAATAATAGACATAATAAAAATTGATTAGAAACAGACTAATTGACAATATAAAATTTTGTTAAGAAACCACGCTAACAAAATCCTAGCTAACTGTTCCTAGCTAATTGTTAATTCCATATTACATTTTATTTATCGCAATTTAATTATCGCAATTTACTTTATCGCAAATTTTAATTCTCGCAATTTTATTTAACGTTATTTAAATTCTGTTATTTACTTTACGCACTTTAATTATCGTCATTATTTTTCTGTTATTTATTTTACGCACTTTAAATATCGGGACACGTATACAAGGTTTTGACATATCATATCGACGCATCTATATATATTATTTAGAATCACCATAGACACTCTATATGCAGTAATGATCGAGTTCTCTATACAGGGTTGAGGTTGATTCTACAATAATATATATACTTTGAGTTGTGATCGAGTCTGAGACATGTACACGGGTCACGATACGTATTAATTAATTAGAATATTATATATTAAATTATATATGAATTATTGGACTGTCAACTGTGGACTAATAACATTGGACAATTGAAATGAATTAAAATATTGAATATAACATATGAGACTAAACATTTCTTCAAGTTTGCCACTTGATTTCGTCTTAAACCTCATTTGTATCTTCACGATTACATTCTGCGTTCAAACCTTTCGTGATTCTTGAAAACACCTCAATCGATAGGATGAATCAACCGCACTTCATCTACGGAAGGAAAGATTTATGCATATAATTATGCACCTGAGAAACTCTCGGCAACTGAGTAAAAGTTTAACATGTAGCCTCGTCAGATCCTTTGGCATTTATTAGCAAAAATAACTTTGCGATCCCTTTTCAAAGTAGCCAATTTTATCACAGCTCCAGCAAGTCAACTTTGACTTTTCGTTCGAAAAAACCTTATTATAACCTTGATTTATATGTGTGCTCTTTTATTGTTACCGGGGAACCTTTTATTATATTCCACCATATTACCAGCAGATGTATCAGCAACCTCGTTGCTCCTTGGCTTAAATCTCTACGACAAATCACTATATTTATCTATTGAAGTCTCATCATGTACTCATCCGTATTTTGTAACAAGAATTGCCATACCAATTACCGGGAATCAGCAAATATGTATTGTGAATCTCGCAACGTTTACACATCAACAGTTATATGTATCCATATAACATTTATCTCTTAGAACTATGATCTTCCCTTCTGAAATTCTGAAAAGCACCCAAGTCTGCGAATTAATACTCTGAATTTTGAAAAGTTGAATGAAGCAACAAAAACTGTAAACGACCTCAACAGCCAAAAAGTTGATGATGAAGAATTGTATGTTGGCAAAGCTCAGAAACGCTGGAATTGGAAAACGGATTGAGCTAACCATGAAGGAGACCAAAGACAAATACAAGGACCAAACCCTATATTCAAAGGATTCAGGTAATTCTGGATCCGTTGAAATCTTTGGAGAAGATCTTGCTCCGAAGTCATGTAAAAATCTTGCGGAAAATCTTTCTCCATCCACCATCGAACTTAGAAATTCCAAAAAATATCATCATCAATATCTTCGATATTTTTGAGGATATTTTCATAAATATTTTCGTCCGAAATTATATACCTCTTCGTGCTTCATGTGTTTCATTATATTGGAAACTTCTGAAAAATCTAAGTTTAATTTACGAATAAATTCTGGAGAAATGTAAAGAAATTGATGCATGAATTAGTATAATATAATGACACTTGATCAACGTGATTATATTACAGTAAGTCATGCTGAGTTTCTAATGGAATGTGATGATTCACAGATCATATCGTCATCACGTGCATGTTACACAACTCTTTCATTCAAACTAACTTCTGAACATATCAAGAAAATATATTCTTGATAGTTCTATTCTCAGTGATTCTGGTAATTTGACAAATCAAATCGTGCTATTACGTTCTTTCTTGCTTAGAACATTAAGTTCATTCGGAACTCCATACCTACAAATTCTGGACCAATACTTACGAAAAGAAAACAAAAGCATGATGCTCCGAAATAGAAAGGGGGTATAAATCGCAGAAAATAAGAGAGAGCATTAACTGTGGATGACAATGATTATAGGAGACAGAAGCAGGAACACCGAAATATAAGAGAAAATATAAAGCCCAATAACAACACGGAGATTACGAACTGTGGATATTAATACGAATAGCTATATAAAGACACGGTATAATTATGAATAGTATCACCCCAAGGTAATAGTAAAAGTAAACAGATTTTTCTGGTGGAAAATTGAAAAGAAGAGTGACAGAAAAAATAATTAGGAAAATATCAAGGATTAGAATCGGATTAAGCATTTTCATAATCTTTTGGAATATACGAACTAAGAAAGAATGTATAGGAATGGTGAAACTAATGGAATGGAAAAACGTTTTATTTATAATGGGAATATCAGACAGAGCAATCGAGGCAGATCACCGTATTTAATTATAGAGATCTTGATTTCCTTACTCGTAGAAGAATCAAATCTTTTAGATTTCGAAGATTTTCTTTATATCTCTTGAATTCCAGAATTCAACCCTGACTCTGTAAAAATTTAAGACGCACCTTATTTTCTAAATTCAACCAAGGCAACGTCAAAAGTTAAAACGAAACTTCACTTATTCATTTCACTCTTCTGTGATAGCTTCATTCGTGCTCTTCGAATAATCGAATTATTTTATCTGTATTATTCAATAATGATAAAACTCTATTTATCAGCTCATATTCGTCAGGAAAACATATTTATTATTAGCTATGACGACCTCACCCAAATTTCGGGACGAAATTTCTTTAACGGGTAGGTACTGTGATGACCCGGGAATTTTCGACCAAATTTAAACTTGAATCTTATATGGTTTCGACACGATAAGCAAAGTATGTAATGTTGAGTCTCAAAAATTTTGAACTGTTTTTATGAAATTATTTGACCTTCGACTGCTCTCGACGATTCACAAACAATTAATTGTAAATAGATGTGTGTGTGTATATATATACCTAGTAATTGAAATTATAATTTGAAATATTATATGTTGTAATATATATATCTAATAAATATTAAAATCAGTATTATTAATATTATTATTTTCAATATACAACATATGAATATGAAATTTATATATAAGTTGTCATAGTAATATTATTATTACTTTTATTAATATCAATACTAGTAGTACTAAGAATAATATTATTACTATTATTGTTATAATTATAATTTTAAGGTTATCAAAATAAAGAAGTTAAATATAAATATTATTATAAGAATGATTAAAACTAATTCTAATTATTATTATTATGATTATTCATTATCACTTTCATTCAAAAATATTATTACCATTATTATTTTTATCATTATCCTTTTTGATATTATCCTATTATTATTATTATTATTATTATTAATATTTATCATTTATTATTATTATTAATATATATTTACATTTATTTATTGAAAATAATAACAAACGAGTTTATTATGGGAATCAGTTGTCTCTCATTATCAAACTGTTTTAGGATTTGCTTTATGTCTACTAATTGGTACGAATTGATTCCAAATAATTACATTAACAAACAAAAATTCGTTTGACATCCCTTTCTACTTTTAAATTTTTTGTATCTTTCTTTCTGGATTAATATTCTGTTCGATCCTTTATTGGATACAAAACAATCCAATTGCAATGTAAAAAAAAAAATCATTTAATCTATCACTTTACTCTTCTGTCAAACCAACAATAATGATAACCACAACCCATCATTCTTTCTTTCTTCTTATTTCTGTGAACCAACCTTGACAACCGAGAACAAACCATTTCACCTCTATAGAACACCAACACAACAAACCACCATCATATCCACTACCTTTATGAAACCCACCTTGATCACAATAACAACCATCACTCCCTTTCTTCAACTCATCATAAGATGCAAACCATTAAATTGCAGCTTCTGCAATTCAGTTTTGTACCACTTCATGATATGGTTACTGATTTTGCTTCGATTTCTTGTCCACCAGATCCAATTCGCCACTACACGACTCATAATATTTTTTTTCTGTTCTCTTCTTGTTAGATCTCCAATAACCATCATCTTCTTCCTCTTTCTCTTATTCTCTCTCTCACTACAATTCCTGTGTAATTTCGTTGAAACACTACCACATGGACCCATGACTTGCACCACCTTCAAACCGTCATATCTTTGATCATATAAATCACCACCACCAATGTTTTGATATTCTAACCGCTACCTTATATTTTCTTCCTTTTCTTTCGAACCCGACACCCATGCTTAATATATATATATATATATATATATCTCTTTTGGTTGCAGTAGGACCGAACTATCACAACAATTTAAAAATCTCATCCAGCTATTCAAAATGTATGCGAGCCACTTATATTTTTTTCTTTTTTTTCTCGGTGGACGACCACAGTGGGAGACAAAAAGGGAAGTCTTGGTTTGCTTTTATTTTTTATATATGTAGTAATGTGATGATGATAAATAGGAATATAGATATATATAACGAGTTCTTTTTATATTATCAAGTGGAGAATTTTTTTTTGACAGACAAAAGTAGGATAGATATTAGATTGATGATGATCCGTGATTTAAGGAAGTAGCGGTAATGATTAATATATTTATGATCTAGATATTAAGGTCTTAATCGAGAAAAAAAAAATATACCGAGGGCCCATCCTTTTTTTTTTTTGATTGACGAGTTACTTCTGCTGCTGCTGGGATTTTTCCATTTCAAATAAAATAGGTACACGAATGATAATGATAGATTAAGTCAAGTATGATGGAGTTATGATGATAGATTAAGTTGAAGATAATATTGCAATAGCGGTGATGATGGTTTTGATAACAAGGATGATCATGACGATAATATAAATGATGATGATGATGAGTGATGTACGTGATGATGACGTTTTGATGATAAATGATACGGATGATAATGATAATAAATATTGATGGTGATGATAATCATAGATGATGATGTTGCAATGAACATATAAATGGTGAAGAAAGAAGATGAAACAGAAATATGGGTTTAATAGATTATAGGTTCGATTTATTTCAGAAAGAAGCAGATAGAGGTGTGGTTTGGAGTGTTTATGTTAAACGAAAGATCCTGTGTTCGAATCCAGGCGACAGTACAAGATTTTTTTTAAACAATAGAACCTGTCTGGGCAAAGCTTGGGCTTCATTTAGGTTTAGAATTTTACTGTTAGGCCGGATGTGATTTGCTAATGGGCCAAAATAATACGAATTATAAATAATTCATATGGGTTTAAGTCCGGAAAACAGAAATAGTTCAATGGTTTAGAGATTTATTTAGGAAGCGAGAGGTTGTGGGTTCGAGCCCGGGCTGCGACATCTTTTTCGGAAGCTATTCTTTAAGGTTGTATGCTTATTATTATTATTATTATTATTATTATTATTATTATTATTATTATTATTATTATTATTATTATTATTATTATTATTATTATCATTATCATTATTATTGTTATTATCATTAACATTATAATTAACATTATAATTAAAAATATTACTATCAGTATTATTACATTCATTAACATGATTTTTACATAATTTTATTTACATTACTTTTATTATCATTATTACAATATTATTATTACTACAAACAAATTTGACCATTATTATTAAAAAAAAAATTTTTATTTTCATTATCACTATTAAGGGTACTATTATATATAAGAAAAATATAATTATTACATATAACATAAATATACTGATGTTCGTAAGATAAATACTAAGTATTTATCTAAAGTATATAAAATAAATATAGTTAACTAAGCCATTAATGAAGCGTAAGTTACTAAAATAACAACTAATAATAATATATATATAAATTTGTTCGATTACTATTATATGTGTTAATATATATATACATGATATAGGTTCATGAATCCGAGACCAACCCTGCATTGTTCAGTTGTTCAATATAGTTATATGTATTTTTACTACAAAATACAGTATGGTGAGTTTCATTTGCTCCCTTTTTACTCATTACATTTTTGGGCTGAGAATACATGCAAATGCTTTATTAACTGTTTTACAATATTTATATGTGTGAGTTTCATTAATCCCTTTTTAAATGCTTTTGCAATATATATTTTTGGGACTGAGAATACATGCGCAGTTTTTATAACTATTTTACGAAATAGACACAAGTAATTGAAACTACATTATATGGTTGAATGATCGAAATCGAATATGCCCCTTTTTATTAAGTCTGGTAATATAAGAATTAGGGAACAGACACCCTAATTGACGCGAACTCTAAAGATAGATCTACTGGGCCTAACAAACCCCATCCAAAGTACCGGATGCTTTAGTACTTCGAAATTTATATCATATCCGAAGGGTGTCCCGGAATGATGGGGATATTCTTATATATGCATCTTGTTAATGTCGGTTACCAGGTGTTCAATCCATATGAATGATATTTTTGTCTCTATGCATGGGACGTATGTTTATGAGAAATGGAAATATGAAATCTTGTGGTCTATTAAAATTATGAAATGATTATTTATGTTAAACTAATGAACTCACCAACCTTTTGGTTGACACTTGAAAGCATGTTTATTCTCAGGTACGAAAGAAATCTTCCGCTGTGCATTTGATCATTTTAAAGATATTACTTGGAGTCATTCATGACATATTTCAAAAGACGTTGCATTCGAGTCGTTGAGTTTATCAAGATCATTATTAAGTCAATTATAGTTGGATATATTTAGAAATGGTATGCATGTCTGTCAACTTTAGATGAAATGAAAGATTGTCTTTTCAAAACGAATGCAATGTTTGTAAAATGTATCATATAGAAGTCAAGTACCTCGCGATGTAATCAACTGTTGTGAATCATTTATAATCGATATGGACTTCGTCCGGATGGATTAGGACGGGTCCTTTCACAATAGATCTATCTTTATGATTCGCGTCAATTAGGGTGTCTGTTCCCTAATTCTTAGATTACCAGACTTAATAAAAAGGGGCATATTCGATTTCGATAATTCAACCATAGAATGTAGTTTCACGTACTTGTGTCTATTTTGTAAATCATTTATAAAATATGCATGTATTCTCATCCCAAAAATATTAGATTTTAAAAGTGGGACTATAACTCACTTTCACAGATTTTTACTTCGTCGGGAAGTAAGACTTGGCCACTGGTTGATTCACGAACCTATAACAATATATACATATATATCAAAGTATGTTCAAAATATATTTACAATACTTTTAATACATTTTGATGTTTTAAGTTTATTAAGTCAGCTGTCCTCGTTAGTAACCTACAACTAGTTGTCCACAGTTAGATGTACAGAAATAAATCGATAAATATTATCTTGAATCAATCCACGACCCAGTGTATACGTATCTCAGTATTGATCACAACTCAAACTATATATATATTTTGGAATCAACCTCAACCCTGTATAGCTAACTCCAACATTCACATATAGAGTGTCTATGGTTGTTCCGCAATATATATATAGATGGGTCGACATGATAGGTCGAAATATTGTATACGTGTCTATGGTATCTCAAGATTACATATTATACAATATAAGTTGATTAGGTTATGGTTTGAATAGATTTATTACTAACTTTCACGTAGGTAAAATGAGTAGTTTTTATCAATCTTGTTTTACTTGCCATTTCTTCGTTTCTAATCCGTTTTGAGTGATTCCAGTGGCCAAGATTTCGTATTGAACTTAAATTTATGAATCTAAATAGAAAAAGTATAAGTTTATAGTCGGAAATACAAGTTACAAGTCGTTTTTGAAAGAGTTAGTCATTTTCGTCGAAAGAACGACATCTTGATGACCATTTTGAAAAACATACTTTCACTTTGAGTTTAACCATGATTTTTGGATATAGTTTCATGTTCATAAGAAAAATCATTTTTCCAGAAGTATAGCTTTTAAATCAAAGTTCTTCTTAGCTTTTAATTATCCCAACCAAAACAGACCCCGGTTTTACTACGACGTCGTATATCCAGTTTTATGGTGTTTATCGTGTTTCCGGGTTTTAAATCATTAAGTTAGCATATCATATAGATATAGAACATGTGTTTAGTTAATTTTAAAAGTCTAGTTAGAAGGATTAACTTTATTTGCGAACAAGTTTAGAATTAACTAAACTATGTTCTAGTGATTACAAGTTTATAACGTTGAATAAGACAACTTTTTATGTATGAATCGAATAATGTTATGAACATCATTACTACCTCAAGTTCCTTGGATAAACCTACTGGAAATGAGAAAAATGGATCTAGCTTCAAAGGATCCTTGGATGGCTTGAAAGTTCTTGAAGCAGAATCATGACACGAAAACAATTTCAAGTAAGATTTCCACTCGAAATAAGATTGTTATAGTTATAGAAATTGAATTAAAGTTTGAATATGATTATTACCTTGTATTAGAAAGATAACCTACTGTAAGTAACAAAGGTTTCTTGATCTTGGATGATTACTTGGAATGGATTTAGAAAACTTGGAAGTAAACTTGCAATCTTGGAAATATTCTTGATTTTATGAAACTAGAACTTTTGGAATTTATGAAGAACACTTAGAAGTTGAAGATAGAACTTGAGAGAGATCAATTAGATGAAGAAAATTGAAGAATGAAAGTGTTTGTAGGTGTTTTTGGTCGTTGGTGTATGGATTAGATATAAAGGATATGTAATTTTGTTTTCATGTAAATAAGTCATGAATGATTACTCATATTTTTGTAATTTTATGAGATATTTCATGCTAGTTGCCAAATGATGGTTCCCACATGTGTTAGGTGACTCACATGGGCTGCTAAGAGCTGATCATTGGAGTGTATATACCAATAGTACATACATCTAAAAGCTGTGTATTGTACGAGTACGAATACGGGTGCATACGAGTAGATTTGTTGATGAAACTGAACGAGAATGTAATTGTAAGCATTTTTGTTAAGTAGAAGTATTTTGATAATTGTCTTGAAGTCTTTCAAAAGTGTATGAATACATATTAAAACACTACATGTATATACATTTTAACTGAGTCGTTAAGTCATCGTTAGTCGTTACATGTAAATGTTGTTTTGAAACCTTTAGGTTAACGATCTTGTTAAATGTTGTTAACTCAATGTTTATAATATCAAATGAGATTTAAATTATTATATTATCATGATATTATGATGTACGAATATCTCTTAATATGATCTATATACATTAAATGTCGTTACAACGATAATCGTTACATATATGTCTCGTTTCAAAAAATCATTAAGTTAGTAGTCTTATTTTTACATATGTAGTTCATTGTTAATACACTTAATGATATATTTACTTATCATTTAACATAATTAACCAAGTGTATCAATATCTTAATATGATTCATATGTACCTAGTAAGACGTTATAACGATAATCGTTATATATATCGTTTTCGAGTTTCTTAATTTAATAGTCTCATTTTTATGTATATAACTCATTGTTAAAATACCTAATGAGATACATACTTATAATAAAATCATGTTACTATATATATAATCATATATATGTCATCGTATAGTTTTTACAAGTTTTAACGTTCGTGAATCACCGGTCAACTTGGGTGGTCATTTGTCTATATGAAACCTATTCCAATTAATCAAGTCTTAATAAGTTTGATTGCTTAACATGTTGGAAACACTTAATCATGTAAATATCAATTTCATTTAATATATATAAACATGGAAAAGTTCGGGTCACTACACATATTTCTGAAGATATTTTCATAACCATTCTTATCTGAAATCATTTATCCCCTCGCGTTATTTGTAGCACATCATAAAGGAAACTGTTTTAGTTTCTAAACATCTGAAACCTCTGAGTGTAAAGTATGAATGTTTTTGAAGTAATGTTGGGAACTGAAGCATGAGTTAGTATAATATAATGACACTTGATCAACGTGATTATATTACAGTAAGTCATGCTGAGTTTCAAATGGAACATGATGATTCACAGACCATACCGTCATCATGTGCCATGTTACATAACTTTTTCATTCTATTTAACCTCTAGAATTTTCAAGAAAATATTTTTCTTGATGATTCGGTCTTTTCCGTAATTTTCTGGTAATTTAACATGTCGGATCGTGCTATTACCATTTCTTTCTTAGAACATTAGTATTGTTCATCCGAAGCTTCATACCTACAAATTCTAGACCATTACTCACTTGACTTGAAGTCGGGAAGAGGAGACAAAAGCATGAAACTCTTAAATATAAAAGAAAATATAAAGCCCGACAACAATACATAAATTACAAACCGTGCATATCAATACGTATTGCAACGTAAAGGCACGGGAGAATTAAAAACACTATAACCCCAAGGTAATAGTAAAAGTAAATAAATTCCTCCGGTGGTAGATGAAAAAGAAGAATGACAGATATAAAAGTTAGGAGTATATCAAGAATCAGAACTGGATGGAGCATATTGATGAATACTTTAAAGTGTGAGTTGAGAGAGAAAGAATAGAAGGTGTGAGTTGTAAGGAAACGAAGGGGGTGGATTTATAGTAAAATATCTGACGGAGAAATAAAAACAGATGATCGCATTTAAAGCGGATCCTAATTCCCTTGATTACCGAAGAATCAAATCTTATTACGAAGATTTTCTCCAAATCTCTTGAACTTGGAAATCAATCCTATCTACGTCAAGAGATATGACGAATCTACACCTACTCATTTCACTCTTTTGTGGTAGCTTCACTCGTACTCTTCACATAAACACATTGTCTTATCCATATTACTTAATGACAATAAAACTCTAATTTCCAACTCATAAGAGTCATGAAAACATACTTATTGTCAGCCATGACCATCCCAATCAAATTTGGGGACGAAATTTCTTTAACGGGTAGGTACTGTGACAACCCGAAAATTTTTGAGCAAATTTAAACTTGATCTTTATATGTTTCCGACACGATAAGCAAAGTCTGTAATGTTGAAATCTCAAAAACTTTGAACTGTATTCATGTATTCATTTACCCATCGACTGCTCTTGACGATTCACGAACAATTATGTGTAAAACGACCCAGATTTTTTAATTAATATATATGAGATTAATGTTTACACAATTAAGTGTTTCCAACATGTTAATCAATCAAACTTGTTAAGACTTGATTAATTGAAATAGAATTTTGATAGTGCTCCAAATGAACATATATTTAGTAGCAATATCGTTCCAATATGTAAAGTTTTTAAATGTAATTTCCTTATTTTTAGTTGTAATAGTTAAATAAATAAGTGCGAAGACGAAAGACGCAAATCGCTCGAAAATGAAGATTTAAAGACAAAAACGAAGATTTGAAAGACCAAAACGTCCAAAAAGCTCAAATGTACAAGATACAATTCAAAAGGTTCAATTTATTGATGAAGAACGTCTAAAAATGACAAGAGTACAAGTTACAAAACACAAAGTACAAGATATAAAATTGTACGAAAGGACGTTCGAAAATCCGGAACCGAGGCATGAACCAACTTTCAGCGCTCGACGCAACGGTGTAAAAATTACGAGTCAACTATGCACAAGAATAAAATATAATATTTAAATAATTCATAATAAGAATAATATTAAATAATAAAAAGTTGTTAATTGAGCATAGTTCAGGGGTCGTAAATGAAAATTTGAATTCTAATTTTCCTATAAAAGGAACGATGTATTACGATGGAGAGGAAGAGACTTTTTCCGATCTTTTTTTTTCTTCTTCTATCTTTTTCTTATTTTTCTATCTATCAAATATCAATATCTATATTTATAATTCTCTATCATAATGTTAATGTAATCAGATATAACAATAATCTTAATTTTAATTTTAAATTATGATAATAATAAGATTTATGATAGAGATCGTTTGAGTGTGTAAGTCGAAATTCTGTCCGTGTAACGCTACGCTATTTTTAATCATTGTAAGTTATGTTCAACCTTTTTACATTAATGTCTCGTAGCTAAGTCGTTATTATGCTTATTTAAAATGAAGTACTCATGATGTTGGGCTAATTACTAAAAATTGGGTAATTGGGCTTTGTACCATAATTGGGGTTTGGACAAAAGACCGACACTTGTGGAAATTGAACTATTGACTATTAATAGATGGGGGGTATTGTCTAATTGAGTGACAACTCATTGGAGTCTGTCGAACCTATCTTCAAATTAATTAACCTAATAATTAATAATGATTATGGTTGTCTTATTTAGTGATGTTCATATGGAATCTGTTATAATCATTTAATTAATCAATTGGGTTGGGTAATTGATTATTCATTCTGATCAAGTGGATGAATTAATATTCATAAACTAATTAAAACAGGGGTGGATTACATACAGTGATAACTGATGTAATTGTTGACAGAAGTGATAACTGCGTCACAGTTTAAATCCTTAATCAGTTGGAATATTTGACTTCGGGTATAAGGGTAATTTGACGAGGATACTCGCACTTTATATTTATGACCGATGGACTATTATGGACAAAAACCAGATAGACGTATCAAATAAACCAGGACAAAGGACAATTAACCCATGGTAATAAATTAAAATCAACACGTCAAACATCATGATTACGGAAGTTTAAATAAGCATAATTCTTTTATTATATTTCTCATCGTATCTTTATTTACTGTCATTTTATTACTCGCAATTTTATTTTCTGTCATTTTATTTATCGCAATTTATTTTACGCACTTTAATTTTTGTCATTTATTTTTACGCTTAAAATCGACAAACCGGTCATTAAACGGTAAAACCCCCATTTTATAATAATACTACTACTTATTTATATATATATTTTTACAAATAAACTTAATAATATAGCGTTAACTTCACCAGCTCCCTGTGGAACGAACCGGACTTACTAAAAACTACACTACTCTACGATTAGGTACACTGCCTATAATTGTTGTAGCAAGGTTTAGGTATATCCACTCGATAAATAAATAATTTGTGTAAA
The DNA here is from genome assembly GCF_046630445.1 of Rutidosis leptorrhynchoides. Taxonomy (NCBI): domain Eukaryota; kingdom Viridiplantae; phylum Streptophyta; class Magnoliopsida; order Asterales; family Asteraceae; genus Rutidosis; species Rutidosis leptorrhynchoides. Next base: position 41,451,091 of record NC_092336.1, read on the forward strand.
ACTTGTGTCATATTTTGTAGTATTTCCTAGTAAAAATAATACTATTTCGTACCCTCACGCTACATCACCAAGTTTTTGGCGCCGCTGCCGGGGAGCGCTAAAACGCTATATTTTTAATTATAATAATATTGAAATAGAATATAATAATATAATAATATTGAAATAGAATATAATAATATAAAAATATTTAAGAATCTTTACGTAAATTTTAAAAAAAAAAGTCGTATTTATTAAATACTTCAGGGGTATATTATGTAACTTATAATTAATAATTGCTATCATGTCGCTTTCATGTGAATAGTAAATTAATTAATTTATTTTCATTTACTATTCATGAATAGTAAATGAATTAAAAAAAAAAGAGTTTTAAAAAAAAATTATAATTATAAAAAAATTATTAATTTGTAAAAAAAAAATCGTTTTTAAAAAAAAAAAAAAAAAAAAAAAAAAAATCGTTTTTTTAAAAAAAAAAAAAAAAAAAAAAAAAAAAAAAAAAAAAAAAAAAAAAAAAAAAAATTGTAAAAAAAAAAAAAAAAAAAAATCGTTTTTTTTTAAAAAAAAAAAAAAAAAAAAAAAAAAAACGAAAAAAAAAAAAAAAAAAAAAAAAAAAAAAATATAAAAAAGAAAAAAAAAAAAATATATGTATTTTTAAGACTTTGTTAAATAGTTAAATTTTAAAAGTTTCTTTATTTTTATTTTAGTTTTAATTTTAATATCTTTTATTTAATTAAAAAACAAAAAAAAAAAAAAAAAAAAAAAAAAAAAGAAAAACGCGTAAAAACAAAAGCTGTCAACTGAATTCCTGAACCCCGCGACTCGCGGAGTTTTCCTCTTTATTTGCCGCGACTCGCGGAGGCCTTCTGACACACGGACAAAAACCCTAATCACGGGTTATTTTTAATTATTATTATTATTAAAACCTAATTATTATTATTATTATTATTAGTTTTAAGTTTTATTTTTATTTATGTATTTAGTTTAAATAAGTTTTTATTAAATTGTAAAATTAATAGTTTTATTAAATAAATAATATAAAATAATATTTTTATAAAAATTGTACTTTTTACAACTTTTTGTATATTTTTATATTTTGTACCTTTTTAATCGTTGTAGCGTAACTTTTGTATTTTTAGCTCATATTTAATTTTAAACTTAGTTTTTGCTATAGTTATTTTTACTCCTAGATTTTTAGGCTTTGCCGTAGAATTCCTTAAGTGCTTTTTTCTTTAGACTAAGATTTAGGTGCTTTAGAATTTTGCGACGCCTTTTTAAGTTTTAGTTTCTTTTTAAGTTATTTCCATTTGGGATTTAGTCTTTTCCTGTAAGCTTTAATATTTTTAGACCTTTTACTATGTATCAATTATCATTCCAATTAGTAATTTCAATTTGCGATTATAATTTTAAGTTAGTTGTAGTAATAAGGTTAAATTAGTTAAGTATTTTTAAGTTTTGATAAGTTTCTTTTATTTTTCCGTCACCTTTTATTTTTCAACCATTTTTTATTTTTCGACATTTTTCGGCGCGCAATCTATTTCTCTCTTATTTCTCGCCATTCTAGTTTTTAGGACTTAGAATTTTTTCTACTTCTTCTCTAAATTTCTTAAAATTACGAAAATTTATTTTAAGTTGTTAAATTGATAGACATCAAAATTTTCTGGTTCGTAGTAATAGTTGGATTTGTACGTGGACCGGGTTATTGGAGCCAAACAGTCCTCAATTATATTGAGACCAAACGAATCCTGCCCCTCTGCTGCATCTTTTGGCTATTCGAAACGTGGGCAAAATCAGAAAAGTCTATTAATTGGATAACTTATTATAATTTTTCTTTCCTTTTTAAAAACTAATAGGATATTCAGTGAATGCACCGAGCAAAACGTTCACCACCTTTCATACGTTCACCACCTGTAACTCGATCAAGACATCTAGCAAATATTGTCGCCGTTGATTTTTCTTTAGAATCGTCATCAAGTCGACCAAATCCTCAAACTCAAATTTCCGATAATCCAGTTTTTGAAACAAACCTCACAATTGAGAATCCGGAGAATATTCAGGAACGGTTTGTAGATCCCGAACCATTAAACTTTCCTCCGGAACCACCAATCATTCAAACAGAGATTGTTGAGGAAGAAACCATTAAATCAGAAACCTCTAGTGATTCAGATACAACACTTCCAATCATGGAAAATCTAGAACCTCTAAGTATGGAAGACCGAATGAGAGCCACACGCACGGGCCAAGGTCACGCCATTATTAAGCCAGAAGTTAATGCTCCAGATTATGAAATCAAAGGACAAATTCTAAACATGGTAACTAATCAGTGCCAATATAGTGGTGCGCCGAATGAAGATCCAAACGAACACCTTCGTACGTTTAAAAGAATTTGTACACTATTCAAAATCCGAGAAGTGGAAGATGAGCAGATCTATCTCATGTTGTTTCCCTGGACTTTAAAGGGAGAAGCCAAAGATTGGTTAGAATCGTTACCTGAAGGGGCGATTGACACATGGGATGTTTTAGTTGAAAAATTTCTTAAACAATTCTTTCCGGCATCTAAAGCCGTGAGACTTCAAGGAGAAATTGTTACGTTCGCGCAAAAGCCAAATGAAACATTATATGAGGCGTGGACAAGATTCGGAAGGATGTTGAGAGGATGTCCTCAACACGGATTAGATACTTTTCAAATAGTACAAATCTTCTATAAAGGCGTAGACATCGCCACACGAAAAGACATCGACATAACCGCTGGTGGATCCATTATGAAGAAAACCGCAACTGAAGCTTACAAAATTATTGATAACACAGCCTCCCACTCGCATGAGTGGCACCAAGAAAAAGATATCTTTCGATCATCTAAAGCGGCTAGAGCCGATTCTAGCCCTGACTTTGATTCCGTTTCCGCAAAAATAGATGCTTTTGAAAGACGAATGGAAAAGATGAATAAAGATATTCACGCAATACGAATCAGTTGTGAGCAATGCGGTGGACCACACTTATTGAAAGATTGTCACATTGAACCAACATTGGAACAACGAGAGAATGTTTCCTATATGAACCAAAGGCCTGGAAATAATTATCAAAATAATTATCAACCGCCAAAGCTAAACTTCAATCGAAATCAAAACATTCTTTACAATCCAAAAGGACCCGAAAATAACTGGTATAACCAACAAGGTCCGAATAACCAACCAACTCAAAACAACACTTTCAATCAACAAAAACCTGGCTTATATAAACCACAACAACAAACCGAAGAGAAAAAGTCAAATATGGAAGACGTGGTATTCAAGCTAGTTGAATCTCAAACACAATTTATTACATCTCAAACCCAAACGAATGAGAGGTTTGATCAGTCATTAAGAACTCAACAAGCTTCCATTTTGAATCTAGAAAAACATGTAGGTACTCTTGCTAGCATGATGAGTGAGAGGGAACAAGGAAAGCTACCGAGTAATACTGAAGTAAATCCTCGGAATGAGAATGTTAATATGGTTTCAACGAATTCTGAAAAACCAGCACCAAAAGATGGGAAGGTTTTAGATGAGAATAAAAATGAAGAAGTTACACCACCACTACCCGAGTATGTAAAGCCAGTGGTGGCACCATACAAACCACCCATCCCGTTTCCAAGAAAAAGAGTTGAGTATGAGCAAGTGATAGGTAATAAAGATTGTGATACCTCTGGAAAGAAGAAGAAGAAAAAAAATAAGAAAGTGCAAGAAACAAAAGCCGTAAATATAAACCCGGTGAAGACAGTTCCACCAAAACCTCCACCTAGGGTAGGTGATCCGGGTGAATTTATTGTTCCTTGTCTACTTAGTGATTGTGTCATGTATGATGCACTAGCAGATTTAGGTGCGAGTGTAAGTGTTATGCCTCTTTCCTTATATAAGAGATTAGGTGTAGGTAAGTTAAGTCCAACGGATATGAGTGTTCGACTCTTTGATCAAACCATTAAGCACCCAGTTGGAATTGCTGACAACCTACCCATTCAAGTAGGTAATTTAACCTTTCTAGTCGAATTCATTGTCATTGACATAGAAGAGGACCCAAACATTCCTCTAATTTTAGGTCGGCCATTCTTAGCGTCCACCGGGGCGTTATTTGATGTAGGAAATGGAAGAATGACACTTAGTAGTGGTAACAAATCGATCACCTTTATGATTCGAAAGTCTAAATCTCCACCAACCAAAACCATTGAACCAGCAAAAACGATTGGTAACAACCATGTTGTTTTACCAACTCCAACGGTAGTGCTTAATAATAATAAAACGCCTAAGTGTGGGGAAAATGAAGTAAAACCTAATGATGACTTGATAACAAAGAACCCCGTTGTTGATACGAAATTAAATAATCCCGTTATTAATAGTTCAATGAAGAAACTTATTAAACGGATTCGCGATGCTAGAACCAAGGGGAACTTTAAGTTATGTAACCGGTTAGTATCCAATCTATCACCTAAAGAAAAGGAGAAACTAGTTGAAATTGTGGATATTACACAGGAATCCGACCAATGGCTTAAAGAAAAAGTCACGGATATGCAAGTTGATTATGGACCAAGAGAAATTAACGATGAAGTTAATCACAATTTCGACACCACATCTACCTAAGTGTGAGGAGATTCAAATATTCTAAAAAGAAAATGCTGTTTGTAGTTAGTTGTTCTGTTCTCGTGTAGTTCCGAGAATGGAATTCGATTGGTCTTTTCCGCTAGCAGACACTAAAGAACTAGTTTTCTCCCCCCATTCTGAATTTTTGTTTTTTTTAGGTTTTATATGAAATTAATATGCTTTTAAGTTTTGTGTGATTTTAAAAACAAAATTTACTTTAATTCATTAAGTTTAAAAAATGATTTCTAAACTCGTCGTGAGTTGAAGACTAGGTCATTAAGCCGAAATTGCTTTACCCGAGGGTGGGACGGCAAATTTTGTTATCATTATTTTTAATTTTATTGATCTAAAGTATGCCAAAAAGATATTAGACTTTATAAATTTTTGAACGTGGGGTAATATACCCAACTTCAAAAATATGTATATATATGTTTGTATTTTATATTATGTACAAAACAGGGTAGAACAAAGCACTTTCAAAGACTAACATTAAGTTCAGCAATAGCTACTGATTTTGACGACAAGAAGCAAAATATCAAATGTGAAATAACAATATGTTTGCAAACTCGGTATTTTTAATCACTTTTCTACACTAATCACCCTCATGAATTTATAATTATAGTCTGATTTCATGCAAATGAGGGCATTGCATGATCTCAAGTGTGGGGAAGGGTTATAAATTCTCTCGGGTTTGCACTTAGTTTATTTGCCAAATTTTGTGAAAATTTGAAAAATTTTCAACTAAATGAATTTAAAATCATGTTTATACATATTTATGAACGGTGAAAACTAGGTGATAATACCGAAATTATCGTTACCTCGGAAAGGACATAAATTGAGAAACACCCTAAAATGCTTGAATTCATTTAAAATGAAATAAAAGAAAATAAAAAGGCAAAGAAAGAAACTAAGTGTGGGAAGAATGTACCAAGTTATTCAATTTAAAACAAATATCACATATTTTTGTACAAGATTATTGCAGGTACTTTTGCTTTGGACGATACTAATCAGTTTTACCCGGTTTACTGTAATACATTTGAAAGAAAGATGGATCTACACGATGAATCAATTCCATCATTTGAAGGAAGTAAAGTCTTCCGAAAAAGACACGCGCTTCTTGATTTAGGTCATGAAGTTGTCGTCCAGACCAGCTGTAGGTTGACGAAAAATCTAGAAAAGTCATCTCTAAAATCAGCAGGAAATCCACGGACCTCAGCATCAAACAGGGTCGCCAAGTGGTCAGATTTATCCTAACCATGAGAAGGATTTATCTCGTACAATGGGGAGGCACCGTGCAAATTAGCTTGATAAGACTAATGAATCAGATCCCCAGAAAGGATAATCTCCTTAAAGATTAAAAATCAGCTTTTAAGACTGATATTACTCAATCCTTGAGATTGACCTTAAAGATTGAGAATTCAAACTCATGGAATTCAATGATATCTAAACTCGAGCTTGAACGAGAAAATATTTTGATCAAAAATACAAACCGATTTGTTTTCTGAAAACCCATTTTCAATGCGTTCATTACCATTGAACGTAAAATCCTAGGAATTCACCTGGAATTCATTAGGTCACCTGAACCAAATCGGGTGTCAACCGTAAGAACGGTGGTTGCATAGCATGGTCGGAGACAGGACCTTGTGCCAGACCGAAAAATCATAGGATGATCTTTACTATCGCTCCTACCAAGGATAGTTCTAGCATCCGACACGTTAAAAGACCATAATCAAATGCATGTCACGGGACATTGCCTTAACAGTTTCTTGTTCATCGCTTTCCTTTACAACCGGACGGTAGTTTGCCGAAAGGTAATATACGGAACACGTAAACTGGATGTGTGCTTTCCGATACCGGGATAGCAGTGGATTACACAAACCTAAATGTTTTTAGCCAAAATATTGATCCACAAATATATTTTGCAACACCAATGGTGGATCAAATCAGAAAACTTATCTAGGGTAAAATCTAGCTTGAATCTTCAAAAGATCAAATGTTTTCATAAAGATCCAATTTCCTTAAAGGATCTAAATTTTTATAGTCATGTGGGACTGTAAACCGCCTTTCAAATGTGCACTTTGCTTTGGAAACCGAAAGTAAATCGGCTATTTGATTGCAAGTGTCGTTGACCTAAACCCGAGGCAACTGTGGATGACACACCCACCTTTAACCATCATTACTGTCATTGTTTATACCGCTATATCAAAATCACTGATGTACAAAATGTGATGAATAAAAAAGTAATTCATGTATGTTTTTATTTCAAGTTCTGTATTGCTTGAGGACAAGCAACGCTCAAGTGTGGGGATATTTGATAGTGCTCCAAATGAACATATATTTAGTAGCAATATCGTTCCAATATGTAAAGTTTTTAAATGTAATTTCCTTATTTTTAGTTGTAATAGTTAAATAAATAAGTGCGAAGACGAAAGACGCAAATCGCTCGAAAATGAAGATTTAAAGACAAAAACGAAGATTTGAAAGACCAAAACGTCCAAAAAGCTCAAATGTACAAGATACAATTCAAAAGGTTCAATTTATTGATGAAGAACGTCTAAAAATGACAAGAGTACAAGTTACAAAACACAAAGTACAAGATATAAAATTGTACGAAAGGACGTTCGAAAATCCGGAACCGAGGCATGAACCAACTTTCAGCGCTCGACGCAACGGTGTAAAAATTACGAGTCAACTATGCACAAGAATAAAATATAATATTTAAATAATTCATAATAAGAATAATATTAAATAATAAAAAGTTGTTAATTGAGCATAGTTCAGGGGTCGTAAATGAAAATTTGAATTCTAATTTTCCTATAAAAGGAACGATGTATTACGATGGAGAGGAAGAGACTTTTTCCGATCTTTTTTTTTCTTCTTCTATCTTTTTCTTATTTTTCTATCTATCAAATATCAATATCTATATTTATAATTCTCTATCATAATGTTAATGTAATCAGATATAACAATAATCTTAATTTTAATTTTAAATTATGATAATAATAAGATTTATGATAGAGATCGTTTGAGTGTGTAAGTCGAAATTCTGTCCGTGTAACGCTACGCTATTTTTAATCATTGTAAGTTATGTTCAACCTTTTTACATTAATGTCTCGTAGCTAAGTCGTTATTATGCTTATTTAAAATGAAGTACTCATGATGTTGGGCTAATTACTAAAAATTGGGTAATTGGGCTTTGTACCATAATTGGGGTTTGGACAAAAGACCGACACTTGTGGAAATTGAACTATTGACTATTAATAGATGGGGGGTATTGTCTAATTGAGTGACAACTCATTGGAGTCTGTCGAACCTATCTTCAAATTAATTAACCTAATAATTAATAATGATTATGGTTGTCTTATTTAGTGATGTTCATATGGAATCTGTTATAATCATTTAATTAATCAATTGGGTTGGGTAATTGATTATTCATTCTGATCAAGTGGATGAATTAATATTCATAAACTAATTAAAACAGGGGTGGATTACATACAGTGATAACTGATGTAATTGTTGACAGAAGTGATAACTGCGTCACAGTTTAAATCCTTAATCAGTTGGAATATTTGACTTCGGGTATAAGGGTAATTTGACGAGGATACTCGCACTTTATATTTATGACCGATGGACTATTATGGACAAAAACCAGATAGACGTATCAAATAAACCAGGACAAAGGACAATTAACCCATGGTAATAAATTAAAATCAACACGTCAAACATCATGATTACGGAAGTTTAAATAAGCATAATTCTTTTATTATATTTCTCATCGTATCTTTATTTACTGTCATTTTATTACTCGCAATTTTATTTTCTGTCATTTTATTTATCGCAATTTATTTTACGCACTTTAATTTTTGTCATTTATTTTTACGCTTAAAATCGACAAACCGGTCATTAAACGGTAAAACCCCCATTTTATAATAATACTACTACTTATTTATATATATATTTTTACAAATAAACTTAATAATATAGCGTTAACTTCACCAGCTCCCTGTGGAACGAACCGGACTTACTAAAAACTACACTACTCTACGATTAGGTACACTGCCTATAATTGTTGTAGCAAGGTTTAGGTATATCCACTCGATAAATAAATAATTTGTGTAAAACTTGTGTCATATTTTGTAGTATTTCCTAGTAAAAATAATACTATTTCGTACCCTCACGCTACATCACCAAATTTATATAAACGCTTGACCATCCTTTTATTCTTACAATTCACAAACGTCATAACTTGTATTAATTATATATATATGTGTGCATACATACATACATATATATATATATATATATATATATATATATATATATATATATATATATATATATATATATATATATATATATATATATATATATATATATATAGAGAGAGAGAGAGAGAGAGAGATTTAACTTGAAAATATGATAATTAAATATCTCATTAAGTATATTAACAAAGTATTATATATATTTTTTCATACTACTAATTTAAAGAGTTTTTGAACAATATATATGTTACTATTTAAACGACGTAATTAACTTATGTTAAAATGTATTTACATATAAAGTATTACGAGTGTAAATACATCCTTACAAGTGTTAAATACACTTTATAATATACCAATACATATAAAGGATAGCTACACTCATATTTTCGTTCAATTTCTTCAAGAATTCTACTCGCATTCATACGGTATATTTACCTGTATTATACACAGCTTCTAGAAGTATTTACTATTGGTATATACCAATAGAAATCTGCAATTATTTGTGTAATATGTCATCCATGACCTAATCAATTTAATATGTCATCCATGACTTAATACATTTTAACTTATCTTAGATATTTTCACTAAAAACCAGATTTTCAAGCCTATAAATAAGCACCATTTCTAACTCATTTTTACACATTCATTTTCTAAATTTTACTTCTAATTTTCACACACACTTGCAAGAACTATCTCAAGTTTTGTTCTACTACTTCTTTCCAGCAATTTTACATTCTAAACTTGAGGTAAAAACTCTACTTCAACTCTTGTTCAATTTATATGTCTATAGCTATCTATATAAGAGTTTATAAACTAGAACATAGTTTAGTTAATTCTAAACTTGTTAGCAAACAAAGTTAATCCTTCTAACTTGACTTTTAAAAACAACTTAACACATATTTTATATCTATATGATATACTAACTTAATGAGTTAAAACTTGGAAACACGAAGAACACCTTAAAATCGGACATACGCCGTCATAGTAAAACCGGGGGCTGTTTTGGGTTGGATAATTAAAAACTATCATAATATTTGATTTAAAAGTTGTTCTTCTGGGAAAATGATATTTCATATGAACATGATACTATATCCAAAAATCATGGTTAAACTCAAAATGGAAGTATGTTTTTCAAAATGGTCATCAAGATGTCGTTCTTTCGACGAAAATGACTACCTCTTACAAATATGGATTATAACTTGTAACTTCGACTATAAACCACCACTGTTTCAGTTTAGTTTCACAAATTATAGTTCGTTATGAATCCATAGCAATTTGATTAACTCAAAACGGATTTATAACGAAGAATTTATGGGCAAAACAATATTGGTTAGAAATGGATAATTTGATTACGGGATTAATTCATTAAAATCTATACTAACCATATCCTAGCTAACTTTTCTTGTATTATACATGTATTCTAACATGTCATGGTTACACAATATGCCGGATAAATCAAAAGACACCACATACACAATACATGTAACTACAATAGCGTTATTGTGGGTCATGATTGAGTCTTATACAACACGTGTATAGTATGTACTACTAATTGTGGACTACTAACTGTGGACTACTAACTATGGATTACTAATTGTGGACTACTAACGTTGGACTGCTAACTTGACAACTTAAACAATCACACGTGATTGAAAATATAAACTTAAACAATCACACGTGATTGAAAATATGAACTTAAATAATCACATGTGATCGAAGATATGATATGAATAATAGTTGTATTACATTTTGATATAAATATATATTTGTTACAGGTTCGTGAATTCAAGAACGACGGCCATATTTTTCATAAGTTGAAAACTTATTATTAATATACTTTTACTACCGTGAGTATATAGTCCCATTTTTAAACTCTAAAAATATTTTGGGATGAGAATACATGCATTTTATATTTTACGCCAAGGACACAAGTACTTAAAATATATTCTACGTTGAGTTGTACCACATTGCATATCTTCCCTAATAGCTTGGTAACTAATATTTACATGTTGTAAGAACATGTAAGTGCGAATCCTATTGATAGATCTATCGGGTTTGACAACCCCAACCGGACTAGTCGCTCTAGTATCGTAAACGGTTGCATAGTACTTCGTTTTTACTACACTTCGTACAGTGTAGGGAGATTTCATAATAAAGGGAATATGCTACATTAATGGTTAAGTATGGTTACCGAAGCGCTCAACAACTTATATAATACTTTTATACACTTGTGAGTGTACATATATTTATAACTATGAAATCTTGTGGTCTATATTTATATCGATACTAAACCTATATATCTCACCAACCTTTGTGTTGACTGTTTAAGCATGTTTATTCTCAGGTCCTTAAGGAAGTCGTCCGCTGTTGCATTATCTGAGCAAGCTGTGCATGGAGTCTCATGCTTTTAATTAAATAAAGTGTTGCATTCAATAAAACCTTTGTCATGTATTATATTTGACTGTTATGTCACGTGTGTAGTATTTGAAAATCGATGTATTATGGGGATTATTACTTAAATAATCGCCCAATTGTTTAAAACAAGCATTATGTATAATAATAGTGTGCTTTTTATGAAACGAATGCAATATTTTCTAAAACGTATCATATAGAGGTCAAATACCTCGCTATGGGACCAATGAATAACGTATCATGTTTATAGTAATATGGACGAGTCGTTTTAGTAGGGCTGCAATTTGCATGACCAAACAAGTTAATTCAATATCATGTTTTTGCTGCGGCAATCAATAGCTTACTTTTTTTTAAACGACGATTTTTTGGCATCAGTATAAGATCATTGATTTCAATGACCCTCATCATTTGCATGTATCACACATGTTCGGGCGGAAACCCAAACCCGATTGACGGTACCCGGGAACACATCCATTCGGGCAGTGTTCCTGGGTAGATGCCCATAAACGAATCCGGTAAAACCTCCTTATAGGGTCAATATATACCACCATTATTGGTGTTCAATTGTTTTTAAATAAAATCATGTCATCCATAAGGATCGAACCCATGACCTCTCCTTATCCCATGACACAAAGTACATGAAAGAACCGTTGGCTATGCTCACAAGTTAATAGCTTACTTCATAGTAAATGCATTTTCATCATCTCATAACGTAAAAAAATGATTTTCAAATTTGTTTACCAAAACTATTAACTAATTATTTGTATCTTAAAAACCTAAATCACATTCATTCAAATCCTATCTAAACACCCTCTCAGTCAAACCAAACTATTTTTAAAACCGTTTACTACATCACACATGAACAATAGTTTAGTTCATAACATGTGATCGACACCGTACCTATCATAACTAGTAGGTTAGTGTGATGGTTTTTGTTATTTATATTAACTCATCAAACATTATACTATATTTACCTAGATTAATTAAATACAAAAATACATTATAGATTTATTAAAGATCAAAGATATTATACAGGTTACCGATTACTTGATCCTTGAATACATATATTTAGCCTTAAAAATTTACGGAGTATTTCATCTACACATGAAATTCAACGGTAACCATGGTTTATTCTCAAAACTTCCAACCCACTTTCCCAAACTGTATCCCAGTTTACCCCAATTTTCAATCTCAATTCTTCAAAAATCAATAACCCTTTTCCACCCAAAAACCCTCCTTCACTAAGAAATCTACCATCTTTATTGGTGGAATTTCGAAATTTTCAAATCCAACCACTATCAAAAACGCCTTTCAATCTTTTGGTATTATTCAAGGTATTTCTTGGAAACATGGCAGAAGTTACGCTTTTGCAAAGTTCAATAATGTTAATACGGCTACAAAAGCGGTTTCGGTTATGAATGGAAAAACCCTGAATGGTAGAAGGATTAATGTGGGGTTCGCTAAATTGGAGATGTTTATTAAAGAATCCATGGAGATGAAGTCCAACAACTGTAAAAGGCTTCATAAACAGGACATTATTCTTACTGTTAATGAAGATGTCCAGGACCGTTTAAAGAGATCCGCATTAATTATTGACAAGGTGCCAATGAAAGCTGTTAAACTCTTTAAATGGCTAAGAAGTAGAAATATTTCAATTGTTTCAGTTTGCACTTGGGGCGTGTTTGGTTACATTGTAGAGTGCAAAGATGCGGAAAGCTTCAATCGTATGATAATGGGTCCAACTATAAACAAATTGGAGTTCTTAAAAGTCCAACCAATGGATCAACGTCTCCTCAAATACTCCAGGTTTACTCGACTGGAAATCAAGGGCTGCCCTTTTGAATGCTCGTCTATTGATTCATTAAATTTGATAACAGGGACGTTTAGTGATGTTATATGGGTTGACCCTAATTCCACAAACTTGAAACACGGCGAGTCCTTATTCTGTATTGTTGAGGTTAAAGATCCGGCACCTATAAACCAATATGTCACGGTTAATCTTACGAATACAGAATCGTGTAAGGTATGGGTCCAAGAATTTAACGAAAGGGTAACTATTGAAGCCGTATCAGATGAGGTTATTCAGGAGTACAACTCTCTTATTGAGTGCAATGGGTGTCCAATATCTTCTTCCATTAAAAAGGAAGATTAAGTTCAACAGGTATATGATACCGGCAGCCCTACGCCTGAAATGATCTCTTCTCCAATACGTAATAACCGTGATGATGACAATAATTTTGAAAACACAAAAGTCAATGAGGCTATAGCCGTTGATGAGGACTGTTGTATCAATGAAGCATGTGATGTGGTGAACACGCCTGCTGCAAAAAGTGTTAAAAAGGACAAAGCTGTAGACTTACACCTTTCATTAGAAAAGGCCCAAAAAGCACTTTCTACCCACAAGTTCAAAAAGAAAGGTACTTCCATTACCATTTCTGCTTTTCCCAACCTTGGTAATATGGATTTAAATTTAAATTCCGGTATTGGTGGTGCCCAAGGGACTGATTCTATTCCCAAAACAGTGTTTGACTACAATGAAAAAGAATTCCCAATCCTCTCTCCTAACACCTTGAAACTTAACCAATCAAAAAAGAACACCTTTGTCAATTCTCAGATTGCTTCAAATACAAACACAAACTCAGTTTCTCCAATCAAAGTACAAACTAACAAATCAAGTGTTGATAATAAATGTCAAACTTTCTGTGATGCAATTCGAAAGAGAGGTGTGGAAATTAAACTTTCCAAAGAAAACAGTAAGATCACCAATTATGTGTCAAAAAAAGCAGGTGCTAGTGAGACCCATGTAGAAAATGAAGGTTCATTATTTAAATCTCCAATTTTTGATACTGTAAGTGAAATTAGAAGTAACAGTGTTGATCAGGGCACGAGTTCAACTGTGCAGCCACACGATAATCACAAATCAGTGGCTCCAAAAACTTCGTACAAAGAAGAACTCAAAATTTTTGGCATTTTTATGGGGAAAACGACGGCGGAGGAGTTGCCATCCAAATTGTCAAAGCCATGAGGTTAGCCTCGTGGAACACCCGCGGCCTCGGGAACATTGACAAAGGTCGTATGGCGGGTTCAATGGTAAACCACTTCCAAGTTCAATTCCTAGCAATTCAAGAAACCATGGTTAAAAAAGTCTCACAACCCATTTTGAACTCTATATGGAAACATTCTATGTTTCAAGAGGATTAAGTAAGTTCATCCGGACGATCGGGAGGTCTCCTTTCAATATGGCGGGAGGATTGTTTTTCCTTGTTGGATCATTGGAGTAATAGATTTTGGATTGCCACTCTTTTAAGGTATACTTCTAACCAAAGAATTATCCTTATTATTAATGTATATACCCCTCAAAGTGAACACGATAAGTTGTTTGTTTGGAAGCAATTATCTTCTATCGCTAATCAATGGTCGGGTCCTTTATGTTTCCTGGGATATTTTAACTCGGTATGTAATTCGGATGAAAGATTCCGAGAGGTTATTGATCATATGGCCATTTCAAATTTCAACGACTTCATTAACTCCTCTAATATGATTGATCAAATTATTTGTAATGAGGAGTTTACTTGGAAAGGTCCGGATGGTAAGATGTCACGTATTGATAGAGTTTTGGTTAATGGGCCATGGATGCAACTTTTTCCGGACTCCATTTTGTTAGCTGGGGCTCCTAAGTTATCAGATCATAGGCCTATCATTTGGGGTAAAAAAAATGCAAGATTGGGGTCCAAAACCCTTTCGTTTCAATAACCTATGGTTGAGTCAACATGGCTTTGTTGATATGTGCAAACAACATTGGGATTCAGTGTCTTTTGAAGGGTGGGCGGCTTTTATTTTACAAAAGAAATTTCGTAGTCTTAAAGCCCTTTTAAGGGACTGGAAGGCTAATGAGGTCGTTATCTCAAAGAAAGATTTGTTAGATTGTGAGAACGAGATAAGAAGAATCAAATGTATTTATCAATCACGCGACCTTAATGATTTCGAACGAGTTATTTTATTTGATTGCAAAAAACGCAAAAAACAAATTTTAACTCATGAAGAATCGAAAAAACGTCTTCACTCTCGAGTTAAATGGTTAAAACTCGGGGACAAAAACACAAAGTTCTTTCATCTCGTGTCCCGTATTAAACAACAATCATCCTTCATTGCCGGAATGTCAATTGATAATATTTGGGTGGAAGATCCTTCCATTGTTAAGGATCGTGCTTTGCAATTCTTCAAACAAATGTTCTCTGTTACAGCCAATAACAGGCCCACTATTTTAAACTGGGACACAATCAATCTGAGCAAAATTTCAGCCCAGCAGGCCCGTACAGTGGAGGCCCAATTTGATGCTGATGAAATCTTCAATGTTATTAATGAGTTCGATGGTAATAAAACCCCCGGTCCAGACGGGTTTTCATTATCCTTTTTTAAAAAGGCTTGGTATTTCTTAGAGGACGAAGTTGTGCAAATGTTTTCTCAATTTTTTTCGAATCCGTCATTTCCAAAAGGTTTCAATTCTTCTTTCATAGTTTTAATACCCAAATCCAACTTGTCCAAGAAGATTGAGCAAATGCGTCCTATTAGCCTTATTAATGCACCGTATAAGATCATTGCAAAGGTCTTAGCGAATCGTTTGAAGTTTGTGGTTTCATGTATTGTGAGTGAAAATCAACATGGGTTTGTTCCGTCAAGGGCCTTATTAGATGGGGTTATGTTTGTTAGTGAGGTAGCCAATCTAGCTAAGAAAACAAAGTGTCCACTGTTAATGATCAAATTAGATTTTTCTAAGGCATATGATAGCATCTCTCACGAGTTTTTATTAGAAGTTCTATCTCCGATGGGTTTTGTTAATCGGTTCATTTCTTGGATCAAATGTTGTATTTCTGGAATTAATTTCTCGGTACTTTTAAACGGTTCTCCATCAAAAGAAGGTATTATGTTTCGAGGAATATGACAAGGCGATCCTTTGTCTTCCTTCCTTTTTATTCTAGTGGCGGTAGTATTAAGTAAATTACTTTCTAACGATTTAAGTACCGGTGCTCTTCAAGGTTTTAACATCGCAAATAATAATAAGGTAAACCACTCACAATTTGCGGACGATACAATTCTTTTCGCACATCCTTCATTACAAGAATTGAATCGCCTGAAAGAGATTCTTGCTTTATTTTCTCAAGTCTCGGGTCTTAAAATAAATCATTCAAAGACTATGATTTATGGTATTCACGTTTCAAGATCCGACTTGAGACACTTTGCCAACACTTTCGGGTGTGAAATAGGCGATTTCCCGTTAGAATATTTGGGTGTTCCTATTGGGTTTAATAGTGGTCGAATAGCTATGTGGGATCCGGTTATTAAAAAATTCAAACGCAAGTTAGCCGGGTGGAAAGGTAGATGTCTTTCTTTTGGAGGACGTCTTGTTATGGTTAAAGCGGTACTCTCAAGTTTACCCCTTCATTTCATGGCTATATATAAAGCTCCCTCTTCGGTCATTATTCAACTTGAAAGATTTCGGAGGAATTTCCTTTGGGGTGGTGATTGCTTAAAATCGAAACCATCTCTCGTTAAATGGCAATCGGTTTGCTTGCCGGTTGATATGGGTGGTTTGGGTATCACACCCCTTCGTTCCAAGAACTTTGCTCTTTTAGCAAAATGGTGGTCAAAAATGAACTCCAACAAAAAACATGTTTGGCAAGCTTTAGTTTGCACCTCTTTTGGTAGTTCATTCTCTGGTAAATTAATGCATAATGTTTCCATGATTTCAACCTCTAAAACCTCCTCCATTTGGAAAGATTTGTTAAAGTTACACCATGAAGATAGTATGGCTCATGTTATTGGAGACAATACGTGGAGTTGGAAATTAGGAGACGGATTACAAATTTCCTTTTGGAACGATCATTGGGTCGGGCATTTTTCTCTACGGGTACGTTTTCCTAATCTTTTTAGAATTTGCTCATTTCAAAATGGAAACGTGAGACAGTTTAGATGGCCCTTTAATGTAGACACTGTCCAATTTTCATGGAACCTTAATCTTTATGGTCCATTAATCGAATTCGATAGCATTTATGAGGCAGAATTAAAGGGTCTGTTATCTTCATTCAAGTTGAATGATTCTGTTGAGGACTCCGTGATTTGGAATCCGTCGACTTCCGGAGAATTTAGTGTGGCCGAGGCAATTAGAATCATGGTGGTTTCCGATAACTCACAAGGTACAAATTGGAGGAAATTAATTTGGAATAATCGAGTCCCTTCAAAAGTTTCAATTTTCCATTGGCTAGCTTGTAAAAAAAGTATTCCGGTTAGAGATGTTCTCATTCGAAGGCATATACTTCCACAAAATCACTCAACTCTTTGTGTTTGGTGCGAAACCGAGATAGAAACAATTGAACATCTTCTTCTTCATTGCCCGTGGACGTTCAAAGTTTGGTCCGCCCTTTTTCAGTGGTGGAATATTAGATGGATTATTCCGGGTTCCATTTTGAGTTTTTCGGCCGATTGGTATAATGGTATGGGTATTGGTGATAAAAATTTTTGGAGATTAATAGGTCCGGCGACTATTTGGGCAATATGGTTGACAAGAAATGACTTTATTTTTAACGGGAACTACACTTGTTGGGCTTCCATCGTTCGTCAAATCAAGCTCAAAGTCTTTTTGTGGGCTACTTCGTTCAAGTTGTGTTATGCTCATCAATCTTATGTATGGGATATCAATCCCGGGCTTTTGTGTCATTCAAGTTGATAGTCTTTTGTAATAGGCTTGTTATTAGTTTGTTAACAGATTGGTCGTTCGCCTGTATTACTTTGTACTTGTTCTTTTCATCATTTTGATGAAAGAGCTTTGTTATTTATAAAATGTTCTTCTTCGCCGAAAAAAAAAAAAAACACATGAAATTCAACTGTCAATCATCAATAACCAATAAATCGATAAATACGAACAGGCCCAATTATATTCGGGCCAATTTAGAATTTAAATGATGAGTTTAAACCTAATTCTATTCGGGCCAAGTTTCAAATACCCGTTTAATATAGGGTAGGGCTTCAATTTTTCCCAATTCACACACAACAAACATCTAACTTGATTTTTTCGTCAACTACCTTCAATTCATCAGTTCTGCAAGCGGCAAAGTTTTCGCCGTCGCCGGTGTTTTCACCTGGTAACGTAATTTCGCTCCCTATCTATATGAAAATTCACAATTTATTTAATGCTGTTTTGAAACACAAACTTAAAATCGATTGTACTTTGATCAATTGCAATTTCAAATCTTGAAATTGAAACCATCAGCGATTGAAGTGATGAATAATTATTTGAATGATTGGTTTTCGTAAAATAAATTTAGATGTGTTTAATTTTGCTTAGGGTTTTATCTTTTAATTTTAGGTTTCTTCAGGATGTATCCTTCAAGAGGTAATAATACTGCTTATGGAACGCAACAACAACAACAGCAAGGTTACTCTGGTCAATCTTCTTATGGTCAAAATGTAAGCCTTTTATTTTAAGCAATATTGATGGAACAAAGAGACTGAATTTTCAATTCTTTCATGAGTACTCTTAGGGTTTATAAACTGGCACATATACCTATAGATAAGGTAAGCATCATGTAAGAACATCTTTAATATATTTAAATCACAAAATTTGAATCATATTAATAGACAAGCTTACAAAGTTGACATTATTGGTTAAAAATGCATGATTTATTGGCCAAACCACTACTGTGTATTTTCTTGACTGATATAATGCAATTTTATAAAACTCTCATTTACAATGAAAGCTATACACTTTCAAGTACAAACAGCCATTGATTATCTGAAAATTAATAGCTAAAATAGTTTTTTGTGATACTTGCTCAGTCGGTTCATCTTAAAACAAGTAATAGCCTTTTGCATAAGAGTTAAGATTACGAAAAAAAATAAGTCACAAGATTTTACAAACAAATGTTGCTATTTAAATATGAATTACAAAGATGTAGTAACTTATTGACATTGAACACTTTTAAAAGATATTTTAAACAACAGCATTAAAATGGAGGTCTATATAGTGGCGTTTATATGATTTCCATTAAATACTATTAGATTTTTTTAGTGAATGTTAAGTTTGCAAAATTCTGTATGAAAAACATAAGAAATGGAAGACGATAGAAGCAGTCTTAAATCATAAGAGTTGCAATGCCAAAAGTTCATATATTTATTCTGGGAACAAATAGGCAATAGGCTTCTTTAACTTGGCGTCGTGGGGTTTGAGTTTAATGCATTCACCTTACCATTCAGATTTCGGTGATCTAATAATGTTTTGATTAACTTTGAACTTCGACGTCAAAAGTAAAACTTGCAGTGTCTACGATAGGGAGTAAAATGTTAAGTATAGTGGTGAGATAATAAAGCCCAATAAATAAGTTTTTGAAGAAACTTAAGAACACATATTAATGCTTTATGTACTTGTTGCCAGTCTATCTTTTAGGCACGTGTGTAAAATGAGGTATTTCAGTCTCTGATTCGTTTTATTTGGTGAAACATGTATTTTTCAATATTAACTTGATTTCTACTTCTGACTTCACATTTGTTTGGTTGAAGCAGCCTGATGGTGGGGCCTCTCAGCTGTCCATCTCTTCACGGCATGCAGCCATGTTAGCTGCTCATCCGTCTGCTGGAGCTCATTATGGTGGTCAATATAGCTCTGTGTATGGGTCGGGTGCACTGCAGGTTAATAAACATTTGACTTGCTGTTAACTTAATTTTTCATATGGTATTATAGTTAGTTGATAAGTTTCTCATATATCTATATTATGGGGATCTTTGTATCACGAGTTTAGGAATTATGGAATGACAATGATACCCATTCCATGTGTCTGTTTGATAGGTCTGGAAATTATATTATAGGATGTATACCCATGTAAAGTTTATTTTCTGTTCAATTTTTTAATCGTTTGTTAAGCCCCATTTTTTTTCCCCCTCAAAGTTTTCTAAGTTATAATAGCAATGCCCAAACCTGTCAAAAAACTACTTTTTTAAATAATCTCGCCCTTTCCCGATCTACCCTACTAATAAAGGGAATGTGTAGTGATTCTTAACCAGTGAACCAAATACAACGGATTCACCAAACATAGTTTCATGTAAAATTAATGTATACATCTGCAGGCTGCTGGTGCAAGCTCCAAAGGAACTGGATCATCTGCTTTGGAAGGTCGAAGTGGATATGGTTCATCCATCCAAGATTCACCAAAGTATGCAGCTGATGATTATTCAGCAGTTAGCCAAAAGTATCAAAAAGGGGAGGCTGATTACTCAGCTGGGGATAGACGACAGTATGTGGAACGGCCTGGTGCTTATAGTGTTCGAGATTCGCAGAATGAACCAAGTTCTAGGTTTGCTGATTCAGTTGCTTATGGTCATCATCATCAGGTTGCTCATTATTTTCTAAAGACGGTTGCTATGTATTACAGGTGGCAAGATGGGCGGGTGGGTGATGGGTCAAAAGGCATTAATTGTGTCTACTGCCGGTCATAAATGACTGGATCAAAGCACTAAACACTATCATGTCCTACAAATACTTAGAGCCATATTACAAATAATTACAAAGACATATATCACAATATCAATTTAAATTTTTGAATAGAACAAGTTGTCATAGGCACTGGAGTAGACTTTGGGGGCAATTGTAAACCTGTTCGACCATTTAGTGTGTTATATTTTCTGCTAAGTTATTTGATGTGTTCCATTCCTGTTAATTATGATTTCAGTTAAGCTATTCGTATGTAAATGGGTTTAAATAGCAACTTCTACCTTTTGTTTTATATTGTACCACAATGTATTATTATTTGTTCTAAGAAAGCTTGTTTATTTGCTCTCTGATATTTATGGTTTTGAGCCTACTTTTTTTTCGGAACAGGCGGATTTATATGATCGATTGGATGCTGCATCAACGCTTCGCAAAGAACTGGCACTTGCTCAGGCACTCCAATCTCCTATCGAAGGAAGTTCTAGGTAACCTGTACAGACTTATTATTTTAAGTTAAATCACATTGTTTTTCGTTTACACATCTTTGTGGAAACTAATACCACGGTCATTGTTTTTTGTTGCGAGTTATATTTCCATTTATGTCCCTCTTTTGTTGTGCTTATTACACGACCACCACTTTTAAAGACGTAACAGTTGAAGATAAATATAAATAATCTGATATATTTCTTGAAGCACTAAGTAGCAAAACATTTATGGCAGACAAGCTGATTATCTAGCAGCTCGGGCGGCTCATGTTGGTCAAGAACTTTTGCCTTATAATGGGAGACTTGATACTGATCCGAACGCGTTGTCAATGTTAAGTGGTCTATCACATCGTGCACAACACGCTCCATCAATATTAGGGGCGGCCCCACGTAGAGAGTTGGATGATCTTTTGTATACTCATACTTCTGCAAATAATCCTGGTTATGGAGTTAGCCTGCCACCTGGCAGGGACTACGGTTCTGGAAAGGGTCTTCGTGGTATACCTCTCGAGTCAGATTATCTTGCACGTGCTGCTTATGATCGCAAACAACGGGACGAAGATCGTGAACGAGATCATCGTAGGGAACTTTTGCGTGATAGAGAAAAAGAACGGGAAAGGGAACGGGAACGAGAAAGAGAAAGAGAACGTAAGAGGGAACGGGAACGGGCCCGCGAAAAAGATAGAGATAGGGAGTCGAAACGGGTTGTTGAAGTTAGACGTGAACGGACCCCACCGAGGGTTTCTAGGGACCGAGGTGGATCATCAACAAAGGCTGTATCATTGACACGAGATTTGCCTAGGTGGATTTTGTTGCTTAATTTTATTTGAATACCTGATACCGTCTTTTGCAGCCCTCATTGACTAACGTTGTGTTCTGTTATATGATGAAGGCGTCGATCGCTCGTGAAAGAAAAACGAGATTATATCTGCAAGGTAAAAAGGAACATATGATCCATGTCATTCAATGATTTTAATCTTCTCTTCTTTTGTCAACTTTTCTTTCTTTCTTGGTTTGCATGTCCCCTTTTGCACCCATTCCTGTTACACTTTATGGTATTCTTTTGTAACCCAATAACCTTTGATTCTTTTTGCTCTCACACCCTCTGTAAAAAAAAACCCCAAGTCCCGTTTCTTGTTTTACTCTGTCTTAATGTTTCGTACACTTTATGGTATACTTTTGTAACCCATTTTTTTTTTCAGAACCACTTAGATTCCTTTCGCTCTCACACCCTAAATTAAAAAACTCTTATGTGCGTTCAGATCTTGATCTTCTGTTGATCTAAGTGATTTTTGGTGGATTTTTTTGGCTATTGTAGTCTGGGCCATCTTCATATTTGGGTTGTTGACTTGAGCTCTGATAAGAACTACGCCTTGATTGAACTGTTCTGCCTTGCTGCTAATCGTTTTTGTATCTATGCAGGATATCAAGATTCACGTTCTTAAATTCCTGATATTTTCAATTTCCATCTTTGCAGGTTTATTCATCCAGCTTATTAGATGTAGAGAGGGACTATTTGTCTATTGATAAGAGGTATCCTAGGCTATTTACTTCTCCAGAATGTTCCAAGGTATGTTAGGCTTCTGAATTAACTACTTAATGTTAATTTCTTTTCTATGATTTTAATAACTTGAGTGGTGATGTGCTGCAGGTGATTGTTAATTGGTCAAAAGACGACCTTAAAATTCCTTTGACGGTTCCTGTCAGGTTTGGCACGAGTCATGTTTGACATTATTAGCTTCCCAACAAAATTATTAGAAATTTGACTTTTCTAGGATTAAAAAGTTAACCAATTGTTGTTATCATTAAACAGTTTTGAGCATGATTTTGTTCAAGCTGATCCAGAAACACAGCATAAAGATGCATCCACTGAAGCAATGGTTGTTGATCCTGTTAAATCAGAACATGGGAATACTCGGTGGAATGCAAAGGTATATTAAAAAGTGTTGCTTGAACTAATTAATGACCCTAAATGTTAGGTTTCTAGGGAACAAAATGTTTAAAGAGAGTTGCTATGATTGAACTGCTTAAAATTGAACAGATTTTGATAAGATTTGGTAATGTAATATCTAATGTAATTTATTTTTTTATGAGTCAGATGATACTAATGAGTGGGCTTAGCAAGAATGCTTTGGAGGAGCTATCATCCGAAAGAGATTATGAGGATCGAATCCCCCATTTTTGCAATATGCTTAGGTTTGCTTGTCTTAAGAATGGTAACTCTTTAATAGCGATAGGAGGCTCGTGGGAAGCTTCTGATGGCAATGATCCTGCAGTTGACAAGTCAACTCTCGTTCAGACCGCTCTGAGGTTTGCTTTTAACTTAAAAGATTTAATTTTCTTTACATATTTTCTTGTTATTAAATGGTTGTTTTATTTTATGCTGTTTAGGCATGCCAAAGACCTGACAGAACTTGATTTGAAAAGCTGCCAACGCTGGAATCCTTTCCTTGAGGTAATAATCACTTTTTATCGATAAAATAAATAATAACTTGTATGTTGCTTATATAGCTTTATATCTTAAATAATTTATTGTTATGTTTGTAGATTCATTATGATAGAGTTGGGAAAAATGGATTGTTTAGCCATAAGGAGGCGACTGTTCTCTATCTACCCGATTTGTCAAATTGCTTACCTTCATTAGATGCATGGAAGGATCAGTGGCTGGCCCACAAGAAAGCTGTTGCTGAACGCGAACGTCTGCTAGCTCTTAAACGAGAGGTAGATTTTTAATCCTTTTTTTTTAAACATTCACTTAGAATCGGATGTGAATATTAATGTAGAAATGAATCAACATCATTATCACTGTAAATGAAAATAAACAATTTGTTATTGTATACTAAGAAGATATATTTTTATTTTATTTGTTTTGCTTTGTATAGGCATCTCGAGAAAAGAATAAGGAAAGCTCGAAAGGTAGGAAGCTATATGGTCATACTTATGGAATTATAACAAATTGTGCGTTTGTGCTTTTATGACATACTTTATTTTATGTTCAGGTAAGGAACCTGTTAAAACCAAAGATTTGAAACCGAGAAAGAAAGCAGCTGGATCATCTGGGTCAGCATCAAAAGTCAACGATAAGTCAACAGAAAAAGTCAAGGAATCTGGCAAAGAGGTATCTAAAAGCAATGCAGCAACAGAGAAGAAAGATGGAAACGATAATTCTAGTAAAAAGGATCAGGTAGATGTTGTGGCTGGTCAGAAAACCGGTACTGGAAAAAAGAAAATTATAAAAAAGATTGTGAAAAAGAAGGTAGTTGCAAAGGATAAACAAGAAAAGGTGGCTGAAGAAGGTGATAAATTAGATTCTACGAAAGTCAACGTTGAAGAAGATAAGCCAGAAAAGACGGCTGAACAAAGTGATGCATTAGATTCTACAAAGGTGTCCGAGGTTGCTGGTCAGATTGAAGAACCAATTGGGAATACGGTTTCGACTGCTAAGCCAGTTATAAAGAAGAAAGTGGCGAAAAAGGTTGCTGTTAAGAAGGCTATTAAGAAAGAAGATGAAGCGACACAATCTGAGGTGACACCAGTTAAGGAACAAGATGGTTCTGAAACTAAGCCGCAGAGTGCAAGTGGGAAGATAACTGTCAAGAAGAAGATAATCAAAAGGGTTATGAAGAGAAAGATTGTAGCTAAGAATGGTAACAATGCTGATAAGGCGGCAGATGGCGGAGGAGTGGCGGCTATCGGAGAGCAAACTGCAGAAGTAGGAAAACAGGAGGAAAGTGAAGTTAAATTAGAAGTCAATGAACCAGACTCAAAGTCAACTGAACCAAGTGTGGTGACTGACCAAAAGAAAGATGCTGATGAAAATGAGACTAAAGTTAAAGTTGAAAAGATTAGTGTAAAAGAAGAGAATAAAGGTAATGTAGAAGGTGGTTCTTCATCCAATAAAAAGATTGTTAAAAATGAAAAATCAAAAGATGGTGAGAAATCGAAGGAGGTAAAAGTGAAAACAGTAAAGGACGGTAAAACTGAAGTGAAGGGCAAGGAGGATAAAGATAAGAAAAAGATCGAGGAGATTCCTCGGCATCCTGGGTTGATTCTTCAAACGAAAGATACCAAGGACTCTAAAGTAAGTCATCCAATTTTTTTTTCTTTTATAATGATAATGATGGTTTTAATGAGGTGGTTTTTTTCTTTCTTTTTTTACATATGTGTTAACAATTAACATCATGCAATTGTTGTATTGTTAATGTGACAGTTGCGTTCGTTGTCACTTTCATTGGATTCTCTCTTGGCTTATGATGATAATGATACTGAAGAATCAACGTTCGAGGTCTCTTGTTTATGCGTCTCTTTTATCAGTATTGTCATTTTTTTTCATAAAATAACTGCTTGACTGTGTATCCGTTAACTAATATTTTTTCTTCCATCTTTCTTTTATGGCAGTTATCTTTGTTTGCTGAAACGTTTTATGAAATGCTTCAGTTTCAAATGGGTTCTCGGATTTTAACGTTCCTCCAGGTTGGTCTAAATCAGCACAAAGTACCAATTAAACATGCATTTTTTAGATCCTTATTTATATTGTTTTTAATCTCATTTTTATATATTGCAGAAATTGCGAATCAAGTTCGTGACAAAAAGAAACCAAAAGAAGAGACAGTTGGAGGAAAGTTCCAAGAAGGAAAAAGTGAAAACACCTGCTAAGCGTGCGAAAACCGATGATTCCAAAGTGGAGAGCAAGCCTGTTAAAACTGAAACAGTTGAAGATGCCCAACCAAATGATGAAAAGGCTGATACAAAGGTAGAAAATACGGTTACTGAGAACAAAGAAAACACGAAATCTGCAGGTGAGGATATGGAAGAAGATGATGAAGAAGAGCCTGAAGAAGATGAAGAAGAAGAAGTTGAAGAAGAGGTTGAAGAAGAGGTTGAAGAAGAGGTTGAAGAAGATGAAGAGATGACGGATGCAAACCCCGAAAGTAACACAGAGAATCAGAATATCGAGTCAAAAACTGATGCAAATGATGAAAAGAAGGCTAAAGAAACTGTGAAAGATATTAAGTTGGAAGATGCAGAGGAAAAGGAAAAGGAAAAGAAAAAGAAAAAGGTGGAAACAAAAAAGAAAGAGAACGTTGACAAGGAGCTTTTGCAGGTTTGTTATCTTTGTATATCTTGGTGTTGTAGTCTTTCGATAATAGGTATTCCGCTTTGTAATTATCTAGATTCTACTTTGAAACAGGCTTTCAGGTTTTTTGACCGAAATCGAGTTGGTTATATCAGGGTAAGTTGAATTGAATCATTATTTCAGCTCCAACTTTTGCATGTTCATGGTTGGGCTAAGTTTAAGTAATAATGATTCTGTTACTTTTTAGGTTGAAGATATGCGGTTAATCATCCACAATTTGGGTAATTTCTTGTCACACAGGGACGTCAAGGTAATTTTTTTCTTTTGCTAAAGAAAAAGAAGTCGCAATTATGATTTTTACACTGATAAAACTTGACACTTTTGTTGAATGTTTTATATTTGTCAGGATCTCGTTCAAAGTGCACTTCTAGAAAGCAACACCGGTAGGGATGACCGCATTTTATACAATAAACTGGTGAGGATGGACATCTGAATTCATAAAGTTTAGTAGATCTTGGTTCATTCGTTATGAAGAGGATTTGGTAGCTTTATGATTGTTTTTTATTTTGATGAAGACGGTTTTAGAAAGCGACGTGTTTTAATTGGATTTGGTACCTTTATGTTTGTTTTAACTATTTTTGTCTTTGTCAATCTGTATTGTAAGCGGAATCTAGTTCAAATGTGTGGTCATTGACATTGTTGAGCAACAATAAGATCTTTATAAGCATTTGTAACACAATCACGAAGGCTATATTCGAATGTGAAGATGTTTTTCACAGGTAACTCCATTTCATTACTGATTTTGAGTAATGAAATCATGCTACTTAGGGAAAACAGTGTAGATAGTTTGAACAATAGTGAGTGCAAATAACAAAACTGCTGCAAGAACCGATAAGATCGCCCATGGGCTCCTAAAATATGTGTGTATGAGATTTGCGCGCCATTCGTTCCATGGTTTACTGCAGTAATTATGAACCTGTTTATGCACAACGTCTAGTGCGCTATCTGGATCCAACGTGATATCTTTCGATAGCGAATTAAACAATTTGGCCACAGCCTTATCGCTCCCGATAGCATTTTGGATTATACCTTGCGAATGCAGAAGGCTAACATCTTTTGCGTTATCGATAATATTATCCATGAAGAATATGTATGACGTCACCTCGTTGCCTGCACCAACGTGGAGTCTTTCAAACGCTATCAGGTTCAAATATAACGACTCAGTTGCATCATCCACCAAGATCGGAGGAAGCTTGAGGACCCCGCTTTCAAAACCTATACCTTTTAAGCTTCTTGTTTTGCTTTTCTTGAATCTGATTCCTGCTTCGTATAGTTCGGTGGCTGATCTGACTATCTCGTCACCTTCTTCAATGACTAATCGGTGGTATGATTTTGCAACAATTTTCTTCTTGTGGTGTGGATTCTCCCATAGCAGACCCCTTCGATACACATCCAATGGGTGCAAGCATCGTCCCATTTTTGTGATCCGAGTGTACGGGAAGAAGAATCTTTGCATCATTCGGTTTACTAATTCTTCATCGTGCTGCATATAGATGAAGTAAAACGTCTAAACACAGTTTTGAATAAGTCTAATGTTCACTCTTTTAACTAGTAGTAAAAGTTAATGTTGACTAACAAACTTTTTCATGCTTGGTTGAAATCAGAGGCGAAGCCAGAATTGAGAGATGAGGGTGGCTTACTCGATAAACACATATTATATTTATAATTTACAAACTAATTTAAAAAGTGACAATGGACTGCTTGTAAATTATATGAGTCTTGACCAAATGGGCCAACTAATTTACAACTATTTGGACATAATAATACATTTGAGACTTGGTCATTGAGAGAGACTTATAATTATTTGGCCATAAAATACAACTAAGATTTGAGCTTTATTTGGGTCTTGGGGGAGGCTGAGCACCCCTACGTCCCCCCTTGTCCCCGCCTCTGGTTGAAATTGAAAGTGGAGAATAAATTTAGGACATATCGAAATATACCTGGTTAGGGTCTCCGTCTTTTGAATCAACGACGAGTGTATTCAAAAGCAGCATTGGCAACTGGTTTTCAAGCATGAGCATATCGCGTTTGACGTAAGGCATGATATAAAGCTTTCCATGTTTGCTAAAAACTGGATCATTCGGTGCATAATCATCAATAACCTCATCATCGGGATTATCAATATCTCCATCTTGACTAGTCGCTACACGCAATATTTCAAGCATAAAACAACCATCCAAAATCATCATTTTCGTGAAACCAATCGTGTCTAGATGCCACTTTTGCTCTAGTGAAGTGTATGCGTGTTTAAGATCCTCAACTATCTCCATTACAGCATCGACATAGCATTCGAAAGGCTTTTTGTATCTTTTGAGAAAATGAAGGAGCGCTCGGTGTTTATTTTCTTCCATGGATTCTAAATTCGATTCGCCATAATGGTATGGACCGAATGAGACTGATTGTGGCTTGTATGCTTTTTTGTTGAGATCGGTTACACAAGAGGGTACGCGATAAATTGATCGTTTCTTCCATTGCTCCATTTCAGATGACGAATCGCCCATGTTTTTTAGTTCTTGATTCACATTCATCACCCACTCATTTTCTCTCATTTGTTGTTTGTGCACAAATGCAAAGTTGGGGATGTAATTTGTCTTTTTATTTTGAATACAAATTAAAATCGTGTATATATTTATTGATGATCATGCATGGAAAAAATACTTGATCTCCATTTAGTTGTTTAGTCCCAGTTGGTAACTAGCTCATGTAGCAAGTAAGAATATGCATAATATATAATCATATATATGTGAGCTACATGTGGAGAAAGATTTTTTTCCTTACATTTTCCTATTATTTAATTGATGTTTTTAATTTTTTATAAATTGCTTTATATGGGATTCAAAGGGATGGTGTTCTAGCCTTCGTAGGAAGGAAAAGGTATGTTTAAAATACTGCGTATTGGTTTAGGAATATGTCTTAATGCCTAACCTACAAGCTTTTGTACCTTAGCTTCTATTATACACTCTTTTTTAAATTTTTAAATAAAATAAATGAATAAATGAATTTGTTAAAGCAATAATTTAATTTTAAAACTTTTGGTATGAATCATGTTTTAGAATCGTTCTTTGTTTTCGGTAGATCACGGTTGCAAGTATCGACACAACTTTTGACAAGTCTATCAATACGTGAGTTTTATTCAAGCAAACATTCTACAAATTCCGAATAAAGTTGTACGGGGTAATTGTTTTTTAATGGCCATCAGGAGTTACTAACGGGGTTCGAACGTGATATCAAAACCCACTCACTCGATCATTTCTTGAGATGAACTATTGTTAGGACTTAGGAATTTGTAGACCCCAAACAAGACATGTGATTGATCACAATCACTATTCCACGACAACAAACAAATAAAAAAAGCATAAAGGATACATATAAATGTAGATAAACATAAATGTAAACGACACAAGGATTTAACATGGTTATATCTCAACTCTAAACACGGAGAATGATTTAGTCCACATGTGCAAATCGGAGTTTATACACTATTAATTTCGTGCACACAATTATAGAAGACTAAGGGTTACAATATACAGAAGAATCGAAAACGGTTCCTAAACTGATTTGACTTTATGCTCAAGGCAGCATCGCGATCTGCGAGAGGTGCCTCACATACTAGCCATGCCTCGCAATCTGTAAGAATGCTCGACCAAAGCCATTCAAATCTCGCGCCCCAGGAGATTGATCTCGCGACTCGCGAGATGCTTCAACCTTTTTTCTTTTGTTCTAATCTTCACACTCTACAATCTCTCACTTAAAGATGTTGAACATACCCCGAACACCGATCTCTATTCCAACAACGTCAAGGGACCCAATGTATACCACCAAGACCACTCTGGACACGCACACTCCAACCTACGCGGGCTGACAGATTTCGATAAAGAGTTATTCGACCTCACCTTGTCGAAATCAGAAATCAACAACTGCCTCAACTGTTAATTATAATTATTCCCGATTAGCTAACTATGACTCCTTTTGATAAACCCGGATAAACTATCCTGGTCATGCCGCACTTCCATATCGCTACAATACGAGAGAAGGAAGTATTTAGGCACTAAAAACACAGTCGGGTAATAATCCAATCTTCAGTTACTAGCTTAAGCCATCTCGGTTTCTCACCATCATCTTCTTACAAGAAGATCATCTTCTTACACTAGAAGACACATTGAAGTGTGCGAGACTTCAATTAGGGGATTTACCCAAGAGACTACACTGCTCTAATCATTGATCTAGACACGTCCAACCATGTCACTGGCATGCCAAGGATCACTAGTACATAATTTCCCGTTTATATGTGATTTTCCTTCCCAGCAATCATAAATTCCCGATAAACGCCTTTGTAGACTATTCATCAAGGCACCCGACGAGAATGCACTCACCACCTTGAAATCTCCCACTTTTTAACTTTTTGCTTTCGCGCTGGTACACCGACCCCCTCATAGCGCTATGAATTTCACTAACCCATTTCCTTAATCTCAAGCACGCTCCCACTTGGTTCTTTTCCATTATAGGATAAAACAAGTATTTGAAGTCCTAGTTTAGTCCTGAATCAACGCACTAAAGAACATTGGAGAACCACGTCGCACAACCATCTCCACAACTCCACTAGTCGTTTAACTCCCACTAGCTCGTTACTTTCGCCGGTTATGAAACTCACACCGAGTTTCCTACATCTACGACAATCCATAAAGCTCAAGTTCCGGGACTTACAAAAATATCCACTCCCTCCATCACCTAATTGGTTACTCGAAGAAAAACACGTGTTTCTTTATTGTACTAGCTGTTAACCAAACTACCGCCAGCCGAACATGTTCTATCCGACACCCTTTTACAACCAATTTCCTTGGTGAGAAGAAGCTCTAACACGCCTGGAATTCCGACCAAACACTTGGTCATCCCGTTTTAAAACCCGCAAGTAACAAACTTCCCCGATAACTCTCAACGCCAATTTTTATACGAATGTGTTCCCCTTCTTTACCCAATAGTCCTATCCTGAAAGAAAACACCCTCCAGACCTCCCGCAGAAACAAATATATCCAAAAATCCAGCACATATCACCCGAAATTCATACGACAAAACCGTCTAGTCACTCTCGTCATCAAACCCTATCCTTCCAGAAATTGCATCAACTTCGAAAACTCATATATGAAATCTAACTGTCCGATCATCACCAAATTTTTACCACGTACTTTCTGTGTCTGCTACCTACAACCCAAAATTTACGGTGATCCAATGGTTAACGAACCCGATATGAACTTTCTCCTCCAGCTGCGCATGAACATACAAATGTGAAAGTACACTTATTCTTTCGAAGGGGATCACAAAGAATGAGAACTCAGATGCGACACTCGGATCTTCCAAAAAAATTCTCCTGCAACAAAACCAATCTATCCTATCACCAACTATGTTTCTGTGGCAAACAGCCATCGACATAACGTGACCGACTATGTTACGTCATCACTAAATCAAAATCATGGACCAATCCTAACTGATCGGCTTTTGAGTACATAGAGTATACTCATTGAGTTCATCGCGAACAACATAAACTAAGTCCCTTTATCTCGATATACGTTGCAAACAAACCCTATATCCGTCATTCGTTCACCTGAAGAAAATCCTAATCATCAACCTATATAGATAACCACACTCGCAATCCACCACTGTGTCTAATCACCTTGAACCTCTAGTACCACTCGTTAGTAATTTTTAGATCCTAAACAAGACAAGTGATTGATCAAAATCACTAACCCACGATAACAAACGAATAAATAAAGTATAAGCGATAAACGTAAACAGCATAAGAATTTAACGCGGTTTATCCCCACTTCATCTTCTATGTAACAATAAACCGGTACACTTCAAAATTCGATTGGATTACAAGCTAATCACAATATCGAAACAAAAACAAAAATCATTAATTTTATTATTAATCCCTTATTAGATTGTATCAAATGTAATCATCATATATATAATACAGTTTACTAACCTTATCTTCTATGTAACAACAAACTAGTACATTTCAAAATTGGATTGGATTAAAAATTGGAGTGGATTACAAGCTAATTACAATATGGAAATAAAAACAAAAATCATTAATTTTATTACTAATCCCTTATTAGATTGTGTCAAATGTAATCATCATATTAGTTACCATAAATATGAACCGTGTATCTATCTAATTTTTTGCGTATAAATTTATAAATTAATTATTATTGAAAATTGAATCTATAATAAAAATTTACAGTCAAGTATAAAAAACTAATACTCCACGTATTAATTTATTCCAAATATTTTAGATTTAGTTAGAGATTTTTTCCTTGTAATACAAGTCAACAACCAAATTTGTAGATAAATTAACATACGGCAAAATCATATACATATATATCTACTACATTACAATTCAATATTGCATGATTCAATCTTAATTTTCTCATTATTCAAATAAATTCTCTTGGTTAATTAAGTTCTTGTCTTCAGTTTCGAATTTTCGATGAATATGGATCCTCTGTTAGAGTTACATAATAAGATACAACGACTAGAAGAGGACATGATTGATGAATATCTAGACATCAACAATAAACTAAATCAATTAAGAAACAACCTTATTGCTTTACATCATCAACGAATAGATGATTCATCGAGTTCATGCGAAGAATCTGCAGCGAACGATGGCATTAGTGGTTCGGGGTTATCAGACAAAAAGATTTTAAAAAATCTGAATGTGAGCAAAACGGTTGTTTTCGAAGAAGGGGATATTTGTGCTATTTGTTTGGGTGATTATGTAGAAAAAGGCGCGACGGCTACTTTGGATTGTGGACATTCGTTTCATGTTGAATGTATCAAGAACTGGTTGTTACGAAAGAATTTTTGCCCCATGTGTTTGACCACTGCGTTGACTTCGATAGTGTAGATGTGACAAGACGCCAATTTTGGATGTATCAATAGTTTTTTGTGTGTTTTCAATGTTGTCGGGATTCAAAGATCGTTAGATCTATTCAATCAGATTTGGTAAGATCACTATGTAACACAAATAGATATTTTGGTGTGTGCAATTTAAATTCTGTTTGTTCGAAGTAAGAAAATTATGTGTCCAATATAGTGTGTAGATCGAATCGATAGTATCTATATATGTTTTTCTACAAGATTTTTTTATTAGTTAGCACGATTTGGTACATTGTTATTATATCTATTGAATTGAATTAGTTAAAACATCGGAGTAAACTATTCTAATTATAACCACTAATTAAAATAGGTTATTTGGGTATATTAACGAAATTACGAGTCTCCCATGGATTCTTGGGCATCATTGATGACAATTTCCATGCTGCTCTTTGATGTTCATGTTCAAAGAATTGATATTTTAATTTGTTTTAAGAATCTATATATTTTTCTGAGCAGAACAAATACTACGACGTGGTTATTTACAATTAATATTTTTACCTACATGACTATACATTAGATGTATTCAAATTAAGTTTATACATATGTTTGGGAGGTCAATAAAATCTACTCCGGAGTATTAGTTTTTGTAAAACCCATATATTTGAAACGGTGCCCAATTAGAAACAGCATACAGGAGGTACAAGAGTTGGTTCCGGCATCCCAAGCAACAATTAGAAACAATTTGGTTAAAAAAAAAATCGAAGTGTTCATGTGGAAAGCGTTAAAGAAAAGGATTTCCGTACGGGTTGAACTTAACAAAAAAGGGATTGATCTTCATAGTGTTCGATGCCTAATTTGTGACAATGATATTGAAACGGTGGAGCATATTTTAATCTCGTGTAATCACTCATTTAATGTGTGGTCTCGTGTCTTTAATTGGTGGAATCAAGGTGTTGTGCCAAACTCAAATTCTTTCGGTATTCTTCTTGGTAAACCAATGTCTCCGGCAAGTGAAATTGGCGTGAACGTGTGGCGTGTAGTCGTATGGACTTGTGCTTATTTACTTTGGAAGAACAGGAATATGAAAACTTTCCAAAATAAAAGTTGGAGTATTCCGATTACTTTCAACGAAGTTTAAGTTAAATCTTTCGAGTGGATATCGCTAAAGCTTAAAGGAAGGAAATTAGATTGGCTTCAATGGTTGTCTGATCCACGTGTGTATCTTGATCTTGTATAGCATTTTAATACTTGAGTAGCTTTCTCCGCTACCTTTCGTGTTGTATCTTTTACGAGTTTTTGGGTAGTCTCATGTCTTTGTAAGGGATTCCCAATCTTGTACGCTTCGGGTTTTTCTTTTATATAAATTCTTGCTTTTCAAAAAAAAAAAAAAAAAAAAAAAAAAATATTTGATGAAAAATTTGACATCTGCCTATAACTAATTGGAAATATGTTAAAAGACTTAAATAACGATATATCTTAGTTTTATTAAAGGGGGTCACGAGTCATTGACGGAGTTTGAACGCAGTGCTGACACCACCCACCCGATTATTTCAGGGATGAGCATTATATTCCTAAACGAGCTGGTAAAACTCGATTGATTAAGGCTCAAGTGCATAGACATTCGAAACCTCTTTTATGGGAACCACCAATGCACCAATACCTTGCCATTATCCAAATATCTTAATTAACATTATTTATATTTTATATTTTATTAGTTTTTCAATTTCAAATGCTTGTAGTGTTGTTTTAATTAGGAACAAATTAACAATTTATTAATATATTATTAATTGTCTTAGTTTCCATTTTGACATTAATTATTTTTTATTTAGTTATATTAATATTTGATGGAAAATTCCAATGAAAATACGTTTAAAATCTGGTCTATTCATTTTATTTTAATTAATCAAAAATTATATAAAAAGTAATACAAATATTTAAATTCAAATTTATGAAAGAATGATTCAAGTCAACTTTAGGACGAATGTATATTAATTTAATTTTTTAGAAGGCAATGACCTTTTAATTAGTGGAGATTGAATTTGAACCACCTTTGAAGATTTTAAACGAACTAACCACTAGGCCACACCTTAAGACTTATATTGAATTTGAATTTAAACATGATGAAGAAGACGAAAACCAAGACGATGATGAAGACGAACACGAGGATGACACACAATTTTATTATTTTAAATCTATGTTTAAGTTAATGTATTGTTTAAAATTTAGTGTAATTTTTAAACTAGTTGTAATGCAATTTTAATTAATGTTTTTTTTTATATTTATTTATAATTTTTACCTAATTTCCGTGTAGCTTCCATCACAGTCGAACAAGATGAAGAAGACGAAAATAAAGACGAAGATGAAGTGAAATCGAAGACGAAGCTTAGTTTTATTGTTTCTAATTTATGTTTAAGTTGGTTTATCGTTTTAAATTTTGTGTAATTTTCAAATCTATTGTAATGGTATTTTAATTAATGTATTTTAATTATTTGTTAATTTTTTAAAATCTATACTTTATATTAAAACAAACACAAAAATAGGTCATCTAAATTTTTAACTTTTAATCATAGCCATTCATTCATAAATTCTCACTTAATCTAAACCTTTAAAAAGACCATGTAATGATTATGACCTCATAATCCCAAAGTTTAGCAATAATGAGACTAAAATACCCTTAAGATTATTGGAAAAAACACGGGATAATCAAAATTAGGGGTTCCCAAACATAACAAATACAAAAATAGGTCATCTAAATTTTTAACTTTTAATCATAGCCATTCATTCATAAATTCTCACTTAATCTAAACCTTTAGAAAGGCCATGTAATGATTATGAGCTCATAATCCCAAAGTTTAGCAATAATGAGACTAAAATACCCTTAAGATTATTGGAAAAAACACGGGATAATCAAAATTAGGGGTTCCCAAACATGAACTTCATTCACAACATTCAAAGAAAACAACCCTAACTTTCCCTTAAAATCCTCGACGCTACCAAGGTTGAACATGAGTGGCAAAGTTCATCAATATACTTACGATCATTGAAGTTGAACAATAATCAAGTCCAATCCATTGTTATGCTGCAAAGTTTATCAATATACTTACGATCATTGAAGATGAACAATATTTCAACAAAATTGACACCAGATTTAAAAAGAAAGAAAAAACAGTTTAGATCGATGATAATTGTTCACTGGATTACACAATTGAGGTTGTTAATCAATACCATCTTATATTAAAACAAACACAAAAATAGGTCATTAAAATTTTTAACTTTTAATCCAAGCCATTCATTCATAAATTCTCACTTAATCTAAACCTTAAAAAGGCCATGTAATGATTATGACCTCATAATCCCAAAGTTTAGCAATAATGTGACTAAAATACCCTTAAGATTATTGGAAAAAACACGGGATAATCAAAATTAGGGGTTCCCAAACATGAACTTCATTCACAACATTCAGAGAAAACAACCCTAACTTTCCCCTAAAATCCTCGATGCTACTAATGTTGAACATGAGTGGTAAAGTTCATCAATATACTTACGATCATTGAAGTTGAACAATAATCAAGTCTACTCCATTGTTGTGCTGCAAAGTTTATCAATATACTTACGATCATTGAAGATGAACAATATTTCCACAAAATTGACACCAGATCGAAAAAGAAAGAAAAATCAGTTTAGATCGATGATAATTGTTCACTGGATTACACAATTTGATTGTTAATGAATACTATCCAAACAAAATTCGTCCAGGTTTGTCTTTGTTATGAAATTATGTACTTTTATTTCAATTTATGCGATATGCAACTGAGATACTCCGTACAACATTAATTAGACCCTGGTTCAGCTATCCACTAATTCAGATTTCTATAACGGGTTTAACGATTGTAGCTGTTGTGAATAAATAAAACAATATGATATGTGGGCCAGGTGTTTGATAAAATGTATGATTGACTTTTATAAAATTTATTATTGATTTTTTGATTTAAAATAAGTTCTTTATCTATACACACAATATAACCCATGATGTGGAATTTCAGGTAGAAGAAGCGAATCAATGCCTCTGATATGTTAAAAATGCAGGTAGAATGAACCTGATCGTTTTGCCACATATTATTGTCAGAACCATTCCATTTTGTATATATTCATAGTGGAGGTGGTTTTTTTCACCCAATTACTATTGAATCTCTCAAACTTGGACTGGTTTTCATCTAAAGAGCTTCTGGTAATGCATATGGAAAGCTAGAAAGGAAGTAAGTCAAATGGATAAAGTTGTTAAAAGTGTATTATTGTGCATAAGACCCTCTAAATCATGTATCAAAAGAGATTAGGTTATCAAAAAAGTTCTGGAACCTCTCCTAACCCATTCCGAGCCCAAAAAAAAGGTACCTACTTTAACCCCTTAGATAAATTTTCCGAACCTGCCCATTTTACAATTCAACTTTTTAGGTATGTGTCAGGAGCTTTTTTCAAATTCACACCATGAAACAATTTAATTTTTTTGTTGTACCACCAAATGGAGCATTACTATTCGGTGACACTATTATGTCACACATAATTCGGTCAGATGCTTAAAACAATGCCTATGCATCATAGGCGCTTCATTCCATATGATTAATTTAGCTTTATTCAATAATGCAACAAGTTCACTATCTTTCCTAATAGAACAAAATGAATCTTCTTGTACATTTATGGGAATTTTAAAGCGTGAATGTGCTGTGCGATGAAAGGACCCGTTCATATACATTATAAACGATTCATAATAATTGATTTCATCGCGAGGTATTTGACTTCTATATGATACATTTTACAAACATTGCATTCGTTTCTAAAAGACAAACTTTCTTTACAACGAAAGTTGACGGCATGCATACCATTTCATAGTACATCCAACTATAATTGACTTAATAATAATCTTGATGAATTTCAACGACTCGAATGCAACGTCTTTCAAAATATGCCATGAATGACTCCAAGTAATATCTCTAAAATGAGCAAATGCACAGCGGAAGATTTCTTTAACACCTAAGAATAAACATGCTTTAAAGTGTCAACCAAAAGGTTGGTGAGTTCATTAGTTTATCATAATCATTCATTTCCATTATTTTAATAGACCACAAGAATTTCATTTCCAGTTCTCATAAATATACGTCCCATGCATAGAGACAAAAATCATTCATATGGTGAATACCTGGTAACCGACATTAACAAAATGCATATAAGAATATCCCCTATCATTCCGGGAAATCCTTCGGACATGATAAAAACGAATTCGAAGTACTAAAGCATCCGGTACTTTGGATGGGGTTCGTTAGGCCCAATAGATCTATCTTTAGGATTCACGTCAATTAGTAGATCGGTTTACTAATTCTTAGTTTACCAAGCAAAAGGGGCATATTCGGCTTCGATCATTCATCCATATAATGTAGTTTCAATTACTTGTGTCTATTTCGTAAAACATTTATAAAAATTTCGCATGTATTCTCAGCCCAAAAATATAAAGGGTAAAAAGGCAAATGAAACTCACCATACTGTATTTCGTAGTAAAAATACATATAACATCATTGAACAAGTGCAAGGTTGGCCTCGAATTCACAAACCTAAATTAATTATATATATTTATGTGTTGGTCAATATTTGTCTAACAAATTAGGTCAAGTCATAGTGTATCATAATCCTAATGCTCGAGAATAATATGTAAAGGTCAACAAAAGTCAATTTGACTCAAAATAATTTCCAAAATCTATACATGATTAATATATAGTTTAAATATCGTCGTTTTATATTTTTAAATATTTTTAAAAGATTTATTAGAGTAAATAATATAATTCATTTATTAATAAATAAAATTTTATATTAAAATTTATATAATAAAATATACTTTTATATATATTAAGTAATAAAATTTATAGAGTTCATTTAATATCATAAAGATAATATGATAGGTATTATTAAAGTAATTTTATTACACGTAGTAAAATATGTTTGTATCACATATTTATTTGATAAAATAATATCTATAATAATAGTAAGTAAAAGTTATATTATTTTTTAATAATAATAATAATAATTATTATTCTATTAATAAAAATATCAATATTTATAATTACTAAAAATGACATTATGATAAAATGATAATTCTAATTATGATAACTTTAATATTTACTATACTTTTTAATATTAACTTTAAAATAATAATTCTATTTAAAATGATAATAATAATGATATTTTAAAATAACAATGACATTTCTATTAAAATGATAATTTTTGATAAAATGATAGTTTTTAATACTAACGATACTTTTAATAATAATAGTAATGATAAAAATAATAAGAACGATAATTTTATCTAAATCAATATCTTATAATATTTTAATTTCATCATGATACTCATACTCATCATTTCCTAATCGTTTCGTTTAATAGCTTTTAATCGTCTTTTATATCGTGTTCATAATAATGATAATAATAGTAATCAAAATAATTATGTGTTACTAATATTAGTTTTAATTACAATAATACTAATAATGATAATTACTATGATATTATTAACGATAATACTAATAACTATTTTAATGATAATAATTAATAATAATAATAACAATAACAATAACCATTTTTAAATAATGATATATGTATAATATTAATAATGATAATAATAATAATAATAATAATAATAATAATAATAATTAGATAATAATAATAATAATACTAATTATAACTTTAACGATAATAACGATAGTAATAATAATAAAAATAACAATTTTAATGATAATTCCTTTTATTGATAATGATAATAGTAATAATAATATAAAACTAGAACGACGATAATAACGACGATAATAATAATCATTTTTAATAATAATAAAAAAATTCAATTGACTATAACTTCAAATCCGTTCATCGAAACCATTCGATATCTAAATGAAAAGTTCTTAATCTTTTGCTAGCTTTCCAACGACATGCATATCTTATACCTTATCTCAACTGCATACGTAACTAATTCAGGATTCAACATATCCTATATAATGGCAATATCAAAAGTACAAGCATGCATAATCCTATATTCTCGAGCACTAGTCAGGGATACACTATTAATATATAAAAATTAAATTATGAGTACTCACGTATCAATATTGAGATTCAATATTGCAGGAAAAGTACGTAGACGCAACGGAGATGATAAACACTAGTTTGACTTACGAGCAATACTTCCGAACCATACCCATAACCTCTATAGCTATAACCCATAATTTTCTTAGCTCTATCCCGCTCGAAAAACAATTTTAAAATCACTCGGACAGCACTCCGTCGTAATAGTTTATGTATACTAATAATATCTTGAAATAATACGGAGTAAATATATATATATGTAAATCGATTGAGAGAGTTTAGAGAAAATATTTTCAAGTTTCTATGAAATAATGAAACCTATTGAATCATATTTATAATAGATTTTTAAATTATTAAAGTGAATTATTAAAGTATGAATTATTAAAGTGAATTATTAAAGTATGTATTATTAAAGTGAATTATTAAAGTATAAATTATTAAAGTGAATTATTAAAGTATGAATTATTAAAGTGAATTATTAAAGTTAAAGTAAAGTAAAAATAAAGTAAAGGTAAAGTTTAAGTATAGTAAAAGTATAAAACAATGTACGTATAATACGCGTATAAATATATATAATATTAATTTAAATCGTTATATATACTTAATAAAATAAAATATAAATATCGTTATCTTTATCATACTGGTTAAATAATGAGTTGTCAAAAGTAATTCTAGATATTTATAAAAGTTATATACGTTTTAATAATAAAGTTCTTTTTAAACTGAAAACGTTTTTGTACGTTTGAAACTAAATCAAATAAATATGATAATTTTGTTTTCCAAAACTAAATATATTTAAGAATTATTTTGTTTAAAGGTTAAAATAATGGAAATCGTTATATCATAAAACGTTTTAGAAAAGTAGAATCATATATATTCATAATAGGTTTCAAGTTTTTAAATTACAGTCTGTTGGTGAAGCATGGGATAAAGTCCAAAGGTTAAATAAATGTATGAACTCATCTTAATGAAAAATGTCGAGTTACTTAACTTGTCGATATCCAACATCTAAGTTATTTACACTCCACGTTCTTACTTATAAATCACTTTACCATTTTCCGAATGTTGTCAAAAAGAATAGATTTCTTAAATCACAGTGAACCTCATAACATAGACCAGTAATCATATCACAATGTATCTGATAAATCAGTCATTTGATATTATCTTCTAATTCCGTTGATAACTATTAGAATATATTTTGAAACAAATACGTTTATATAAAGTATTATACGCCTAATACTTTGTTAATGTTTTCAAGTTATAATATATACACATATAGAAATGTAATCATGTTCGTTCAATTTAATGGTTCGTGAATCGTTGGAACTTGGCCGAAGTTTAAATGAATGTATGGACACAGTTTAAAATTCTTGAGATTCAACTTAACAAACTTTGCTTATCGTGTCAGAATAATATAAAGATAAAGTTTAAATTTGGTTGGAAATTTTTGGGTTGTCACAGTACCTACCCGTTAAAGAAATTTCGTCCTGAAATTTGAATGGGATGGTCATGGCTGACAATAAGTATGTTTTCATAACGTACACGAGTTGAAAATTAGAGTTTTATTATCATCAAGTAATATAGATAAAGCAATTTGATTTTTGTGAAGAGTATGAGTGAAGTTATCACAAAAGAATGAAATGAGTAAATGCACGTTCTTTTTAACCAATGACATAGTCACGGTTGATTTCCGGAATTCAAGGAATTTAGAGAAAATATTCGTAATAAGATTTGGTTCTTTGGTAATTAAGGAAGTTAGGATCCGCTTGATTAAATGCGATAATCTGTTTTGATTGCTCTGTCAGATATTTTACTATATATCCACCCTCTTCGTTTCCTTATTTCCACAACTCACACCTTTTATTTTTTCTCCCTCAATTCATACTTTATAGCATTCGCTAATATGCTCCATCCAGTTCTGATTCTTGATATACTCCTAACTTTCATATCTGTCATTCGTCTTTTTCATCTGCCGCCGGAAGAATCTATTTACTTCTACTATACTCTTGGTTTTATAGTGTTTTTAGTTCTCTCGTGTCTTTATATTGCTATATGCATCGATATATATGGTTTGTAATTTCTGGGTTGTTGTTGAGTTTTATATCTTCCCTTATATTTCGATGTCCTTGCTTATGTCTTCTATAATCATTGTCATCTCCAATTAATGCTCTCTTTTATTTACTGCGATTTATATCCCAATTTCTGTTTCGGAGTTTTGTCCTTTCGTTTCTTCTTCTTGCGAGTAAGTACCGCTTATAATGGTCCATAATTCGCAGATAAAAATTTCGGAATAAACATGGTTAATGTTCTAAGAAGGAAATCGTAATGGCATGATCTTGATTTGTCAAATTATCAGAATACCTCAGAAAAGATCGAATCATCAAGAAAATATTTTCTTGATATTTTTAGAGATTAAGTAGAATACATGAGTCGTATAACATGGCACATGATGATGTTATGATCTGTGAATCATCATGTTCCATTTAAAAACTCGGCATGACTTACTGTAATATAATCACGTTGATCAAGTGTCATTATATTATACTAACTCATGCTTCAGCTCCCAACACTACTTCAAAAGTATTCCTATTTTAAACTCGAATGTTTCAGAATTTAGAAACAAAAATAGTTTCTTTTATGATGTAATACAGATAGCGCGAAGAGGTAAATGATTTCAGATAAGAATAATTATGAAAATATCTTCAGAAATATGGAGGATATTTATAATGAAAGATACGATGATATCTTAGAATTTCTAATATCAGAGGATGATGAAGAATATTGTCCGCAGGGGTTTAGAGTCAGGAGCAAGGTATTCGTTAATGACTTCAGCAGGTACTGAATCATTTGGATTCTTTGAAGTCAGGTTCAGTCTTTGTGATTTGTCCACAGCCTCCTTCATACTTTGCTCAATCCGATTTTCAGTTCCAAGACTTCTCTTTTTCTGCGCTTTGCCAGCACACTTATTTATTATCATCAAACTTTTACTGTTAAAGTCGTTTATAGTTTTTGCTGCTTCATCAGTATTTTTCCATTTTCGGAGAACCAATTCGTAGTTCGGAGTGTTTTTCAGAAACTTCACATTCAAATTAAGTCCAGAAGATAGACGTTATATATACGCATATAACTGTTGGTGTAGACATGATGCGGGATTTCAAAATACTGATTGCTAATTCCCGATGATTCGTATGGCAATTCTCGTTACAAGATGCGAATGATTAAATGATGGGGTTTCGGTAAATATAATGATTCTTCAGAAGGTCAAAGATCAGTGAAGTTGTGAATAAGTTTATTGCTAATGTGGTGGAATATGAAAGGTTCTCTGGTAACAAAAGGGTAATCATATATATCAAGATTATGATAAGACTACTCCGAATGAAAAATCGAAGTTGTCTTGCTGGAGCTGTGATAGAATTTCCTACTTTGAAAAGAAATTACAAAGTTATTTTTGCTAATAAATGCCAAAGGATCTGACACAGATATGTGTTGAATTATGACTTTGGTTTCGAGAGCTTTTTAAGTACATAACTGTGGGTAATATGTGGTTGGATCATCATCTCGATTGCTCATTATTTGAAATATCTTCAGAAATTTTTCGAAGGGTTTGAACACACATTGTAATCGTTAATATAATTTGATGTTCTAACACAGTTTTGAAGTCAAAGTATAGCTCTGAAAGATGTAGGAATCTAAAAGTGATGGTACCGGTTATATCTCGAATTGAATTCTGAGGTTTCAAAATCAGAATATGTAATTGAGTTTGAATGAGTATGGTTG
Source organism: Rutidosis leptorrhynchoides (assembly GCF_046630445.1). Taxonomy (NCBI): domain Eukaryota; kingdom Viridiplantae; phylum Streptophyta; class Magnoliopsida; order Asterales; family Asteraceae; genus Rutidosis; species Rutidosis leptorrhynchoides. The sequence continues at coordinate 41,495,241 of NC_092336.1, forward strand.
TTTTGATTTCTATGAAAGAATGTATATTATTGTGAAAGTAGAAAGTATAGTTGATTATTTGCTAAATCAGATTCGAAGAATGTAACATATTAATTGTGAATTTATATATCTATCGGGTATTACCTACCCGTTAAAAAAAAATTCACAATTAATATTTTGTACAAAAGAATTTTTATTACAGTCTTTATGAAAATATATATGTATATATTCTCTTCAGATGTAACATAGATTTTAATGAGTTAATACTAAATTAAACTCATTCGATATACGGTTGGAACTAGAATTGAATAATCCCTTAAAGGCTTTAGAGATTATATAAGTATTTCTTCAATAATATTGAAATTATGAATCAATACTTCGTTATTTGTTGAGGCGTGATGTTGGTTTTCGTTAAATTCTTGTGAACTTCGCAAAGTACGAATGATGTTATCTGAAAAGGTTCGGGTACATCGATGATGAAAGTGTAAAATCAAATATATACTTGATTTATTATGAATTGGAATTTGTTGAATTGAGACATAGATTGTAGTTAACGATGGTTAAGTTGCGACGAATGACGTATATTATTGCATATTTGTAATATGAATTAACCGAGTAGTTAAGATTCACACACAATAGCTTAGCACGAAAAGATTTATTTTTATTTCAAAATATATATATATATATATATAAAATATACATATAATTTCTTCAGAGGGAATGAGTTAATTCTTCATAACTCGTTGATAAAATATTCGCGTTATTGATTCATAATGATGTCCACAGTGATTCTTGAACTGACGGAGTTTGTGATGTTATAGGTGTTGCTGATTCTGATGCTGACTGCACTGACGATGCTGGTGACGCTGACGGTACTGTTGATGCTGTTGGTAAAAGAAGTTTAGCTTGTTAACCACACACCATTTTTGTCAGGGTTTCTACTCTTCCTTCTATCATTTTGGTTCGCTTAACTGATTTATGATTAGGGCTAGATTAGATAATTTCTAAGACTTTAGAGATCACATAATCGCCACGGAATGTTTCTCCAATGAAGTTATGAATTAATACTTCGTCAGTTATTGTTGTTGGTACTCCTTGGTATCTATGGTGCGTATGACGTTGATGCTCGTGGGACAGATTGTGAAGTTGAGGTTTACGACGCGGTTGTGGTTGGAGGTGGTAATGGTACTGTTAGCGTTGATGATGGTGGTACTGGTTATGCTGCTGGTGCTGCTGCTGGTGTTTGTAATCTTTGCACCATATTCTCCAAATCCACTACCCGAGCGCGAAGCTCGTTGACTTCTTCTATTACACCGGGGTGATTGTCGGTTCGGACGAGCGGATAAATAAAATCTAGAATTTGATGTAGTATATAATCGTGACGAGATACTCTGGAAATGAGAGAGAAAATGGTGTTTCGGATTGGTTCGTCGGTAAGTGCTTCAGGTTCTTCGTCAAGAGGGCAATGTGGTGGATGGAAGGGATGACATTCTTCTTGTCTCCAATGATTGAGGAGGCTACAAACCCATCCCCAATTCATCCAGAATAGATGATGGCTGATTAGTTGATCCATTCCGGTCACACTGCTTTTGGAGCTGGAGTGGGATTCCATTTCGAAATCCGAGGAACTTGAATTAATGATGAATTCCATTTCGTACGATTGAATAAGGATTTTTTGATATGAAATGATTTTCGGTTATCGGATGGTATTCTAATTACATAGAATATCCATAGATATAGAACGAAAGATTTCGTAGATTATGGAGGAATTTGCGGGATATGTCAGGTAAAGTTTAAAGTAACAGATACGATAAGATATGATTTAGCAGATACGCTAAGATATGAATTTTGTCTATACACTACTCATGCAATTAATGTAGCAAGACGTGTCTAGACTAGTAATGATAAGCAGGTAATTTCCTAAGAATGATAAGCAGATGATTTCCGACTAAAAACGATAAGCAAAACTTTTGACTGTTAGACGATTATTATGTTGAGTCCAGTGGGCCTCTTAGCCCATGTTACATTAGGTTTATGTTCTATATAAGTTCTAGTGTATGTACGCTATTGGCACTCAAGCAATAATCGTCTAACATTGACATGCAGACACGGTCGAAGTCCAGACTCACTAATGCATCCTAACGACTTATCAGTTAGACACACTAATGCAGACCTGGTTCGCTAAGACCACCGCTCTGATACCAACTGAAAGGACCCGTTCATATACATTATAAACGATACACAATAGTTGATTTCATCGCGAGGTATTTGACCTCTATATGATACATTTTACAAACATTGCATTCGTTTCTAAAAGACAAACTTTCTTTACAACGAAAGTTAACGGCATGCATACCATTTCATAGTACATCCAACTATATTTGACTTAATAATAATCTTGATGAATTTCAACGACTCGAATGCAACGTCTTTCAAAATATGCCATGAATGACTCCAAGTAATATCTCTAAAATGAGCAAATGCACAGCGGAAGATTTCTTTAACACCTAAGAATAAACATGCTTTAAAGTGTCAACCAAAAGGTTGGTGAGTTCATTAGTTTATCATAATCATTCATTTCCATTATTTTAATAGACCACAAGAATTTCATTTCCAGTTCTCATAAATATACGTCCCATGCATAGAGACAAAAATCATTCATATGGTGAACACCTGGTAACCGACATTAACAAAATGCATATAAGAATATCCCCTATCATTCCGGGAAATCCTTCGGACATGATAAAAACGAATTCGAAGTACTAAAGCATCTGGTACTTTGGATGGGGTTCGTTAGGCCCAATAGATCTATCTTTAGGATTCACGTCAATTAGTAGATCGGTTTACTAATTCTTAGGTTACCAAGCAAAAGGGGCATATTCGACTTCGATCATTCATCTATATAATGTAGTTTCAATTACTTGTGTCTATTTCGTAAAACATTTATAAAAATTTCGCATGTATTCTCAGCCCAAAAATATAAAGGGTAAAAAGGCAAATGAAACTCACCATAGTGTATTTCGTAGTAAAAATACATATAACGTCATTGAACAAGTGCAAGGTTGGCCTCGGATTCACGAACCTAAATTAATTATATATATTTATGTGTTGGTCAATATTTGTCTAACAAATTAGGTCAAGTCATAGTGTATCACAATCCTAATGCTCGAGAATAATATGTAAAGGTCAACAAAAGTCAATTTGACTCAAAATAATTTCCAAAATCTATACATGATTAATATATAGTTTAAATATCGTCGTTTTATATTTTTAAAAGATTTATTAGAGTAAATAATATAATTCATTTATTAATAAATAAAATTTTATATTAAAATTTATATAATAAAATATACTTTTATATATATTAAGTAATAAAATTTATAGAGTTCATTTAATATCATAAAGATAATATGATAGGTATTATTAAAGTAATTTTATTACACGTAGTAAAATATGTTTGTATCACATATTTATTTGATAAAATAATATCTATAATAATAGTAAGTAAAAGTTATATTATTTTGTAATAATAATAATAATTATTATTATTCTATTAATAAAAATATCAATATTTATAATTACTAAAAATGACATTATGATAAAATGATAATTCTAATTATGATAACTTTAATATTTACTATACTTTTTAATATTAGCTTTAAAATAATAATTCTATTTAAAATGATATTAATAATGATATTTTAAAATAACAATGACATTTCTATTAAAATGATAATTTTTGTTAAAATGATAGTTTTTAATACTAACGATACTTTTAATAATAATAGTAATGATAAAAATAATAAGAACGATAATTTTATCTAAATCAATATCTTATAATATTTTAATTTCATCATGATACTCATACTCATTATTTCCTAATCGTTTCGTTTAATAGCTTTTAATCGTCTTTTATATCATGTTCATAATAATGATAATAATAGTAATCAAAATAATTAGGTGTTACTAATATTAGTTTTAACTACAATAATACTAATAATGATAATTACTATGATATTATTAACGATAATACTAATAACTATTTTAATGATAATAATTAATAATAATAATAATAATAACAATAACAATAACCATTTTTAAATAATGATATATATATATATATAATATTAATAATGATAATAATAATAATAATAATAATAATAATAATAATAATTAGATAATAATAATAATAATACTAATTATAACTTTAACGATAATAACGATAGTAATAATAATAAAAATAACAATTTTTAATGATAATTCGTTTTATTGATAATGATAATAGTAATAATAATAATATAAAACTAGAACGACGATAATAACGACGATAATAATAATCATTTTTAATAATAATAAAAAATTCAATTGACTATAACTTCAAATCCGTTCATCGAAACCATTCGATATCTAAATGAAAAGTTCTTAATTTTTCGCTAGCTTTCCAATGACATGCATATCTTATACCTTATCTCAACTGCATACGTAACTAATTCAGGATTCAACATATCCTATCTAATGGCAATATCAAAAGTACAAGCATGCATAATCCTATATTCTCGAGCACTAGTCAGGGATACACTATTAATATATAAAAATTAAATTATGAGTACTCACGTATCAATATTGAGATTCAATATTGCAGGAAAAGTACGTAGACACAACGGAGATGATAAACACTAGTTTGACTTACGAGCAATACTTCCGAACCATACCCATAACCTCTATAGCTATAACCCATAATTTCCTTAGCTCTATCCCGCTCGAAAAACAATTTCAAAATCACTCAGACAGTACTCCGTCGTAATATTTTATGTATACTAATAATATCTTGAAATAATACGGAGTAAATATATATATGTAAATCGATTGAGAGAGTTTAGAAAAAATATTTTCAAGTTTCTATGAAATAATGAAACCTATTGACTTATATTTATAATAGATTTTTGAATTATTAAAGTGAATTATTAAAGTATGAATTATTAAAGTGAATTATTAAAGTATGTATTATTAAAGTGAATTATTAAAGTATGAATTATTAAAGTGAATTATTAAAGTATGAATTATTAAAGTGAATTATTAAAGTTAAAGTAAAGTAAAAATAAAGTAAATGTAAAGTTTAAGTATAGTAAAAGTATAAAACTATGTACGTATAATACGCGTATAAATATATATAATATTAATTTAAATTGTTATATATACTTAATAAAATAAAATATAAATATCGTTATCTTTATCATACTGGTTAAATAATGAGTTGTCAAAAGTAATTCTAGATATTTATAAAAGTTATATACATTTTAATAATAAAGTTCTTTTTAAACTGAAAACGTTTTTGTACGTTTAAAACTAAATCAAATAAATATGATAATTTTGTTTTCCAAAACTAAATATATTTAAGAATTATTTTGTTTAAAGGTTAAAATAATGGAAATTGTTATATCATAAAACGTTTTAGAAAAGTAGAATCATATATATTCATAATAGGTTTCAAGTTTTTAAATTACAGTCTGTTGGTGAAGCATGAGATAAAGTCCAAAGGTTAAATAAACGTATGAAATCATCTTAATGAAAAATGTTGAGTTACTTAACTTGTCGATATCCAACATCTAAGTTATTTACACTCCACGTTCTTACTTATAAATCACTTTACCATTTTCCGAATGTTGTCAAAAAGAATAGATTTCTTAAATCACAGTGAACCTCATAACATAGACCCGTAATCATATCACAATGTATCTGATAAATCAGTCATTTGATATTATCTTCTAATTCCGTTGATAACTATTAGAATATATTTTGAAACAAATATGTTTATATAAAGTATTATACACCTAATACTTTGTTAATGTTTTCAAGTTATAATATATACACATATACATATATAATCATGTTCGTTCAATTTAATGGTTCGTGAATCGTTGGAACTTGGTCGAGGTTTAAATGAATGTATGGACACAGTTTAAAATTCTTGAGATTCAACTTAACAAACTTTGCTTATCGTGTCAGAATAATATAAAGATAAAGTTTAAATTTGGTTGGAAATTTCCGGGTTATCACATGCGACCTCCAGTTAAAAGTAAAGCGGCAATTCCACTGGATGCAACATTGATCACTATGTCACTACGAGACCAAATAGCAGCAGCAAGTGTTTTCCACATAAATGTCTTTCCTGTTCCACCGTAACCATATAGGAAAAATACTCCACCATCTTTATCGACTGCATCCACGATGGTATCATATACATGAATCTGTTCATAGTAGATTTCAAGTTTTGATGTTCTGCTTTAAGGGCATCAATATCATAAGAAATCTCATCTTGAATGAGCATGTTACAGGATGATTGTATGAATTCTAAATCTGGAAAAGGCATATTTGGTATGTTACGCAAGGTGTACCCTGCACTATTAAGTTCCTTTCCTATTCTGGCTAGAGCAATATTGTGTAGCACACGTTTAAATGTTTCTGGATCTGCATAAAGTTAACTTATTTAGTATTTTAAATCATTTTGAAAATATTTATATTTGAAAATTTCATGAATATTAATTATAAATGTAGCATACCGTTAGACCTTAAACGCTCTGGGCATTCTCGTGTCAAATCATCAGAAAGTAAATCGCACGTCTCATTCCAAACACGATCCGGAAAGGAAAGACTATCAGATGTAATCAATGAGACGAAATGTGAATGGACGAGTTTCCTGTAGACCAATGATGAACTTCTTTGATGGAAGCAATATATTCTTTATCATCGTTTAAACAAACACAAAAATAGGTCATCTAAATTTTTAACTTTTAATCCTAGTCATTCATTCATAAATTCTCACTTAATCTAAACCTTTAAAAAGGCCATGTAATGATTATGACCTCATAATCCCAAAGTTTAGCAATAATGAGACTAAAACATCCTTAAGATTATTGGAAAAAACACGGGATAATCAAAATTAGGGGTTCCCAAACATGAACTTCATTCACAACATCCAGAGAAAACAACCATAACTTTCCCCTAAAATCCTCGACGCTACCAAGGTTGAACATGAGTGGAAAAGTTCATCAATATACTTACGATCATTGAAGTTGAACAATAATCAAGTCCACTACATTGTTGTGCTGCAAAGTTTATCAATATACTTACGATCATTGAAGATGAACAATATTTCAACAAAATTGACACCAGATCGAAAAAGAAAGAAAAATCAGTTTAGATCGATGATGATTGTTGATTGTATTACACAATTGAGGTTGTTAATGAATATCATCCAAATGAAATTCGTCCAGGTTTGTCTTTGTTATGAAATTATGTACTTTTATTTCAATTTATGCGATATGCAACTGAGATACTCCGTACAAAATTAGTTAGACCCTGGTTCAGCTAGCCACTAATTCAGATTTCTATAACGGGTTTAACGATTGTAGCTGTTGTGAATAAATAAAATAATATGATATGTGGGCCAGGTATTTGATAGAATGTATGATCGAATTTTATAAAATTCATTATTGATTTTTTGATAAAATAAGTTCTTTATCTATAAACACAATATAACCCATGATGTGGAATTTCAGGTAGAAGAAGCGAATCAATGCCTCTGATATGTTAAAAATGCAGGTAGAATGAACCTGATCGTTTTGCCACATATTATTGTCAGAACCATTTCAATTTGTATATATTCATAGTGGAGGTGGTTTTTTTCACCCACTACTATTGAATCTCTCAAACTTGGACTGGTTTTCATCTAACGAGCTTCTGGTAATGCATATGAAAAGCTAGAAAGGAAGTCAGTCAAATGGATAAAGTTGTTAAAAGTGTATTATTGTGCATAAGACCCTCTAAATCATGTATCAAAAGAGATTAGGTTATCAAAAACGTTCTGGAACCTCTCCTAACCCATTCCGAGCCTAACAAAAGGTACCTACTTTGATCCGTTAGATAAATATTCCCGACCTGCCCATTTTACAATTCAACTTTTTAGGTATGTGTTAGGAGCTTTTTTCAAATTCACATCATGAAACAATTTAATTTATTTGTTGTACTACCAAATTACTCAAAACTTATTATGGTTTAGGCTTGGACTAAAGAAAGAAGTGGCCTATTATAGTTTATTAATCATAACTTTTTATTGAAAGATACAACGATACATGTATATATTGTGTTTGTGACATGTCAGGAGGAACTTCAAACGACACTAATATCGTTCATTATGTTATTATCGATTCATGTACTCAAACAACTGCAGAGGTGGTGGTTCCTGTACCAAAAAAAAGCGGAAGAAAATGTCGAGTTTACCATTGAGAAGAAGTAGTGGCTCCTACATAATGCTCATTTGGAGATCAAAATGAAAGAAAATATGCAACGCTATTTACACTCATTACATGTGTTTTTCGCAAAAGACCGCTTAAGTAGTAAAATGCATATCAACATAGATTAATGAATAAAGACTATTTACATCATTTCATGTGTTTGATTTTTAGTAACACTATCAAGGATTGGATCACGGTAGAAAAGGAATCAAGTTCAAGCACAAAGACAACTACTTTCATCGTCATATTTGATCATCAGTACAATGTGAAAAGGTGCATTTAATTTTGTAAGTGAAACTAACTTCACTCATCTTACATTTCTCTAGATATATAGAGGTGTGATAATAGGTGGGTTGGTAACAAGTTAAGATGGGTACTTATGAGCAGGTTGAATTGGGTGGGTCAACTTCGGTTTACCTGAAACAGCTTTTAATGTACCTTTTCTGAATAATTGCATAGGATAAATATATGGATTATATAATCACAATAACAAATAGATCTAAATAAAGTGATTTAAGAGGTCATATGCGTAAAATGTAAATAATAGGTGGTTGTCGACCCGTTAGATTTTTTTGGCTCATTTGACCCATTAAAGATGGAACATAACACGAATGTAAGGAAGATTGATCGAGATCACCACCTTTTACGTTTCTCTTTAATTTTATAAATTATTTATTTATTTATTTTTGCACTAACAAGTTAAACATTAGATCAGTTGAGTTTTATCCAATTTTCCTTGAAGTGTAAAGTAATTTACTTACACACCTATGGGTAAAAGAATGAGTGGCTAAAGGTCTGCTGTCTCACTGAATCTCCATGATGGTTATTATAGGTCCTACCATTGGAAACCTACTTGCTAGATGTTCTAACATTACAACTTAAGTGAAGTATTGGGTGTTATTGATTGCGTCATACGTGATGCTCAATGGAATGGCTTATTATGCTGAGTTTCTTTAACTCTGTGAAACTATTATATATGTTATATTAAATTTTATGTTTAATTCTTTTATCTTGTGAATGTGTGATAAAAATCGTAATGTCTAAATCTAGCTATGTGATTCCACATTTGAAAAGTCCTCAGCACTTTTATTTTTGAATCTATATACGAGGCATGAGCACATGTCATTTGCTCCTACCTATAAAAGTTATTATCATGTTCCTATTGTAATTCTTGATTAGTAGAAATTATAAATTATTTGTCTTATATGTATACCTAATTAAATTTTATCATAACACTTTTCTGTGCATAATTTTAGGAATTCACGCATCCTAATCATCAATTTTAAACAACAAAATGTATCAGTTCAGGTGAATCCATCCCATACTTCTGTAAGCCTATACCAGTTATCAATTTTCACCAGTATTTGTTAGCTGATATATCTCATGCCTATGTATTGTTAGCCCATTACTATAAGGGCCCATTTATCTTTACTTGTCCATTAAGTTGTCTAGGTTATTTATTTATGTGTGCTATACAACAATAATATCACAATTTCCCTTCTCTTTCTCATCTCTAACATGGTATCAGAAGTATACTACCGTCGCTTCCGTCATTCAAATCAACACCGTCACTATTAATTCTTTTACTTATTAAATTCGTTTTCTTCTTTTTTCTAATATATTCGTTTACTTTTTGCATCACCAAAACCAATTACAAATAAGGAATTCAATTCCTATTTCTCTTATCCCCTGGTTACCGACTTCCAACACCAATCAATAAAGTAATATTAATATATTTTGTGGGCTAGTAGATAATCAATTGGTTATTCATATTTTAAGTAGGTTTCAGTCTTCAATAAATGGCTACAAAATACGATATGTTCTCCACAAATAGTCGATTACAGCACAATCGAAACTCATCATCTTCATCCTCGTGGACGGCGCGTACTGGAAATCACAACCAGCAAAATAGACTTTCAAAAGCCCAACTTCTCAAGATAATCGAAGCCCAACAAAACTTAATGGCTCAATATGGGCTCACGCAGTCACTTTTGGCCTAACAAGGAAATCTAGCCCAAGTAAATAATATTGCAGGTGCATGCTCAAACAATTTTAAGTCTACTCCATACTGTAACTATATGTCGCAGCCTACTGGACCATCACAAAATGAGTTGCAATATTTTAGGCCACTACATTTATTCAATTCAGAGTATCAAATTAATTCTGGGCAGCAACAACAATTCACAGAAGGACTACGAATGCATCTGAATTCTCAAGCAAACCCCCAACATGCTTTCAACACCCTTAACTTGCAAAATTGTAGAGGTACAAGTTGGAACATGGACACAGGTGCTTCCACCCATCTTACATCTAGCATTAATAATTTGAGTACAATTTTTAATTATTGCATGTACCCTTCGGTTGTCGTTGGCGACGGGAACACCATTCCCGTCACTAACACTGGTCATTGCGTGTTGCCTAATACCCACCAACCACTTTACCTTTCTAACGTACTTGTAACAACTAACATTGTAAAAAATCTTATTTCTGTTCGTCGTTTTGCCCGTGATAATAAAGTGTCTGTTTGTTTTGACGAGTTTGTTTTTTCTGTCAAAGACTACTTGACTAACCACCTGCTCCTTCGATGTGATAGCTCCGAAGATCTCTACCCGTTCACACCCCAGTCATCTACTCATGTTCAACATGCTCTCCTCACTACCTCCACTACCTGGCATCAACGTCTCGGACATCCCAGCATTAAATCTTTTCGTCGTCTTGTTTCTAATAATTTCATAACTTGTAATAAAACGAAGCCTCCCGAGTTCTATCATGCATGCCAACTTGGTAAACATGTGAGACTTCCGTTCAGTAGTTTTAGTTCGCATGTTACTTCTGCATTTGATATTATTCATTCTGATTTATGGACTTCTCCAGTTTTAAGTCTTAGTGGTTTTAAATACTATGTTATTTTCTTGGATCATCATTCACATTATCTATGGGTGTTTCCATTACGCAATAAATCTGAAGTATTCAATATATTTGTACAATATCGTGCATTCATTAAAACACAATTTAACACTGAAATTAAAGCTTTCCAGTGTGATCAAGGGGGAGAATTTGATAACACCCCTTTTCACCAATTGTTCCAATCAAATGGTATTCAACTTCGACTATCTTGCACCCAAACTTCCCAACAAAACGGAAAATCTTAAATAATGATCCACACCATAAATAACGTAATCCGCACCCTCCTATTTCAAGCAAACCTACCTCCAAATTTCTGGACAGAGGCTCTACACATGGCAGCTTACCTTCTAAATCTTCTTCCATCTTCCGCCATTAACTACGATATCCCACACATACGACTCTACAAAAATCCACCCAACTATTTCACACTACGTGTCTTCGGTTGCCTTTGTTACCCTCATCTTAACACAACCAACAAAATCGCTCCCCGCTCTACTCCATGCATCTTCCTTGGATACCCATCCAATCATCGAGGCTATCGATGCCTTGATCTCTCCACCAACAAAGTTATATTATCACGCCACGTTACCTTTCATGAAGACGTTTCATGAAGATTCGTTTCCATAAAGTTCCTCGTTATCCTCGTCTACTCCTACCACCACTACCACTTCCTATGACTTCCTAGATCCTCCACCTAACTTGTTCTCTTGAAGCTTTGCTGAAAATAACACTCCCTCATCACTACCTACCTCCGATCACACAACATCACCCTTACCCGAAAATCCCACACCTCTCACACCTCCAACTCCACCCTCACCACCGCCGCAACTACCTGATATCCCAGCAAATCCACCAAATCCAACCACCACTAACACTTCCTCCACTCATCCTATGGTCACCCGTCACCGCCTTGGCACCACTAAACCCGTACAATGTCTAAATCTTCATGTGTCCACCACCTCTCCCATTCCTACCTCTTACTCTAACGCGTTTAAAGACCCTAACTGGAAACACGCTATGACCGAAGAGTATAATGCTTTAATTAAAAATGGTACTTCGACTCTTGTGCCCCGCCCTTCGGACACGAACATAGTTCGCTCCATGTGGTTGTTTAAGCACAAATTTAATGCTGATGGGACTTTGAGCAGGTATAAGGCTCGACTAGTTGCGAATGGTTGTAGCCAGCAGGTTGGTATTGATTGTGATGAGATGTTTAGCCCGGTTGTTAAACCGGCTACCATTCGGACTGTTCTCAGTCTTGCCATTTCTCGACAATGGCCCGTTCACCAGCTAGATGTCAAGAATGCCTTTCTTCATGGTCATCTTTCTGAGACTGTCTATATGCATCAGCCTCCAGATTTTCGTGACCCTTCTCGACCAGATCATGTGTGTCTCCTTCAGAAATCGCTCTACAGATTGAAGCAGGCTCCACGCGCATGGTACCAGCGATTCGCAGGCTATGCTCAGAGTGTCGGTTTTCAGCAAAGCTGATGCGACACTTCATTATTTATTTATCGACAGGGTACCGATACTGCATATCTCTTATTATATGTGGACGATATTATTCTGACTGCCTCATCGACAGAGCTTCTTCAGCGGGTTATTGCCTCTCTACATCGGGAGTTCTCCATGACCGATCTTGGCCCGTTGAACTATTTCTTAGGTATATCAGTTACTCGTACCTCTTCGAGAATGTTTCTATCTCAGAAAAAGTACGCTAACGAGATTCTAGAGTGCGCATATATGACGGGGTGTCTCCCGAGCATAACCCCGGTCGAAACCAGCTCCAAGCTTAGTACATCAGGTCCACCGATTGCTAATCCGACATTGTATCGTAGCCTCACCGGGTCTCTTCAGTACCTCACTTTCAAGAGACCAGACATTGCTTACGCAGTACAGCAAATATGCTTATTCATGCATGACCCACGAGAGAAGCATTTTTCCGCACTTAAGCGGATTCTTCGGTATATTTAGGGTATACTTTATCTCGGCCTACAGCTCTTTGAATCATCTACCACATCTCTGATAGCCTACTCAGATGTTGACTGGGCTGGATGCCTCAGTACTCGCCGATCAACCTTAGGTTATTGTGTATTTTTGGGTAATAACCTTCTGTCGTGGTCCTCAAAACGACAGTTGACGCCATCTCGCTCCAGTGCCGAAGCAGAGTACCGGGGGGTTGCGAATGCTGTTGCCGAGACATGCTGGCTTCGCAATCTACTTCGCGAGCTTCATTGTCCTTTGTTTTCCGCCACTATTGTGTATTGTGATAATGTGAGTGCATTATACATGTCAGGTAACCCCATTCAGCACCAGCGCACGAAACACATAGAGATTGATATTCATTTCGTGCGGGATCTAGTGACGCAAGTACATGTACGCGTTCTTCATGTTCCATCGCGATATCAGTATGCCGACATCTTCAACAAAGGCCTTCCTACTGTTCTTTTTGATGAGTTCAGGACCAGTTTGAGCGTCCGTAATGCTCCCGCTCCAACTGCGGGGGGATGTTAGCTGATATATCTCATGCCCATGTATTGTTAGCCCATTACTATAAGGACCCATTTATCTTTACTTGTCCATTAAGTTGTCTAGGCTATTTTTGTATGTGTGCTGGAACACGGAGGAGATATACAAAAATAATATCACAATTTCCCTTCTCTCTCTCATCTCTAACAGTATTGACTATTTATCCATCTTTGTTATCCCAAGTAGGTAGTATACCACCCCTACATTTGTGAATGTTTTACCAGTGATTCACCTTTCTTAGTGATTTAAACAGGTGACTGAGGAGAGCCTTTCAACAAAGTTCATTGATAGACAACTACGTAGAGCTATATCTAAGTAAGAAATGTTGGATCTCTTGGCATTTGGGGATGATGAAATCATAAGTTCCTTATCCAACACCAAGTTAGTAGCAATGTAGCATCTTACGAACTTCTGGTGAAGTCGGATACTACTCTGAAACAAGAGAAACCTCTTCCTCATGCAACTGTGTCTCAAAAGTACTCGATCAGTCAACATCATCCAAGGTAAATTATTGTATATTCGTACAATATTTAGGATGATGCTTCTTATTTTTCATTTGTCATTTTAGAGTAGAATAAACCTGAAAACTATAATACTATGTGTTGATTGAGATTTGATTGAGTAAGTGAGTCTAGTTAATTGGCATTTTATTTATCTGCCATTTTGTTCGATTTTCATCAAATACTTCATTCAGCACCACATAATAAATCTCTTTAATTTAATTAACCTTCCTATATTTATATTAATTATGTTTCATGTCTTTGTTGAAAGTAGCACATATATTCTCGCTAAAGAAGTATAATTTGTATCGTAGAATACACGTAAGCACATTTTGTGCTATTACAGTGAAATTCACTATCTTACAAGCCATTCTCAAGGTCATTGCAAAAGTCTAATAAGAAGAAGCCAACCATAAAGTCTATAGTTTTCATCTATCTCATTGTACTGTTCCCTTATTTATATTGATAATACAACAACAACAAAACCCAATACCACATATTTTGAGACGACCCGTCCTAATCCATAAGGACGAATACAATAACATACGATTACATCGCGAGGTATTTGACCTCTATATGATACAATTTACAAACATTGCATTCATTTTTAAAAGACAACCTTTCATTTCATCGAAAGTTGACATGCATGTATACCATTTCATAATATCCAACTTATAAATGACCTAATCTGTCATTTACTTAATAATAATCTCTATTGAACTCAATGACTTGAATGCAACGTCTTTTGAAATATGCCATGAATGATTCCAAGTAATATCTTTAAAATGAGCAAATACACAGCGGAAGATTTCCTTAATA
This sequence comes from Rutidosis leptorrhynchoides, assembly GCF_046630445.1. Lineage (NCBI taxonomy): Eukaryota > Viridiplantae > Streptophyta > Magnoliopsida > Asterales > Asteraceae > Rutidosis > Rutidosis leptorrhynchoides. The sequence continues at coordinate 41,510,269 of NC_092336.1, forward strand.
CCTGAGAATAAACATGCTTTAAAGTGTCAACCAAAAGGTTGGTGAGTTCATTAGTTTATCGTAATCAATCATTTCCATAATTTTAATAGACCACTAGATTTCCTTTATTCAATAATCATACACTCACAAGTGTTTAAAAGTCATTCATATGGATTGAACACCTGGTAACCGACATTAACATAATGCATATAGATTATCCCCAAAATAGAAATCCATCTGTATTAATAACTCGAAGTACTAAAGCATACCATTTTTCAGTATGGGGGGTGTTAGTGCCCGTAGATCTACCTTTAGGATTCGCGTCAATTAGGGTGTCTGTTCCCTAATTCTTAGGCTACCAAGCTAAAAGAGTGATATTCGATTCGATAATCCAACCATAGAATGTAATTTCGATTACTTGTGTCTATTTCGTAAAACATTTATAAAAGCAGCGCATGTATTCTCAGTCCCAAAAATATATATTGCAAAAGTATTTAAAAAGGGAGCAAATGAAACTCACAATACTGTATTTCGTAGTAAAAATACATATGACGACATTGAACAAGTGCAAGGTTGGCCTCGGATTCACGAACCTATATTAAGTACCTATATATTTATATGTTGGTCAATATTTGTTTAACAATTTAGGTCAAATCATAGTGTATCACAATCCTAATGCTCGAGACTAATATGTAAAAGTCAAAAAAAGTCAATCTGACTAAAAATGATTTCTAAAATTTATACGTGTTTAATATATAACTTAAATATAGTTTTTTTTATATATATTTAAATATATTTATCAGATTTTATTAAAGTAAATAATAAAGGTCATTTATTAATAAACATTTATATTAAAATATATATATGATAAAAATATACTTTTATATATCTTGAGTAATAAAATTTATGAAGTTTACTTAATATCATAAAATATAGTGGTATGTATTATTAATGTAATTATATTACGTGTGGTAAAACTATCTTTGTATCATATATCTATTTGATAAAATAATATTATTAATAATAATAATAATAAGTAAAAGTTGTATTATTTTGTATTAATAATAATAGTAATTATTCTAATAATAATAATAATAATAATAATAATAATAATATTTATATTTACTAATGATTGATATTAATTATGATAAAATGATTAATCTAATCACGATAACAATAACAATAACAATACTTTTTAATATTAACTGAATTAATAATATTTTTATATAAAAATAATAATTCTATTCAATATGATATTTCTATTAAAAATGATAATTTTAATAAAAATGATAGTTTTAATATTAATAATACTTTTAATAATATTAATAATGATAAAAAATAATGCAAACGATATTTTTATCTAAATCAATATCTTATAATATTTTAATTTCATCATGATACTTATACTCATTATTTCCTAATCGATTTGTTTAATAACTTTTGGTCATCTTTTATATCACGTTCATAATAATGGTAATAAGAGCAATCAAAATAATTAGATGATACTAATATTAGTTTTAATGATAATGATACTAATAAGTATTATAATAATATTAATGATAATACTAATAATTATAATAATAATGATAATATTAATAATTTTTAATGGTAATAACAATAATAATAGTAATGACAATAACAATTTTTAATAATAATACTTATATTAATAATGATAATATTAATAATAATAATAATAATAATAATAATAATAATAATAATAATAATAATAATAATTACTAGATAATAATAATAACGACGATAATAACGTCGATAGTAATAATAATCATTTTAATAATAATACTACAATTCAGTTGACTATAACTTCTAATCCGTTCATCGAAACCATTCGATATCTAAATGAAAAGTTATTGATTTTTCGTCAGCTTTCCAACGACATGCATATCATATACCTTATCCTAGTAGCTTATGTATCTAATTCAAGATTCAACATAACCTATCTAACGACAATATCAAGCGTACAAGCATGCATAATCCTATATACTCGAGCACTAGTCAGGGATACACTATTAATATATAAAAGTTAAGTTATGAGTGCTCACGTATCAATATTGAGATTCAATATTGCAGCAAAAATGTAGACGCAACGGAGATGATAAACACTAGGTTGACCTCACGAGCATACCCTCGAACATTACTCATAACCTCTAAAGCAATAACCCATAATTTCCATAGCCCTATCCCGCTCATAAAATCCGTTTTGAAAACACGCGAGCAGAACCTCGTCGTAGTATTTTATGTATAATACTAATAATATCACTCCTAATACTACTAATACTAATAATAATAAGATTAATATTAATAATCTTAATATTAATAATAATAATTAATAATATACATAATAATAATAGCATAAGTATATTACAGAGAGATAGATGGATGATGATTTATGTGTGTGTGCGTACAGAATGAACTCGATCGAAATTTAAGGACTTGGCCTCACCTCACTAGCCATGCGATCGCATGGTTTATGTGCTTTAGGGCCATGCAATCACATGGTCTCCTTGGCTAGTTCATGATCCCCCAATTAAAACTGCCGACACTTGTTTTTAATTATATAATATATATATTAATATATATTTAATCTAGGTAGATATTTATATAATATATTATATTAACGAGCATGGTAAAAATTTAATTTTTATTCTAATGACATGGACGTTGTCACTCGACTCGTGTCCTGATTCCGGTTTCTCGAACGGCTTTTCGTACACTCAGAAAACTAGTTCTTTATGTTACGCGACGTGTACCTATTATCAATAACTAGACTTAATCATCTATAATCTATATTACCCAAAGTATACTCTCTTCATCTGAGTGTTGTGGTCATTTGCTTCTATAAATCAATGTTTCGTTGTTTATTAAAATACGTTTACTAATATCAAAATGTTTTATATTTAATTTATACATTAACGCATTGTAAAATATATATATATATATATATATATATATATATATATATATATATATATATATATATATATATATATATATATATTCTTATTAAAAAATATATAATTTTGTATATCTTATATATAATTGAAATATCTATCTAATTATATTTCAAATTTCAAAATGTGTAAATAATAGAAAATATTATGTCGTATCATGTTTACGTTTTTGAAACAATATATATATATATATATATATATATATATATATATATAAAATTTATGATACAAAGCTTTAATTAAGTTCTTTAAAACTTATGAACAAATTATCTTATAAAACGTTTTACTAATAATGTTCTTTTAAACAAATTTTTTTTTTTGTATGTTTGAAACAATATTAAATAAATATGAAACCTTTGTTTTCTAAAAACTAAATATATTTAAGAATCATTTTACTAAAAAGTTTATAATAGAAAAAGTTGTTATATCGTAAAACGTTTTAGAAAAGTAAGATTAAATATACTCTTAATAGGTTTCAAGTTTTTAAATTAACATTTGTTGATGAAACGTGATATAAAATCCAAAGGTTAAATAAACATATAAAATCATCTTAACGTAAAATGTCGATATCCAACGTCTAAGTTATTTACACTCCACGTTCCAACTTTAAGATGAAAGTTAAAATTGTTATCTTATTAAAATCACAAGGAAAATGTTGTAAAGCATAAATTGAAAATCAAATAGGAATCTCCACTAACTCTTGTCTAGTTCCCGTTAATTGATACTTTTGTTCTTACTTGCAATTCACTTAACCAATTATTCCGAATACCGTTAAAAGGAAAAGATTCCTAAATCAAAGTGGACCTCTTAACAGAGACTCGTAATCATAATTCAATGTATCTGATAATTCAATCATTGGATATTATCTTCTAGTTCCATCAATAAACATATTAAAACAAAAACGTTCATGTAAAATTTTATACGTTTAATACTTTATTAACGTTTTCCAATTTATATAACTATATATTATAATACATATCTATACACTTAATAGTTCGTGAATCGTCGAGCATAGTCAATGGGTAATTGAATACATAAACATAGTTCAAAGTTTTTGAGATTCCATCATTACAGATTTTGCTTATCGTGTCGGAATATTATAAAGATAAAGTTTAAATTTGGTCAAAAATTTCCGGGTTGTCACAGTACCTACCCGTTAAAGAAATTTCGTCCCCAAAATTTGATCGAGGTTGCCATGGATAACAATAAGGATGTTTTCTTGGCTTATATGAATTGGAATTTAGAGTTTTATCAACAATGAACAATATGGATAAAATAATTTGTTTACGTGGAGAATACGAGTGAAGTCATCACAAAAGAGTGAAATGAGTAAATGCATATTTGACTTAACCAGTGACGTAGTCATAGTTGATTTCCGGTATTCAAGGGATTCTAGAGGAAATCTTCGTAATAAGATTTGGTTCTTCGGTAATTAAGAAAATTAGGATCTTCTTTGGTTAAATGCGATAATCTATCTCGATTGCTCTATCTGACATTTCACTATAAATCCACCCCTTTGTTTCCTTTCAACTCACACCTTCTATTCTTTCTCCCTCAACTCATATTTAAAAGTATTCGTCAATATGCTTCATCCAGTTCTGATTCTTTATATACTCTTAACTTTTATATCTGCCATTCTTCTTTTTCATCTACCACCGGAGGATTTTATTTACTTTTACTATTACCTTGGGGTTATAGTAATTTTAATTCTCCCGTGCCTTTACGTTGCAATACGTATTGATATGCACGGTTTGTAATTTATGTGTTGTTGTCGAGCTTTATATTTTCTTTTATATTCAAGAGTTCCATACTTTTGCCTCCTCTTCCCGACTTTAAGTCAAGCGAATAATGGTCCAGAATTCGTAGGTATAGATTTTTAAATGAACATAGTTAATGTTCTAAGAAATGAATTGTAATGGCAAGATCTTGATTTGTCAAATTACCAGAATATTCGGAAAAAATTGAATCATCAAGAAAAATATTTTCTTGATATGTTTAGGGGTTAAGTAGAATACAAGAGTCGTGTAACATGGCACATGATGACGTTATGATATGTGAATCATCACGTTCCATTTAGAAACTCAGCATGACTCACTGTAATATAATCACATTGATCAAGTGTCATTATATTATACTAACTCATGCTTCAGTTCCCAACACTACTTCAAAAAACATTCTTATTTTAAACTCAAAGGTTTCAGAATTTAGAAACTAAAATAGTTTCTTTTATGATATAATACAGATAACGCGAAAAGGTAGATGATTTCAGATAAGAATGGTTATGAAAATATCTTCAGAAATATGGAGGATATTTATAATGGACGATACGATGATATCTTTGAATATTTAAGATAAGAGGATGATGAAGAATATTTTTTGTAAGGGTTTAGAGTCAGGAGCAAGATATTCGATAATAATTTCGGCAGACAGTGAATCATTTGGATTCTTTGAAGGTAGATTTCGTCCTTGTGATTTATCCATAGCCTCCTTCATGGTTTGCTCAATCCGTTTTCCAGTTCTAAACTTTCTCTCTTTCCGAGCTTTGCCAACATACTATTCTTTATTATCAAACTTTTGACTGTTAAGGTCGTTTACAGTTTTTGCTGCTTCATCAGCATTTTTAAAATTTTGAGAACTAGTTCGCAGTCTATGATGTTTTTCAGAAACTTCACATTCAAGGTATGTAAGTGTTGGAGATAGACGTTATATAACTATTGAGGTGAAAACGCCGTGAGATTCGAGATTGATGATTGATGATTTTTGATAGTTGATATGACAATTATGGTTACAGGATGCATATGAGTAGATGATGGGGTTTCAATGAGTGCATATAATGATTTTTCAGAGAGACTTACGCCAAAGGGTAACGAAATTGCTGGTACATCTGCAGGTAATGTCGTGGAATATAAAAGGTTCTTCAGTAACAAAAGGGTAATCGTATATATCAGGATTATAATAAGACTGTTTCACTGAAAAGTCAAAGTTGACTTAATGGAGCTGTGACAAAAACTGGCTAATTTGAAAAGAAATCACAAAGTTATTTTTGCTAATAAATGCCAAAGGGCATGACACAGATACGTGTTAAACTATGACTTTGGTTTCGAGAGTTTTTTAGGTGCATGACTGTGGGTAACATGTGGTTGGGTCATCATCTCGATTGTTCATTATTTGATGTGTCTTCAGGAATTTTGAAGGGTTTGAACACAGATTGTAATCGTTAATATACATATGATGTTCTAGCATAGTTTTGAAGTCAAAGTATATCTTTGAAAGATGTAAGGATCTAAGAGTGATGATTTTGGTTATATCTTGAGTTGAATTCTGAGATTTCAAAATCAGAATACGTAATTAGATTTTGAATGAGTATGGTTGTTTTGATTTCTATAAAAGAATGTATATTGTTGTGGAAGTAGTGAGTATAGTTGGTGATTGCTGAATCAGATTCGAAGAATGTAATATATTAATTGTAAATTTATATATATCTCTCGGGTATTACCTACCCGTTAAATTTTTTTTTTTCACAATTAATATTTTATACAAAATAATTTTATTACAGTCTTTATGAAAATATATGTGTATATTTTCTTCAGATGTAACATAGATTTAATGAGTTAATATTAAATTAAACTCATTTGATTTACAGTTGAAACTAGAATTGAATAATCCCTAAAACTTTAGAAATTACATAACTTTTACGGAGTATTTTCTTCAATGATATTGAAATTATGAATCAATACTTCGTTATTTGTTGATGCATGATGTTGGTATTCGTGGAATTCTTGTAAACTTCACAAGGTACGAATGATGTTATTTGAAAAGTTTCGAGTACATCGATGATGAAAGTGTAAAATCAAACATATATTTGAATAATACACTTGATTTATTATGAAATAGAATTTATTGAATTGAGACAGAGATTGTAGTTAACGATGGTTAAATTGCGGATGAAGGATGTACATCATTGCATATTAGTAATAAGAATTAACCGAGTAGTAAAGATTCACACATAATAGCTTAGTACGGAAAGATTTATTATGGTTTAAAAATTTATATATATATAAGGTATACATATAAATCCTTCAGTGGAAATAAGTTAATACTTCATAACTCGTAATTTTGATATACCTATTGATGATTGTGTTGTCGATATCGTTGGTGGTTATGTTATTAATGGAGCTTGTAGTGTTACAGTTGTTGTTGGTGTTGATAATACTGACGGTGATGCTGGCGGTACTGTTGATGCTGCTGGTAAACAAGTCTAGCTTGTAATTCGTGCACCACCCTTGTCAGGGTTTTTATTCTTCCCTGTATCATTTCTATCCATCCATTCATCTTGGTTTACGGCTATGATAAATAATCTCTAATACTTTAGAGATTACATAATCACCGTAGAATATTTCTCCGATGAAGTTATGAATCAATACTTCATCGTTTGTTGTTGTTGGTACTCCTTGGTATCTATGATGTGTGTGACGTTGATGCTCGAGGTACCGATTGTGATGTTAAAGTGTGGGATGCGGATGTTGCTGTTGGTGGTGGTGATGGTACTGTTGTTGCCGATGCTGCTGCTGGTGCTTGTAACCTTTGCACCATATTCTCTAAAGCCACTACCCGAGCGCGAAGCTCGTTGACTTCTTCTATTACTCCGGGATGATTTGTGGTTCGGATGAGTGGGTGAATAAGATCTAGAATGTGAGATAATATATAATCGTGACGAGATACTCTGGAAATGAGAGAGAAAATGGTGTCTCGAATAGGTTCGCCGGTAAGTGCTTCAGGTTCATCGCCAAGAGGGAAATGTGGTGGATGGAAGGGATCACCTTCTTGTTGTCTCCAATGATTGAGGAGGCTACGAACCCATCCCCAATTCATCCGGAATAGATGATGACTGATTGGTTGATCCATTCCGGTCACACTGCTTTCAGAGCTCGAGTGAAACTCCATATCGGAATCTGAGGGACTTGAACTAGTGACGAATTCCATTTCGTACGATTGAATAAAGGATTTTTCGATATGAAATGATTTTTGACTATCGGTTGGTGTTCTAATTACATAGAATATCTATATATATAGAACAAAAGATTTCGTAGATTACGGAGGAATTTACGGAATATGTCAGGCAAAGTTTACAGTAACATATATGCTAAGATATGAATTAGCAGATACGCTAAGATATGAATTTTGTCTATACACTATTCATGCAATCAATGCAATAAGGTGTGTCTAGACTAAGAATGATAAGCAGGTAATTTCAGACAAGAAATGATAAGCAAAACTTTTGACATGCAGCTAAGGATGAAGTCCAGACTTACTAATGCATCCTAACATCTATCAGTTAGATACACTAATGCAAGACCTGGTTCGCTAAGACCACCGCTCTGATACCACATGAGATGACCCGTCCTAATCCATAAGGATGAATACAATAATGATTACATCGCGAGGTATTTGACCTCTATATGATACATTTTACAAATATTGCATTCATTTTTAAAAGACAACCTTTCATTTCATCGAAAGTTGACATGCATGTATACCATTTCACAATATCCAACTTATAAATGACCTAATCTGTCATTTACTTAATAATAATCTCTATTGAACTCAACGACTTGAATGCAACGTCTTTTGAAATATGCCATGAATGATTCCAAGTAATATCTTTAAAATGAGCAAATGCACAGTGGAAGATTTCCTTAATACTTGAGAATAAACATGCTTTAAAGTGTCAACCAAAAGGTTGGTGAGTTCATTAGTTTATCGTAATCAATCATTTCCATAATTTTAATAGACCACAAGATTTCCTTTATTCAATAATCATACACTCGCAAGTGTTTAAAAGTCATTCATATGGATTGAACACCTGGTAACCGACATTAACATAATGCATATAGAATATCCCCAAAACAGAAATCCATCTGTATTAATAACTCGAAGTACTAAAGCATACCATTTTCCTGTATGGGGTGTGTTAGTGCCCGTAGATCTACCTTTAGGATTCGCGTCAATTAGGGTGTCTGTTCCCTAATTCTTAGGCTACCAAGCTAATAATAATAATAATATTTATATTTACTAATGATGATATTAATTATGATAAAATGACAAATCTAATCATGATAACAATAACAATACTTTTTAATATTAACTGAATTAATAATATTTTTATATAAAAATAATAATTCTATTCAATATGATATTTCTATTAAAAATGATAATTTTAATAAAAATGATAGTTTTAATATTAATAATACTTTTAATAATATTAATAATGATAAAAAAATAATTCAAACGATATTTTTATCTAAATCAATATCTTACAATATTTTAATTTCATCATGATACTTATACTCATTATTTCCTAATCGATTTGTTTAATAACTTTTGGTCATCTTTTATATCGCGTTCATAATAATGGTAATAATAACAATCAAAATAATTAGATGATACTAATATTAGTTTTAATGATAATGATACTAATAAGTATTATAATAATATTAATGATAATACTAATAATTATAATAATAATGATAATATTAATAATTTTTAATGGTAATAACAATAATAATAGTAATGACAATAACAATTTTTAATAATAATACTTATATTAATAATGATAATATTAATAATAATAATAATAATAATAATAATAATAATAATAATAATAATAATAATAATAATAATAATAATAATAATAATAATAATAATAATAATTACTAGATAATAATAATAATAACGACTATAATAACGTCGATAGCAATAATAATCATTTTAACAATAATACTACAATTCAGTTAACTATAACTTCTAATCCGTTCATCGAAACCATTCGATATCTAAATGAAAAGTTATTGATTTTTCGTCAGCTTTCCAACGACATGCATATCATATATCTTATCCAAGTAGCATATGTATCTAATTCAAGATTCAACATAACCTATTTAACGACAATATCAAACGTACAAGCATGCATAATCCTATATACTCGAGCACTAGTCAGGGATACACTATTAATATATAAAAGTTAAGTTATGAGTTCTCACGTTTCAATATTGAGATTCAATATTGCAGGAAAAATGTAGATGCAACGGAGATGATAAACACTAGGTTGACCTCACGAGCATACCCTCAAACATTACCCATAACCTCCAAAGCTATAACCCATAATTTCCATATCCCTATCATGTGCAGTGACCCGAACTTTTCCATGTTTATATATATTAAATGAAATTAGTATATTTACATGATTAAATGTTTTCAACATGTTAAGTAATCAAACTTGTTAAGACTTGCTTATTTGAAATGTGCTTCATATAGACAACTGACCACCCAAGTTGACCGGCGATTCACGAACGTTAAAAATTTGTAAAAACTACATGATGATATATATATGGATATATATATGGTTAACATGAGATTATGATAAGTAAGTATCTCACTAAGTATATTAATAATGAGTGATATACATAAAAATGAGTTTATTGAATTAAGAAACTCGAAACGATATATATAACGATTATCGTTATAACAACGTCTTACTAAATACATATGAATCATATTAAGATATTGATACACTATGTTTAACATGATAAAATGATAATTAAGTATATCATTAAGTGTGTTAACAATGAACTACATATGTAAAACAAGACTACTAACTTAAGAATTTCGAAACGAGGCATATATGTAACGTTTATCGTTGTAACAACATTTAACTGTATATATATCATACTAAGATATATTAATATATCATAATATCATGATAATGTAATAATTTAACATCTCTTTAGATATAATAAATAATAGGTTAACAACATTTAACAAGATCGTTAACCTAAAGGTTTCAAAACAACATTTACATGTAACGACTAACGATGACTTAACGACTCAGTTAAAATGTATATACATGTAGTGTTTTAATATGTATTCATACACTTTTGAAAGACTTCAAGAAACTTATCAAAATACTTATACTTAACAAAAATGCTTACAATTACATCCTCGTTCAGTTTCATCAATAATTCTACTCGTATGCACCCGTATTCGTACTTGTACAATACACAACTTTTAGATGTATGTACTATTGGTATATACACTCCAATGATCAGCTCTTAGCAGCCCATATGAGTCACCTAACATATGTGAGAACCATAATTTTTAAACTAGCATGAAATATCTCATAAAATTACAAAAATATTAGTAATCATTCATGACTTATTTACATGTAAACAAAATTACACATCCTTTATATCTAATCCATATACCAACGACCAAAAACACCTACAAACACTTTCATTCTTCAATTTTATTCATCTAAGTGATCTCTATCAAGTTCTATCTTCAAGTTCTAATTGTTCTTCATAAATTCTACAAGTTCTAGTTTCATAAAATCAAGAATACTTTCAATTTTACTAGCTCACTTCCAATCTTGTAATGTGATCATCCAACCTCAAGAAATCCTTGTTGTTTACAGTAAGATATCATTCTAAATCAAGGTAATACTCATATACAAACTTTGATTCAATTCCTATAACTATAACTATCTTAATTCGAGTGATAATCTTACTTGAACTTGTTTTCGTGTCATGATTCTGCTTCAAGAACTTTCAAGCCATCCAAGATCCTTTGAAGATAGATTATTTCTTGTCACTTCTAGTAGGCTTACCTACTAAACTTGAGGTAGTAATGATGTTCATAACATCATTCGATTCATATATATATAAAACTACCTTATTCGAAGGTTTAAACTTGAAATCACTAGAACATAGTTTAGTTAATTCTAAACTTGTTCGCAAACAAAAGTTAATCCTTCTAACTTGACTTTTAAAATCAACTAAACACATGTTATATATCTATATGATATGCTAACTTAATGATTTAAAATCGAGAAACACGAAAAACACCGTAAAACCGGATATACGCCGTCGTAGTAACACCGCGGGCTGTTTTGGGTTAGTTAATTAAAAATTATGATAAACTTTTATTTAAAAGTTGTTCTTCTGGGAAAATGATTTTTCTTATGAACATGAAACTATATCCAAAAATCATGGTTAAACTCAGAGTAGAAGTATGTTTTTCAAAATGGTCATCTAGACGTCGTTCTTTCGACTGAAATGACTACCTTTACAAAAATGACTTGTAACCTGTATTTCTGACTATAAACTTATACTTTTTCTTTTTAGATTCATAAACTTAAGTTCAATATGAAACCATAGCAACTTGAAACACTCAAAACGGATTTAAAACGAAGAAGTTATGGGTAAAACAAGATTGGATAATTTTTCTTGTTGTAGCTACGTGAAAATTGGTAACAAATCTATATTAATCATATCCTAGCTAACTTATATTGTATTACATGTATTCTAATATATTATGTAATCTTGGGATACCATAGACACGTATGCAAATGTTTTGACATATCATATCGACCCATGTATATATATTATTTGGAACAACCATAGACACTCTATATGCAGTAATGTTGGAGTTAGCTATACAGGGTTGAGGTTGATTCCAAAAATATATATGCTTTGAGTTGTGATCTAGCCTGAGACGTGTATACACTGGGTCGTGGATTGATTCAAGATAATATATATATCGATTTATTTCTGTACATCTAACTATGGACAACTAGTTGTAGGTTACTAACGAGGACAGCTGACTTAATAAACTTAAAACATTAAAACGTATTAAAAATGTTGTAAATATATTTTGAACATACTTTGATATATATATATATGTACATATTTTTTATAGGTTCGTGAATCGACCAGTGGCCAAGTCTTACTTTCCGACGAAGTAAAAATCTGTGAAATTGAGTTATAGTCCCACTTTTAAAATCTATTATTTTTTTTGGGATGAGAATACATGCAGTTTTAGAAATTTTACAAAATAGACACAAGTAATCGAAAATACTTTCTATATTGGATTATCGAACCGAATATGCCCATTTTTAGCTTGGCAGCCTAAGAATTAGGGAAATGGCCCCTAATTGACGCGAATCCTAAAGATAGATCTATTTGGCCCAACAAGCCTCATCCAAGTTACGGATGTTTTAGTACTTCGATTTATCATATCCGATGAGAGTCTCGGAATGATGGGGATATTCTATATGCATCTTGTTAAGGTCGGTTACCAGGTGTTCAACATATGAATGATTTTTATCTCTATGCAGTTTGCGAAATGCCTGATATGAGATGTGTTATAAAAATGAAATCTTGTGGTCTATTATTATGATTTGATAATATGTAGGTTAAACCTATAAGTCACCAACAATTTTGTTGACATTTTAAGCATGTTTATTCTCAGGTGATTATTAAGAGCTTCCGCTGTTGCATACTAAATTAAGGACAAGATTTGGAGTCCATGCTTGTATAATATTGTTTAAAAACTGCATTCGAAGACTTATGTTGATGTGTAATATTATTGTAAACCATTATGTAATGGTCGTGTGAAAAACGCTATATTTTAGATTATCATTATTTGATAATCGTCGTAATATTTTAAAGGTTATGGTTTGTTCTAAAATCGAATGCAGTCTTTGAAAAACATCTCATATAGAGGTCAAAACCTCGCAACGAGATCAATTAATATGGAACGTTTATAATCAATATGAACGGGACATTTCAGTTGGTATCAGAGGGTTGGTCTTAGAGAACCAGAAATTTGCATTAGTGTGTCTTATCGAGTTTGTTAGGATACATTAGTGAGTCTGGACTTCGACCGTGTTTTCTTTAAAAACGATTGCTTAACACTTTTGTTGGAAACTATATATTATTAACATGTAAATATTATGTGATATATTAACCTCATAATGTGTTTGATATTGTGTGATAGTTGTCTACCACTAGTACAAATCCCATCGATTCACCTAATAATAATGAAGAGTCGAATATATTTTGGGAAGATTCACAAATTCTCGAAGAGGAACCGGAAGAAGAGGAACCTGAAGAGGAGGAACCGGAAGAGGAGGAACCGGAAGAAGAAGAGGTTTCGGAGGAAGAAATATTGATACCTATAGTAAATAGATTAAATAAAAGAAAATCCTCAACCAACGGACCAAAGTTAATAATGGTCAATGGTGTTTCCTCCGGGGAAGCAAAATATTGGGAAGATTATCAATTTTTTGATGAATCGGATCCCAATGAGGACTCCAATGATGTTATAGAAATTACCTCGACCCAATTTAATAAAGCGAAAGAAAATAATAAGGGAAAGGGTATAGAGAAATCCGATTCCAACCCCGATAAACTTTATATGTATCGGCAACATCCGTATTTCCTAAAATGTAACAATGACCCGGGAACCTCTAAACCACCAGGTTTTTCTAAACCATTGTGGAAAACGACGGCTCGTATTAGAGGAACACCATATATATTCCTAGAAAATTAGGAAAACGAACCAAGTCCGAAGAAGAAACTAGTGATTCAGACTAGAGGGTTGTAATCATGTTGTGTATTATATGTATTGTAGTGTGCTTGTACTTTTATGTTCTATGTAAAAATTGCTTGTATTGTTTGTTAATTATTTTTTATGAATCTAACCCTCGTCTATTTTTACAGTATAAAAACACAAAATGGACGCTAAGGGTAGACAATCGAATATTTTAGAAGACCTACCAGAGGATATGATTGATGAAATCTTGTCTAGAGTCGGTCAAAATTCATCAGCACAATTAGTTATGGCGAAATTAACTTGTCAAACATTTGAAAGACTTTCTAGAAATGCCTTAGTTTATAAAAGGCTTTCCTTTGATAGGTGGGGTATATCACATTGGGGAGACCGTAAGTTACGCCGTGTTTTCTTTAAAGCGTTAAATGCGGGGAACCAAAATGCAATTTTTCACTACGGGTTAAGAACCTATTTTGACTCAACATATCCCAACATAGGATTTTGTGAATTAAAAAGAGCTTCTAACATGCAACATAAAGAAGCATGTTATGCTTACGGGTTAGTGATGTTCGCTTCTTACCAAAGTGAGAAAAAGAACATCAGATTGTAACTTTTAAATAAAACCTTCCCACAAGTGATGGATTCAGTAGTTGGGGTGAGAAACAAGGTTTTTAGATTATTACGGGGCTATTGGACATTACGATACCCTCGTCCTTTTGACGACATTACAACATGCTGTCTTGTCAACGATCACAACGGTTATGTTCCACAAGACCAAGGATGGGAAGTCGTCTTAGTAAAACCAGAATGCATGACTTGTTTATGGATGTATGAATTACGTGTCTTTATTGTTTTTGTTGAACGACTTGCGTATTAACTAGAATTGTTTTCGCAACTGTTTTGTATCAGAGTTTTTATGTGCTATATTTCATGCTATATGTAAAATAGCGGTATTGTAAGTTTGCAAAATATTGTATAAAAGTTTGAATGTGAAATATTATTATAATCAGTTTTTCATATAGAATTGTAGTAGTTGAATTGTATGTTAGCTACTAAGTATGAACTTAACGGGTAGGTATTACCCGAATTAAAACTTATAAAACGCTAATAAGAAGAAAAAACTTTTATAAATGAGTTCATATTATGCTACGGAATACTATTGACTACTCTTAATATTCTATATGATTAAATTAATTCTTTTGGCTATTTTTGAAGGAAATGGCACCGACTACTCGTCAGAACTTGAACATGAGTGAGGAAGACTTCCGTTCTTTCCTTGCAGCAAATATAGCCGCAGTTGAAAGGACCCGTCTTAATCCATCTGGACGAAGTCTTCAATAGTTGGTCCCATTGCGAGGTTCTGACCTCTATATGCCTTGAACGACTCCATGTAATATGAGCAAATGCACAGCGGAAGATTTCTTTCATACCTGAGAATAAACATGCTTTCAAGTGTCAACCAAAAGGTTGGTGAGTTCATAAGTTTATCATAAAATAATAAAATTCATCATTTTGATAGACCACAAGATTTAAATGCTGCATGGTACAAATGGGCCCGAATCCTACACCCACCTGTAATGTACATGCGATATCTTTTAAATACATTACACCTTTCTCGTGTACGCAACCATTTTTCATAAATCTTAATAACCGTACACATATCTTGTGCACAAAAATAACATACACATAACCTGTGTATAAAATCATTCTCTCGATACATAACATTCATATCAACTGGTGGCAATTATCATGTCCACATAATTCAATGGTGGCAATTATCATGTCCACATAATTCAATGGTGGCAATTATCATGTCCACATAATTCAATGGTGGCAATTATCATGTCCACATAATTCAATAATAAACCGCAGAACTTCTGTCTGCATAATAATTCATTCGAGGAATGTTTTGCTTGTGTATATCTCGTCAAACATTTATAAAAGCATTTCATGTATTCGCAGTTCAAGATATATTTCAAAAGCATTTAATAAAGCAGTTGTAAAAATAGCGCATGTATTCTCAGTCCCAAAAATGTAAAGAGTAAAAGGGAATCAAATGAACTCACCAAATGTATTTTGTAGTAAAAATACATACGACTATATTGAACAATGCAAGGTTGGCCTCGGATTCATGAACCTATATCATTTGTATATTTATTAATATATATATATATATATATATATATATAATCATAATCGAATAAATATATATATTTTTATCAGTGATGAAATTTTTATAGTAGTAACTTATATATTTTGTTATTAATATATGTTCATTTTTATATATAAAAATATAAATTTTTGCTATGTTTTATGTATTAGATATTTTATTTGTTTGTTAAAAATAGTATTTATAATAATACTAAAATAGTATTAATAATAATAGTGATAATAATATTAATGATTCTATTAGTAATAATATTAATGTTAGTTTTTAAATAATACATCTTATAATAATGTTAGTAATAGTAATTTTTAAATGAAAAGTTTATTAATAATGATAATGAAAATAATACTTTTCATAGTAATACATAATACTTAATAATAATTATTATTATACCAATTTCATTACTAATGATAATATTAATCATAATATTTATATTACTCATAATAATTCTAATATTTATTAAATGATACTTATTTTAATAATCATATTGTAAATAATGATATTGTTAATAATTAATAATACCGTAATACTAATCATTATTAATAACAATAATAACAATAATACTAAATAATACTTGATTTTTGATAATAATGCTAATAATAATAATACCAAACAATAATAATAGAAATAACAAAGTATACCCTTTATAATCTTTGTGTAAAAAGAAATGTTGCAGGCAGGACTCGAACCCGCGACCTTTCGTTAACACAACCAACACCCTAACCATTTCTCCAATTCTACCTTTCTATAATATCTCTTAACCCGATTATTTTTAACTCGTTCTCTACTTCAATATTCTGGCCCAACAGCAGGTTCATGGGGTTTCAATTGTTACGGCCCAACAAACGAATCTGGTTCACGGCCCATAAATGAATTAGGTTCACGGCCCACTAATTAAACCTCAATTTATGGTTTCGTTCAATCACGATCAAGGTAGCAGGTTATTATTTATTTATTTATTTATTATTTTTTTTTTTAAAAAACGTCAACAGGAATCATCACCATTCTTTCTCTTGATTGTTCATCATCTTTATCATGTGTGGTTGGGTGTCGGGTCGCGAAGGATAACAACAACAATTTCAGCCACACTTCATTCGGAAAAAAAAATAACGGCGGTTGTTGGTGGGTTGCGATGTTTAAACAGAAATGGTAGCAACAGTGTCTGTGGTTGTACTTTATGACAGTTGAACAGGAGACGAACATAATAGCAATATGTTTGATAGGGTTTCACGAAGAATAGAGAAAAAAAAAGAAAAAAAAATATAAAAAGTGACGCTGGGTGTGGTTTCACGGTGACAATGGTGGTGGCTTGCGGTGGAGGCAGGCGACGATTTAGATGGTGACAAAGTGGTGGTGGCATGGGTTGTCAAATGGCTTTTAGTTACAAGATGATGAAGTGGGTTTCGGTGAAACAAGATTTTAGAGAGAGTGTGAGATGGTGTCGGGGTTGTTGGGTGATTTCATGGCGGTGATGAGAGTTTGAAGGTGGTTATTTCGGTGATCGTGGTGTACGGTGGTGGCGTTTTACTGTTGTAGCCTAAGTTTGATAGTGCCCGAAGGAGAAAGAAAATGGAGGGAGATATGGTGAGGTAGTGAGAGAGTGAGGGGATGTTGCGGTGGTGGTGTGGTGGCGATGATTACAGCAGCTCATGGTGGTAGTTACTCGAGAAGTATGATCACGATATGGATGCAAAGGTTGAAGGGGATGGCGGATATGGGTGGTTTAAGAAGGTTGCAGAGGTGGTGATGTTTAAATGGGTTTCCATAAAAAAAAAATGGTGAGGGTGGTTTAATGGTGAACATAGTGGGTTGTTAATTGGTTTTGTTGGTCATTGATAGTTAAAGCTAAGGGGTATAAAATACTATTAAATTTTAGCAGAAAATACTATTAAATACGATACAATTTTATACAAGATATTTATTTATTTAGAGAATAGATATACTTAAATCTTGCTACAAGACTTATAGGCAGTGTACCTAATCGTACAGTAGTGTAGTTTTTAGTAAGTCCGGTTCGTTCCACAGGAAAAATCTTTAAACAAAGCTTAACGCTATATTAGTTTACATTTATAAAAATACAAATATTTATATATAAGTAATATTATTATTATAAAGGGGGGTTTTTACCGTTTAATGACCGGTTTGTCGATTTTAAAACTTTAGTCGTAGTTAAAACCAAATGTAAAATATTAAATAAATAAAAGACTTAATTTAAAGCGTAAAGTAAATAACGATAATGAAATTGCGAATAATAAAAGTGCGATAAAATAAACTTGCGATAATTAAAAAGTGCAATTAAATACAATAACAATAAAAGTGCGATAATTAGAAGTGCAATTAAATATAAAATAAAGGAAATTAAATATGAAATAAAAGAATTATGCTTATTTAAACTTCCGTAATCATGATGTTTGACGTGTTGATTTTAGTTTTATGCCCACGGGTTAATTGTTCTTTGTCCTGGATTATTTAATATGTCCATACGGATTTGTCCATAATAGTCCATCAGTCATAAATATAAAGAGCGAAAGCCTTCGTCAAATTATTCTTATTCCCGAAGTTAAATATTCCAACTAATTGGGGATTCAAATTGTAACAAGGTTTTAATACTTTGTTTAATGAATACACCAGGTTATCGACTGCGTGTAAACCAAGGTTTTACTACTTTGTTAACAATTACACCAATTACCCTTGAATGTAATTCACCCCTGTTTCAACAAGTCTATTAACTATTAATCCAATTCCGTGTCCAGTAAAATGAATAATTATTGGTATTTATAGATATCCCGCCCACCGTACCCAGTCAAGCGTATGTGGTTATATATAAATACGTCGAATTATAAGTTTGTATATTAAATTAACAAGGTATTGTTTAGTTAATATAAAACCCATTAATAGCCCATAGTCTAATTTCCACAAGTGTCGTTCTTTTATCCAAACCCCAATTATGGTACAAAGCCCAATTACCCAATTTTAGTAATTAGCCCAACATCATGATTACTTCGGTATTAAATAAGCATAATAATAACTTAGCTACGAGACATTAAATTAAAAAGGTTGAACATAACTTACAATGATTAAAAATAGCGTAGCGTTACACGGACATAATTTCGACTTACACCCTTACAACATTCGCTAACATACCCTTATTATTAGAATTAAAATTAAAATCAAAATTAAAATATAAATTATAAATATAAATATTACGTATAGATAGATGGATGGATATATATGTTTTTTTTAAAATGATCAGAATTCGTTTGCTTTTATAGGGAGTTTCAGTTTTTGGGGCTCCGCGACTTGCGGCCCTTTCCTTCTTCAAACTCCGTGAGTCGCGGAGTTTGTTTTTACAGCTCACCCACCTTTGGCTCTTTGTTTGTCGACGATTTATTTTATAAATATAATATTAATATAATTAATTATATATTATATTATATTTATATACATAGTTAATTTGTAATTTTTAGTCCATTGCGTCGAGCGTTGAGAGTTGACTCTGGTCCCGGTTCCGGATTTTCGAACGTCCTTGCGTACTATTTTATATCTTGTACTTTGCGTTTTGAATCTTGTACTCTTGTAATTTCGATACGTTTCTTATCAATAATTGGAACCTCTTTGATTGTATTTTGTATTTTTGAGCTTTTTGGTCGTTTGCGTCTTCAATTCGTCGAATCTGTCTTTTGTCTTCACCTTTTATTATTTAAACGAATATCACTTGTAAATAGAACAATTGCAACTAAAAGCTTGCCTTTCTTGGGGAATAATGCTATGAAATATATGTTCGTTTTTAGCATTATCAAATATTTCCACACTTGAGCGTTGCTTGTCCTCAAGCAATATAGTCTTGAAATACTAGAATCACTTCTTTATTCTTCACACTTTGTACATCAGTGATTTCTTTACGGCGGTATAAACAATGGTAGTAACGATATGGTTTACAGTCCCACATGACTATAAAAATTTAGATCCATTAAGGAAATTGGATCTTTATGAAAATATTTGATCTTTTGAAAATTAAATCTAGTTTTTACCCTAGATAAGTTTTCCGGAATAACCCTTCACCGGTGTTTGCAAATTCTTTTTGTGGGTTTGTGTGGGTTTCAGATTTGAAAATTTTAGCTCAACACTTGTGGTTTTGTGTGTTATCCACTTGCTAACCTTGTATTAGGAAAGCAACACGTCCAGTTCACTTGTTCCGTATATTACCTTTCGGTAAACTACCGTCCGGTTGTAAAGGAAAGCGTTGAACAAGCAACTGTTAAGGCAATGTCCCCTGACATGCTTTTAATTATGGTCTATAATGTGTCGGACGCAATTACTATCCTTGGTAGGAGCAATAGTAAAGCTCACCCTTATGATTTTTCGGTCTGGCACAAGGTCCTGCCTTTGACCATGCTATGCAACCACCGTTCTTACGGTTGACACCCGATTTGGTTCAGGTGACCTAATGAATTCCAGGTGAATTCCTAGGATTTTACGTTCAATGGTAATGAACGCATTGAAAATGGGTTTTCAGAAAACAAATCGGTTTATAATTTGATCAAAATATTTTCTCGTTCACGCTCGAGTTTAGATATCATTGAATTCCATGAGTTTGTAATTCTCAATCTTTAATGTCAATCTCTAGGATTGAGTAATATCAGTCTTAAAAGCTGATTTTTTGATCTTTAAGGAGATTATCCTTTCTGGGGATCTGATTCATTAGTCTTATCAAGCTAATTTGCACGGTGCCCCCCCATTGTACAAGATAAATCCTTCTCATGGTTAGGATAAATCTGACCACTTGGCGACCCTGTTTAATGCTGAGGTCCGTGGATTTCCTGCTGATTTTAGTGATGACTTTTCTAGATTTTTCGTCAACCTACAGCTGGTCTGGACGACAACTTCCTGACCTAAATCAAGAAGCGCATTTCTTTTTTGGAAGACTTTACTTCCTTTTAATGATGGAATTGATTCATTGTGTAGATCCATCTCTTTTTTTCTTTCATCGGGTAAAACAGTTTAGTTTAGTCCAAAGCAAAAGTATTTTCAGTTATTTGTTACAGATATATGTGACATATGTTTAAGATAACTTGGTAATTTTTCCCACACTTAGCTTTTATTTTCCTTTTTATTGTCCTCTATTCCATTTTAAATGAATTCTAACATTTTGGTTTGTTTCTCAATTTATGTCATTTTCGAGGTAACAATAATTTCGGTGTTAAAACCTAGTTTTATCGTTCATAAATATGTATAAACATGATTTTGAGTTCATTTAGTTGAAAATTTTGAAAAATTTTACTAGAATTGGGTAGTCAGTATATAAGACTAGGGCTGTTCTTTACTATCAGAGAGCACTAGATTCTAATACAACTACTACTTTACTAGTATTTCTAATGGTAACCAAGTGTATAAAGTAAAAATTTTAAAATCCGAAAGAATTTAACCCCTTCCCACACTTAAGATCTTGCAATGCCCTCATTTGTAAGAAATCAGTAATAATTTAAATTATTGAGGGTGATTTGTGTGAAAATGATTAAATTTTACCAAAGTTTCCAAACATATGTGTGTTTGCTTGCTGAATGATAAATGGTGCATATCATTTGTTCATTCCGTCTTGTTGTTATTTCACATATATTTTGCATCTTGTCGTCAAAATTAGTTGCTTTTGCTGAACTTAATGCCAGTCTTTGAAAATGCGTTGTTTTACCCTGTTGTGTACATAAGATAAACTGCAAACATATATACATATTTTTGAAGTTTGGTATATTACCCCACATTCAAAAATTATTAAAATCTAATAATAAAATTTAGAAAATAATAAAACTATTACAAATCCAACATAAGTATTAAATGTATCAACATTACAAATTATAAATAAATAAAACTAAGTAGACTAGGGATGATACTGATACCAGTAGGGGTTCCATGCATAACCATATGTGCTATAAAATGCTTCGGCTGGGTTATACGTAGGATACGGTGGTTGGATCTCTATAGACCAGGGAGGGAATATGGGCGATGGAGTAGGAATATAGTTTCTACCTATATGTTGGCAATAAGCTATGATTTGGTTTTGATGAACTTGTCAATCTTCAAATGCTCTATGTCTAGCATTTTCATACTCTTGTGAAGCTATAAACCTTTGCATTTCTGCCATTTCATTTCCCCCTCCTACATTACCTTGCTGTTGGTTTCTCTCAACCTGTGGATGTCTACCATGGTATTGTACTGCGGCGTTATTTCGCCTCTTCAAAACCTTCGCACCATGGTATACATTTAAACCTATTGTATCGCGGGGTTCTGGTTCTTCGACTAATAATCCCCCTCGACTTATATCCACACCGAGATATTCAGCAATCAAAGTAATAAATATACCACCACCTATTATGCTATGCGGTCTTATCCCCCTAACCATAGCTGATAAATAATAACCCACACAATAAGGTATACTTACAGCGCTTTGTGGGTCTCGAATACACATATGGTAAAACAAATCCTGTTCATTTACCTTTTCTTTATTCTTACCTCTTTGTGTAATCGAATTAGCTAAAAACCTATGAATTACTCTTAACTCTGCTCTATCTATATCCAAATAAGAGTAATTTCCCCCTTTAAATCGGTGATGGCTAGTCATTTGACTCCATACACCATGCGTATCAAAATTTTCGTCTATCTTCCTACCGTTCAATATCAACCCTCTACAATCGGAAGATGCTAACTCCTCAGGCGTATATATACGTAAATCCTGAGCCATGTCTAGTAAAGTATTGTGGCGCATCGAACCTCCTAACAAAAATCTAATAAAAGATCGATCGGTTAAACTAGCTACCCGATCATTTAATTCTATACTACACAACAATTCTTCACACCATACTTTATATACAGGTCTACGTATGTTGAATAACCGTACCCAATCGTTAAAAGTAGAATTACCATACCTCTGTGCAAGTAATTCCCTAATTGGCCCGGCCAATTCTACAGCTTCTAATGGTCCCCATTCTATGACCCTAGGTACTTCAACAGTTTTAGAATGAAGAGTATGCAAGCCCCTTTGGTATTTTGGATAATCTATCCAAAGTCTGTCAAATCTCAGGTTCGGGTGCAAATCTTCCAAGTGCATATCAGAAAATGTCATGACTGGATGAGGTATATCTTGTTTGTAGTAGTTTTCCACCTCCTGTTGTTCCGCATTCTCAGCAGGAGCATTGCGAGCTTGGGATGAAGATTCACCCCTTTCAGTCTGCAAAACACATCAAACACAATTTTTGTGCATCCAAATATGCATTAGTGTCAGCAAAATCATCAATCAAAATAATTACAATGACATGATCAATTTATATCAAACTTAAGCTCATTTTCATATTTTCATCAAATCTACACTTTTTCAAATAAGCATATACGAAAATGTTCGCCAAGTTCATAAGCATTCAACTCAAATAACATGTCAAAATAATCATTACTAGCAATTAAACAAGTTTCAAATGGCATTATCTCTCAAAAATCAAGTTCATGAATTTTAGACTTGAAAAAGTCCACTTTAATTCTCAAAATCATGTTTAGGCTCAAAGTTTGGATCATTTAACTACCTAAACATGTTACACTACTTAATTTAGCAACAATTCATGACAAAAATCGGCCAAAACCTGTTTATATCAAAAAACCCCAAATTTGCTCAAGAACACAAACCCTAGATTACTCAAAATTTGAAGTTTAAGGCTTCTAATCATGTTAAATAGCATCAATCTAGGTTATACAAGCATAATACATAAACAATTTAAGCATAATTACACTAAAAAGCATCAAAATCAAATTGGGTATAAAATTGCTCAAGAACACTAATTTTTGGATTAAATGGTGTTTAGGTGTAGAAATTTACCGTTTTTCTTGAGTAATTCCTTGATAGCATCCTTCTTAACATGATTTTAGTAAAAGATTTGATGATTAACGGTGAAAAATTGTGAATTTGGGAGGTCTTTTTCGTGTATTTTCGGGTTTTATCGCAGTATTTTCGTGGGTGTTGGGTTGGGGACTGATCAGTTCGTCCCTTATATTTTTTTTCTGGATTTTAGTCCCTCCGCGACTTGCGGTGTTTGATGCTTACAAACTCCGCGAGTTGCGGTGTTTTTTTGTTTTTTTTATTTATTTATATATA
This sequence comes from Rutidosis leptorrhynchoides, assembly GCF_046630445.1. Taxonomy (NCBI): domain Eukaryota; kingdom Viridiplantae; phylum Streptophyta; class Magnoliopsida; order Asterales; family Asteraceae; genus Rutidosis; species Rutidosis leptorrhynchoides. Next base: position 41,534,906 of record NC_092336.1, read on the forward strand.
TATAAGCCTTAACTTATAAAACATCTAAGTAATTAATTTTAAAATTTTGTTTCCCTTGTTATTTAGGATGAGGTCATTTCGGATCGATGTCCTAGTCCGTCCTTTGACAAAATTTTAAAATTTGTCTTTTTGTAGCGATTGTTTTAAAAGCTAAGTTTTTTAGTTTTTTTAATGTTTTTGGCATACTTTAATTCAATAAGATTAAAAATAATGATAATAAAAGTTCTCGTCCCTCCCTCGGGTAAAGCAATTTCGGTTCAATGACCTAGTCTTCAACTTACGACGAATTTTAAAAATCATATTTTTAACTTAATGAGATAAAGTAAATTTTTATTTTTAAATTCACACCAACTTAAATTAAAAATACATAAAATTCAAAATTAATATTAAAAATTCACACTAAACTTAAAATTTGAAATGCATAAAATTAAAAATTCATATTTTAAAAATTAAAAATTCACACTAAACTTAATTTAAAAATTCATATTATAAATTCACACCAAACTTATATTAATTTTTCAAATATTTACCATTTTAAATATATTGTTTTTACAAAGTTTACAATATTAATTTAAGATTTATATATTTAATTTAAAAACATGGTAAAAATAAAATTAAAAATCTTTTTGGCTTTTATCCCACTTTAATCAATCAAATATTATCAAAAATATGCGCCCTTCTTTTCGGTAAAGTAATTTCGGTTCCAAGACCTAATTTAACTCATGACGAATTTTTGAAATATTTTGGGTTGATTGATTAAAGATATTTATACCTTAAGAATAAACGTTAAATTTCGCAGTGATGTAATAAATTTTTGTATGATATCAATAATTTCGGTCGCCAAACCTAATTTTATTCAATACCAATTTAATACTTTATAGCGAACAAATTAGCGTTTATTATCAAAAGGTTAAAAATAAAAAAAATAAAAACTGTACAGACTTACCTGTGAGATAGTATTCTTAGTTATATGATCTATCCCATTCATAAGATAGTCGGTTTAATTGGTTTTCCATGGCTACATAGGCGTAACCTTGAGCATTCAGTGTCTTTTCTTCTAAACATATGAACGGTCCGTCTCTGCATAAAGTAACAAATTCAGTGTTTGAATAGGTTTGATTATTTGAACATTTACCTCCATGTGACCATTTTCCGCATTTGTGACATCTTTCTAGGTGTCGTGCTCTTCTTTTCGCTGCGGATTTTGATTTTTCTTTACCAAATTGTAACTTATTATCTTCGCATCTGGATTCTTTTCTTACTCCGTCCAATCTTTCTCTGATTACTGATACTATTTCACTCGGAAGTGTGTCATTATTACGTTTAGTGATCAAAGCGTGTAGCATTAGACCATGGTTTAGTTCACAGGCAGTCTTCATTTCGTAAAAACCTAAAAAAATAAAAATTCAGAATGGGGGGAGAAGACTAGTTCTTTAGGGTCTGCTAGGGAAAGACCATTCGGGTTCCATTTTCGAGAACTGCACGAAAACAGACAATCTAACTCTAATAGAAATACATAAACCTCCCTATACTTAGTTGAAATTGTGATTAACATTATTTTCAATTGAATCATCAACAACTTGTATATCTTTGACTTTTACTTCAATCCATTTGTTGATTTCCTCCGTAACTTTCACAAATTCAACTAACATCGCCTTTTCTTTTGACGATAAATTGGATATTAATCGGTTATATAACTTAAAGTTTCCTTTAATCTTAGCATCGTGAATCCGTTTATAAAGTTTCTTCGTTGAACTGTTAAAAATGGGTTCATCTAATTTCGTATCATCAACGCCATTCTTTGTGATTGGATCATCATTAAGTGTTTCTTCATCTTCCCCACACTTATGCGTTTTTATTGGTCTAAAAGTTTTGGTTGGTGGAGATCTAAACTTTCGGTTAACAAAGGTGATCGATGTATCACCATCCCTAAGTGTCATTCTACCTTCTCTTACATCAATGAATGCCTCGGTGGTTGCTAAAAATGGGCGACCTAGAATTAGAGGAATATCAAGGTTTTCCTCCATATTAATCACTATGAAGTTTGCAACAAAGGTCAAACTTCCCATGTTAACAAGTAAATTATTTGCTATTCCAACCGGGTGTTTAATGGTTTGGTCAAATGATTGAACACCTATTTTGGTTGGTTTTAATTTACCCATGCCTAATCTTTTGTATAAGGAAAGAGGCATAATATTTGCACTTGCTCCTAAATCTGCGAGTCCATTATATACAGCACCATCATTAAGTAAGCAAGAAATGATAAATTCACCCGGGTCTCCTGCTTTAGTAAGTCGAGTTGGTTTGTAAACCTTTTTCGGGTGTTCTTTCCTTGGTTCTTTCACTTCTATTTGAATTTCTTGTTCACATTTTTCTTCGTTTCTTGGAATGGGAGGTTTGTATAAGAATTCTTCTTCATCACTCAAATTTGAATCCTCCTTATATTCTAATTTTGATTTTTCATATGTTGTTGATAACATATTTATGTTTTCATTTTGAAGGTTTTCTTTGGTGGTAAAATTATGATTAACTTCATTGTCAACTTCCATCGGACCATGTATGTAATGTTTAACTCTGTGACCATTAACTTTAAATTCAATCCCATTTGAATTTATTAATTCTATCGTTCCGTATGGGAAAACTCTTTTGACTATGAATGGTCCAGACCATCTTGATTTCAATTTTCCAGGAAATAGCTTGAATCGTGAATTGAAAAGAAGAACTCTGTCTCCTTCTTTAAATTCTTTTGAACTTCTGATTCTTTTATCATGCCATTTCTTCGTTCTTTCTTTATAGATTAACGAATTTTCGTATGCTTCATGTCTTAATTCTTCTAATTCGTTTAGTTGACTTAACCGTAGACGTCCAGCTTCATGTATATCAAGATTACATGTCTTCAAAGCCCAAAATGCTTTGTGTTCAATTTCTACTGGAAGATGACATGCTTTTCCGTAAACAAGTCTAAAAGGTGTGGTTCCAATTGGAGTTTTGTAGGCTGTTCTAAAAGCCCAGAGTGCATCCTCCAATTTAATGGACCATTCCTTCGGATTTGATCCTACGGTTTTCTCTAGAATACGTTTTAAAGCTCGGTTGGTATTTTCAACTTGTCCACTTGTTTGTGGATGATATGCGGTGGAGATTTTATGAGTTACTCCATATCTTTTAAGAACTTTCTCAAGTTGATTATTACAGAAATGAGTACCCCGATCACTTATTAAAGCTTTCGGTGTTCCAAACCTTGCAAAAAGACGTTTTAAAAAGTTGACTACAACTCGTGCATCATTAGTTGGGAGAGCTTGTGCTTCCGCCCATTTAGATACATAATCAATGGCTACGAGAATATAGAGATTATTATGAGATTTTGGAAATGGACCCATAAAGTCAATACCCCAAATATCAAATACTTCACATACTTGGATGACATTTTGTGACATTTCATCACGTTGACTTATTTTTCCGACCCTTTGACAAGCATCACAGGATTTGCAAAGAAGGTGTGCGTCTTTGTAAATTGTAGGCCAATAGAATCCAGCATCATAAACTTTTCTTGCTGTTAGTTGAGGCCCATAATGCCCTCCTGTTGGTCCTGTGTGACAATGGTTTAAAATTTTGCAAGCTTCATCTCCGAATACACATCGGCGTATTATTCCATCGGGACAACTTTTAAACAGATGTGGATCTTCTCAGAAATAGTGTTTTATATCACTGAAGAATTTCTTTCGTTTTTGGTACGATAATCCTTTTTCAAGGAATCCACATACTAAGTAGTTTGCATAGTCTGCAAACCATGGTATTTCATTATAATCTATCTTTAATAGATATTCATCAGGAAAGTTGTCTTGTATGGCCGATTCATTTAGAACTTCTAATTCGGGATTTTCAAGACGAGAAAGATGATCAGCGGCGAGATTTTCTGCTCCTTTTTTATCTTGGATTTCAATATCAAACTCTTGTAAGAGTAAGATCCAACGGATTAATCTTGGTTTGGCATCTTGTTTTGAAAATAGGTATCTAAGAGCAGAATGGTCGGTATAGACCACCGTTTTAGCTAGAACGAGATATGATCGAAATTTGTCAAAAGCAAAGACAATAGCAAGGAGTTCTTTTTCAGTAGTTATGTAATTCGTTTATGCTCCTTGTAACGTCTTACTAGCATAATATATAGGTTGAAATCGTTTTTCAATCCTTTGTCCTAAAACGGCTCCCATTGCAAAATCACTTGCATCGCACATTAGTTCAAATGGTAGATTCCAATTTGGTGTTATCATGATCGGTGCATTAGTGAGTTTCTCTTTAAGAATATTAAAAGATTTGATACATTCATCTGAAAAGATGAATGGAGCATCCTTTTCTAGGAGTTTATTCATAGGAGTGGCAATTTTAGAAAAATCTTTTATGAAACGTCGGTAAAAACCGGCATGCCCTAGAAAACTCCTAACTCCTCTAACATTGGTGGGATGTGGAAGTTTAGCAATTACATCTACTTTAGCTCTATCCAATTCAATTCCTTCTTTTGAAATTTTATGACCAAGAACGATGCCTTCTTTAACCATAAAATGGCATTTCTCCCAATTAAGAACTAGATTTGATTGTTCGCATCTAATAAGCATTCGTTCAAGATTAGCTAGACATGTTTCAAATGTATCACCGAAGACTGAAAAGTCATCCATGAAAACTTCCATGCATTCTTCTATCATGTCATGAAAAATCGCCATCATACACCTTTGAAAGGTTGTAGGGGTGTTGCAAAGTCCAAATGGCATGCGTTTATAAGCAAAAGTACCATAAGGGCACGTGAATGTGGTTTTCTCTTGATCTTCGGGTGCTATTGGAATTTAAAATATCCGGAAAATCCATCAAGAAAACAATAGTAACTGTTTCCGGCTAATCTTTCCAACATTTGATCAATGAAAGGTAAGGGAAAGTGATCTTTTCTGGTGGCGTCATTTAATTTTCTATAATCAATACATACACGCCATCCTGTTACAGTCCTTGTAGGAATAAGCTCATTTTTTTCATTTGTAATGACAGTCATGCCACCCTTCTTAGGCACGCATTGAACTGGGCTTACCCATGGACTATCAGAAATTGGATATATTAAACCTGCATCTAGCAGTTTAATAATTTCTTTCTTAACTACATCTTGCATATTAGGATTTAGTCTTCGTTGGCGTTGCACATACGTTTTATAACCTTCTTCCATAAGGATTTTATGTGTGCAATACGAAGGACTTATTCCTTTGATATCATGAATCTTCCATGCAATGGCTGGTTTATGAGCTTTCAACACAGAAATGAGTTGTGATTTCTCATTTTCAGTAAGAGAAGACGATATTATTACAGGTAATTCAGATTCACCATGTAAATAAGCGTATTCCAAATGGTTTGGAAGTGGCTTTAGCTCTAATGTCGGAGGTTCTTCTATCGATGATTTATATCGATATCTGTCTTCTTCTTTTAGCATTTGAATTTTTTCTGTTGTTGGTTCATATCCATTAGCTATAAGTGTAGCTAACATTTCAGCTTCATTAATTGGTTCATTACCTTCTCCTAAAGAACATTCTCCTGTTCCTTGTAATTCTGGAAATTCTTCTAATAATTCTGCATGTGAATCTATAATTTGAATATAATAACATGTATCATCTGCAGATTGAGGTTGTTGCATTACTCTATCAACTGAAAAGGTAACACTCTCGTCCTCTATATTTAGGGTCAGTTTCTTACCGAACACGTCTATCATTGCTTTAGTCGTGTTTAAGAATGGTCTTCCTAATATGAGAGGAACTTGAGAATCTTCTTCCATGTCCAGAACAACAAAATCTACTGGAAATACTAAAGTACCAACTTTAACTAGCATGTTCTCCATTATCCCTCTAGGATATTTTATTGATCTATCGGCTAGTTGTATACTTATTCTGGTTGGTTTCAATTCTCCAAGGTCTAGTTTAGCGTATAGTGAATACGGCATTAGATTTATACTAGCACCTAAGTCTGCTAATGCTTCTATTGAACTAAGACTACCCAGAAAACATGGAATTGTGAAACTTCCTGGATCAGATAGTTTTTCTGGTATCTTATTCAACAGCACTACTGAACAATTAGCGTTCAAAGTAACAGCCGAGAGTTCTTCCATTTTCTTTCTATTCGTGATCAGATCTTTCAAGAATTTAGCATATCTAGGCATTCCTGAAATCACATCAATGAAAGGAAGATTTACATTTATCTGTTTAAACATATCCAAGAATTTGGATTGCTCGGCTTCAAGTCTTTCTTTTTTCATTTTACTCGGGTAAGGAAGTGGTGGTTGGTATGGTTTAACATAAGGTTTATCCTTAGCTGTGTTATCTTCATTAACCTTTTCAACTACCAGTTCTTTTTCCTTATCTTGATCAGGTTGTGGTTCTTGTGGAGTAGGAATAGCTTCATCAGAAGTTACAGGTATTTCAGGTGGTTTAAGTGTTGTACCACTTCTTGTGGTAATGGCTTTAGCTATTTCATTCCGGGGGTTTGCATTTGTATTACTAGGTAAACTTCCCGATTTTCTTTCACCTATTAACCTTGCTAGGTTACTTACTTCTTGTTCCAAGTTTTGAATAGAAGCTTGTTGATTTCTAAATGCTTGAGCATTTTGTTCATTAGTTTGTTTCTGAGATGTGAAAAACTGCGTTTGAGTTTCAACTAGCTTTGTCATCATATCTTCTAAATTTGGCTTTTTATCATCGGGTTGTGGTGGTTTGTTTTGAAAATTAGGTCTTTGCTGGTTGTAAGTATTGTTGGATACTTGTTGATTGCTAGGACTTGTTGGTTGTTGTATGGAATATTTTGATTATAATTCTGGTTTTGATTGTAGATCGGTCTTGGCGGTTGATAATTATTCTGATAATTATTTCCAGGCCTTTGGTTTATGTATGAAATATTCTCTCTTTGTTCCATTGTTAATTCAATACTGAGACAATCTTTTGTCAAATGTGGTCCTCCACACTGCTCACAACTAATTCGTATTGAGTGAATATCCTTAGTCATCTTTTCCATTCGTCTCTCGACAGCATCTATCTTTGCGGAAATGGAATCTAAGTCATGGTAGAATCGGCTCTAGCTGCTTTAGATGATCTAACGATATCTTTTTCTTGGTGCCACTCATGTGAGTAGGAAGCAGTGTTATCAATAATTTTATAAGCATCAGTTTCGGTTTTCTTCATAATGGAACCACCAGCTGCTATATCTATGTCTTTCCTTGTAGTGATGTCGCATCCTTGGTAGAATATTTGTACTATTTGACAGGTGTCTAAACCATGTTGCGGACATCCTCTTAATAATTTTCCAAATCTTGTCCACGCCTCATATAGAGTTTCATTTCGCTTCTGTGTAAACGTAACAATTTCTCCTTGAAGTCTTACGGCTTTAGATGCAGGAAAGAATTGTTTAAGAAATTTTTCAACTAAAACGTCCCATGTATCAATCGCCCCTTCAGGTAACGATTCCAACCAATCTTTGGCTTCTCCCTTTAAAGTCCAGGGAAATAACATGAGATATATCTGTTCATCCTCAACTTCTCTTATTTTAAATAGTGTGCAGATCCTATTAAAGGTACGAAGATGTTCATTTGGATCTTCCTTTGGCGCACCACTAAATTGGCATTGATTAGTCACCATGTGTAGAATTTGTCCTTTGATTTCATAATCTGGCGCATTAATGTCAGGATGAGTAATTGCGTGACCTTGACCAGTGCGTTTAGCTCTCATTCGGTCTTCCATACTTAAAGGTTCCAGATTCTCCATAATTGAATTTGTTGAATCCGAATCACTAGAGGATTCTGATTTAATGGTTCGTTCCTCAACAATCTCTATTTGAATGATTGGTGGTTCCGGAGGAAAATTTAATGGTTCAGGATCTATGAATCGTCCCTGAATATTCTCCGGATTCTCAATTGTGAGGTCGGGTTCAAAAAATGGATTATCGGAAATTTGAATTGGAGTACTTGGTCGACTGGATGAAGATTCTAAAGAAAAATCAACGGCGGTAATATTTGCTAAATGTCTTGATCTAGTTACAGGTGGTGAACGTACAAAAGGTGGTGAACGTCTTGCTCGGTGCATTCACTGAATATCCTATTAGTTTTTAAAAGGAAAGAAAAATTATATAAGTTATCCAATTAATAGACTTTTCTGATTTTGCCCACGTTTCGAATAGCCAAAAGATGCAGCAGAGGGGCAGGATTCGTTTGGTCTCAATATGTAAAGACCCGTCCTTATCCACCTGGACGAAGTCATCAACATTTGGTCCCATTGCGATGATCGACTCCAAGTAATGACCTTAACATGAGCAAATGCACAGCGGAAGACTTAATTCGTACCTGAGAATAACATGCTTTAAAACGTCAACATAAAGTTGGTGAGATATATAGGTTTGATGCTAGCAGCGTTATAATTATAGACCACAAGATTTCATATATATAATCGTTTTAATAAAAATATTCTAAGTTGTTGAGCACTTGATAACCATACTTAACATTTAATCAACGTCGCATATTCCCTTTATTATGAAATCTTACTACACCGTACCAAGTGTAGTCACCGAAACGAAGTACTGTGCAACCATTGAATACTGGTCGTCCAGTCCGGTTAGGGTTGTCAGGCCCGATAGATCTATCAACAGGATTCGCGTTTACAATACCGCTTGTAAATAGTAGTTACCAAGTTATAGGGAGATATGCAGTGGTACAACTCAACGTAGAATGTAATTTTAGTCACTTGTGTCCATAATGTAAATCATAAAATGCATGTATTCTCATCCCAAAATATTTAAAGTTAAAAAAAGGGACTATATACTCACCATACTGTATTTTGTAGTAAAAATACATATAACATCATTGGACAAGTGTAAGGTTGGTCTCGGATTCACAAACCTATATCATTTATGTATATTAACACATATAATCATAATTAAACAAGTTTATGTATATTAATATTAATATTATACTTGTTGTATTGTATTATATATTATATAGATAAATTTAATACATTTAATTCATATATTGCATATAATTAATACTTGTCTTATTAAATTTTATTATAGTTTAATTAATAATAAAATATAGTAATATGTAATATCAACATGATTGTAATGTGTTTTTATATAAAATATATTTGAAATAATAATAATCATAATAATACTAACAGGGATAATGATAATAATAATAATATTGATAATAATAATAATAATAATAATAATAATAGTAATAATAATAATAATAATAATAATAATAATATGATAACAAAAATGATAATACTTAAAATGATAATTTTAATAAAAATTCTTTTCTTACTAATAATAATTTTAAAAATGATAATTTTTATGATAATACTAATAATTATAATAATAATACTTTTAATACTTATAACAATAATAATAACAATAATAATAATAAAAAATAGAAAGACTACTTTTATCTAATAGGCCTTTAAAAAAAATAAACGACCCTGCCCGGGCTCGAACCCGAGACCACCCGCTCACCAACACAACATCCTAACCATCCGAGCCAATTCGATTTTCTGTTTTAATATCACCTTTATATTCATTTAACCCGTTTTTATTTCCTGACTCCCCTTTCTCCTTCATCAGTTTACTCGACTAATTCCTATCCCACTCATAACAACTAGTTAAAGGGATTTAATTTATGTTATGATGTTGAAACAGAAACAATTTTCGGTGATTAATTAGATTAACAAAAGGCAAAGAAAAAAAAATGAAAAACGTTGCTGTTGCTGCTACGCTGTATCTATTTAAAAAAAAATTATAGTTTTCGAATTCGTGATCGTTTTAGACAAAACTTATATCACGAATTGTGTTTCAAATCACGTATATAAACTTTCTCAAACATAAATTTTAACAGAAACAATCTACAAAACATTAATTTGATCGAAGAAGAAACTTTGACTTTTTATTTTAAAATCTTTGACTTCGAAATTCTAACTCGATATAAAGAATTGGGGTTTGTGATTTTGCAGAAAGTTTAACCTATAGATTCCTAACAATACTGAAATTTTAGTTTGTGAGATTTGGTTCAAATTCGAGTTTTGGGTGAAAAGATGAATGTACAGAGGGTGTCGAGCTTCTATATAGTTTTTCTGTTTTTTTTTTCGATTGCATAGATAATGGATCACTAACTGAACGTTTCCCCACTAATAGGATTTAACTTATTGATCGTTTTATGTGCTAATGGATCCGACAAAGGTTCACAAGTAAACAGGAAATAGAAGAAAAGGATAAACAAAATTTTTGGTTTTATTCTAATCAGATAAAGCATAAAATACGCATAAATATATATCTGTTCTTTTTATTTTATTTTTATTTTATTTTATTAATAAATAATAAATAATAGTTAATAATTATATTACAATAATAATATTGTTAATATTATAAAAGAGTTACTAAAAATTAAATAATAAAAATTGTAATATTAATGATAATGATAATAAGTTTTATAATAATAACAATAATTAATACTAATTTTAATAATTTTTAATAGGAGTAATGCTTTTATTAACAATGATAAATAAATAACAATAAAATTTATAAAATATTATTACCACTTAACTATTTACATGAACGGTATATTATAAATTCCTATATATATGTTATTTGCATATTTCTTATATTGCACTATTTATATATATATAATTATGTATAGAGATTATATATTACACATATTATTCTACAATTGATAATATATGTAAATTCGTTATTAACTTTGTTAAAAAAAATAAAAGGATTATTTCTAAATAATGTATTCAAAGTTTCTAAATATATACTTATATGTATATATGTGCACATATATTCATACACACATAATTATTTACAATTAATTGTTGATGAATCGCCAGGCACGGTCAAAGGTTAACTGATTATCTGAATATAGATTTCAAACTTTCTAGACTCAACATTACAGATTTTTCTTATCGTGTCGGAAACATATAAAGTTTAAGGTTTAAATTTGGTCAAAAATTTCCGGGTCATTACATAATATAATTGAGGACTGTTTGGCTCCAATAACCCGGTCCACGTACAAATCCAACTATTACTACGAACCAGAAAATTTTGATGTCTATCAATTTAACCACTTAAAATAAATTTTCGTAATTTTAAGAAATTTAGATAAGAAGTAGAATAAAAATCTATGTCCTAAAAACTAGAATAGCGAGAAATAAGAAAGAAAAAGAGCGTGTCGGAAAAAAATCGAAAAATAAAAATAAGAAAGAAAAAGAGTGACTTATAGAACTTAAAAACACTAGACTAACCCAACCTTATTACTATCACTAACTTAAAATTATAATCGCAAATTGAGATTACTAATTGGAATGATAATTGATACATAGGTAAAAGGCGTCGAGAAATAAGAAAATAGCGCGTCTAAACTTAAAACGGAACTAAAAATTTAAAACTAAAAGTTGCGTCTTAAAGCTTACAAGTAAAACTATATCCCAAATGGCAATAACTTAAAAAGAAACTAAAACTTAAAAAGGCGTCGCAAAATTCTAAAGTACCTAAATCTTAGTCTAAAGAAAAAGCACTTAAGGAATTTTATGGCAAAGCCTAAAAATCTAGAAGTAAAAAATAACTATGGCAAAAACTATATCTTAAAACTAAATACGAGCGAAAAATACAAATATTACACTAAAATAATTAAAAAGGGACAAAATATAAAAATATACAAAAAGTTGTAAAAAGTACAATTTTTATAAAAATATTATTTTTATATTATTTATAAAACTATTAATTTTTATATATAATAAAACTAATTAAAATTTAAAATACAATTTAATTTAAAAACTTAAACTAATTATAATAATAATTAACTAATTAGGGTTTATTAATAATAATAATAATTATTCGTAATAAATGCTGATTAGGGTTTCTGTCGGTGTCAGGGTGGCTCCGCGAGTCGCGGTATTCCAAGCAGCAAACTCCGCGAGTCGCGGGGTTCCAAAATTCAAATGACAGGTTGATTAAAATTCGACGCGTTTTTTTTTATTTTTTTATTTAGCGTTGCGCTTCCAGCTTTTAAGTTAGATTGTTCCCCGGAAGCGGCACCAAAAATACTTGATAGTTAAAGCTAAGGGGTATAAAATACTATTAAATTTTAGCAGAAAATACTATTAAATACGATACAATTTTACACAAGATATTTATTTATTTAGAGAATGGATATACTTAAACCTTGCTACAACACTTATAGGCAGTGTACCTAATCATACAGTAGTGTAGTTTTTAGTAAGTCCGGTTCGTTCCACAGGGAAAATCTTTAAACAAAGCTTAACGCTATATTAGTTTACATTTATAAAAATACAAATATATATATAAGTAATATTATTATTATAAAGGGGGGTTTTTACCGTTTAATGACCAGTTTGTCGATTTTAAAACTTTAGTCGTAGTTAAAACCAAATGTAAAATATTAAATAAATAAAAGACTTAATTTAAAGCGTAAAGTAAATAACGATAATGAAATTGCGAATAATAAAAGTGCCATAAAATAAACTTGCGATAATTAAAAAGTGCAATTAAATACAATAACAATAAAAGTGCGATAATTAGAAGTGCAATTAAATATAAAATAAAGGAAATTAAATATGAAATAAAAGAATTATACTTATTTAAACTTTCGTAATCATGATGTTTGACGTGTTGATTTTAGTTTTATGCCCACGGGTTAATTGTTCTTTGTCCTGGATTATTTAATATGTCCATACGGATTTGTCCATAATAGTCCATCAGTCATAAATATAAAGAGCGAAAGCCTTCGTCAAATTATTCTTATTCCCGAAGTCAAATATTCCAACTAATTGGGGATTCAAATTGTAACAAGGTTTTAATACTTTGTTTAATGAATACACCAGGTTATTGACTGCGTGTAAACCAAGGTTTTACTACTTTGTTAACAATTACACCAATTACCCTTGAATGTAATTCACCCCTGTTTCAACAAGTCTATTAACTATTAATCCAGTTCCGTGTCCGGTAAAATGAATAATTATTGGTATTTATAGATATCCCGCCCACCGTACCCAGTCAAGCGTATGTGGTTATATATAAATACGTCGAATTATAAGTTTGTATATTAAATTAACAAGGTATTGTTTAGTTAATATAAAACCCATTAATAGCCCATAGTCTAATTTCTACAAGTGTCGTTCTTTTATCCAAACCCCAATTATGGTACAAAGCCCAATTACCCAATTTTAGTAATTAGCCCAACATCATGATTACTTCGGTATTAAATAAGCATAATAATAACTTAGCTACGAGACATTAAATTAAAAAGGTTGAACATAACTTACAATGATTAAAAATAGCGTAGCGTTACACGGACAGAATTTTGACTTACACCCTTACAACATTCGCTAACATACCCTTATTATTAGAATTAAAATTAAAATTAAAATTAAAATATAAATTATAAATATAAATATTACGTATAGATAGATGGATGGATATATATGTTTTTTTAAAATGATCAGAATTCGTTTGCTTTTATAGGGAGTTTCAGTTTTTGGGGCTCCGCGACTTGCGGCCCTTTCCTTCTTCAAACTCCGCGAGTCGCGGAGTTTGTTTTTAGTCCATTGCGTCGAGCGTTGAGAGTTGACTCTGGTCCCGGTTCCGTATTTTCGAACGTCCTTGCGTACTATTTTATATCTTGTACTTTGCGTTTTGAATCTTGTACTCTTGTAATTTCGAGACATTTCTTATCAATAATTGGAACCTCTTTAATTGTATTTTGTATTTTTGAGCTTTTTGGTCGTTTGCGTCTTCAATTCGTCGAATCTGTCTTTTGTCTTCACCTTTTATTATTTAAACGAATATCACTTGTAAATAGAACAATTGCAACTAAAAGCTTGTCTTTCTTGGGGAATAATGCTATGAAATATATGTTCGTTTTTAGCATTATCAGTCATGATGGTGATATGGTTCGATGGGACATAACCAGAAAACATAAATAAGTTTGATGATCGATGATGGGTTGTGGGTGTTGGGTAGTGGTTCTTGCGGTGATTTTAATGGTCGAACCAAAATAGTAGCAACTAGTACAAAAGTGATTTAGTTTGTATGTTGATCGAACGAGTAGCGGTTTAGTTGAAAATGATGGTTGTCGATATGAGAAATATAGTAACCGTTGTGTTCATGAAAGGACCCGTCCTAATCCATCTGGACGAAGTCTTCAACAGTTGGTCCCATTGCGAGGTTCTGACCTCTATATGCCATGAACGACTCCATGTAATATGAGCAAATGCACAGCGGAAGGTTTTTTTCGTACCTGAGAATAAACATGCTTTAAAGTGTCAACCAAAAGGTTGGTGAGTTCATAAGTTTATCATAAAACAATAAAATTCATCATTTTGATAGACCACAAGATTTAAATCTTGCATGATACAAATGGGCCCGAATCCTATACCCACCTGTAATGTACATGCGATATCTTTTAAACATAGTACATCTTTCTCGTTTACGAAACCATTTTCATAAATCATAGTAACCGTACACATATCTTGTGCACAAAAATAACATACACATAACCTGTGTACAAAATCATTCTCTCGATATATAACATTCACATCAACTAGTGGCAATTATCATGTCCACATAATTCAATGGTGGCAATTATCATGTCCACATAATTCAATGGTGGCAATTATCATGTCCACATAATTCAATAATAATCCGCAGAACTTCTGTCTGCATAATAATTCATTCGAGGAATTTTTTGCTTGTGTCTATCTCGTCAAACATTTATAAAAGCATTTCTTGTATTCGCAGTTCAAAATATATTTTAAAAGCATTTAATAAAGCAGTTGTAAAAACAGCACATGTATTCTCAGTCCCAAAAATGTAAAGAGTAAAAGGGAATCAAATGAACTCACGCATATAAATATTGTAAAACAGTTATTAAAACAGTGCATGTATTCTCAGCCCAAAAATGTAATGAGTAAAAAGGCAAATGAAACTCACCATACTGTATTTTGTAGTAAAAATACATATGACGATATTGAACAATGCAGGGTTGGTCTCGGATTCACGAACCTATATCATTTGTATATTTATTAATATACTTAATTGTAATCGAACAAATATAAATATGTATTATATATTTCTTATTTATCTTAGTAATACATTTGTTATTTCCAATGTTATATATATGTTATTTTTATATTAAAGATAGTAAATTGGATATACTTGTGATATATTTAATAATTATAATTAATTTTTGTTGTAATAAAAATAATAATACTATTAGTAATTTTAGTAATAATAATTAATGATAATAATAATAATGTTAAAAATAATAATAATAATGATAGTAATAATAATAACACTAACAATGATAATATTAATAGTGTTCATAATAATAATAATAATAATAATAATAATAATAATAATAATAATAATAATAATAATAATAATAATAATAATAATAATAATAATAATAATAATAATAATACTACCTTAAATGAAAAGCTTCCAAAAACAAAAGTGCCTATGCCCGGGCTCGAACCCACGACCCCTTGTTCACAAGACCAACACCTAAACCAGTTGAACCATTCAGTTTTCTGATTTTATATCTCTACACAGAATATGTAACCCGTATTTTTATTACCTCAATTTCTTCCTAAATGATTTTCCAAGCCCAACTTGCTTAATCCAAAAGGACGCCTTCGGTCCAACAACTATTAACGGCCCAATTAACAACTTCACAACCCAATATTAACTAACCTATTTACTTAGCCCAAGTTATTGTAGTTTAAAAAAAATGCTGCAGGTCAGATTCGAACTCAAGACCTTGAGAATACCCGCCACCACCTTGACCACTCGACCATTGATAAATTTCTGAAGTGATTCAAACCCGATTATATATAACTCTTACTGTTACTTCATCTAAATCATCATCATATCTCATGACAATCATACGCATTTCATCATCATTAACATTTATCAGAATCATGTTAACATCATCATCGTGCAACATAACCATCATTATATTCACGACTCCAACGTCATCTTAATATCATATGCTCATCATCATCGCTTCATTTAAGATTATTATCATTATCATTCGTATATCATTATTACCTTAATGATCATTATAATCCTTATTATCTTAGAATCATACATCATCAATCTTAAACTCATGATTATCATTGCTAGTTATAACTGTGTATCATCATTATTATCACACCTAGCCATCAGCATCATCCTATTGATTCACCATTGATCCACATATAAGTTGAATAATACTCGAGCAAGAAGAAAGGGAAAACAATAAACCAGCGGCCCAAACAGAAAAATCCCTCGGCCAAAGTTTCAGATTAAATGGATTCGAATGCCCATCAGACAAATGAATCCATAAGTCCAATTCATATATCCGTATTTTAAAATAGAACTAAAATAAACATGGTGGGGAACAAGCCCTCACTTTAGTCATTTTTTCCTCCTCCTAGTCACGATTTCACTATCTTTTATTATATTATCCTCACCAACTATCTTGATATTATCATTCTTGATGACTAAAAGCAAAAAGGTGAAGTAGCACGCGTGATTAAAATAACATATAAAGATTGTTGTAAACAGAAAAGGATAAAATGCAGTAGCAGTAGTTAAAGGTGTTCGAAAGGGGGTTTGTTGCAGCGGTTGTAAACAGAAAACTTACGCTGCATCAGTAATAGGGTTTGAGCTTGAAACAGGAAAAATAAAACGCATGGTGGTGGTTTGGAGATGGTTGTTCATAGTGGCGATCACGGTGGTTTTGCAGAATAACATCGAAACAGAATTTATAGTAACCTGAACGAAGAAAAAATATACATAGAGATGATGATGGTGATTATGGGTTTGAGTTTATAAAAATGGCGTTTTGTTGGTTGTGGTTTCATTGACCATGTATAGAGGAAGAGAGGGAAATATATAGAGAGATATGTGGTGACGGTTGTAGGGTGAGGGTGGCAAGGTGATAGTTGTTGCATGGTGATCGTGGTGGTGGAAGGATGATAGGTTAATGGTGGTCAAAGTTTGTGAGTTGTGGTGATTGTGGGTTACATATGGTGGTCGAATTTAAAATGAAAACAAAAGGTTTAAGTAACGTAGCAGATTACAACGAAGAGGTTTGTGGATTTGATGGGTTGTTTGGTTGTGAGTTCATTCCGTAGCAAAACAGAAACGTAGCAGTCGTTAGTTATTACCTTCGTTCATCGTAAAGTGACGTATAATAGTAGGTTAGCAACATGATGATTCGGTTTTAATCCTGATAACCGAAGACAGGAGAGAGGGAGATTTTGATGGTGGTTATTAGTAGAGAAAGAAGATAATAGAAGTGGTGGTTTGTTATCTGAGTAGTTGAATGAATGATTGTACTTATATTTGATCAATTATTTTACATTTAAGTGGATGATACGTGTAACCATAGTAGACAAGAAATACTATCATATATGTAGCAGATGAAGAAAAAAAAATTAAAGCAGGTAATTAAGTCTACAGAATTTTGGTTGCATATGAGATTTGAATTCGATTTGGGGACCACATACAAGATTTACAATAGTGTGATTACGATGGAAAACTGATTTGGAGTCACCTGCTACTCTTTTTATTATAATTTTTATAAATAAAAGAATATAAGTAATAATAATACAAATACTAATAATACTAATATATATGTATAAAGAATAAATAAATTAATAGAAATAATAATGTTTATAATAATAATAACACCAAAATAATACTAAAAATAATACTAATAATGATGATAATACTAATCTTATTAATGATACACATAATAATATTAGTTATAATAATATTAATATTATTATTGATAATAATAACATTAATAATAATAATACAACTTAGATCTTATATTTATTTTATTTTTAGAAGTAATAATATTACTAATACAAATATTAATATTAGTATTAGCAATAATAAAAATGATGAATTTTTAATGGTAATAATATTCATGTATTAATTATATTCCAACTTGTGATCTAATATAATATTATTTATGATTTATGTAATATTATTTTATGTGATGACTTTCACTACATAGTTGATATTTATATATTTATTTACAAACAACTGTTCGTGAATCGTCGGGCATAGTCAAAGGTTAAATGTATGCATGAACACAGTTCAAAGTTTTTGAGACTCAACATTTCATACTTTGCTTATCGTGTCGAAATCAAGTAAGGATTAAGTTTAAATTTGATCGGAGATTTCTGGGTCGTCACAGTTCACATGAAAATAGAGACTAAGAATGGTGGTTTTGATGGAAGAGATGGCTCGTTGAGAATAAAAAAAATGTGATGGTTGTTGTACTAGATACATGCATATATATAAATATATATAAATGCATAACATGTAAAAAGGAAGTAGAAACACAGTACACTTGTTAAATAATTTAATATTAATAATATAATAATAATAATAATTTTCAAGTTTGAAAGGAACGGAAAACAAAAAGACACACTACGTACAGTAAAGCCATCATCCTTTTGTAAGGATTCTACCGACAGTTTTTACGGGGTGTGTCCATTGCTAAACAGTTACGGATAAAAGTGTTCCTAAATATCCCAAATTTTTAGATTAAACATAATTAATTATTTCACTCATTACCTGTTTGAAACCTGATCAAAAAAGTTCGAAAATTATTTATTTTCTGTTTCAATTTATATGTACGGAGTACAAAAACTTAGTTCGAAAAGGTAAAAAAAATATTTATCAAAACTATTATCTTTTTATTCAAATTTTGGAACAACTTTTATTTTAAAACTTCATATATATATATATTAGACCTATTTTAAAAATAATTAAATGTCAACTGAAAACTACAGACGTTTACCATTTAAACTCATAATTAGTTATATTCAATATACGCTATGTATATATATAAACATTTTTAAATAACAAAATTTACTACGCAAAGTATATATTAAATAATTAAATTAAATATAACAATATATATATACAAGAAATATACATATAAAATAATAGTTTTTATTACAATGTATTTTATTGTACATATTTATTTATAACTATAAGTGTATATAATAGTTTATTAATGTTCCAGTTATTATATATATTATACATATATTTATATATACACATATTTATATATATCCACACATTTACAAGCAATGGTTCGTGAATCATCAGGAACAGTCGAAAGTCAATTGAATATATGAACATCGTTTCAAAATTTTCTGGACTCAACATTACGTACTTTGTTTATCGTATCAAAATCATATAAAGATTAAGTTTAAATTTAGTCAGAAATTCCCGGGTCGTCACAGCAGTACAGGCTGCAATGCAAAACAACAATAACTCAGGGTCTAGCAGTGGAGTTAACTCCACAGGAAACCATGTAGGATGCTCCTACAAGGCTTTCACTGCCTGTAAACCTCTGGAATTCGATGGAACTGAAGGACCAGTCGGACTGAAACGATGGACCGAAAAGGTTGAATCTGTGTTTGCTATAAGCAAATGTGCTGAGGAAGATAAGGTAAAGTACGCCACGCATACCTTCACAGGTACTACGTTAACATGGTGGAATACCTATCTCGAACAAGTGGGACAAGATGCTGCTTACGCACTACCGTGGTCAGCATTCAAACACTTGATGAATGAGCAGTACCGTCCCAGAAACGAAGTCAATAAGCTCAAGACAGAGCTTAGAGAATTACGAACGAAGGGATTCGATATCACCACATACGAACGACGATTCACCGAGTTGTGTTTATTGTGCCCAAGAGTGTTCGAAGATGAAGAAGAGCAGATCGATGCATTTGTAAAGGGGTTACCAGAGAGAATTCAGGAGGATGTGAGTTCAAGCGCGCCCACTTCAATGCAAAAGGCAAGCCGAATGGCTCACAAACTTATAAACCAGATCGAGGGAAGGATTAAAGAGCAGGCGGCCAAGGAGGCCAAAATGAAACAAGTCAAGAGAAAGTGGGAAGAACCCAGTGACAAGAGTCACAATTTCAACAATCAATACCACAATCATAACCATAATCGCACCATTTTTCGCAACAACAAATGCAACAAAAACCATTCCAATAACAACAACTACAACAATCATCCCAACAATAATACCAACCGTAACAACAAAAATCCCAACAACAATCTCAATAACAACACTGGTAATCAAAATCAGAAAATTCCGTGTCTGAGGTGTGAAGGGTACCATCCAACTACTAAATGTAATAGAAAGGGTCATGATATAACGAAGTGTGAAATTTATGGACCATCGGGTAAAGGAACAAGTAATGCCCACATTATTTGTTTTGGATGCAGGAAAAAGGGCCATTAGAAAACTGCGTGTCCAAACCAGGGAAATAATAATGGGCAAAGCTGTGGGAGAGTTTTTAACATTAATGAGAAAGAAGCGCAGGAAGACCCGGAGCTTGTTACGGGTACGTTTCTTATCGATGAAAAACCTGCTTATGTTTTATTTGATTCTGGTGCGGATAGAAGTTATATGAGTAGAGATTTTTGTGCTAAATTAAGTGGTCCATTGACGCCTATGAATAATAAATTTTTACTCGAATTAGCAAACGGTAAATTAATTTTGGCAGATAAAATATGTCGGAATCGAGAAATTAAACTGGTTAGCGAAATGTTTAAGATCGATTTGATACCAGTAGAGTTAGGGAGTTTTGATGTGATAATCGGCATGGACTGGTTGAAAAAGGAGAGAGCGGAAATCGTATGTTACAAAAATGAAATTCGCATTGTACGAGAAAAAGAAAAACCTAAAATGGTGTACGGGGAAAAGAGCAACGTGAAGCTAAATCTTATTAGTAATTTGAAGGCGCAAAAACTAATAAGAAAAGGTTGCTATGCCGTTCTAGCACACATCGAAGAAGTCAAACCCGAAGAAAAGAACATCAATGATGTTCCCATCGCAAAAGAATTTCCCGATGTATTTCCGAAAGAATTACCGGGACTACCTCCACATTGATCTGTTGAATTTCAAATAGATCTCATACCAGGAGCTGCACCAATAGCTCGTGCTCCATACAGACTCGCACCCAGTGAAATGAAAGAACTCCAAAGCCAACTAAGAGAACTTTTAGAGCGTGGTTTCATACGACCAAGTACATCACCATGGGGAGCTCCTGTTTTGTTTGTCAAAAAGAAGGATGGTACATTCAGGTTGTGTATCGACTACCGAGAGTTGAACAAACTTACCATCAAGAATCGTTATCTACTACCAAGAATCGACGACTTATTTGATCAACTACAAGGCTCGTCAGTTTATTCGAAGATTGATTTACGTTCTGGGTATCATCAAATACGGGTGAAGGAGGATGATATTCCAAAGAATGCTTTCAGGACGTGTTACGGTCATTACGAGTTTATGGTTATGCCATTTGGGTTGACTAACGCACCAGCTGTGTTCATGGACCTCATGAACCGAGTGTGTGGACCATACCTTGACAAGTTTGTCATTGTTTTTATCGATGACATACTTATTTATTTAAAGAATGATCAAGAGCACGAAGAACATTTGAGAAAAGTGCTAGAGTTATTGAGGAAAGAAAAACTGTACGCTAAGTTTTCAAAGTGTGCATTTTGGTTGGAAGAAGTTCAATTCCTCGGTCACATAGTGAACAAAGACGATATTCAAGTGGATCCGGCAAAGATTGAAACCGTTGAAAAGTGGGAAACCCCGAAAACTCCGAAGCATATACGCCAATTTTTAGGACTGGCTGGTTACTACAGAAGGTTCATCCAAGATTTTTCCAAAATAGCAAAACCCTTGACTGCATTAACGCATAAAGGGAAGAAATTTGAATGGAAGGATGAGCAGGAGAAAGCGTTTCAATTGTTGAAGAAAAAGTTAACTACGGCACCTATATTGTCATTGCCTGAAGGGAATGATGATTTTGTGATATATTGTGATGCCTCAAAGCAAGGCCTCGGTTGTGTATTAATGCAACGAACGAAGGTAATTGCTTATGCGTCCAGACAATTGAAGATTCACGAGCAAAATTATACGACTCACGATCTGGAATTGGGCGCTGTTGTTTTTGCATTAAAGACTTGGAGGCACTACTTATATGGGGTCAAAAGTATCATATATACCGACCACAAAAGTCTCCAACATATATTTAATCAGAAACAACTGAACATGAGGCAGCGTAGGTGGATTGAGTTATTGAATGATTACGATTTTGAGATTCGTTACCACCCGGGGAAGGCAAATGTGGTAGCCGACGCTTTGAGTAGAAAGGACAGAGAACCAATGCGGGTAAAAGCTATGAATATAATTATTCGTACTAACCTTACTACACAAATAAAGGAGGCGCAACAGGGAGTTGTAAAAGAAGGAAAGTTGAAGAATGAAATACCCAAAGGATCGGAGAAACATCTTAATATTCGGGAAGACGGAACCCGGTATAGGGCTGAAAGAATTTGGGTACCAAAGTTTGGAGATGTGAGAGAAAAGGTACTTAAGGAAGCACATAAAACCAGATATTCAATACATCCCAGAGCGGGGAAGATGTACAAAGATCTCAAGAAACACTTTTGGTGGCCGGGTATGAAAGCCGATATTGCTAGATACGTAGGAGAATGTTTGACATGTTATAAGGTTAAAGCTGAACATCAGAAACCATCAGGTCTACTTCAACAACTCGAAATCCCAGAATGGAAATGGGAAAACATTACCATGGATTTCATTACTAAATTGCCAAGGACTGCAAGTGGTTATGATACTATTTGGGTAATAGTCGATCGTCTCACCAAGTCAGCACACTTTCTGCCAATGAGAGAAGATGTTAAAATGGAGAAGTTAGCGAGATTATACTTGAAGGAAGTTGTCTCTAGACTTGGAATACCAATCTCTATTATCTCTGATAGAGATGGCAGATTTGTTTCAAGGTTTTGGCAGACATTACAACAAGCATTGGGAACTCGTCTAGACATGAGTACTGCCTATCATCCACAAACCGATGGGCAGAGTGAAAGGACGATACAGACTCTTGAAGACATGCTACGAGCATGTGTTATTGATTTTGGAAACGGTTGGGATCGACATCTACCATTAGCAGAATTTTCCTACAACAAAAGTTACCACTCGAGTTATGAAATGGCACCGTTCAAAGCACTTTATGGTAGAAAGTGTAGATCTCCAATTTGTTGGAATGAATTGGGGGATTGACAGATTACGGGTCCGGTGATAATCCAAGAAACTACAGAGAAAATCATCCAAATTCAACAACGGTTGAAAACTGCTCAGAGTCGACAAAAGAGCTACGCAGACCTTAAAAGAAAAGATATAGAATTTGAAATTGGGGAGATGGTCATGCTTAAGGTTTTGCCTTGGAAAGGCGTTGTTCGATTTGGTAAACGGGGGAAACTAAATCCAAGATACATTGGACCATTCAAGATTTTAGATCGTGTCGGACCAGTAGCCTACCGACTTGAATTACCTCAACAACTCGCCAATGTACATAATACCTTTCACGTCTCGAATCTGAAGAAGTGCTTAGCCAAAGAGGATCTCACTATTCCTTTAGACAAAATTAAAATCAATGAAAAACTACAATTCATTGAAGAACCCGTCGAGATAATGGATCGTGAGGTTAAAAGGCTCAAGCAAAATAAGATACCGATCTTCAAGGTTCGATGGAATGCTCGTAGGGGACCCGAGTTCACCTAGGAGCGTGAAGATCAAATGAAGCTGAAATACCCGTACCGATTTCCAGAAGATTCATCAACACCTTCAACAGCTTAAAATTTCGGGACGAAATTTATTTAACGGGTAGGTACTGTAGTGACCCGAACTTTTCCATGTTTATATATAGTAAATGAAATTAGTATATTTACATGATTAAATGTTTTCAACATGTTAAGCAATCAAACTTGTTAAGACTTGATTATTTGAAATGTGCTTCATATAGACAACTGACCACTCAAGTTGACCGGCGATTCACGAACGTTAAAAATTTGTAAAAACTACATGATGATATATATATGGTTAACATGATATTATGATAAGTAAGTATCTCACTAAGTATATTAACAATGAGTGATATACATAAAATTGAGTTTATTGAATTAAGAAACTTAAAACGATATATATAACGATTATCGTTATAACAACGTCTTACTAAATACATATGAATCATATTAAGATATTGATACACTATGTTTAACATGATAAAATGATAATTAAGTATATCATTAAGTGTGTTAACAATGAACTACATATGTAAAACAAGACTACTAACTTAAGAATTTCGAAACGAGGCATATATGTAACGTTTATCGTTGTAACAACATTTAACTGTATATATATCATACTAAGATATATTAATATATCATAATATCATGATAATGTAATAATTTAACATCTCTTTAGATATAATAAACAATGGGTTAACAACATTTAACAAGATCGTTAACCTAAAGGTTTCAAAACAACATTTACATGTAACGACTAACGATGACTTAACGACTCAGTTAAAATGTATATACATGTAATGTTTTAATATGTATTCATATACTTTTGAAAGACTTCAAGAAACTTATCAAAATACTTCTACTTAACAAAAATGCTTACAATTACATCCTCTTTCAGTTTCATCAACAATTCTACTCGTATGTACCCGTATTCGTACTCGTACCATATACAGCTTTTAGATGTATGCACTATTCATATATACACTCCAATGATCAGCTATTAGCAACCCATGTGAGTCACCTAATACATGTGGGAACCATCATTTGGCAACTAGCATGAAATATCTCATAAAATTACAAAAATATTAGTAATCATTCATGACTTATTTACATGTAAACAAAATTACACATCTTTTATATCTAATCCATATACCAACGACCAAAAACACCTACAAACACTTTCATTCTTCAATTTTCTTCATCTAAGTGATCTCTCTCAAGTTCTATCTTCAAGTTCTAAGTGTTCTTCATAAATTCTACAAGTTCTAGTTTCATAAAATCAAGAATACTTCCAAGTTTACTAGCTCACATTCAATCTTGTAAAGTGATCATCCAACCTCAAGAAATCCTTATTGTTTACAGTAAGATATCATTCTAAATCAAGGTAATACTCATATATAAACTTTGATTCAATTCCTATAACTATAACTATCTTAATTCGAGTAATAATCTTACTTGAACTTGTTTTCGTGTCATGATTCTGCTTCAAGAACTTTCAAGCCATCCAAGATCCTTTAAAGCTAGATCATTTCTTGTCACTTCTAGTAGGTTTACCTACTAAACTTGAGGTAGTAATGATGTTCATAACATCATTCGATTCATATATATAAAACTACCTTATTCGAAGGTTTAAACTTGAAATCACTAAAACATAGTTTAGTTAATTCTAAACTTGTTCGCAAACAAAAGTTAATCCTTCTAACTTGACTTTTAAAATCAACTAAACACATGTTCTATATCTATATTATATGCTAACTTAATGATTTAAAATCGAGAAACACGAAAAACACCGTAAAACCGGATATACGCCGTCGTAGTAACACCGCGGGCTGTTTTGGGTTAGTTAATTAAAAACTATGATAAACTTTGATTTAAAAGTTGTTCTTCTGGGAAAATGATTTTTCTTATGAACATGAAACTATATCCAAAAATCATGGCTAAACTCAAAGTAGAAGTATGTTTTTTAAAATGGTCATCTAGACGTCGTTCTTTCGACTGAAATGACTACCTTTACAAAAACGACTTGTAACCTATATTTCTGACTATAAACTTATACTATTTTAGTTTAGATTCATAAACTTAAGTTCAATATGAAACCATAGCAAATTGAAACACTCAAAACGGATTTAAAACGAAGAAGTTATGGGTAAAACAAGATTGGATAATTTTTTTTGTTGTAGCTACGTGAAAATTGGTAACAAATCTATATTAATCATATCCTAGCTAACTTATATTGTATTACATCTATTCTAATATATTATGTAATCTTGGGATACCATAGACACGTATGCAAATGTTTTGACATATCATATCGACCCATGTATATATATTATTTGGAACAACCATAGACACTATATATGCAGTAATGTTGGAGTTAGCTATACAGGATTGAGGTTGATTCCAAAAATATATATACTTTGAGTTGTGATCTAGCCTAAGACGTGTATACACTGGGTCGTGGATTGATCCAAGATAATATATATCGATTTATTTCTGTACATCTAACTATGGACAACTAGTTGTAGGTTACTAAAGATGACAGCTGACTTAATAAACTTAAAACATTAAAACGTATTAAAAATGTTGTAAATATATTTTGAACATACTTTGATATATATATATGTACATATTTGTTATAGGTTCGTGAATCGACCAGTGGCCAAGTCTTACTTCCCGACGAAGTAAAAATATGTGAAAGTGAGTTCTAGTCCCACTTTTAAAATCTATTATTTTTTTTGGGATGAGAATACATGCAGTTTTATAAATTTTACAAAATAGACACAAGTAATCGAAAATACTTTCTATGTTGGATTATCGAACCGAATATGCCCCTTTTTAGCTTGGTAGCTTAGAATTAGGGAAATGGCCCCTAATTGACGCGAATCCTAAAGATAGATCTATTTGGCCCAACAAGCCTCATCCGAGTTACAGATGCTTTAGTACTTCGATTTATCATATTTGATGAGAGTCTCGGAATGATGGGGATATTCTATATGCATCTTGTTAAGGTCGATTACCAGGTGTTCAACATATGAATGATTTTTATCTCTATGCAGTTTGCGAAATGCCTGATATGAGATGTGTTATAAAAATGAAATCGTGTGGTCTATTATTATGGTTTGATAATATGTAGGTTAAACCTATAACTCACCAACAATTTTGTTGACGTTTTAAGCATGTTTATTCTCAGGTGATTATTAAGAGCTTCCGCTGTTGCATACTAAATTAAGGACAAGATTTGGAGTCCATGCTTGTATAATATTGTTTAAAAACTGCATTCGAAGACTTATGTTGATGTGTAATATTATTGTAAACTATTATGTAATGGTCGTGTGAAAAACGCTATATTTTAGATTATCATTATTTGATAATCGTCGTAATATTTTAAAGGTTATGGTTTGTTCTAAAATCGAATGCAATCTTTGAAAAACGTCTCATATAGAGGTCAAAACCTCGCAACGAAATCAATTAATATGAAACGTTTATAATCAATATGAACGGGACATTTCATCCCGCTCATAAAATCCGTTTTGAAAACACGCGAGCAGAACCTTGTCGTAGTATTTTATGTATAATACTAATAATATCACTCATAATACTAGTAATACTAATAATAATAAGATTAATATTAATAATCTTAATATTAATAATAATAATATACATAATAATAATAGCATAAGTATATTACAGAGAGATAGATGGATGATGATTTATGTGTGTGTGCGTATAGAATGAACTCGATCGAAATTTAAGGACTTGGCCTCACCTCACTAGCCATGCGATCGCAGGGTTTATGTTCCTTGGGGCCATGCGATCGCATGGTCTCCTTGGCCAGCTCATGATCCCCCAATTAAAACTGCCGACACTTGTTTTTAATTAATATATATATATATATATATATATATATATATATATATAATCTAGGTAATTATTTATATAATATATTATATTTACGAGCATGGTAAAAATGTAATTTTTATTATAATGACATGGACGTTGTCACTCGACTCGTGTCGTGATTCCGGTTTCTCGAACGGCTTTTCGTACACTCTGAAAACTAGTTCTTTATGTTACGCGACGTGTACCTATTATCAATAACAAGACTTAATCATCTATAATCTATATTACCCAAATTATAATCTCTTCATCTGAGTGTTGTGGTCATTTGCTTCTATAAATCAATGTTTCGTTGTTTATTAAAATACGTTTACTAATATCAAAACGTTTTATATTTAATTTATACATTAACGCATTGTAAAATATATATATATGTATGTGTGTATATATATATATATATATATATATATATATATATATATATTCTTATTAAAAAAATATAATTTTGTATATCTTATATATAATTGAAATATCTATCTAATGATATTTTAAAGTTCAAAACGTGTAAGTAATAGAAAATATTATGTCGTATCACGTTTACGTTTTTGAAATGATATATATATATATATATATATATATATATATATATATATATATATATATGTAATTTATGATACAAAGCTTTAATTAAGTTCTTTAAAACTTATGAACAAATTATCTTATAAAACGTTTTACTAATAAAGTTCTTTTTAAACAAAAAAAAATGTTTTTGTACGTTTGAAACAATATTAAATAAATATGAAACCTTTGTTTTCCAAAAACTAAATATATTTAAGAATCATTTTACTAAAAAGTTTATAATAGAAAAAGTTGTTATATCGTAAAACGTTTTAGAAAAGTAAGATTAAATATACTCTTAATAGGTTTCAAGTTTTTAAATTAACATTTGTTGATGAAACGTGATATAAAATCCAAAGGTTAAATAAACATATGAAATCATCTTAATGTAAAATGTCGATATCCAACGTCTAAGTTATTTACACTCCACGTTCCAACTTTAAGATGAAAGTTAAAATTGTTATCTTATTAAAATAACGAGGAAAATGTTGTAAAGCATAAATTGAAAATCAAATAGGAATCTCCACTAACTCTTGTCTAGTTCCCGTTAATTGATACTTTTGTTCTTACTTGCAATTCACTTTACCAATTATTCCGAATACCGTTAAAAGAAAAAGTTTCCTAAATCAAAGTGGACCTCTCAACAGAGACTCGTAATCATAATTCAATGTATCTGATAATTCAATCATTTGATATTATCTTCTAATTCCATCAATAAACATATTAAAACAAAAACGTTCATGTAAAGTTTTATACGTTTAGTACTTTGTTAACATTTTCCAATATGCCATACCTGTCTTATCACAACATCTCACCAAAGCTTAGTAGATAAATGGTTAGTACCTATCAACTAACACGTAAAGAACCTACATTCACTTAACCCCATCCCCACAGATATGTTTGACACGACTAATGTTGAGGTTTGGGAACATGACACTAGCGTGTATATGCGGCCAAACCAATGCTCTGATACCAATTTATAACACCCTAGATTTGTTTTAATCACAGCGGAAGTAATTAAAACAACCATAACATAATTATTTATTATACACCAGTATTTATTATTTAAAAACCCACAATATGGTGTTACTTAACAAAACATTTCATTTATTACAAAATCATGACATCAGAGTTCCAAAGGTTGTCAAACATATCCACTAAACATCCCATCTTCTCCCAAATACTAGCATGCAATAATCCACAACCTGCAGGGAAGATGAGGGGGATTAGCACGAAGCTAAGTGAATGAAACTATCATAGCAACATTAGCATACAGTATCAAATGATACAACTGTGAGTAACAACTAACAACAAACAACTTTTCCATCCCAGAGGACCGGCGGCCAGGCCTGACCTACAACCCTAGCTGATCGGGCTAGAGTCTACCGATAGTTCTTGTTACTGACTCGTTTGCATAGAAATACAGATGCAACGCATGCGTCATTCAAAGCTATACTACACCGATAGTAACACTCGAACCCAACCTCACAAATCAAGGTTGACCTCTTGAGTCCAGCCTCACAAATCAAGACTGAATCCCGACATCCGATCTCACAAATCAAGATCGAATCAACTGGTGCACATACAATCATATAATCAACACAGCTTATCAACAATACACTATCATGGCAATCTAATCGGGCGGTCAGGGCAACAGTAACACAACTAGCTACTATATACTAATATCCAAAAGGATAGTTCCACTCACCGATATCCACAAGTACTCAGTGGTCTAATATTACCGAGTCTTCTGCTTACTCTTATCACCTGAGAAAAATACAATTCAAGTCAGAAATTATATCTCAATTATATATATACCAACTACTTAACAATTCAGCAACACTTAAGCGTCAACAAACAACAAAACAGTCAATCCCTACAGTTCAAGGATTCATCCGTACAAATTAAGTTCATCACAGGTAGCAGCAACTATTCGAACCATTTAATGCCAAATCACTATTTCAACATGTTTTACATAAATCAAACATGCAAACAGTGAATATAAATCATAATATTATCAATTTCGACTAGCAAGCACATAATATCAAGATTACGCATTTACTCCTATTTATAACCAAACTTATTAAAACTATACTTTTAATTCATATAAATCAACCATGTTTTAACTATACCAATCATGAAAATATTATATATATATATATATATATATATATATATATATATATATATATATATATATATATATATATATATATATATATATATATATATAAAACATGTTTGATCAACAAAAATCATCAATTTTACTAAAAACAATAAATAACTTAGAGTCAATCATTTGCCCTAATTATAATAAAACTTATAAAACTCATAAATTAGTCTATATAAATAAAATACAAATCATCTCGATCACGTTAGTGTATCACATGAATTAGTAGTCACTCACAAGTTTTTCTTGTTTAGCATCAATAAATCAAAGTGCAAGAATCAAATATTCATTTCTGAGTTTCATAAAAAGTATAGTTAAACCATGAACAAATCGAAATACATCATATATAAACCGCATCAATCATCAATTCCATCAAATCAACAACGCATAGCAAAATTCAACATTTACTCCTAATAGTTATCAAAACTTATAATAACACCAACTTAATTGATAGAGATCATATAATTTTACCTTGTTTAAGTGTAAATCGCATGACTAGGAACCCATCGTATGGTTCCATTTAGAAACTCAGCATGACTTACTGTAATATAATCACGTTGATCAAGTGTCATTATATTATACTAACTCATGCTTTAGTTCCCAACACTACTTCAAAAAACATTCTTATTTTAAACTCGAATGTTTCAGAATTTAGAAACTAAAATAGTTTCTTTTGTGATGTAATACAGATAACGCGAAAAGGTCGATGATTTCAGATAAGAATGGTTATGAAAATATCTTCAGAAATATGGAGGATATTTATAATGGACGATACGATGATATCTTTGAATATTTAAGATAAGAGGATGATGAAGAATATTGTCCGTAAGGGTTTAGAGTCAGGAGCAAGATATTCGATAATAATTTCGGCAGACAGTGAATTATTTGGATTCTTTGAAGGTAGATTTCTTCCTTGTGATTTGTCCACAGCCTCCTTCATGGTTTGCTCAATTCGTTTTCCAGTTCTAAACTTTCTCTCTTTCTGAGCTTTGCCAACACACTATTCTTTATTATCAAACTTTTGACTGTTAAGGTCGTTTACAGTTTTTGCTGCTTCATCAGCATTTTTAAAATTTCGAGAACTAGTTCGCAGTCTATGATGTTTTTCAGAAACTTCACATTCAAGGTATGTAAGTCTTGGAGATAGACGTTATATAACTGTTGAGGCGAAAACGCCATGAGATTCGAGATTGATGATTGATGATTTTCGATAGTTGATATGACAATTATGGTTACAGGATGCAGATGAGTAGATGATGGGGTTTCAATGAGTACATATAATAATTTTTCAGAGAGACTTACGCCAAAGGGTAACAAAATTGCTGGTACATCTGCAGATAATGTCGTGGAATATAAAAGGTTCTTCGGTAACAAAAGGGTAATCGTATATATCAGGATTATAATAAGACTGTTTCACTAAAAAGTCAAAGTTGACTTGATGGAGCTGTGACAAAAACTGGCTAATTTGAAAAGGAATCACAAAGTTATTTTTGCTAATAAATGCCAAAGAACCATCCCAAGGTAGCCCAAGTGGTTGGGGCCCTGAGATCCTTGCAAGAGGTCTCAGGTTCAATTCTTGGGGTGGCCAGGGAAGGGTTGGAAACAGCCAGGGAGTATTCCTGATGGGCTGCGTACACTAGAGTATGGGGTCGGATTACTCGCCCTTCCCGGGTAACCCGAACAGGGAAAACCTTACAACTTTTTTTTTTATTTAATAAATGCCAAAGGGCATGACACAGATACGTGTTAAAGTGTCTTCAGGAATTTTGAAGGGTTTAAACACAGATTGTAATCGTTAATATACATATGATGTTCTAACATAGTTTTGAAGTCAAAGTATAGCTTTGAAAGATGTAAGGATCTAAGAGTGATGATTTTGGTTATATCTTGAGTTGAATTCTGAGATTTCAAAATCAGATTACGTAATTAGATTTTGAATGAGTATGATTGTTTTGATTTCTATAAAAGAATGTATATTGTTGTGGAAGTAGTGAGTATAGTTGGTGATTACTGAATCAGATTCGAAGAATGTAATATATTAATTGTGAATTTATATATATCTCTCGGGTATTACCTACCCGTTAAAAAAAATTTCACAATTAATATTTTATACAAAAGAATTTTATTACAGTCTTTATGAAAATATATGTGTATATTTTCTTTAGATGTAACATAGATTTAATGAGTTAATATTAAATTAAACTCATTTGATTTACAATTGAAACTAGAATTGAATAATCCCTAAAACTTTAGAAATTACATAACTTTTACGGAGTATTTTCTTCAGTGATATTGAAATTATGAATCAATACTTCATTATTTGTTGATGCATGATGTTGGTGTTCGTGGAATTCTTGTGAACTTCGCAAGGTACGAATGATGTTATTTGAAAAGTTTTGAGTACATCGATGATGAAAGTGTAAAATCAAACATATATTTGAATAATGCACTTGATTTATTATGAAATAGAATTTATTGAATTGAGACAGAGATTGTAGTTAACGATGGTTAAATTGTGGACGAAGAATGTACATCATTGCATACTAGTAATATGAATTAACCGAGTAGTAAAGATTCACACATAATAGCTTAGTACGGAAAGATTTATTATGGTTTAAAAATTTATATATATATAAGGTATACATATAAATCCTTCAGTGGAAATGAGTTAATACTTTATAACTCGTAATTTCGATATACCTATTAATGATTGTGTTGTCGATATCGTTGGTGGTTATGTTATTGATGGAGCTTGTAGTGTTACAGTTGTTACTGGTGTTGATAATACTGACGGTGATGCTGGCGGTACTGTTGATGCTGCTGGTAAACAAGTCTAGCTTGTAATTCGTGCACCACCCTTGTCAGGGTTTCTATTTTTCCCTGTATCATTTCTATCCATCCATTCATCTTGATTTATGGCTATGATAAATAATCTCTAAAACTTTAGAGATTACATAATCACCGTAGAATATTTCTCCGATGAAGTTATGAATCAATACTTCATCGTTTGTTGTTGTTGGTACTCCTTGGTATCTATGATGTGTGTGACGTTGATGCTCGAGGTACCAATTGTGATGTTAAAGTGTGGGATGCGGATGTTGCCGTTGGTGGTGATGATGGTACTGTTGTTGCCGGTGCTGCTGCTGGTGCTTGTAACCTTTACACCATATTCTCCAAAGCCACTACCCGAGCGCGAAGCTCGTTGACTTCTTCTATTACTCCGGGATGATTGGTGGTTCGGACGAGTGGGTGAATAAGATCTAGAATGTGAGATAATATATAATCGTGACGAGATACTCTGGAAATGAGAGAGAAAATGGTGTCTCGAATAGGTTCGCCAGTAAGTGCTTCAGGTTCATCGCCAAGAGGGAAATGTGGTGGATGGAAGGGAACACCTTCTTGTTGTCTCCAATGATTGAGGAGGCTACGAACCCATCCCCAATTCATCCAGAATAGATGATGACTGATTGGTTGATCCATTCCGGTCACACTGCTTTTGGAGCTCGAGTGAAACTCCATATCGGAATCCGAGGGACTTGAACTAGTGACGAATTCCATTTCGTATGATTGAATAAAGGATTTTTTGATATGAAATGATTTTTGACTATCGGTTGGTGTTCTAATTACATAGAATATCTATATATATAGAACAAAAGATTTCGTAGATTACGGAGGAATTTACGGAATATGTCAGGCAAAGTTTACAGTAACAGATATGCTAAGATATGAATTAGCAGATATGCTAAGATATGAATTTTGTCTATACACTATTCATACAATCAATGCAATAAGGTGTGTCTAGACTAAGAATGATAAGCAGGTAATTTCAGATAAGAAAAGATAAGCGAAACTTTTGACATGCAGCTAAGGTCGAAGTCCAGACTTACTAATGCATCCTAACATCTATCAGTTAGACACACTAATGCAAGACCTGGTTCGCTAAGACCACCGCTCTGATACCACATGAGACGATCCGTCCTAATCCATAAGGATGAATACAATAACATATGATTACATCGCGAGATATTTGACCTCTATATGATACATTTTACAAACATTGCATTCATTTTTAAAAGACAACCTTTCATTTCATCGAAAGTTGACATGCATGTATACCATTTCATAATATCCAACTTATAAATGACCTAATCTGTCATTTACTTAATAATAATCTCTATTGAACTCAACGACTTGAATGCAACGTCTTTTGAAATATGCCATGAATGATTCCAAGTAATATCTTTAAAATGAGCAAATGCACAGTGGAAGATTTCCTTAATACTTAAGAATAAACATGTTTTAAAGTGTCAACCAAAAGATTGGTGAGTTCATTAGTTTATCGTAAACAATCATTTCCATAATTTTAATAGACTACAAGATTTCCTTTATTCAATAATCATACACTCGTAAGTGTTTAAAAGTCATTCATATGGATTGAACACCTGGTAACCGACATTAACATAATGCATATAGAATATCCCCAAAACAGAAATCCATCTGTATTAATAACTCGAAGTACTAAAGCATACCATTTTCCAGTATGGGGGGTGTTAGTGCCCGTAGATCTACCTTTAGGATTCGCTTCAATTAGGGTGTCTGTTCCCTAATTCTTAGGCTACCAAGCTAAAAGGGTGATATTCGATTCGATAATCCAACCATAGAATGTAATTTCGATTACTTGTGTCTATTTCGTAAAACATTTATAAAAGCAGCGCATGTATTCTCAGTCCCAAAAATATATATTGTAAAAGCATTTAAAAAGGGAGCAAATGAAACTCACAATACTGTATTTCGTAGTAAAAATACATATGACGACATTGAACAAATGCAAGGTTGGCCTCGGATTCACGAACCTATATTAAGTATATATATATATATTTATATGTTAGTCAATATTTGTTTAACAATTTAGGTCAAATCGTAGTGTATCACAATCCTGATGCTCGAGACTAATATGTAAAAGTCAACAAAGTCAATCTGACTAAAAATGATTTCTAAAATTTATACGTGTTTAATATATAACTTAAATATAGTTGTTTTGTATATATTTAAATATATTTATCAGATTTTATTAAAGTAAATAATTAAGGTCATTTATTAATAAAAATTTATATTAAAATATATATATGATAAAAATATACTTTTATATATCTTGAGTAATAAAATTTATGAAGTTTACTTAATATCATAAAATATAGCGGTATGTATTATTAATGTAATTATATTACGTGTGGTAAAACTATCTTTGTATCATATATCTATTTGATAAAATAATATTATTAATAATAATAATAATAAGTAAAAGTTGTATTATTTTGTAGTAATAATAATAGTAATTATTCTACTAATAATAATAATATTTATATTTACTAATGATGATATTAATTATGATAAAATGATAAATCTAATCATGATAACAATAACAATACTTTTTAATATTAACTGAACTAATAATATTTTTATATAAAAATAATAATTCTATTCAATATGATATTTCTATTAAAAATGATAATTTTAATAAAAATGATAGTTTTAATATTAATAATAATTTTAATAATATTAATAATGATAAAAAAATAATGCAAACGATATTTTATCTAAATCAATATCTTATAATATTTTAATTTCATCATGATACTTATACTCATTATTTTCTAATCGATTTGTTTAATAACTTTTGGTCATCTTTTATATCGCGTTCATAATAATGGTAATAATAGCAATCAAAATAATTAGATGATACTAATATTAGTTTTAATGATAATGATACTAATAAGTATTATAATAATATTAATGATAATACTAATAATTATAATAATAATGATAATATTAATAATTTTTAATGGTAATAACAATAATAATAGTAATGACAATAACAATTTTTAATAATAATACTTATATTAATAATGATAATAATAATAATAATAATAATAATAATAATAATAATAATAATAATAATAATAATAATAATTACTAGATAATAATAATAATAACGACGATAATAACGTCGATAGTAATAATAATCATTTTAACAATAATACTACAATTCAGTTGACTATAACTTCTAATCCGTTCATCGAAACCATTCGATATCTAAATGAAAAGTTATTAATTTTTCGTCAGCTTTCCAACGACATGCATATCATATACCTTATCCTAGTAGCATATGTATCTAATTCAAGATTCAACATAACCTATTTAACAACAATATCAAACGTACAAGCATGCATAATCCTATATACTCGAGCACTAGTCAGGGATACACTATTTAATATATAAAAGTTAAGTTATGAGTGCTCACATTTCAATATTGAGATTCAATATTACAGGAAAAATGTAGACGCAACGGAAATGATAAACACTAGGTTGACCTCACGAGCATACCCTCGAACATTACCCATAACCTCCAAAGCTATAACCCATAATTTCCATAGCCCTATCCCGCTCATAAAATCCTTTTTGAAAACACGCGAGCAGAACCTCGTCGTAGTATTTTATGTATAATACTAATAATATCACTCCTAAAACTAGTAATACTAATAATAATAAAATTAATATTAATAATCTTAACATTAATAATAATAATAATATACATAATAATAATAGCATAAGTATATTACAGAGAGATAGATGGATGATGATTTATGTGTGTGTGCGTACAGAATGAACTCGATCAAAATTTAAGGACTTGGCCTCACCTCACTAGCCATGCGATCGCATGGTTTATGTGCCTTGGGGCCATGCGATCGCATGGTCTCCTTGGCCAGCTCATGATCCCCCAATTAAAACTTCCGACACTTGTTTTTAATTATATATATATATATATATATATATATATATATATATATATATATATATAATCTAGGTAATTATTTATATAATATATTATATTTACGAGCATGGTAAAAATGTAATTTTTATTCTAATGACATGGACGTTGTCACTCGACTCGTGTCGTGATTCCGGTTTCTCGAACGGCTTTTCGTACACTCAGAAAACTAGTTCTTTATGTTACGCGACCTGTACCTATTATCAATAACTAGACTTAATCATCTATAATCTATATTACCCAAAGTATAATCTCTTCATCTGAGTGTTGTGGTCATTTGCTTCTATAAATCAATGTTTCGTTGTTTATTAAAATATGTTTACTAATATCAAAACATTTTATATTTAATTTATACATTAACGCATTGTAAAATATATATATGTGTGTATGTATATATATATATATATATATATATATATATATATATTAAAAAAATATAATTTTGTATATCTTATATATAATTGAAATATCTATCTAATTATATTTCAAAGTTCAAAACGTGTAAGTAATATAAAATATTATGTCGTATCACGTTTATATTTTTGAAACAATATATATATATATATATATATATATATATATATATATATATAATTTATGATACAAAGCTTTAATTAAGTTCTTTAAAACTTATGAACAAATTATCTTATAAAACGTTTTACTAATAAAGTTCTTTTTAAACAAAAAAAAATGTTTTTGTACGTTTGAAACAATATTAAATAAATATGAAACCTTTGTTTTTCAAAAACTAAATATACTTAAGAATTATTTTACTAAAAAGTTTATAATAAAAAAAGTTGTTATATCGTAAAACGTTTTAGAAAAGTAAGATTAAATATACTCTTAATAGGTTTCAAGTTTTTAAATTAACGTTTGTTAATGAAACGTGATATAAAATCCAAAGGTTAAATAAACATATGAAATCATCTTAACGTAAAATGTCGATATCCAACGTCTAAGTTATTTACACTCCACGTTCCAACTTTAAGATGAAAGTTAAAATTGTTATCTTATTAAAATCACGAGGAAAATGTTGTAAAGCACAAATTGAAAATCAAATAGGAATCTCCACTAACTCTTGTCTAGTTCCCGTTAATTGATACTTTTGTTCTTACTTGCAATTCACTTTACCAATTATTCCGAATACCGTTAAAAGGAAAAGTTTCCTAAATCAAAGTGGACCTCTCAACAGAGACTCTTAATCATAATTCAATGTATCTGATAATTCAATCATTTGATATTATCTTCTAATTCCATCAATAAACATATTAAAACAAAAACGTTCATGTAAAGTTTTATACGTTTAATACTTTGTTAACGTTTTCCAATATGCCATACCTGTCTTATCACAACATCTCACCAAAGCTTAGTAGATAAATGGTTAGTACCTATCAACTAACACGTAAAGAACCTACATTCACTTAACCCCATCCCCACAGATATGTTTGACACGACTAATGTTGAGGTTTGGGAACATGACACTAGCGTGTAGATGCGGCCAAACCAATGCTCTGATACCAATTTATAACACCCTAGATTTTTTTTTAATCACAGCGGAAGTAATTAAAACAACCATAACATGATTATTTATTATACACAAGTATTTATTATTTAAAAACCCACAATATGGTGTTACTTAACAAAACATTTCATTTATTACAAAATCATGACATCAGAGTTCCAAAGGTTGTCAAACATATCCACTAGACATCCCATCTTCTCCCAAATACTAGCATGCAATAATCAACAACCTGCAGGGAAGATGAGGGGGATTAGAACGAAGCTAAGTGAATGAAACTATCATAGCAACATTAGCATACAGTATCAAATCATACAACTGTGAGTAAGAACTAACAACAAACAACTTTGCCATCCCAGAGGACCGGCGGCCAGGCCTGACCAGCAACCCTAGCTGATCGGGCTAGAGTCTACCGATAGTTCTTGTTACTGACTCCTTCGCATAGAAATCCAGACGCAACACATGCTTCATTCAAAGCTATACTACACAGATAGTAACACTCGAACACAACCTCACAAATCAAGGTTGACCTCTTGAGTCCAGCCTCACAAATCAAGACTGACTCCCGGCATCCGATCTCACAAATCAAGATCGAATCAACTGTTGCACATACAATCATATAATCAACACAGCTTATCAACAATACACTATCATGATAATCTAATCGGGCGGTCAGGGCAACAGTAGCACAACTAGCTACTATATACTAATATCCAAAAGGATAGTTCCACTCACCGATATCCACAAGTACTCAGTGGTCTAATATTATCGAGTCTTCTGCTAACTCTTATCACCTGAGAAAAATACAATTCAAGTCAGTAATTATATCTCAATTATATATATACCAACTACTTAACAATTCAGCAACACTTAAGCGTCAGCAAACAACAAAACAGTCAATCCCTACAGTTCAAGGATTTATCCGTACAAATTAAGTTCATCACAGGTAGCAGCAACTATTTGAACCATTTAACGCCAAATCACTATTTCGACATGTTTTACATAAATCAAACATGCAAAAAGTGAATATAAATCATAATATTATCAATTTCGACTAGCAAGCACATAATATCAAGATTACGCATTTACTCCTATTTATAACCAAACTTATAAAAACTATACTTTTAATTCATATAAATCAACCATGTTTTAACTATACCAATCATGAAAATATTATATATATAACATGTTTGATCAACAAAAATCATCAATTTTACTAAAAACAATAAATTACTTAGAGTCAATCATTTGCCCTAATTATAATAAAACTTATAAAACTCATAAATTAGTCTATATAAATAAAATACAAATCATCTTGATCATGTTAGTGTATCACATGAATTAGTAGTCACTCACAAGTTTTTCTTGTTTAGCATCAATAAATCAAAGTGCAAGAATCAAATATTCATTTTCGAGTTTCATAAAAAGTATAGTTAAACCATGAACAAATCGATATACATCATATATAAACCGCATCAATCATCAATTCCATCAAATCAACAACGCATAGCAAAATTCAACATTTACTCCTAATAGTTATCAAAACTTATAATAACACCAACTTAATTGATAGAGATCATATAATTTTACCTTGTTTAAGTGTAAATAGCATGACTAGGAACCCATCACACTCTTGATTATATTTTGAGAATTAATAAATCATGATCTAATTTTAAGGGTGTGTTGTACGCATCAGTATATGTGTGTGTATTTGGTTCGACTACACACAAAGAAAAGAAGGAAATTTGGTCTTTGTGATATCTACTTTGCCAAGGAAATAGATAACGATACATGTACTCAATAAAAAGTAACCCCCACGTACATTTTGTTTACTTATTTTCACATGTATTTTATTTGTATTCTGAACCACACCACACCTCGTTAAGCAGTCCTAACGAAGTCCAAACCATACCAACAAATATTTTATGTGTCCATCATCATAAAATGAGTTTATTTAACTACTTAACAAGTACTCCGCTCATAATTTATTATTTCCTTTTTTATATTTAGTCGTCATTATTTATCCATAATTCAAATATCATATTTATAAATATAATAAAAATAATATTATTTATTTGTTTCATCTAGGCCATTAATTAGGGTGTTACATAAATCATGCCTGAAAATTTAATTTAGGCTCTAAGAGTCA
This sequence comes from Rutidosis leptorrhynchoides, assembly GCF_046630445.1. Classification (NCBI taxonomy): domain Eukaryota; kingdom Viridiplantae; phylum Streptophyta; class Magnoliopsida; order Asterales; family Asteraceae; genus Rutidosis; species Rutidosis leptorrhynchoides. The sequence goes on from NC_092336.1 coordinate 41,575,749, forward strand.
GTCAAGTCGCCAATAAATCGACGCTTGCTGTCGACTCAATAACTAGAGCCGTTATTTATATTGATAATCTTAGGGCAAATGGCCCGAAAAGGTAACCTATAATGTCAAATTTGACAATAAAGGTAATATGACTTTTCCAGATGCCCGAAAAGGATTACGTGTTTTAATTTTTGCCCGAAAAGAATTATGATTTGAAAAAGTGTGCAATTGAGGTAATATCGTCAACTTTATTAACGATCGTTAGTCAAATTTCGTTAAGTTGTCACATGTGTTTGGCATGTGTGGGAAAAAATTACACGGTTGGTCCATGAACCTTATAGAGAAATGATAAAAAATAATAATAAAGAAATAAAAAAGTAAAAAAATATAAAATTAATTTAAGTTTTAAGTTTTTGAACTTTTTATTAATTTTTTTTTATTTTCTTATAAGGTTCAGGGACCAACTGTGTGATTTTGTCCCTCACATGTCAAACACATGTGAGTACTTAACGAAATTTGACTAACGATCGTTAATAAATTTGACGATATTACCTCAACTGCACACTTTTTTCAAATGTTAATCCTTTTTGGGCAAAAGTTGAAACACATAATCCTTTTCGGGCAATTGAAAAAGTCATATTACCTTTATTGTCAAATTTGGTATTATAAGTTACCTTGTCGGGCCATTTTCCCATAATCTTAACAATATTCTCATACTTTGTGTACTGTTACTAAACTTATTTTTTTTTCCCCAGCTTTAATGTTTTCAATGTTGTGTTATTTGTTTATTTCTTTTAGGTTATAAGCTTTATTATGAGTAATTGAACGTTACTACTATTTTGATTTCTCAACAACCCAACAAATATTATATGATAATAATAATCCTGACAATTCAAACCTTGATTCGACTCTAAAAAGATCCCGCAAATTCGCGGGTCTTAAGCTAGTTAATAATTTATAAAGTAAAAAAAAATTAATAATAATAATATAAACAATTCAAATAATAATATAATAAGTTTATTAAATATATTAAATAGTAAAAAGTAATTGAAATGTAATGTGACCTGATATGACGGTGTGTTATGAAGGAAGGAGGTATCTATATACGTAGTTTCCATATATTAGAGGACTAAAATTGAAAGCATATTAACTAATTGAAATTTTTGTAGGTAATCATATTTCGAATAGGAATCTAATAAACCTTGACCGACATTTTTATACTTGTTGTACAAGGGATTCCTTTAATTCAAGAAAAGTATAAATATAACCTCTGCTCAACAAAATAAAATTTATCAATAACTAACATACAATGAATCCTTACGATCAACACGACCTCACCGATAACACATCACAAGACACATTGATGATGGACCACGTTTACCATCTTTTGGTCACGGTTAAACGAGCCGTATCCAACATGAATAGCGCACAACGACAACACGCATCAATGGTTAACGGAGTGCGTGAAATACTACAACTAGCGAACAACATTATTCTACTAGTAGAAGAAGAGAACAACACAAGAAGTGGTTCGGGTTTATTATCGGAAGAACAGATTTTAAGGAATTTACATTTGGCCACAACACGAAAAAGAATGCGTGACGAAAAAGATGAAGAAGAATTTATATGTGGGATTTGTTTGGGCGAATGTAAAGAAAGCTGGATGCTAGGAAGACTCGATTGTAGACATGTTTATCATGTAGAATGCATTAAAAGTTGGTTGTTACTTAAGAATGTTTGCCCTATGTGTAGGACTACGGCCTTGAAGGTTTAGATATCGATTTTTCGATCAAATTAATCAAGATTGTCGATAAAATATATAGTTTTGAATTTTCTATCAGAAGGGTTACATGTAATTGTCCGTGATTAGAAGATATATGTAATTGAAAATTTTGTTAGTTCTTCATATTTTATGATTTTGAATTTTGATGCGTTGATAATTTTTGTGTGTGTACGTTCGTATATGCGAAATTATAATTTTTCTTAATTGTTAACGATATCAATTAATGAAGATCATGCGACGACTAATCGATGAACGTATGGCAAGTAATATACTGATCTTTCTTATTTGACTGAAATTACAGTATAGAATAACCTTAGGTGATCAAATACGATAAAAAAAAATCGATTGATAAAACAGAATAATAGCATATAAATTTTTTACCCTGAAATCCCTGAATATTACACAATAAGTTTTAAACTAAGTAACTATACTGATCAAATTTTAGGGGGACGAGCACCCTCTCCGGACTACTCTTTATTCGTCTTATCTTCAATATGACGTTCTCAATAGCTACCATCGAGAATCTATCAACAATTTCAGTTTTGAAAAACTTTTTTCTGTAGATTTCACAGTAATTAGAATAGTAAAATATATTCGATAAACAATTTCAGAGTATTACGACGCGTTTATGAAAGATGAATTGAAAGGATGTGACAAGGATAAAGTCATAGTCGCGGTTGCGTTGATAGTCAACTTATGTTTTCTTGGTAAGCAGTTGTGGGATAGTGTAGACGACTATTTGTTTCTTTTAATACAGGACTTTGATTTGATGAACCAATATCCGTGGGGTTCTCACCTATGAAGCAAAACTTTTAAGCACTTGCATCACGTGTTGAAAAACAGAAGGGCGTGATCACATACCTTTTGAGCAGCTTCACTTGAGTATTTATGCTTCTAGCAATTAGTATTCTTTTTAACCATCGAATTACAAAAATAGATACAAAAACATTTGGTGTTTCTCCATATATTTGTTCTTACAATGAAAGAAATTAGACGTAGTTGTTAATACGGAGTAATAAATTTACCTATAAAAATAGAAAAACAAATTTCATATCAACTACTGTTTTTTATGGACATCAGTTTGGGATCATCTAGGGAGAATTAACCACCCACGCGTTCATCTCCCGTAGTTGCATAACCCGCCCCCAACTACTGCCCTGGAGGAAACCCGGACCAACTCGAGGGCATGGCCGGTAAACCCCCCTCCCCGCTAACCCCCGCACTAAGCGAAAAGTAATATGGGTGGATACTTTAGATCAAGGATAACATTGAGTGCAATGTTGCCGCCCAGCGGAGTCGAACTCCCTACCTCTCGTTAAGTGAGGCAGACCACTACCAGTTGAGCTACAACTCAATGTTTCATATCAACTACTATTAACTCTTTTTTTTTTTTTATGGGAGGTGATATTTCCATCGTTCTTTTTTGAACAATTTTATGAATCTTTGCAATCCAATATACAAGAACACATAGAATCAACAATTAAACTCGTATTCAACTTGAATCAAAACAATGTGTTAACCAAACGCACAATACAAGAAGAGCAACTGCACTAATTCATCAACTAAATGAATTTTATGATTTAACCCTAACTAAAGATTACAACAAATTGAGAGATCAGATGAAAAGTAGAAATGGCTGCATGTTATATGACTGGGAAAGACCAATGGTGTTATATAACCAATGCTCAAGAATAACTACCTAACTAACAAAGTTAGACTTAACACCATCACTTCTGATAATGTCAAAAATAGTCCTCTAAGTCTATTAAACCAAAAACCAACTATGTCCATTCTTTGTAGAATAACTATCTAGCCCCCATACTAGGTATGTTAACCAAATAATACTCCATATGATTCACAAAGGTTTTTGGCTCTTCTACATCCTCAATATGCATTCTCTTAACATCTGTCCAAGCATGTAATACCTTGATCCATCATCTACACTTAAAATGCATAACAAACAGATCAAGTTATTACCAAAGATAATCAAGTCAAGATTGGTCAACCATTGTATCTTTTAATACACCCCCACAATCTTGACTTGTAAATACATTGACTAATTGAAGCTTCTCACAGAGCATATTATGCTGACTTGTAATTAACCCTTTTGTGAAAATATCTACTACATTTAAATTAGATCCAATTTTTAAAATTTTTAACAAACCACTATTGACCTTTTCTCTAACAACGTGCCAGTCAATGTCAAAGTGTTTTGTCCTCTCATGATGCGCATGGTTACCAGCAATCTGAATTGCAGGTGTATTATCACAAAACACAGAAATTGGAATTAAAGTGCACAATTTTAAATCACTTAAAATCTTTAAAATCCAGATTAATTCACAAGTTACAGCAGCCAATGCTCTATATTCTGCTTCAGCAGATGACCTTGACACTGTTAGTTGTTTTTTGATTTTCCATGAGATTAAAGTATTTCCCAAAAAAAACACAGAAAACAGTAATTGACTTTCTCCTAATTAAGTTTTTTGCCCAATCTGAATCAGAATATGCAGTAAGGTTTAAAGACGTACCTTTCATAATGTGTATACCTTTACCTGGACTACCTTTAAGATATCTTAGCACTCTGAATGCCAATTTCAAGTGACATCTTGTTGGAGCATGCATAAACTGACTAAGAACATTAACATAAAAACTAATATCTGGTCTAGTCAATGTAAGATAAAGCAATTTCCCAACTAACTTTTGATAAACAGTAATGTTAGACAACAACTTCTCTTTATCATTCCCACTATAAGCAGATACACTTACTTCAATTGGTGTATTTAATGGCTTACTTCCTAACAGACCAAAATCATTTAACAATTCTAAGCAGTACTTTCTTTGGCTTAATGCCAGACCTAGTTCAGTCTCAATAACTTCTATACCTAGAAAGTATTTAAGCTTCCCTAAATCTTTTATCATAAACATTTTGCTCAGAAATTGTTTACCATTATTAATTTCATCCATATTATTGCCTGTTATCACAATATCATCCACATAAATCAATAAGACAACAAACACTTCATTTCTTGTTTTTGTGTAAAGAGAGAAATCGTTTTTACTCTGTATAAAACCATGACTGATAAGACAACTGGACAACTTTTCATTCCATTTTCTTGGTGCTTGCTTAAGACCATACAAGGACTTGGTTAGTTTGCACACTTTTGTTTCATTTTTATCAAAAAACTCTAATGTTGGTGTCATGTAAACATCTTCATCTAACTCTCCATATAGGAAAGCATTGTTAAAATCTAACTGAAACAGTGACCATCCATTCTTAACAGCTAAAGTTAGCACACATCTTACAGTAACCATCTTAACCACTGGTGAGAATGTTTCACCATAATCAATGCCTTCAGTTTGACTATATCCTTTTGCCACTAACCTAGCCTTGAACCTTTCTATCTCACCATTAGATTTATATTTGACTTTATAAACCCATTTAGACCCTATTGGTTTCCTATTACTAGGTAACTCAGTTAACACCCATGTGTTATTCCTATTCAAAGCTTCCATTTCATTATTCATAGCTTCTACCCACCTAGGATCTTTTGATGCTTCATAATAGGTTTTAGGTTCAATTGTTTTATTCAGCTAAGTTACAAAACAAAAGTTTTTCATTGACAAATTTAAATAGTTTACAACTTTGTCTATTCCATATTTGACATTGTTATTTATCACAAAATCTTCAAGTTTCTTTGGAAATTTGACTTCCCTAGTTGACCTTCTTAAAGAAGAAGTAGGTTCAACCTCTTTTCCCTCAGTATTAAACAATGGCATACTGCCAGGTTCACCATGTGTTGCAATAGACTTATCTGTATTGGTAGAGGTATGAACATGGTCATATCCAGTAACTTCATTTCCTATTGCAGACTTATTTAAGCCCCTATCACTAGATCTATTATTACCATTTAGATTATTATCTATTTTAGAAGTTGAAGTACTTATTGACTCATGACTGCCACTTCCTAATTCAGTATTTGTATTGTTATCACTGTTATTTGTATTATTAGAATCATCATTGGGATCACTAGGGTTATCATAAAGAAACTTGTTATCAAAGAAGTTCAAGTGATCAAGACCTGGAAAAACATCAAAATTAATTTTAGAGGACATCTTAAAAGGAAATACTTGTTCATAAAATTTAACATCCCTAGAGAAGGTCATAAGCTTTGTTTCCAGATTAAATAATTTATAACCTTTTTGAACATTTGAATACCCTAAAAAAACACATTTATCAGCTCTAGAAGCAAATTTATCATCATTGGTTAATTTAGTAGCAAAGCATAAGCAACCAAACACTCTTAAATGATTAAGTGATGGTTCCCTTTTATATATCATTTCATAAGGTGACTTACCATTTAAAACAGAAGAAGGTGTTCTATTAATAAGATATGTTGCAGTTAAAACACAATCACCCCAAAAATGTAATGGTACTCCCCCTTGAAACAAAAGTGACCTTGCCACATTTAAAAGTTGTATGTGCTTCGTTTCCACAACACCATTTTGTTGTGGTGTATAAGCACAAGATGTTTGGTGTATAATTCCTTTATTTTTGAAAAACAATGACAAGATATTATTCACAAATTCTGTACCATTGTCACTCCTCAAAATCTTAATATTCTTATTAAACTGGTTTGAAAACATTTATGTGAAATCCGTAATATTTTGTGCTAAATCACTTTTTTGTTTTAATAAGAAAACCCAAACTGCTCTAGAGTAATCATCAACAATGGTTAGAAAATATTTGTATCCTTCTCTTGTAGTGACCTTATAAGGACCTCAAAGATCTAAGTGAACAAGTTCACCTATATCAGAGGTCTTATGATCACTCAAAAGGAAAGGATCCCTTGTCTGTTTAGCTTTGTGACACACCTCATATGGCATTAGCTTCTCATTTCTAAAGAAAATTTGTGTTTAAGAACAATAAGTACAGGTTCAGCTGGATGACCTAATCTATGATGCCATGTATATTTTGACAAAAGACAAGTATTCATGTGAATAGATGTATTAGTAACACTATGCTCACTAGATTTATCATTAAAATAATAGAGTCCACCATGAACACTACTAGTCCCCAATGTCTTGCCCATCACTTTGCCTTGGGGCAAGTCCTGAATATAACACATATTCTCATCAAAACAAATAAACCTCTTACTATCCCTAGCAAGCTTACTAACAGAAAGTAAGCTTACAACATACTTTGGAACTACCAGAACATCAAACAGGGTGACACTAGGAGTTATTTTACAGTCACCAATTTTAGTTATTGTAGTTAATGATCCATTAGGATGATTAACTACAAGACTTAAGTTAGACACATCAACCAAATTATGTAGATGATGATGTGAATTTACATAGTGTTGATTGGCTCCTGAATCTATAATCCATCCAGACTTATTTAGACTAAAATAACTATGTGTCATTGAAGAAAGAAAATGACTACTTGTCATATTTGAGTGAAAACAATTACCTGCCATGTTAGCTTTAGGCTCTTCACTTACACTATTGCTCAATAAAGAAACTAACTTTGATATCTAATCCTCAGAAAGAGTTAACTGAGTAGTTCTATCTGTAACACAGCTATTACTAGCAAAAGACTTAGTAGCAGGATTATGGTTATTATTACTACTATTATTTGACCAAGAACCAGAAATCCTATTGTTTGCATTAATTGTGTTATTGTTAGGATTATTCCTTCCTTTAAACCAAGCAGGATAACCTACAATCTCAAAGCATTTATCAACTGAGTGTCCAGTTTTATTACATTTAGCACATTTCAAATTGGGATTAGGACCTTTGCCTGTTTTGAATCCAGAATTATTGTAACTGTTAACAGCATTTGAAGTATTAGGATTGACTTTAGAAAAGAAAGCAGATGACTAAATCTTTCCATTTGAAGAAATAGAAGAATCTCCATGAGATTCTTCTCTAGACAAATAGCATAAGCAGCTTTTATTGTTGATAATGGATCAGTTGTGATGCCACGTACAAAACCATCATGTACAAATCGTCAACAACAGGTCCATTACACGGTATAATACTACATGCTATTTTAAAACAAGTTTTGCATTAAAAAAGGATAACATTTTACAAAAGGTAATGTGACACAAAGGTCGTTACAAAGTCATTATTCAAAATAACATAAGTTGCGAATGCAAAATAAAAATTCCATGATTGAGACATCTCTGAGTAATGCAGCGAAAGTCTAACACAACGAGTCTGTAACAGCAAGTCTAAAACACCAAGACAACAAGTCTAACAGTGGAAGAAACGACGTCTAAGCACCTGAGAAATACACGCTTAAAAGGTCAACACGAATGTTGGTGAGCTATAGTGTGTATTCAGTAATGTAATGTAGACCACGAGATTTCGTATTCAAAACAGTATGAAAAGTATATGCTTATCCGTGGGCACCCGGTAACTAACTTAACGTAATAATAGTATCACCCCCTAAAAGTACACTTGGCGAGTGCGTATGTTATCGAAGTATCAAACACTCGTTAAATGCTAGCTCGACTAGCCCGAGTAGGGATGTCAAACCCTATGGATCCATATCTAATATTCGCGTTCACCGGTTCAAAAACCAATGATTAAACGTTACCGTGCTAAGGGAAAACTTTGTGCCGTTATATAACCCACACATATATAAAGTTTAAGTACTCGTGTCTAGTATGTAAAACATAAAAAGTGCCTGTATTCTCAGTCCCAAAAATAGTAAAGTAAAAAGGGAAGCTATAACTCACAGTGAATAAGCAGTAAAAGTCGATATGAAAAGTGTGCAGGTAGTAAGTCGGTTCGAAAGGTCGTCTACCTAAGTCAAAGGTCACTAAGTCAGTATATTGTCCCAAAAGGTTTAAAAGTGAATAAATTAACTCTTAAGTATCATCATTGTCATCATCATTCGTAAAAGATAAAGTAAGTTTTCAAAAAGAATAGAGATCGAAACAAAAGGCTGATTTTGGACAGCTGTTACGACCTCTATATAAAACGAAAAGACGCGTGGTCAGTGCCCAAGGCTCCGTATGTAAGTCCTCTAACCGCTGTCCAATTTTCAGAACCTAACTCGTCTTCGTTTGACCGTGGAGACGGTTTAAGTGCGAGTAGGTCAGAATTTTCAGCACGTCGTTACAAAGGCGTAGTGACTTTCGGAAGACTATAAATCCTAAACCGTATATCGGATTTAGGCGAGGTCTAAACGAAAAGTCATATACTCGAAATGAACTATCTGAAAATCAATTTTCCAAAAGTCCAGGATTCTGATCAGACCTCGAAAAATAGCAAACAAGTGCTCCGGTGGGTTTCCTGGTGCTTGATGCTCATCACGGTTCTCATCCTTGATGCGTGTAAGCTTCAAGTGTACAAATCTTTGATGTTTTAACATCACTTTGACCAAGTTTCAACCATCAACACACAACTAGGAGTAAAAGCTATCATTCTACAAGTTTTGAACATCAAGGTTGCCTCTTTATTGCATAAACCCAATAAAGCTTCAACCTTTGTCATTTCTACACAAGTTTATGCATCTTCATCATATGAGATGATGAAGACTTGATCTTTATCATCAGCAGATGCTACAAAACCAATTTATATGTACCTAAAAAAATATGTGATGATTTCCGTATAATTTCCATAAATAGATAAAGTAAACGTTTGGCAACATCGTATACTTTGATCTTGAAGCAAATTTGGTAGGGTGGTCAAAAATTTTCATCCAATGCAAAAAAAAAAAAAAAAAAAAAAAATAGTGGGAGAGAGAAATACATTCTTATGTTAATAATTAATATGTTGTACAATACAAATAATTGATACATAACTTTAGTGAATACATCATTTTGACGGTGAACTTATCGTTAGCAAATTACGTATGTGGAAAAATTCTGATAATACAACAATCAAACAAACATTTTTTAATAACTTTTACTCAAGGTATATAAATGTGTCTTATGGTAATACTCCATATGTGTTGCTTAATTGGAATTATGGCTAGAGAATTGCGGCGGTAGTTGTGTTAAGACTAAAGAAATTTTCAATAATATTACTTTTTAAAACCCGTAAAACAGGGGTCTTTCAACTAGTAAGATGTTCAATAGTCGTAGTTGTATATAGATCCTCACGAGTTACTTGTCATCATCTTCTCCAAATCCAACATTTTCAGGTTAAGAGAAATGGTTGAATTTGCCAGAGATGTAAAAGTAATAGCCTTGAATCTTGATAATGAGAATGTATGGATTATTGTCTTTAACCTAAAAAGGCTATAAACAAAGCACCAAAGTGATTGCGGGAACGCTTCGAATATCGGCGAACGCATTTAAAGTTTGTATAGGAGAAACTTGAGTCAAATAACCTTTTAATTGATAGTTCATGCTAATACCTTTAATAAATATCATATATTAAATACTTTTATTGATCTGTTCTTTCTTTCAAATTCTTTAAAAAGGATTATGTGAAAAATCTATATTCTTCACAATCAATTTAATAAAACCAAACCATCCAGGCCTAGCCTGGGTGGCCACCAGCACTTTCAATGAAGGGGAGGTCTCGGGTTCAATCCTAAGGGGTGCCCGCATTTAATGACCAAACTGGAGAATGCCTTACCTGGTAGCGGTGGAGGGCTGGCTTGCCGTTTACCCGGGGTTTACCTGCGGTGGGGGGGCCAATGTGCTCTGGCCCATAGTGGGGTTCCTCGTTAAAAAAAAAAAAAAAAAAAAAAAAAAAAAAAAAAAATTTAATAAAACCAAACAAGAAACAATCCAACATAATATCTATTCCTTTTAGTCAAGATTTACATATATATGTGTATTGATACGTAAAGTGATTCTTCCACCATATTATATTTGTCACATACTTTACCAAAACAATTTTTTTTTTTTTTTTTTTTTTTTTTTTTGGGAAAATTTTATCCTTTCCCTAATAACTATATTTATCAAGTGAATTAATGAAAGGTAAAATAAACAAAAAGAATTATTTTAGTGGTTTATGACGACAAAACTGAATTAGTGTAATGATCACCTTCACATAAACTTAACTATTTTATTTTATATACATTTTTAAAGCAATACAAGTCTCTCTACCTTTACCTACCTTTAGCAATGGAAAATATACTTTGCTTATTCATACTATCAGGATTCCATGAGTTCATCACATTAGCCTCATCTTTGCATTCATATTCATTTGTTACTTCTTCAAGCAAATGCACACCTTCATCTTCCTTCAATACACTTTGCACCCATGGATGCTTTTGTACCATTGATGCCAATATTCCTTCCAACTCCATTGCTACTTCTTTCATACTCGGCCTTTCGTCTCCTTTAACGCGCAAACATCTCTCTGCAAGTCTCGAAACTTGCATCATCTCATTAGGAACATAATTTAGTTGCAAATGTTCATCAAGAACATTAAACAGTTGTCCATTTTTCAAAGAAGATAGAAAATACATAGCTAGGTTCCTCTCTTCCTCTGGCCTATCAAAACTAAGCGCTTTTTTGGCCGTTAAAAGCTCCACCAATACGACCCCAAAACTATAAACATCGCTCTTATCTGTCAACTGATTCGTCTGCAAATATTCAGGATCCAAATACCCTAATGTCCCCTGCACAATGGTAGCCAACTCTATCTGATCCATAGGAACGAGCCTAGACGCTCCAAAATCCGCCACTTTTGCTACATAATTTTCATCCAAAAGTATATTTTCAGGTTTCACATCTCGATGAATGATCGGGACAGACGCTGCAGAATGTAAATACGAAAGTGCTGACGCTGTCTCTGTTGCTATTCTGAGTCTAACGTCCCAAGTTACACTCGACGATTTACCATTTTTATGAATGTGATCTGAAAGTGTACCGTTTGGAACGAACTCGTACACCAATAGCGGAACTTCAGTTTCCAAACAACATCCAATCAGTTTAACCACATTTCGATGATTGATTTGTGATAAGATAACCACTTCGTTAATAAACTGTTCGATCTGGTTTTGGGTTTGATCTGCTAATTTCGACTTCTTAATTGCAACAACTCTGTTATCAGAAAGAACACCTTTATAAACTGTGCCATACCCACCCTTTCCGATAATCCTTCTTTCATCGTAGTTATTAGTTGCCTTCTTAAGCTCCTCAATCGTGAAGACTTTCGCTCGATCTTGAGAACCCCCGTCGCCAGATATTCGTTGCTGCAACATTAATCCGCCGTTTTGCTTAAAGAATTTTTCGCGAAGCATTATAAGCTTTCGCTTCTTTAGTCCCAAATACAACCATGTCACGAATATAAGTAGAAATATTGCAGCACATGAGGCACCTGCAACATAACATCATTAGGGCATGTTTATTTTCCGCTTAATTCAGTAAGTAAAATTGTTGTTTCTTTATCACTTAATCTGAAAAATGGTTTGTTTTTAGGAGTCATAGAATCAGAGACCCTTCCTGTTTGAGGCATAAAAATAGTAGTTAATACAAAATAAAAGTAAACAACCCAAGTTAATCATAACTCACTGTCTTAATTAAGTACTACACATTTCATAAACTTTACATACCTATAACAATTTTTATAAGTACTGATTCATCTTTTGTGCATCCTGTTCCATCTTTTCTACCATCTCCAGAGTAACCTTTTCGACAAGAACAAGTATAACTACCTTCTGTATCTTCACATTCATGTTCACAGTCATGTTTACCACGTTTGCACTCATCAATATCTAAAATCGAACAAAAAATATTAAATTATTAATATCAAGTTAATGAGAAATATAAATTAGGATCCAAAAAATTGAACTAAAACTTACTCTTGCACTCATTTAGAAGATAAGGATTGCCTTCATAACCCGCAACGCAACTACAACGATATCCGGGACCTTCGTAATCTCGATCACATTCGCTGTTTCCTTTACATAAGAAATTATCACTGTTCCTACTTGCTTCATCACAAGTCAAATTACCGATTGCCCAATCAAGTACCATAGGCATCTTATCTACACTTCTGAAATCGCGCAAATAATTCGCATAGAAGCTAAACTTCCCCTCTTCAACAAAAAAACCATAGCTACAAGGATTAAAATCCGTCATATTCGCATGGTTATTAAAACTACTTATTGATATTTGAAAAGATTTCGTTCCTTCCGGTACTTCAGCTTCACAACACCCAACTCCCGAACAAGATCCATTTGTGATAAGACTATTTTGACCACATATAGAAATACATCCAGTAGCGTCAGTCGCATTCGCTCTCGAGTCTCTCGATGCACTAAATACCGCCTGTGTGTCACAACCAATAGCTACAAACTTGTTCTTGGTCGAGATTCTAAAATCCCATAAGGCTAAAGAGGGACGGGATCTACTTTCTTGACCAGAAGTATTGTAGCAATCACTGGCTACAAACATCATAATTTCGATTTCACTCTGGTTTATTGACATATTTGAAATAACAACGTTACCTGTGCTATCACCAAAGTAAGGAATTGGTACACCGGATGATCGGTTACAAGTTACGAGAAAATCGGGACTATAGTAACATCCTTCACCTGAACCAAATGGGTATGTAATTGTTACATTGCCACATGAAGTTTCACAATTTGGTCCATTTTGTCCACTCGATGTCCACAAAGCTGCAGTTGTTATTATGGTTGCTAATAGTATTTGAAGATTCATAGTTGTTTTGTTTGTGATATTGAGGTTTTGATTGGGGAGGGATGATTATGAAGATTTTATATATGAACTTCAACATGAAGACTTGTTCATTTTTGTACGAGAACGAGTGAGACATTTGGCTCCTAATTAATTAAATACGGAGTATACAATTTGAAGAGACATAGTTAATGGTTGAAAAGGTCTTTTGAACCTCTAGTGACCCATTAGAATATAATACGGAGTAGTAATTAGATTATCCCATTCATATTCATCATATAAAAACCATCACAAGAGGGAGTAGGCGTTAACGTCATGCGATCCTTACAACTTACAAGGAGTCTAATGCTCAAATATCACAAGTAACATAACTTGAGATGATGAGATAAAGGATCAAAAAATGGTGAAAGGGTAAACCAATCAAAATTGCATATATCTAAGTAAAAATAATCGTCGTTCCATGATAATCTGAACAAACAAAAAAACTCTTGTATAATTACATTTTACATTGAACAGTAAAAAGACAACAATATTTAATTTCAATTGGTAGTATCATACAAGTTCTATTATTTTTATTTGACTAACTATATTTTTAACAATTTTTTAAATTAAAAAATTTGTTGAAGAATTCAAAGATATTCAAATTTGGATTAATCATTAATGTATGTGGCCCATATGAATGCTAGTGGTGTGGAAGCCGAAGTTGACAGGTAATTTTTTTTTTTTTTTTTTTAAGCGAGGAAACCCTCCTATGAATAAGCACATTGGCTCCCTCATAGAAGGTAAAACCTCGGGTAATCAAGCCCCCAGAGCGCGAGACCTGGTACCGGGTGAATTGTCATTATGCGCACCCTCTAGTCACACTCCTTTTTTGAACAATTTAGCATAGCCAGGAATTGAACCCGGGTGGTGTGCTTTATTGGGCAACTCGGTGGCCACTCAGACAAGCCTGAATGAATTCCTATATTCATAAACTCTTAAAGGTTTATTTACGTAAATTCTCTTTTATTTTTTTTTTTTAATTATACTTGATATATATTATATTATATATTATATATATTAGCTACTAGTGTGGTTTAAGATAGCTAAATGTGATATGTTGCCGTAGGTGAAAAAGTAGAATTAGGAAGAACAATGAGTGCTCTCAATTATATATTTTGTTTTATTACCCATACTGCTCATTTGTCGGCTGTTACTACTGCAGATTTTTTAAAATAAAATTTTGTGTTCGTTTGTTTGAACTGGAAAAAGTCATAACTCTTCCTCCTACTTGTAGTCTTTGACTGAAAAACAAGCAAATAGAATGTGTTTTTAACTGAAAAAATGTGAAACACAGAACATTTTAGCACAAACAAATCCTAACCAGACCCAATTACTTATCCGATTTCAAACTTTTGAAACCATTACTTCAACTCAATGGTCTGGAAGTAATGGTTTCAAATTCATTCCATTTCTAGATCTAATCACTTGTCAACTTCCAGAAAAACACACTACAGGTTTTGTCAACTAATTACTTTTTGTTATTTACTTTATTTAATTTAATTTGTAAATTACTCCAATACACAATTTCATATTTGCATGTAATACTATTTGTTTCCTTCATACTGTTTCCTATATTTTCATTTTATTTTCTTTTGTATCTCAAAATTGTGTGTTTAATTAACTTTTATATGGAATCCAGGGTGATCGAATTGGTCTCACACTGATGAAAAATGCTCATAAGAAAAAATATGAAGTCCTTTTGAAAGAGCAAGATATCTAGGTTCTTAAGAATGTTGGAACATTAAAGCTCAAGAATCAGAGCAATCTAAATCATTGGACTCATGATTGCATACTAATATTCACACACAAAACCACATTTGTGCCGGTACCTTCAACTCAATGGTCTGGAAGTAATGGTTTCAAATTCATTCCATTTCTAGATCTAATCACTTGTCAACTTCTAGAAAAACGCACTGCAGGTTTTGTCAACTAATTACTTTTTGTTATTTACTTTATTTAATTTAATTTGTAAATTACACCAATACACAATTTAATATTTGCATATAATACTATTTGTCTCATAAATGTCATATGTAATTGGTCGATTCCATTTCTATGACCGTGAACCAAAATCTTATGGTACCAGCAATGATGATAAGACAAAATACATCAACCTTGAGCTCAATGATGATAAGACAAAATTTATGACCGTGAACCAAAATTTTATGTTCATTTTTCATAACTTCATTAACATTTTATACTTAGTTTTATTAAGGCCTTCCGTGCAACGCACGGGCTCTTAAAGGCTAGTATATTATATTATATATATTAGCTATTAGTGTGGTTTAAGATAGCTAAATGTGATATGTTGCCGTAGGTGAAAAAGTAGAATTAGGAAGAAAAAAAGTTAATACAAAAACAATGGCATCGGATTTGAGCCCAAAACAGAACAATCTAGTAGCCCAATGGGCCTGACAGGTGATGAAGATCTTTATCATTCAAAGAAACACCATAAACCAACAAAATTTATAAATGCAATGGGATTTAAATCCAACCAAGAAGTCAAGCTCTATTTGATAAGGGAGGGAGTTAATTTTCACTTGTTTTGGTTTTTTGTTTTTTTTTTTTTATGATAAATCCACTTATATTATGCATTGACGACTTATACTGTACCAACAGGTTAAACACAATAAAAGTCGATCTATCAAAAGAGCAAGTGGAATCATCATCACCCATTTGATATGGCTATAGAAAGAAAGCCAACTTCTTAAATTTCGGGTAGAAAAAAAGCGGATTTAAGGACTCGAGTAGGGAAAGGGATTCCATTTAGGACGAGACAAAATAGTATATTTCTACCACCATAGATGCATCAACAATGTGCATTACATTTTCGTACTATACAAATAAATAATGCACATAGATGGTGAATTAATCAAAATAATGATCGATTTTTCATCTCCTTTGATAATCATGACAATTAAAAGCATCGAGCCTACGAGAAGATTCCCACACTTCAAAATTATTTTTCATGTGCTCATCCTATGCATCTAACTAGTTTCACCTCAATGATATAACTACCTTAGCCAAATGTATCCAACTTCTTTGAAGGTGAGACGGATGACAAGCCCTCCGAAAGACTAGCACCAATCGTCCTAGCCAAATCTTAACATTCTAGGATCATTTAATCCTATCGGGTGTTAAACAAGTATCTTAACACTTTCAACTTCATTGATATCGTCTACCATGTAATTTTTTTTTTTTGGATGATTAGGCCCTAATACCAGCATGCCTATTCATGTTATCTACTAAACTATTTGGACCACAGTTTACCTTTCGCTTTCAGCATTAATTGTTAGGACAACTGTGGAGACCTAACTGTAACTTTGTTCTCGAAGCATTTAATCCGTCCCAAAATAGATGTTTACTTCTACTCCGTGATATATTTCATCAAGTTCTCCCTTATAGTATTGGTTACACACGATAACATAATTCATTCCTTTACATGAGTTGTAATCTCTTGAATCCAATAATTTGCTTGAAATTTAACGGACCAATCACAGAGCGACATGTGGCGCGACAATCACATATGATTGAAAAAAAAAAATTCTAAAATTTTTTTTTTTAAAAAAATATTTCTTTTTGAAAAAAGAATTTTAAAATTTTTTTAATATAAAATTTAGTATTTCAAATCCAATCACATGTGATTGTAAAACCCAATCACATGTGATTGAAAAAAATTCAAAATTTTTTTTTTTCAAAAAAAAAAATTTCAACCGAAAACAGACTTTAATTTCGGTGATTTGATCAAGTTTGTTAGCGTTTCATGATCATATCTTCAAAATTTCAGACTTTAATTCGATGATTTGATCAAGTTTTGATAAAAAACTTGGTGTTTAAAGATTTTAGCACAAATTTACTGAAATTCGTCATTTTACTAAAATAAAAAATTTTCAATCACATGTGATTGGATTTGACATGCAAAATTACATGTGATTGAGTTTTACAATCACATGTGATTGGCATGCAGAATCACATGTGATTTACTGCATGTCAAATCCAATCACATGTGATTGAAAAAAAAAATTCGAAAAAAGAAATTTCGGAAAAAAAAAATTCAGAAAAAAAAATTTCGAAAAAAAAATTTAATTTTTTTAAAAAAAAAAAATTTCGCATTCTGATTGATCTCTTGGATCTGAACTTAAAAGTTGATATCATTTGAATATTCCTCTCCTTTACATATATTATATTAAATATTAAGTACTTTGAAGGGGAAAAATTACCCGGTAACCATCAAAATAATTCAGTAACTGCACATTTCACCCAATGAATAAATTAACTGAACTATCTACAACTGTATATATATATATATAAATAAATTATTTCTTTTTCATATACTTGAATTCTTCAAGTTCTATGGTTCCTCATCAATGATCGATTTAGTACACCTAGCAAAAACTCATTGGGCCGTATCAACAAAAAAAACCAGTTCAGAAACGAACATTTTTTCTGCTCAGTAATTAGATGAGAGGGTTATCAAAAAATTACTTGATTAAGCTGAATGGAAAGACACTTACATGGAGAGTACAGGGTCGGCTGGTATCACGTCAATACATGCAAGAACGAGGGAGAAAATATAAACATATGTTAGCATTTTAGCCAAAGACTTTATATCATTCATTTCTAATCAACAAAGAAATAATGTGGTAGCAAAGATTAATTTGTATAGATATGGCATACCCATTAATTTAAAAACAACTGATCAAATGGTGACAACTTGAACTTTATTTTTGGAAGTGATACAAAAGCCCATGAAATGGCTCCAACACAAGGTTCAATTGGAATCAACCGTAATTCTCCATCAATATCAAAATCACGAACGCGGACCGGCACCTTAATTGGAATAATTCCAAATTTTAATGTCAGCATTAGAAGCATTCGAGCACCACTAGTGTAACGCAGACCTACTTGGTACCTTTAATAAAAGCAATATAATTTGAGGTAAAGTTATGGGGTGTATAACCCCTAGTTGAGTTCTTAATCTACCTATTAGTCTTCTCTAAATCCACTAAACTCATTATAATAACCTACTTGTTTTTCGTCTTGGGACAATTCATCACTAGCTACATGTAAATCAGTAAATCACTCGAAATATGCTATTCACTTGAAACATAACAATTTGTGATGTTCTTCAAACTTTTTTAACTGAATTTGCGATCTCTAAGCTCACACTTTGGTTCCTACCATTGATGGGTACCACACAAGCCAAAAAGGTACTCCTCCTTCTAGAAACTTCTTTTCTACTAATTTAGGTGCTAATTGGTAATCCTATGCTAAATTGGATGTTTTTTTTCTTTTTACATGGGCAAATGGGTGGTGATGAGATCCTCATCGACATACATGGGAATTAAAATGGAAAAACCCCCAATTTTGAAACCCTAATCAGAATCAATGATAATAACTGAAGTTTCAAGCTTTTTGATATGGGTATTAAAGAAAGATGAAGAAAACACAACATGGGCAATGCTTGAAGCAAACAGAGTGGATTGAAGTTACCAAAAGTTGCAACCGTGATCTGATGTTGTTGCCAAAAGAGTGGTTTTAAGGAAGGTGGGTCCTCACTGGGAATTCAAGAAGTTGACAATTTTTATGATTTCTGATTCCAATTGAAAAGGTCAAATAATCGTGGGAAAACAGAAAATTTTATGATACGCAACATACACGTGGACGAAACCGACGCGGGTTGAAGGTTTGACCCGATTAAGTTGGTCAGTTTTTCCAACGAGAGAACTTGATGTTTGAGACTAGGATTTGGGTTAAGGTCCCAAAGTAACATATAATGATTCATCAATATTTTCAATTAGATTTATGTATACTTATTACTTCGTATATTATCTAGTTATCTAGACTAGAAATAGCAAAATATATATTGTTATTCAAGGAAAATAATAAAACTGTTATAATTCAGTAGGCTTATAACTACCTTTAGTGGTTCTTGACTGTAGAAGGTATATAGAGATAGAGATACTGTAAAACGGAGAAAACAAAGGTTGAACAAAAGGTATGAGTAATTGGTTTTTTATTTATAGAAAAATGTACAATGAGAGTTTGGCGGCATTTGGAATCTAGAGAGAGAGAGTGTTTAACCAAAAAAATACATACAATAAACTCTAACTCAACACACCTATTTATACTCAAAAAAATATACTATGCAATATCTATAATAATAATAAAATTATCATCCAATTATTACTTTTATAACACTCCCCCTTGGATGATAATTTTATTAGTGAATAACTAGTACTGCCTCGTTAAAAACCTTGCTAAAGAAAATCCTTTGGGATAAAACTTTAGCTAAGGGAAAAAGAGTGCAGCATAGAGTTGACTCCCCCTCAAGTAGGCAACGCCTGAGTTGTTGCATCTTCTGAACATGCCTCATGCCAATATTATGAACGTGTGTTCTGAAAATAGCAGTTGGAAGTGCTTTGGTGAAAAGGTCAGCAGAGTTTTTGCTGGACTGAACATATCTCATTTCAATCTGGTTGTCCTTAATGAGATTTTGAGTGTATGAGAAGAATCTAGGGGGTATGTGTTTTGTTCGGTCACTTTTGATATACCCTTCTTTCATCTGTGTTATGCAAGCTACATTATCTTCATAGATAGTTGTTGAACTTTTATTGCGTTCTAGTCCACAAGAATCAGTAATGAGTTGTGTCATTGATCTCAACCAAAAACATTCCCGACTGGCTTCATGTAATGCAATTACTTCGGCATGATTTGATGATGTTGCAACAAGTGTTTGTTTTTGAGAACGCCATGATATTGCGGTACCTCCATTTAGGAATACATATCCATTTTGAGATTTAGCTTTATGTGGATCAGATAAATAACCTGCATCTGCATAACCAACCAAATCTTGTTTTGATTCGTTAGAATAAAATAATTATAAATCAGTAGTTCCCCGAAGGTATCAAACTATTTGTTTGATCCCATTCCAATGTCTTTTGGTAGGGGCTGAGCTGAACCTTGTCAACAAATTAACTGCAAAAGAAATGTCAGATCTTGTATAATTTGTAAGATATATAAGAGCCCCAATTGCACTAAAATATGGAACTTCTGAACCAAGAAGATCTTCATGATCTTCTAGAGGATGAAATGGATTAGTATCAATATTAAGATCTAACAACTATATGAGTACTTAATGGTTTTTGTCTTGTCCATATTAAAATATTTTAAAATCTTTTCGGTATAAGTTGTTTGATGTATAAGTAAGTCATTAGTTATATGCTCAATATGTAAATCAACGTAATACTTGATTTTTTTTTTATTTTAAAATTTTTCTTTAGAAGTTGAATGGCTTCATAGATTTCTTTATTTAAGATACTTGATATAAACAGCTATGATCACATATCCGAACATTGTTTTTATAAAACACACATGCAAATAAGTTTATATGTATACCATTTTCTTATCAAGTAGTAATTTAATCGATTATACCACATACGTCCCGATTGTATAAACCCATTTAGAAATCTTTGTGATTTAATGGAATATATTCCCTTGGGTTTTGCATTAGATGCTTATGATACCTTAACCCTTCAGGTATATTCATATATATATCACTATTAAGTGATCCATACAGATAAGTAGTAACAACATCCATGAGATGCATTTAAATAACTACCAGGTTGATTAAGTATCTAATAAGTAATTATATTCATTATAGGAGGATAAGTTTTTCTCCTAATTCATTTCTGGTCTTTGTGGGAAATCTTGAGTTACAAGTCTAGTTTTGCCTTGTAACTTCATTTGCACATTTCTTTTCGGATAAAAATTCATTTGTATCCCATTGATTCACATCTTTAAAAGTGATAACGATTGATCCAAAAACTTTTCTTTTATTGAGCGATTCTAATTCAGCTCGTATTGCTCCTTTCCGTTGAGTTCAATCACGTCTATTTTGATATTCAATGACAGATTTTGGTTCCAGATCATCATCTTTATTCATGATGTCATTGTAACATTATATGAAAATATCTCATCAAGATTTTTCATTTCATTTCAGTTTCATAATATTGCATAATTTATTGCAATTTATGTATTTACATTTATCAATATCCTCTGCAGAAGGAGTATTGATTTGTGGTTCTTGTTGAACACTTTCTTTTACCTCATTATCAGCTGATTTTCTTTTTCGAGGATTTTTATCTTTGGAACCAATTGGTCTCCCACGTTTCTGCCGTAGCAAAGACTCATGAGTGACATTATTGCCAGCTTTTGTAATTTCAATTCTAGCTGAAGCATTTACTGCTGGTATATATGATTTAGTCACTTATTTTTTGTATCTTTAAATGCATAAAGTAATTAATTTGCAAGTTCTTGCATATGCATTATATTTGAACTTTCTTTTCGCATTCTTTTGTGCGATGATCAATATTCCTTAATTGATGTTCACACCATGAAACATCATTTTATTTATATTTCATTTCTTCCCCTAATATAGGGAACAATGTTTAATTAAAGTGACAATCGACAAAACTTGCTGTAAAAACATCACCCGTCATGGGTTCAATATATCTTATGATTGAAGATGTTTCATATCTAACATATATTTCAATCCTTCTTTGAGGAACCATTTGTTGTGGTTGTTCAATTAAAAAATACACTGCACAACCAAATGTTCTAAGATGGAAAATATTTGGTCTCCACCAAAATTAAGTTGGTAATGGAGAATATTTATAACTTGCACTTGATTTAATGCGAATTAATGTCACATCATGTAAATTTACATGTCCCCATATAAATATTGAGAGTTTTGTACTCATTTCTAATTGTCTAGTTATTAGCTGTAAGCGTTTATCTATTGATTCAGCTAAACCAATTTTGTGTATGCACATGAGCAACTGGATGTTCAACAACAATCCTTGTAGACATATAATAATCATTAAAAGCTTGAGATGTTAACTCACCAGCATTATCAAGTCTCATCCTTTTAATGGTGTAATCAGAATAATGTGTTCTTAATTTAATAATTTGTGCAAGAAACTTTAAAAATGCCATATTATGGCTTGATAATACACAAACATGAGACCATGCGTTAGATGCGTCTATTAGAAAAATGGTCCACATGATGGATGAATTGGTCCATATATATACCCTTGAATTCTTTCAAGAAACATTGGTGATTATTTCTCAATGTGCTTTTCATTAATCGCCATATGTGATTTTCATTAATCACCATATGTGTTTTTCGTTAATCACTATATGTGCTTTTCATTAATCACTATATGTGCTTTTCATTAATCACCATATGTGATTTTCATTAATCACCATATGTGCTTTTCATCATATATCATTTTCACCATATGTGCTTTTAATCATATGTGCTGCGCTTTTCGTCATATGCACTTTTCATTATATGCGCTTTTAATTATATGCGATGCGCTTTTCATCATATGCGCTTTTTATCATATGCGCTTTTAATCATATGCGCTGCGCTTTTCATCATATGCGCTTTTTATCATATGCGCTTTTTATCCTATGCGCTTTTCGGTGTTACATAGATATTTCTCATTTTCGATTATCATTGACTGATAATCATATCCATTATGATATATATCAGAGAAACTTAACAAATTTCTCTTTGATTTGGGAGAAAACAAGACATTGTTTACCAAAAAATTCGTACCATTTGGTAATATGAAATTTTGCCTTTTTCGTTTCTTATATCAAGTTTGCAAGAGCTGATATAGTATTTATAATTCCCTCATTTGATTTAAATCAATGAAATATTTCTTAGATTTGATCATAGTGTGTATGTTACTACTATCTGCAATACATAGGACTTTACCATTTAATTGATGTTGTATTTCTGCAGGATTCATACTAAAACTTCAAATAAGATAAGTAAATAATGAGTTATATTTCAGCAAGATAATCAAATTATATTACATGCAAACAAGTTATAATCTGAAGTACATAAAAGATAACACTTAATAAAACATATGCGTTATGGTCTAAAACCATTTATTTATGAGTGATACATAAAAAAAACTAGGCATCTTAGAAAATTCAAACCATTCAAGTCTCAAGGTAGCTCAGGGTTAATTTAATCAAGATTTGTCAACAGATTCACTCTCGTTTTCTTTTCTTTTAGGACTTATTTGTAGAGCTAAACAAGATGTTCATGTATTCAAGAAATACTAGACTGATGATCCACGTTACCAGATCATTAATAAGAATCTACGGAATTCTTATAAGAGCGTCTACTAATATCTTTAATTTTATTCTTTCATGGATCACCGTTATTATTATTATTATTAATTTTTTTTTTTTTTTTTTGAGTAATTGATATCGTATCTATCTTTGAGTATTTTCCATAATACACTTGGATTTTCGATCATATAATATGTAGATTCTAAGGACTCGTCAATATGTTTGCTAAGAAAAATACTTACTATTGCTTTCTCTTGTTCGGAATAATTGTTATTTTCATTCAGGGTTTCTAAAATACCGTTTGATTAGAGATGTTTTTCTACATTCATAACCCATGTTAAGTAGTTGTTCCCACTTGTTCTAAATGAGCAAATTTAAGCCTTTTCAAATTCGACATTTTCTATTATAAAAAAAAAAGATGAATAACATAAATCATAATCATAATCAACTTCTATTTATAGACAAATAATAAAATGAAATTAGAATCATTTTAAATTCATAAGTAGCAAACAACAGAATAATGGTATGATTACAAATAATAAAACCACAAGGGCATGATAGAATATAGGTTCACCCGGTGGTATATTAGCAACAATGATGATAGTTAATATGACCAATACAATAGGAAAAATCATCCTTGTGTGAATCATTTTTACAAAAACTTTTTGAGAGTAGTAATCTGAAAAATGAAGATTGATTTGTGAAAATGTGAAAACGGAGATGTTTATTTTATATTTGAAAAATATAGTTGTTGTAACGTCGTCAGTTGACGTTAACAACCGTTATGTATATATGACCGTTGTAACTTCGTTAGTTGACGTTAACGAATAAAGTCACTATATCAAAACGCGTATGAGTAATATAAAGGACAAGATTTTTTTTTTCTTATTTTAACTTTTAAGATTTACTTTTAATAAAAATACAAACTACTTTTTCTTATTTTAACTTTTAAGATTTACTTTTAATAAAAATACAAACTACTTTTTCTTATTTTAACTTTTAAGATTTACTTTTAATAAAAATACAAACTACTTTTCTTATTTTAACTTTTAAGATTTACTTTTAATAAAAATACAAAAATACTTTTCTTATTTTAACTTTTAAGATTTACTTTTAATAAAAATACAAACTACTTTTTCTTATTTTAACTTTTAAGGATAAACATTAGTATACATGAAATAAATAATGATTAATTGCATAAGTAATCATAAATGTTAGATAACATATAAAGACCCCATCGTATTCGTATTGATCGGAATTAATCTCGACCCATGGTACCGTGTTGTCAAATGACGTGTTGCGTACATAAAGTACCGTGTTGTCAAATGACGTGTTGCGTACAATCATGAGGTCTTATTAACATAAATATAAATGTTAGTGAAGTTAATAAGAGTTAGATTACAGAAAATATAATTCAGGTGGTATAACCGACCATATATAACTTAAATAACATAAATATAAATGTTAGTGAACATAACTGTAAATGTTAGTATACATAAATAAATGTTAGATAACATAAATGTAAATGTTAGTATACATAAATAAAAGTTAGATAACATAAATGTAAATGTTAGTATACATAAATAAATGTTAGATAACATAAATGTAAATTAGGCGACAGTGTCGACCATATATCATTTAGGTGGTATAACCGACCATATATTAGTTAGGTGGCAGAGCCAACCATATTTAGTATAAATGTTGAGATAATCGTGCTGATAACGTGTTATAATTCAGTAGGCTTATAACTACCTTTAGTGGTTCTTGACTGTAGAAGGTATATAGAGATAGAGATACTGTAAAACGGAGAAAACAAAGGTTGAACAAAAGGTATGAGTAATTGGTTTTTTATTTATAGAAAAATGTACAATGAGAGTTTGGCGGCATTTGGAATCTAGAGAGAGAGAGTGTTTAACCAAAAAAATACATACAATAAACTCTAACTCAACACACCTATTTATACTCAAAAAAATATACTATGCAATATCTATAATAATAATAAAATTATCATCCAATTATTACTTTTATAACAAAAACTAAATTTAAGTGTTATATTTAGTTTTTAACCACTTCATTGATCGGTGGTCAACGAATTTCCTGTGAAGCAAGAAACTCAGGTTTGAATCTTCGTAACTCTCAAGATCGAATTAAAATGGACTCTTAGTCGGAGGGGGCGCCAATGTGCGCAATTCACCTGGTTACGGGTCTCGCCGCTCGGAGACTTGTCACCCATGGTTTTACTTGCTAGTGGGACCTAATGTGGCTGTCGCCAGAGAGGTTTCCTTTGCGAACAAAAGAATATATATATATATATATATATATATATATATATATATATATATATATATATATATATATATATATATATATATATCATAATTAATTATACATATAATAATATTATTGATATATTATCTGCTCTTATCCTTATCTAGAAACAAATTTTTTAATACTGTAAAATTAATTGGTGATAAAGAGACGATTAATGCATTCGTTTATTTAATTTCCATGGATTTTTGTTTGAACCCCATAAGAAGAGTCTCATGCCCAATAGTCCAACACGGAAGAGGCAAATCTAGTTGAATAATGCCCTTAACCAATTATGCTACACGCCTGGGATTAAAAAACAATTATAAGTTATATGCTCATTAAGCTTCCTATCAAACACGTGTTGCTCGATCGATATATTGATAATCAAGCCTTCATTCATCTGGTGAGATACATCCCCTTGATTTTCTAGTTTACCACAACCAAATCTTAAGAAGTTAGGTTGTGCTATGAAGATCACCATCTAGTATATACGACACTTGACAATTGATCTACTTTTGATTTCAATTTTGTTTTACATCTGAAAACAAAACTCTGCACACGCATATTAAATGCCCTCCAACAAGAGGTCCCATTCATATACATTTTGAGGTTGATGAGAATATCACATGAAAAGCCATATATTTACTTTCTCTAGCTTCTGCTATTAGTTAAACGAGATCCAGATCGGCCCGCGAGATGCGGCGGGACCTTTCGGCTTACGTATTTATATTTAACGTAGCGTTATGTATTTGCAGAAAGAAAACCGACCTATGTGTCAAGCCCCGTTTTGTGTATTTAGCGTTTTTTAGAAAGTGTCCGTTTCGAACATAACTCTGGGCGATCAGAAAGGTAAGCCCCATCTAAGATGTCGGTGTGGATAGCGTTTTTAAAAAAACGTCCGTATTGAACGTACTTAGTTTCGTTTTCTTAGTAAAATTATTTCGAGTTTAATGGTGAAAGCGGTAAAAAATAACGCGAGAAATTACATTTTATAATGAATTTACATTTTATACCCCTAAAGAAATTACAAATTAGACCCTAAACGAGGCGGGTAAAATGCCAAATTGTGTTCATGATTGGTGATGTAGTTTGATAAACTAAAAGAGGGCCAAACGACACATCTTGGCACCTCTTTTAGTATATAAGAGTTAAAGTTAATAACATCTGCAGTTCAAAATAAAAACCCAATATGATGACGACGACGATCAAAAATCTCCGAAAAATAGCTACAATCAAGAAATTTCACACCATCGTATCTCGAGAAACCATCAAACCTTCGTCTCCGACCCCTTCGAACCTCCAAATCTTCAACCTTAGTTTGCTTGATCAATGTGCTCATCATGCATACATTCCCGCCATATTCTTTTACCCGAATTTCGTCACTTTTTACAATAAAGCCCATCACCTAGAAAAAATCATTATCACAAACACTAAACCAATATCATCCCTTTGCAGGCAAGTTTCCCACACCAAGACCAACTTACGTCAACTGCAACGATAACGGAGTCACGTTTCTTGAAGCATTTAATGATAGCAAAATGGACGACATCTGTTATCGAACATATTAGAATAGGTAAATAGAATATATACTTGCCTAACCCAATTGTATAGGGCTCAGTCCGTTAGGTTTTAAATAAGTGATTAGTCAATATGTAATAATATAATAACCTACGGGGTTTTCTAATATTCTTACTTGGACGACATCATTTCTGTTATCGAACACGATAAACAAATCAGATGTGACCTATTTCCTGATGGTCTAGAGTGGCATAACACAAGTAACAATTTGAGTCCACTTGCAGTTCAGTTTAATAATTGTGCATGTGGTGGAACCACAGTAGCTATTTCTATATCTCACAAGATTGTTGATGGCTGCACCCTTTGCACATTTATGAACCATTGGGCTACTGTGGCACGTAACACCGCAGGCTTATATAATATTCAACATAAAGTACTTCTTTAACCTGTTAACCCACATTTTATTTTGTCTCCAAGTACTAGTTTTACGGTGCCACTAAATAATCGTTATGAGACCAATGGAAAGCGCGTTGTGAAGAGTTTTGTGTTTTCGAACTCAAAGCTACGTGACATGAAAAACAAGGTTAGAGCCATGTATGAAAAAGCAGGGACACCTTTGAACAACCCTTCGCGTGTCGAGGTATTAACATCTTTGATTTACAAAATAGGAATGAAAGCAGAAGCAGAACGTTCCGGAACATTTTCAGGTCCATCTTACTTATTTACAGTTGTGGACATGCGAACGAAAATGTTGGAAAAGTTTCCGGAAACAACTGTAGGGAATATCTTGTCGAATTTTTTTACAGTCATCAGAACGGATCCAAATGAAACAGAATTACATACAATTGTTGCTGAAATGAGAAAAAGAAAGATGGAACTTCAACTAGTTAAGAATTTACAACAAGCTTTTGAAACTTCAAGAGCATTGGAGTTAAGTGTGGAAACCGAAGGTCTAGATTATGTTGCAATAAAATCATATTGTGCGTCGAGTTTATACAGGTTTCGGTTCAAGGAAGTGGATTTCGGGTGGGGAAAACCCATTCGTTTAAGTATTCCTATGGGAACGATCGATGGGAATAGTTTGGTTTTGATTGAAAGTCTTGATGGAGATGGCATTGAAGCACAAGAAACACAAATTCGGACATGATTAGGGATCAGGAAGGGTACAACGTTCGACTCCAAGATCGGTTATCAAGACTTTTTGGAATCCATTTGATATCTTTCATGTTTTTCAACTTCCCCGACGATTGGAATGTTGCTAAACTGTGGAGGGCATTCAAGTGTATGGGAGATGTTCGTGATGTTTACATGGCAGGCAAACGCCTAAGAAACGGCCAACGCTTTGCTTTTGTGAGATTCGCAAATGTTATAGATGAAGATAGGCTTCTTAACGCCTGCAGCAACATCTATTTTGACGGCAACCAGATCAGAATATTCAAAGCGTTTAAAAGAACAAAGCAAAACCCCCCTGTTGATGGTCGTCTGAACAACAAAACAAACGTCAAGGGGTACTCATATGATGCATTCCGTGATGATAGAAAGTATAGGGATGTGGCAGGAAACTTTGGTGAAGATTTGCGAATGAAACTACAAAGGAATAGGGACATGGAAAGACAGAATGGGGAGGATCTTAGACAAAAGATTCAAAGGAATGAGATAAAAGATAATAGGTGTTATAAGAATGAAGAAGGTTGGAAAGCTCTAAACAAAGTAGTGGAAATCAAGGTTGAAGATAGTATTAACCACATAGATAAACGTACTTTGGTGGGTGTAGTACATGATTGGAAAAACAGTACTCATCTAGGATCACTTTGCAAGGCAGATGGTATCAACAATTGTGAAGTCAAATATGTGGGGGGTTTAAAATTTCTGCTTATATTCAAATCGACTCATGAGGCAAATCAGATTCTTTATAACAAAGAACTTGCAATACACAAGTGGAGTAGATGTGAACTCCTTATTAATGGTCATATTACACACAATCGTAGATTAATCTGGCTGGATATTCAGGGGGTGCCAATAAGAGGGTGGAATAAAGTGTCATTCAAAAAAATTGCAAACCTATGGGGTGATGTCATTGAGATGGAAAACTGTGAATTAAACTATGGAAATCAAAACTTGGTGGTGGGTAGCGTTCTTATTCATTCTAAAGAGTCATATACGATTGATGAAGAAGTGAAATTTAAACTTGGTGACAGTATTCATCGTGTTCATGTTAAGGAAAATAGTAATATTGTTCCAATACAACTAGAAGTGGTCGATAGCTTTATGGCAGATTGTACAGTTGATCAAGAAAATAATGATGATGATGAGTTCATTGAAGACACATTTGCAGAAGATGACGAAGATGATGATGGGTCAATTGGGTTTGAATCAGATGAAGAAGTCTTTGACTTGAATCAAATCAAGATGCAGGAATCCGAGATCCCTCCGGTGGCCGGAAAATTCAATGCTAATCAGAATGATAACGGTAGGGAACATGAAGAGGTAGGGAATAATGATGAAGTGTTGGGAAGTAAGGAACTTTTTGAACAAAACAATAATGATGAAGTGTTGGGATACTCATTGAGTGTCGCAAGCAATAATATTGTCCAATCTCCTTTTTCTAGGGTAAAGGATAGTGGGACCAAATCAAATGGGCCTAATGGATCATCACCTGAACAAAAGAGATCAACAGATTGTGGGTCTGGTGCAATAGATAGTGGGACTCATAATTCGTCTCCAGTTAAATTCAGGTCAGCAAATAGTGGGCCGGTTGAACATAAAGTAAGCAAACAAAATAATAAGCAACAACAGCCCAATAAAAGTAACAAACAAAAGGCACATTCTGTACCAGTAAAATCGAGTGGGTTGGAGGTTAAGAAGGGCACTTGTTGCTGGGCCAAGTTAAGAAAATGGAAGACTTCAAGCATGATGATAAATGCTAATTCGAAAGGTAGAAGAACGATACATAAATCATATACGCAACCAATTAAATCTTGCTGTTCAGAATGTTATCAGATGAATGAGGGGGTATGCGTAAAGTCAAATCAAGAAAGAAGTAAGTGCTCTTCCGACAACATAAAGTCGCAAGAGGTTAAAGAGTATGGAGAGAAATTAGGGCTCAAATGGAAGCGTAAAGCCCCTGTACAGTAAGAAAATCTATCCTTGTTCTTCGTTTTTATTGGGTTTAATAATAAAGATAGTTGCATTTAACATTCGTGGGTTTTGTTTGGGTACAAAAGAGGATAAGTTGGGGTATGTTAGAAATTTAATTAGAACAAAGAAACCTTCTTTATTAGCGTTACAATAAACAAAGTTGAAAACCGTTGATTTTAATTAGATACGCAAGTTGTGGAGATCGGATGATTGTGAGTTCATTCAAAAAGAGATGGTGGGTAAATCGGGTGGGCAACTCTTAATATGGGACACCAATATTTATGAGGCCAAGTCAGTTATAAGAGGGGACTATGTGATCGGGATTTCTGGGAAATGGTTAGATTCGGACTCGACGTGTAATATTGTAAATGTGTATGGACCACATGAGGATGTCGGGAAACAAAAATTTTGGGAAGAGCTATCGAATCTAATGGAATCGGATGTAAATAATGCGTGGGTATTGTGTGGGGATTTTAATGAGGTTAGGAATGAGGCCGAACAATTTAATAGTGACTACGTAGAATATAGGGCAAAAAGATTCAATGAGTTCATTATGGATAATTGTTTGATAGAAATAGCTATGTCGGGGCGTATTTTCACTCGGGTTAGCGGAGATGGGTTAAAATTTAGCAAGCTAGATAGGTTTCTCGTTACGGAAAAATTTCTTCATCCATGGAAAGATTTGACGGCGAGTATAATGGATAGACACTTATCGGACCATTGTGCTATTATTTTAAAAGATGAAGAAAGGAACTTTGGGCCGAAACCGTTTAAAGTTTTTGATGCTTGGCTAGATGATGAAGAGGTGAATAAGATTATACAAGAGGCATGGGAAAAGGAGATAATGATAATAGATAGAAAAGATTGTGTGTTTAGGAATAGGCTAAAAAATGTTAAAAATGCGATTAAGGAATGGAGTAGTATTAAGCTTGACATTTTAGAAGTAGAAATAGAATCCCACATATCAGAGGCAAAGATTCTGGAATTGAAAGCAGAGGTAACAACATTAAATGAAATAGAATTAGAAAAGTAGAGAAAATCAAGAAAAATATGGTTTGAAAAGGAGATAATTACAACGAGTATGTTAAAACAAAAGGCGAGAATTAAATGGATATTGGAGGGGGACGAAAATAGTAAATTTTTTCACTCGATTATGCGTATGAGAAACAATAGAAACGCGATTCGTGGCCTTTTAATTGATGGTAATTGGAATGACTCACCGGATGAGATAAAAAACGAGGCGGTTAAACACTTTGCTAGTCGATTTAAAGAATGTGAGCATGAAAGACCGAGTTTAGAAGATTTGAGCTATTCTGTTCTATCAGAAGATGAGGCGAATTGTTTAGAGACTAAGTTTGACGAGAAAGAAATCCATGAGGCAATACTAGATTGTGATGGTAACAAAACGCCGGGCCCCGATGGTTTTAACTTGAGATTTTTTAAGAAATATTGGGAAGTCATAAAAAACGAATTAATGGGTGCAATAAATTGGTTTTGGGAAAAAGGAGAGATCTCGATAGGTTGTAACACTTCTTTTATTACATTAGTGCCAAAAGTAAACGATCCTCTACGTTTAAACGATTTTTGCCCAATAAGCCTCATTAGTAGTTATTACAAAATAATTGCTAAATTACTCTCCAATCGTATAAGAAAAGTTGTACCATTGCTAGTGGGTCCGGAACAAAGTTCTTTCTTGAAGGGAAGATATATTCTTGATGGTGCATTAATCGTAAATGAAAGCATATATTTCCTTAGATCGAAAAAGAGAAAAGGTCTTATTTTTAAGGTTGATTTCGAGAAGGCTTTTGATTGCATTAATTGGGACTTTCTTTTGGAAGTGATGCGATGTATGGGGTTTGGTGAAAAATGGTGTAAGTGGATTAAGTCTTGCTTATCAACGGCTTCGGTGTCCGTGCTTGTAAATGGATCTCCGACAAAGGAATTCACATTAGAAAGGGGTGTTCGTCAAGGCGACCCATTATCTCCTTTTCTATTTATTCTTGCGGTGGAGGGTCTAAATATCCTTACTAAAAGTGCTTTAGATAAGGGTATTTTCAAAGGCATTGAAGTAGGAAATGAGAAAGTTATTGTATCACATTTGAAATATGCGGATGACACCATCTTTATGGGTGAATGTAGTTGTTCTAATGCTCGAAACCTCCAAAAATTACTTAAATGTTTCGAGTTAGCATCCGGGCTAAAAGTGAAGTTTCATAAAAGTTGTTTATATGGAATTGGAGTTGGTAGTAGTGAATTGCTCGAAATTGCAAGTTTATTTGGGTGCCAAGTGGGATCATTCCCTTTTACTTACCTTGGTCTCCCGATTGGTAGTAAAATGAAGAAATTAAAAGATTGGGAGCCGGTCATTGAAAAAATAAAGAAACGCCTTTCGAGTTGGAAAATGAGATCGATGTCATTTGGAGGAAGATTGGTTCTTATCAAATCGGTTCTTTCGAGTCTGCCGTTGTACTTTTTCTCGCTCTATCGTGCCCCGAATTGTGTTTTAAAATTACTTGAGTGTGTGAGAAGAAATTTTTTTTGGGGTAGGTCGAATACGGGGTCAAAAATTTATTGGGTCAAGTGGGATACTATTCTTAATACCTATGGGTTGGGTGGGTTAAACATTGGATCCCTTAAAGGAAAAAATTTGGCTTTACTTGCAAAGTGGTGGTGGAGGTTCAAAACCGAAACTAATTCACTTTGGGGTAAAGTGATTCGTAGCATTTACGGTTCGAGTGGTGGCTTGGAGTCGGGTGGTGACTTAGGTTACCGCCCTACTCGGGGCACGTGGTACAATATTATTCTTGCAGGTAACAACATAGAAGACCTTGAGATCGAGTTCAAAAATTCATTCTCGAAGACTATTGGTAACGGGGCAGATACGTTTTTTTGGCATGATGTTTGGGTTGGGAGTCAAAGATTCTGTGATCTATATCCTCGCTTATATAGGTTAGAAACAGAAAAACATGCAACAGTAGCAATGCGTCTCCAAAATGGTGAATTCAAATGGGCCTGGGCCCGTGAGCTTTTGGGTCGTGGGCTGGGGGATGTTAATTCGCTAGAACAGAAGGTTGGTACGGTTGATCTAGGAGATGGAAAAGATAAGTGGTCGTGGACATTGGACGGGGGCAAAGATTTTACGGTTAAAAAATTATCAAGGCTATGTGATGAGAAAATTCTTGGTTCGGGCAACTCCTCAAATCACACTTTGAGAAACAACTTGGTTCCAAAAAAGATTGAAATTTTTGTGTGGCGGCTAATGAAGAAAAGACTACCGGTTCGTATTGAATTGGACAAAAGGGGTATCGATCTACATAGTAGTAGATGCCCCCATTTGTGATGATGATTTAGAAACAACGGATCACCTCTTGATATTTTGTTCATATGCATGGGATATATGGAATCGGGTATACCAATGGTGGGTTTGGGTTCATTCACAAATTATAGTTTCGGTGAGATTTTAAAAGGCAACTCCAGGTCTCCAATGACATCGTTCGGGAAGAAGATTTGGCAAGCTATTGAATGGATAAGCGCATACTACATTTGGAAGAATCGAAACAACAAAACTTTTCGTGGAATCTCATGGTGTGCTCCGGTCACTCTTAGTGAAATCCAAGTCAAGTCATTTGAATGGGTTTCGCTTAGATCCAAGGGGAAAAAATTCGATTGGCTTACTTGGTTGAGTAGCCCGCACGTTTATCTTTCGAGTTAGTTCTTATAGAGTTGCATGCTTTGCAACTAATTCGTCTACTTTTTCTTTTTGTTTCTATGTCGTGATTGTATATATGAACATTGTATTTTTTTATTCGTGTTTTATAAATTCTGCTTGCTTTAAAAAAAAAACAAGTGAGTTTGGAAACAGAACACATGGACATATTTTAGAATGACGAAGACCTACTTGCATTTTCTACCCACACTTCAAATGGCATGTGTTGAAATATATATAGAAAAGTTTCCACTCAATGATCTATTTTTATATAACTGTTAATCGAATAAGTAAAATTGTTGTTTATTTGTCACTTAATCTGAAAAATGATCTATTTGCAGCAGACATAGAAACAGAGACCCCTTCCGAAATAGAGGCATATAAAGACACTAGTTAATACAAAATAAAAGTAAACGGCCCTAATTAATCATAACTCACTGTTTTGAATAAAGTACTACACATTTCATAAACTTTACATACCCATAACAAATTTTATAAGAACTCATTCATCTTTTGTGCATCCTGTTCCATCTTTTCTACCATCTCCAGAGTAACCTTTTCGACAAGAACAAGTATAACTACCTTCTGTATCTTCACATTCATGTTCACAGTCATGTTTACCACGTTTGCACTCATCAATATCTAAAATCGAACAAAAATTATTAAATTATTAATATCAAGTTAATGAAAATTATAAATTAGGATCCAAAATATTGAACTAAAACATACTCTTGCACTCATTTGGAAGGTAAGGATTGCCTTCGTAACCCTCACGGCAAATGCACCGATAACCAGGACCTTTGTAATCTTGATCACATTCGCTATTTCCTTTACATAAGAAATTATCACTGTTCCTACTTGCTTCATCACAAGTCAATTTACCAATTGCCCAATCAAGTACCATAGGCATCTTTTCAACACTTCTGAAATCGCGCAAATAATTCGTATAGAAGCTAAACTTCCCTTCTTCAACAAAAAAACCATAGCTACAAGGATTAAAATCCGTTATATTCGTGTGGTTATTAAAACTATTTAGTAATATTTGAAAAGATTTCATTCCTTCCGGTACTTCTGCTTCGCAACACCCAACTCCCGAACAAGATTCATTTGTCATAAGACTATTTCTACCGCATATAGAATTACATCCACTACCATCAGTCACATTGGCTCTCGAGTCTCTCGTTACACTAAATAACGCCTGTGTGTCACAACCAATAGCTACAAACTTATTCTTGGTCGAGATTCGAAAATCCCGTAAGGCTAAAGAGGGACGGGATCTACTTTCTCGACCAGAAGTATTGTAGCAATCACGGGCTACAAACATCATAATTTCGATTTCACTCTGATTTATCGATATATTTGAAATAACAACGTTACCTGTGCTTAATCCAAAGTAAGGAATTGGTACACCGGATGATCGGTTACAAGTTACAAGAAAATCGGGACTATAGTAACATCCTTCACCTGAACCAAATGGGTATGTAATTGTTACATTGCCACATGAAGTTTCACAATTTGGTCCATTTTGAGCACTTGCTGCCCACAAAACTGCAGTTGTTGTGATTGTTGCTAGAAGTATTTGAAAATTCATAGTTGTTTTGTTTGTAAATATTGAGGTTTTGATAGGGGAAGGGTGATTATGAAGATTTTATATGAACTTCAACATGAAGACTTATTCATTTTTCTAGGAGAACTGGTAAGAGATTTGGCTCCTAATTGATTAAATATACAATTTGACCAGACCTAGTTAATGGGTGAAAAGGTCTTTTGAACCTCTAGTGACCCTTTTGGAATATAATACTGTAGTAATTAGATAATTGCATTCATATTCGTCAGTAAAAAAAGAAAAAACTATCATAAGGGGGGAGTAGTTGTTTTGTCATGTTATCCTTACCAGAAGTCTAATGTCGAAATGCTACTAGCAACATTTGATATGGCTAGAGTAATAATTGAAAGACGGTCACGAAATAATCTGATTAAATTGCACAATTTATATAAAAAATACGTTTTCAGTTAATCTGGTCAGAAAAAACCTCTCATTGTATCATTACATTCACCAATTTAAAGACAACGATATTTAATTCTCAATTGGTGGTATCATACAAGTTCTATCATTTTTCCGTTGATGACTAATTGTATTACGAAGTATATTTTTATAATTTTTTTAATTAGAAAATGTTGAAGGATTGAAAAAACAAAAACAAATTCAGGGCTCATGTACGTGTATATAGCATGTGACGGTTTAGTCAATAATGTATATATTTAACTAGTGATAATACAATTTCATATTTCATATTTATCAATAAAAGAAAACTATCACAAGACGGTCTTGTGGTTAGCGACCTGAGTCTAACGTTCAAACCTTGCTAGTAATATATTTGAGTGGGCCTGAGAAAGGGTCAAAAAGAGTCCCTGGAAAACCTAGTTCAACTGCATACATTTGAGGTGCAAGCTCTCGTCTGTTATAGAATGATTGAACCCGTTCCTATTATTGATTACATGAGTCTATACTAGTTATCGAACCCTCGCTTCGCGCCGGGAGTTCGGTTTTCAATGTATTTTATTGCGTTTAGTAAAATTATTTTGTGGGTAACGATGATGTCGTTGAAGCGCGACTCGAGTCGAACTAAAAGGTATAACCCGTGAGAGATTTAAATGTTATTTTAAAATAACAATATATGTGCATCTCCGCGTTTCGCTATGGAATTGTCGACTTTTAAAAATTTAACGCAAAATCAACGTATATGAAAAGTACCCCAAATATTTAGCGTTTTTTTAAAAAGCGTCCGTTTTGCGTATAGCTAGTGACATTGTGTTCCTAAAATTATTTCGAGTTTAGCGATGGTGTCGGAAAAATTTAACTCGTTGCGAGCGAGAAGATATGACCCGTTGAATATTTGAGTGGAGTTTATTTAAGATTTTTTTTATGAAAATGGTTATTTGACACTTTACCCCCCTGTTTGAGGGGTCGATTTGAATTTTTCAAAAAAGTGTGGGGGGCTTTGTTGGTAAAGTGAAATTTAGTTGGAATTTTTTTTTAAAAAAAGGTGAAAAGTCGAAAATGCTCCTGGTTACTATTCATAACTTTTGTCTATTAGTTAATACTAGTTGCGGAGCCCTCGTTTCGCGCCGGGAGCTCCGTTTTGAATGCGAGTTAAAAGAAAAAAAGTCTTTCCTTTTGTGGATCTATTTTGTAAAAAAGAATTTTTTTCGACATCTAGCGTTGAAGGGTTGTTCCTTTTGTAAAATTTGTTTCTTTTAGCGTTAAAGTTAGTTGATCTATTTGTAAAAAAGAATATTTTTCGACATCTTTTGGTAGCATTGAAGGGTTGTTCCTTTTAAGAAAGTTGCTTCTTTTATCGTTGGAGACAAAAACAGTAGTGGCTTATGTGGGTCCTACTTTTGAGCCTAGTGTACAAGTCGGTAAAACGTGGTGAGTGTTATTATTCAGTATTTTTGGTGTTAGTGATGAGATAAATAATAATTTAGAATATAGGTGTAAAATGGGGAGTTCAATTTGTATTTTAATGGAAGTTAGGAGGTTAGGTTTGTAAAAAGTAAAAAATTGAATAGTACTATTTATAATGAGTAAGACAAATTTTGTTTATTAGTTATATTGGTAATGTAAATTATCGAGTACATATACAACCCCAAAGCCCTAACAAACCCTAATGGATCAAGTCCACAAAGGGACTTGGACCTATCTCTCTAACTCGTCTAACACTCTCCCGCAGTCCGAACGACGAAATTGCGAAAGCTCGGACTAGAAGAAAACATTAATATTGAAAAAATAGTACTAAAAAAAATAAGTAACTCTTTTTTTCCTCTTATTTGTCGCATTAGATAAACCGATAATCGTTTGTAGAGTTGCAGATCTCTTTGACGGTTTCTCTTTTTCCGTAAAGTTTTTTTTTTTTTTCATTTACGTCGTGGCTTGCTGTGCCTAAGGATCAAGTACCACTTTTTTGATATGCTACTTTTGTCGACGATAACAGTATTCTTCAACGCTGAAAAAAAAAAGGATTTTGAC
Source organism: Rutidosis leptorrhynchoides (assembly GCF_046630445.1). Taxonomy (NCBI): domain Eukaryota; kingdom Viridiplantae; phylum Streptophyta; class Magnoliopsida; order Asterales; family Asteraceae; genus Rutidosis; species Rutidosis leptorrhynchoides. Next base: position 41,614,019 of record NC_092336.1, read on the forward strand.
TATATTCTCTTTTTTCGGAGTTTAGAACCTAGTCAAAGCTAGGCAGCTCAGCCGCACGCCGATTACAATTTATTATTCTATTTTAATAAGCATTAAAAAATTGACAATATAATGAAAATAAAAGTAACACGAATAAAATAGAAAAGCGACGGCGATATCAATAATACAATAATCTTCTCGGGTTATTCATAGTTTAACATCGTCCTCCTTGAGTAATCTAAACAAGGATAAACCTCCCACATTTACCATTACATGCATCAATAATCGGTAAAAAAAAGACAACAATATGTAATTGCAATTGGTAGTATCATACAAGTTCTATAACTATTTTTCTGTTGAGGACTAATTGTATCTTCAAAGATTATTTTCTTAGTTAGAAAAATGTTGAAGAATTCAAAGAAATTGAATTTTAGAGCTAACTAGTAAGTTACATACGCGCTTCGCTGCGGTAGATGTGGCAGTAATTGTTTATTTAAATAATCGTAAAAGCTAACGTATTAAATGCGTTCGCACTTCACTGCGGTAGTTGTGTAGACGTTTATTCACGGATCTTAGGTCGCTTGCCAACTATCCTAGAGGCGGAATTCATTAGAATAGGGTTAAACCGAGATATGGGTCGTATTGGGATCGAATAGATCAAACCTATGACTAGAACTAGATTAGATCGACGCCTAAACGATATATTTCGGTGGTATATGGTGTTAGGGTTCTCTGGAGACGAAAACCAGTCGACTAGGGTAAATGGGGTGGTTAATCTCAATCAAGAAGTCTCAACCCGTATATATACTGCAGGTCAGACACACTCGGTCGAGTGTGTCTCTCAGTCGGTCGACTGAGTAACACAGTCGGTCGAGTGTGTACACACACTCGGTCGACTGTGTGTGCAGTTTAACATATTGATTATTTAACAAATTAAGTAATCACAATCACAAACGTAATCAATAGTCACAAGTAAACATTATTACATAACCGAATGTGTTAAACATAAAGATAAACTATGGCTGGGGATTCATGCACCAACAAACTCCCCCTAAGACCTAGCCGTAGAGCATAAAGATTCAGTTATCAATCAGTAAACGGATCTGTCACCCAGTTCTTCAGATAGCAAAGTTTCACAACTCTGCAGTACTGTTCAGCCTGCACACGATTTTCTGGACGATACAGCATCCGGTTGTAGTATAAGGTGAACATATCTTCCTCACAGCAGTTCCTCAACCAAACTGGATCCAAAACCCTTATACTATCATTTTCATCTCCTCCATCTTTGTCTAACACAATAACCACTTCTTCCGAGCGTTCATCATAATACCACCAACGAAAACGAGAGCTGAAGTGTTGCGGCATTTTCCTCAATGGAACCTTTCGCATATACTTCACAGGTTGATATTTTACTATCTTCCTCCTTACCCCTGTTTTCCTGTTCGTCCTGTAAGAGATCTTTGGAAATTATGGTCGAAAGCCTACAAAATTAGGTGACCGAAATGATCTTCTTATCTTACGAACCAAAAGATCGGGAATACCAACATAATCCTGATATAACATCTTGAGCCTTGCAATCTGCATAAATTCAAAATATGGTAACAATTTGAATTCGTATGCATACTTGATATAATCCACTCCGTGTTCTTTCTTGATCGCATATATATCAAATTCTTTAATATAAGTCCAGGCTATTATCTTTCCTTTAGCACGCAAACTCTCGCAGTGCTCAATAAACTTCAAAAATTGAGGCTCCACCTCAGGTTTCATCACATATTTACAAATTCTCATTGAAATCTTCCAATCCTCTTCCAAAACTTCAACCTTTTCTTTGTTGATTTTAACCGGCAAAAAGCCTTCCGGCAACACACTCTCTTGCTCTTTCTGTTCTTTTTCCTTGCACTTTCTGTTCAAAAGTTCATCATTCATCTGAAAGTACTCAGCAAAAGTTGAATAATCATCATCACAGCCTTCATAACGAGGATAAGGCTCAGTGGGCTCATCCTCAATAACAACTTCATCAAAACTATTATCACTCTCATCAAAAACATCAGTATCACTCATATCATCATCAAAATTATGAGCCTCTGAAGTCGAAGCTTCAGTTGAAGCTTTTGATGCAGCGTAAGCAGATTCCTTAGCTTGTCGCTCTAGACGCTCCATCAACTCCTGCTCAGTTTCGGTGAGATCCGGAGGGATCTCCCCTTCTTAGCGGGTTATCCTCTGTATAGCCTTTAGCAAGCTCGAGAGCCCCGTCCTCCTCTTCTTCTTCACCAACAGTACCAAAAGGATCTGGTTTTCCATCATCCTCTTCTATCACAATCTTTTTCTCTCATTCGTTCAATCTCTCAGTCAATGCTTGATTCTGAGTCTGAAGAGTCAAGATTTCTCCAGCCTGACTTCCCACATTTTGCTCAAGTTCATCAATTTTCAACTGTTGTTGATCAACTAACTTCCTCAACGCAGACATTTCTGTTTCTGTCTTCTTCTTGTCTTCATCAGCAGCCTTTTGGAATTTAGCAAAATCAGCAGTCAACTGAATCAATCGCTGATTAGCTATTCCTGTTAGATCACCTGAAACAACTTCAGAACGCTGAGAAGTCTGAACTTGTTGAATGGATGGAGTTGGTTGTTGTTGAGTGGATGGAACTTGAGTAGAACCACCAGCATCACCAGTAGCTGGAATTGTCGGAACAACCTTTGGTTGTGACTTTGTTGTGGAAGATGAGCTTCCGTCCTTGACCAAAATTTTCAAACGCTTCTGCTCCCTCTAGTTGACACCTTAGGAGCTTCAGCTAACTTCCTTTTAACCAAATTAACTTGACTGTCATCAAGAGCAGTCACCTCATCTTCATCAACCAACCGAGGACCAGTTTGATTCGGCGGTGGCTGATTCACCTCTTCTTCTCCTTCGATGGTAATACCAGTCTCGTCTACAGAATTACTATTCTCATGTCGGCAGCGTAAACCTTCCGGACACACATAATTCTCATTAGCCAGATGGCCAATCAACCCCTTCTCCAGAACCTCAACTCTGTTATGAAGAAACCTATTGAAGGGCTGATCATTCAAATGATTATGTTTCAACTCATCCTGAGGAATTTTCACTAACCCTTGAACCTGCTTCTCAAGCATAATCTGAAGAAACCTCGAAAACACCAGATGTACCTTCTTCTTCACATTCAGAACCATCCCATTAAATATAACTTGAGAGAAGTTAAAATCAGCATTCAAAACCAACGCGACAAACATAGAACTATACTTCGAGGTCATCTCATCGAAACCACCCTGCATCGGGCTCAAGCATCACAGAAGAACGTACGTAAAGTATCTGTACTACCTTGGAAGCTTAGTATGTTTCACAGCTTTGGTTATATCACCAGCATAACCACATCTCTTCAAACATCTCCTTACCTTCAGAATTAGTAAAGAAGTATTATCCGGGAACCCCAAATCTTCCCTGATACTCTGAGCAGAGATCTGAACGATGGTATTGTTGACTGAGCTTAGAATCACCTGCTTGTTGTTCTCAATAACAATGCTAGCAACTTCCCAAAACCTTCTTTGATGTGAGTAATATGGAGTGCACTCAGCTGTGATAGCCTTGAAAATTCTCGATCGCTTCAGAAATGCTATAATCGGACCAAAACCTCCTCTTTGAGCTTCAGTCCCTGTTTCATCAACACAAGCAAGCACGTTTGTATCTTCACGTCCAATTAGACCCGGTAACTATGAAGATAATGGGATCTGTGGTTCATTCACTTCATCTGACATCTGCTGATGTTCTTGAGACATACTGAATAACTGAAAAACACTCAAAATAATATAACTAATAAGCATTTACCTCCATGTATCATGGGGCATCAAATTAATCATATGTATCAGTAAATAAATAGTCATGACAAATATATCAACTGATAAACACACAACTACATTGTTCAGAGATCACTATTTATTACACACCATTGATTCAAGGCTAACAGACTAGCCTTATCAAATTACACATTAAACGTAACTAAACATAAATATACGAAATCACAAGCATTAGAATTATTCTTCAATAACATCCTCTGGGACAGACTTTAATATGTAATTTGTGTCCTCAAACAGATCAAGCTCATCGAACAAATGATTCAAGAGAACAGCATAGGAAAATGGTTTTTCCTCATCATCCATGATGTCTTTCATGATGTTAATGACAATCTGACTAAAATTCACCTTGATACGTTCCATGAGACAATACAACAGAACAGCCTCAGTACCAGATAGCAAATCGTCATTTGGATCCCTAAACACCACGTTTCTTTTAATAATCCTCATGTTAGGTACCAAGTCATCCCTAACATCACTATCTCTGATCTCAATTCTATTGGAACCAATTCAATACCCTGGCTTAGTGATGTGAGAAGCCACCCCACCAGCGTCAAATTTGCTAGAAATCTTTCTAAGATCTTTACTAGGGCAATAAATCTTGGCTCCCCAGTAAGGCAATAGTAAGTGATCAGCAAACTCATCTATGGTCCACTTATAGGCATTACAAAAGAAATTAGCATGAACATGCTTCTTTTTACCTTCCTCTAAAGTCACACTAGTATAGAACTCCTGAATAAGCTTGGGACAGTAATGGTCCCCTATCTGAAGGAATATTAAGCAATCTAAACCTTTCCACTGATCTTGAGTGGTCTGTGTTGCAACAACTTTGGACTCTACTTGGATAGGCCTGTGTTTGGCCAAAGCTTTCCTACGTTCAAGATCATATCTCCAAGTTTCACTTAACATACTACTTGGACCTGACATTCTTAGAGCAAGACTATACAAAATATTCAGTATAATATGTCATGAATTCAACAAAACACCAAAAAAACAGCAAAAATAAAAAATTAGGATTTCATTTCACTCGTGTGACGACCCAGAAATTTTTGACCAAATTTAAACTTAATCTTTATATGGTTTCGACATGATAATCAAAGTCTATTAAATTGAATTTCAAAATTGTTTAACTATTTTAGGAAATCATTTGACCTTCGACCATTACCGACGATTCACGAACAATTGTGTGTAAATAAATATGTAAATATATATATATATATATATATATATATATATATATATATATATATATATATATATATATATATATATATATATATATGTGTGTGTGTGTGTGTGTGTGTATAATTTCTATACATTAGAAATATTAAATATAAATAGTAAATAAATACTAAAGATTCGATATATTATATTATTATAAATATGATATAATTAATAAATTGTAACATATTAAATTTAATTATAATTTTAAGTGTAAATGCTATATTAATATTATTCTCATTACTTTCATTATTATTAATAATATTAATCTTTGTATTCTTACTGTTATTATATAAAGTATATATATATATATATATATATATATATATATATATGAAACTAGATAAGTATAAATGGTTATATTATTATCATTGTTAATATTATTATTATCAGTAAAATTAATGATATTATAACTAATAATATTATTAGTACCACTAATAATAAAAATATTTTTATTATCAAAATCAGTGTTAGATATATTATTATTATCCATAGATAATATATAGATATGAAAGTTGGTATATATGAATAGTATTATTATAATTAGTATTATGGTTATTAATAATATAATTGTTATACATTTTATAGTAATTATTATAATTATCATTGGTAATAATATTATTACTTCTATTATATTGTTATAAATTTGTATTACTATTATTAAGAGTAATATTATTATATTTATATTTATAGATAAAGCTAACTAATATCTATAAATATAGGTACAGATATAAAATCAGATAAATAAATATTAATAGGTATATATCTAAATCCAGAAAAATATATACTAATATATATATATATATGGAATCAAATACAGGATCGACTTCTGTTACACATCCACATCGAATTTTATCAATTTTGGTTATATCTGCTCAATTGAATCCCTAAAAAGTGAATCATTCAATTTCTTTTAGAGATCAACATCCACTTTTTATTTTTTTATTTCCTTGTCCTGGTTGTCTGCTGGAGTTAAAAGTCGACTTCCATTATCAATACAAAACAAGATTTCAGTCCTATCAATTGTACTACTGCAATTATTCAATTACCATCAATATAAGCTGCTCTACTCTTCTGCAATTCGAATTTTAAAAACTAAAAACTCAAGAAAAGCTTGACGTGCCTCTGTTCTACAATTTTTTTGGCAAAAACTCAATTTCGAATCAAAATACAAAATGTAAAAATGCAATTGTGTTTTAAATCTCCTATTTAAACTATCTTCAAAAGTTCAAAACCCAATTCTTCCTATCGAGTTCTAATTATCTAGTCAAAGTTTCAATTTGAAAAAGTCAACAAATGTTCTAAGATCGAATTGCTGTCTTAAATAGGATTTCTGTTGAAATTGTTGATTTGAAAAGTTTCTATGAATGATTTGTAACGTATTTTATGTTTTAAATATAAGCTAAAAATGTTCAATAGATTGAAAACGAATTTTGAGTTCATCGTGACTTAATGGTTTGTTGCTGTTAAATTTTTTCCTTTTATCTGTTTTTGTTGATCAAGTTATCATAGGAAATCAGTTACGTTCAGTTCAAAAACGAAATTTAAACTTGTATTGTTGTTTTGATTTTGTAAAATCTCTGGTCGATTATTTTATTGAAGAAGATGAAAAAGGGAAACAATAATAATACGGGATAAATACATTTATGTTGTGGTATTAGTCAGAAAAACAAACCCAGACGAATGGTCAAGGAATGGTTCGGGTGTTCGAGAGGTCTTGGGTTCGAGTCCCGTTTGGTGCATTTTCTTTTTAGGGTATACCTTTACTTCTCATTTCCATTTCCATTATTATTATTATTATTATTATCAATATTATTATTATTATTATTATTATTATTATTATTATTATTATTATTATTATTATTATTATTATTATTAATATTAATATTAGGATTACTAATAAAAGTATTATTGAGTATCATTTTTTTTCTAGTATTATATTTATTACTACACTTATTATTGTTATTATAAAATGATAATCACCCTATTAGAAATTTATTAACTATAATTGTAATATTACGAACGAGATTGTGATAATATAAGATAATAAGTATTATGAATTAGTTACGAATATAATTAAAACTATGTGTCATGTTATAAAGGATTATAAAATGTTTAAGATTTGGAACATGAACGTAATGTTAATAGATGTATTACGAAGATTCTTTTTTATAAAAAGATGATAGATAAAATCATAGGTTATAATTTGAACGTGAACATGAAAAATGGTTATGATACAAAATAATTATGGTTATGAAATTTTTTTTTTCAAAGTATTATAATTATTAACATTATTACTATTATTATGACTAACATTGTATTATGAGTATCATTATAACAAATAAATAAATATACTTAATACATATGCAATAATTATATTAATATTTCATATAACTAAGTATCAAACATATTAACATTTTTTTTATATAAATACCTACATACAACAAATTCGATATTTTTAATATAACACTATATATATATATATATATATATATATATATATATATATATATATATATATATATATATATAAGGATATACTAATATAACTAAATCTATAGATTCTAATCATTTTAAATATACATATAAAATAAATATATATAACCTATACTTTAAGATATAATATAAGTATATATTTTTAAATGAAACCTAATATAAATTATATAAACTATAAATACATAAATAATATATAATTAATAAAGGAAATTATGTGATTTCCATTATATGTTTTAATAGATGTAATAACCCGACTTTTTCCGTTAAATACTTAACAATCATTTATTAAATTCAATGATCTTTCTAAGCCATTTTTTTTAGAATAGACTACTTTTGATATGTGTTAATTTATCATTAGAAAATTTTGAAGATTAGTAATAATAAAGTTAAAAATTAAAACTACTAACTTATGAAAGATATATGAATACTTTATTTAAAAAATAAATAATAATAATAATAATAAAATGATAAATAAAAATATATAATAAACGATTAAATTGAATTTCGACATCACTAGATTCGTATCTATTTCTAGTCACTATTTAGATCCAAGTTGTAAGAAATTTTTATACTACTCTTCAATATTTGTTAATTTTTTTTAGAAAAATACTACGGTTAGTGAAACCGGAGGGAAAAAAATATATAAATAATCTTTTAAATCAACAAAACATATGAATTTTTAATAATTATATTTTATAATAAATGAGTTTTAAAAAGGCATTTTAATTAAGTAGGATATTCTTAAATTATAACCCGTGTTTATTTAATTATCACTCTCGTAATATATCTATTTACCCGTGACTACACATTTAATACCCGTGACTATACAGTTAATACCCGTGATATGTATTATTGAGACAGATATTTACCCGTGACACTATCTTATCTATATTATATCCCGATCCAATTCATTTAATCTCACTTATATATATATATATATATATATATATATATATATATATATATATATATATATATATATATATATATATATATATATATATATATTCACACACATGTACAGACATCTCATCCTCCCTCTCCTCACACCCATTTCCATCTTCATCATAGATCTTTCTTCTTCAAGAACACTCTCAAGAAATCATTTGATAACAAAATCGTTTACATATTCGGATTCCTCTCGAAGAGCTCTACACATCCATATCAACAGTTTCATGATTAGGGTAAGTTTTAAAAACTCTAATTTTTGGGTTTTCATATTTTTGTTACATATTAGGGAAGATATAGTGTCTAGTGCTCAAGTCCTTGAATGTTTACAAATGAATTTGTGTTTAATTGATCATTTGAGTAGTTTTAATGAAATCATGTTTTTGATTAATACGCTACTGATATAAACATGATATTTTTAGTTTATAAAATGTTTATATATGAAATCCTTGTGAAAAATTAATAAGTTTGCTCGAAAGAATCATCGAATTTCGTTAAGAATTGCTCTCGTTATGCTTATTTGAAGTTTTGACTTGTTTATGTTTAAATCCGAATTTTCTGGGCAAAATACTTTATGATTTGGAATTTTATTTGTTTACCATCTGTTAGATAATTAAAAATCACTCAAGTTAGGCTAGGATATCATGTAAAACGGATACGTATTGCTCATGTTATGATTAATTGATTTCGGTTTAAAAATTCATAATTGAAACTGTGAATCTGGAAAAGTATGCTATATATTCAGGTCTTGAGAGGTACATAGTTGTATTCCTTGTGAAAAAAAATTTGGTTTTCATTTAGATATCATCAAATTTCGATAAACGAGTCAAAATCTATGGCCAAATCAAACTAACAATTTTATATTATTTAAAAACCGAACAGAACAGTTGCCTCGGGATGCGTGCAACCCGATCTCAGATTTCTGGGTTCACGGTTGCGTGCGTATCGAAAAATTAATAAGTTTAGACTCCAGAAACGCGTCATTTGGATACTTTTTGGATTTGATATGATTTTTCAAAGTTTATACATTTTAGGTAAAACTGCTGAAACGTTTCAGCATGTACAGCCTGGTACATTTTCAATCACTGCGATCTTTCTGTTTAGAGTTAGAGGTTGTGCTTCGGATATGTTATAGTCGACTAAATTTCCGAGATTTTGACACGTATTTCAAGTCAAACGGACCTGTACTTATTTTTATAAAAATTCCAGAAGTTGACTACAATTTTTAAACTAAATATTATGTGCATTTGACTTTGTTGACCAAATGGGTTTAAAGTGTCAAAATGGGTAACGGGCACCGTGGACACGTCCGATATATCAATTTAAGTAGGTTTGAAGATTGTAATGTTTTAAAAATAAGTTTTGACATGTTTTGGTCAAAGTGGGTGTTTATGACCCATTTGGGTCATAATGGCCTATTTTGACCCATACACATAATTTCAGGAATTCGAAGTTACAAACACGTCAATAATGTCATTTTAAACTTGTGTTATGGTAATGAAACATTCAGGTCTTCCGGGTTGAATTTAGAGTCGTCAACAGAAAATATATATATATATATATATATATATATATATATATATATATATATATATATATATATTATTTATTTATTTATTTATTTATTTATTTATTATTTTCCATATAAAAAGGGTGACTCAAGTTTGACCTTTGCTTGCTCGGTTTATGATAAACTGTCAACTTGCCATGTAAATTGATTTGTGATTTATGCTTGTCTATTTGAATAACGAATGCATGCACAATTATTGAAAATGACTCTTGGGTCTACTTTGCGGACTCGTAATTTGAAATCGGTTAAGTTTTGATAAAAACTATAAATTGGTATTGAAATTCTTTATGACAAGCTTTAAAACGATATATTATACATATGTTTTTGTCGAGTCTAAACAGGTTTAAAACATGCACGAAAATGGGTAATCGTGCTGATCCATGCTGTTAACAGCACCAAATTTCAGCATTTTATGTTTTGAGGGGCTGTTTTCGCAAGGCCATAACTTTCAAAACGTAACTCCGTTTTTGTCAAATAAAGTGGCTACAGAAAGGTGAGATGGTATACTTTCTAATGGTCACGACCTAAGGTATTATATCAAATTTGGTGGGACCCAAAATCAGCTGCAAATTACCTACATAAACATATATATATAAATAATATTATTTTTTTTGCCAAGTAAAAATGAATAACTTAAATTTTGACCTATGTTTGACTATTTGATCAACTTGTATAATATTATGATATTGTTGACTTGTGTTGACTGATATTGAATGTGTTTGACTTGCGTTTGACTTACATTCGACTTACTTTGACTTGTGTTGACTTTTGCTAAATTTTGCTAAATTTATGAGTCGGACTTGAGCAATAGGACTATACTTATCCTATGGACCGACCTAGCTTGTTAGACATTTATTGACCAACATATATTCTCTAGGTTGAGGTCTACGGTTACTTGCATTTCGAGTTTCGGTCACATCTCTGTGAATTTCTTTATGTGCTGATAAGGTGAGTTTCATTTGCTCCCTTTTTAATTGCTTTTGCAATCTATATTTTTGGGCCGAGAATACATGCACTTTATTTTAGACGCAATGGATACAAGTACATACTAAATTCTACAATGAGTTTGAATCGAAAATCCCTTAACTTTGATAACTAGTAACTGCCGATTATAAGAACTGGTGGGCGCGAATAGTTGTATATGGATCCATAGGGCTTGACATCCCTGTCTGTTCCAGATATAGAAACCCTAGCCTGAACTATAAAGCGGACGTATACTATTTGAGTTTAGTACACATTGGATTGCACGTATTGTACATGTTGGTTGCATGTATGTTAAAACAGGGGTACTTATTATAACGTTAAAGCTTAGTTACCAGGGTGCTCAATCTTGTAGAATATTTTGATAAACGTTTCTGGATGAAACAACTGAAATCTTGTGATCCACCTTTATATACAGATTATGCGCAATATTAAAAGTATAAACTCACCAACCTTTGTGTTGACACTTTTAGCATGTTTATTCTCAGGTCCCTAGAAGTCTTCCGCTGTTTGCTTATACGTTATACAAGTTATGTGCATGGAGTCATACATGCTTTATTCGAGAAAACTTTGCATTCACAAAATCATCACCATGTATCTTATTTTGACTGCAGTGTTAACGGATGTATTATTGTAAACTATTATTTACGGTGATTGTCTATATGTAGAAATCATCAGATGTCAAAAACCTTGGATTTAGATATTCATTTATGGTGTGCCTTTTCAAAAGAATGCAATGTTTACAAAACGTATCATATAGAGGTCAATACCTCGCAATGAAACCAGTGAATAACGTACTGTATCAATAGCGATTTTGGCGGGTCGTTACAAGTGGTATCAGAGCGTTGGTTGTAGGGAGTTAGGTGCATTAGTGTGTCTGACCTGGACTGTTTGGATACATTAGTGGTCTAGTCTACAACCGTGTCGTTACACTTATACGTGATTATGTGCATATTTTGATATTAATATAATATTGTTATTACTATCAGTGAGAAAGTATTTCTCCTTTTAATTACAAGCCTTCTCCTGCTCAAGCGAGTTCAATTTCAACACCCCGGTTATTGGAAAAAAAAAACCCAGAAGCGTCATTTAGGACTTTCGAAATTCCCGACATTCCTACGTGAGTTATTACTTATATATTTTTATAGATATAATATGTGTTATATTATGTGCTTATGTGCTTCGATTCAGAAACTCCTGACGTCTCGAATTGTGAATCGGAAGAAGTCTTTTCCGACTCACGAAGATTCTCAATAGTTTCAAAGACATTCTTACGTCATTACCCTTTCAATATTATTAATAAATATTATATTCTGGTACTATTTTTAGTACACCCCTTTTTAAAATTATTTTGATTTATAAATTCTGGAAAACGACACTTGTTTTATATCCATAAATATTTTAGAGTAGTGTTGGAATGGAAGCATGAGTTAGTGTAATATAATGACAGTTGATCGACGTGATTATATTATAGTAAGTCATGCGGAAGTTCTAATGGAACGTGATGGGGGTAAAACTTGATCAACCTTACCTTCACCATGTACCATGTTACATGACTCCTTTATTTTCTCTGCTGACATCTGAATATACTAAGACTCTATATGTGACATCATTTGAGGTCACACATGATTTCCTTCTCATCTTGGTCATATCATACTTGCACCCCGAGCAGTTTATTCAAAGGTATTCGTACCAAAGGAATATGATCTCATTTTACCCAACTTTCATACTGAACTACAAGATGCTCGATCTTACTACTTCAAGATGAACATTCCTATCCTCACTTGTTTCCTAAACGCAGTTTAATCGCACCAATCAAAATTTTGGGACGAAATTTTCTTTAACGGGTAGGTAATGTAATAACCCGACTTTTTCCGTTAAATACTTAACAATCATTTATTAAATTCAATGATCTTTCTACGCCATTTTTTTTAGAATAGACTACTTTTGATATGTGTTAATTTATCATTAGAAAATTTTGAAGATTAGTAATAATAAAGTTAAAAATTAAAACTACTAACTTATGAAAGATATATGAATACTTTATTTAAAAATAATAATAATAATAATAATAATAATAATAAAATGATAAATAAAAATATATAATAAATGATTAAATTGAATTTCGACATCACTAGATTCGTATCTATTTCTAGTCACTATTTAGATTCAAGTTGTAAGAAATTTTTATACTACTCTTCAATATTTGTTAATTTTTGTTTTTTAGAAAAATACTACGGTTAGTGAAACCGGAGGGAAAAAAATATATAGATAATCTTTTAAAGCAACAAAACGTATGAATTTTTAATTTTTAATAATTATATTTTATAATAAATGAGTTTTAAAAAGTCATTTTAATTAAGTAGGATATTCTTAAATTATAACCCGTGTTTATTTAATTATCACACCCGTAATATATCTATTTACCCGTGACTACACATTTAATACCTGTGACTATACAGTTAATACCCGTGATATCTATTATTGAGATAGATATTTACCTGTGACACTATCTTATCTATATTATATCCCGATCCAATTCATTTAATCTCACTTCAATCATACACACACACATGTACAGACATCTCATCCTCCCTCTCCTCACACCCATTTCCATCTTCATCATAGATCTTTCTTCTTCAAGAACACTCTCAAGAAATCATTTGATTACAAAATCGTTTACATATTCGGATTCCTCTCGAAGAGCTCTACACATCCATATCAACAGTTTCATGATTAGGGTAAGTTTTAAAAACTCTAATTTTTGGGTTTTCATATTTTTGTTATATATTAGGGAAGATATAGTGTCTAGTGCTCAAGTCCTTGAATGTTACAAATGAATTTGTGTTTAATTGATCATTTGAGTAATTTTAATGAAATCACATTTTTGATTAATATTCTACTAATATGAACATGATATTTTTAGTTTATGAAATGTTTATATATGAAATCCTTGTGAAAAATTAATAAGTTTGCTCGAAAGAATCATCGAATTTCGTTAAGAATTGCTATCGTTATGCTTATTTGAAGTTTTGACTTGTTTATGTTTAAATCCGAATTTTCTGGACAAAATACTTTATGATTTAGAATTTTATTTGTTTACCATCTATTAGATATTTAAAAATCACTCAAGTTAGGCTAGGATATCATGTAAAACGGATACGTATTGCTCATGTTATGATTAATTGATTTCGGTTTAAAAATTCATAATTGAAACTGTGAATCTGGAAAAGTATGCTATATATTCAGGTCTTGAGAGGTACATAGTTGTATTCCTTGTGAAAAAAAATTTGGTTTTCATTTAGATATCGTCAAATTTCGATAAACGAGTCAAAATCTATGGCCAAATCAAACTAACAATTTTATATTATTTAAAAACCGAACAGAACAGTTGCCTCGGGATGCGTGCAACCCGATCTCAGATTTCTGGGTTCACGGTTGCGTGCGTATCGAAAAATTAATAAGTTTAGACTCCAGAAACGCGTCATTTGGATACTTTTTGGATTTGATATGATTTTTCAAAGTTTATACATTTTAGGTAAAAGTGCTGATACGTTTCAGCATGTACAACCTAGTACATTTTCAGTCACTGTGATCTTTCTATTTAGTGTTAGAGGTTGTGCTTCGGATATGTTATAGTCGACTAAATTACGGAGATTTTGACGTGTATTTCAAGTCAAACGGACCTGTACTTATTTTTATAAAAATTCCAGAAGTTGACTGTAATTTTTAAACTAAATATTATGTGCAGTTGACTTTGTTGACCAAATGGGTTTAAAGTGTCAAAATGGGTAACGGGAACCGTGGACACGTTCGATATATCAATTTAAGTAAGTTTGAAGATTGTAATGTTTTAAAAATAAGTTGACATGATTTGGTCAAAGTGGGTGTTTATGACCGATTTGGGTCATAATGGCCTATTTTGACCCATACACATAATTTCAGGAATTCGAAGTTACAAAAACGTCAATAATGTCATTTTAAACTTATGTTATGATAATGAAATATTCTGGTCTTCCAGATTGAATTTAGAGTCGTCAACAGAATATATATATATATATATATATATATATATATATATATATATATATATATATATATATATATATATATTTGACTTTTTGCCTTTTTTTCCCCAAATTCAACCACAAACACCCCCACACTTTACCCAAAAAATCAAATCCACCCCCAACAGGGGGTAAAGCGTCAATTAACCATTCTCATAAAAAAAATCTTAAACAAACTCCACCCAAATATTTAACGGGCCATATCTTCGCACTCGTAACGAGTTAAATTTTTCCGCCACCATCGTTAAACTCGAAATAATTTTAGGAACACAATGTCACTAGCTATACGCAAACGAGAACCATCAAAAAGGCGAGAACTGCGAGAACTTTTGATTTATAAAGATTTTCACATGTAACTAGATTGAATCACACATAAACCTTGATGAAGAGTATGAATGAACATAAGAGTATGCGAGAACTTGTGCATACTTGTTTTCGAACATGTGAACAGTTTCATATAATTAACAATTTAATATGTAATTTGATCTAATGAACATATGTTTGTTAATGATATGTGCATTAATTAACATTTGCATGTAATTTATTGAATTTAAACGCATAAAAACTATTAAATTAAATAGTTCTGGCAATTCTCACTTTTTTAGTGGTTCTCATTTGAACTTGCCCCTATATATATATATATATATATATATATATATATATATATATATATATATATATATATATATATATATATATATATTTTATTTATTTATTATTTTCCATATA
Organism: Rutidosis leptorrhynchoides; assembly: GCF_046630445.1. NCBI lineage: Eukaryota > Viridiplantae > Streptophyta > Magnoliopsida > Asterales > Asteraceae > Rutidosis > Rutidosis leptorrhynchoides. The sequence goes on from NC_092336.1 coordinate 41,629,880, forward strand.
AAAAGGGTGACTCAAGTTTGACCTTTGCTTGCTCGGTTTATGATAAACTGTCAACTTGCCATGTAAATTGATTTGTGATTTATGCTTGTCTATTTGAATAACGAATGCATGCACAATTATTGAAAATGACTCTTGAGTCTACTTTGCGGACTCGTAATTTGAAATCGGTTAAGTTTGGATAAAAACTATTAATTGGTATTGAAAGTCTTTATGACAAGCTTTAAAACGATATATTATACATATGTTTTTGTCGAGTCTAAACAGGTTTAAAACATGCACGAAAATGGGTAATCGTGCTGATCCATGCTGTTAACAGCACCAAATTTCAGCATTTTATGTTTTGAGGGGCTGTTTTCGCAAGACCATAACTTTCAAAACGTAACTCCGTTTTAGTCAAATAAAGTGGCTATAGAAAGGTGGGATGGTATACTTTCCAATGGTCACGACCTAAGGTATTATATCAAATTTGGTGGGATCCGAAATCAGCTGCAAATTACCTACATAAACATATATATATAAATAATATTATTTTTTTTGCCAAGTAAAAATGAATAACTTAAATTTTGACATATGTTTGACTATTTAATCAACTTGTGTAATATTATGAGATTGTTGACTTGTGTTGATTGATGTTGAATGTGTTTGACTTGCGTTTGACTTACATTCGACTTACTTTGACTTGTGTTGACTTTTGTTGACTTTTGCTAAATTTTGCTAAATTTATGAGTCGGACTTGAGCAATAGGACTATACTTACCCTATGGACCGACCTAGCTTGTTAGACATTTATTGACCAACATATGTTCTCTAGGTTGAGGTCTACGGTTACTTGCATTTCGAGTTTCGGTCACATCTCTGTGAATTGCTTTATGTGCTGCTAAGGTGAGTTTCATTTGCTCCATTTTTTATTGCTTTTGCAATCTATATTTTTGGGCTGAGAATACATGCACTTTATTTTAGACGCAATGGATACAAGTACATACTAAATTCTACACTAAGTTTGAACCGAAAATCCCTTAGCTTTGGTAACTAGTAACTGCCGGTTATAAGAACTGGTGGGCGCGAATAGTTGTATATGGATCCATAGGGCTTGACATCTCCGTCTGTTCCAGGTATAGAAACCCTAGCCTGAACTATAAAGCGGACGTATACTATTTGAGTTTAGTACACGTTGGATTGCGCGTATTGTACATGTTGATTTCATGTATGTTAAAACAGGGGTACTTATTATAACGTTAAAGCTTAGTTACCAGGGTGCTCAATCTTGTAGAATATTTTGATAAACGTTTCAGGATTAAGCAACTGAAATCTTGTGATCCACCTTTATATACAGATTATGCGCAATATTAAAACTATGAACTCACCAACCTTTGTGTTGACACTTTTAGCATGTTTATTCTCAGGTCCCTAGAAGTCTTCCGCTGTTTGCTTATACGTTATACAAGTTATGTGCATGGAGTCATACATGCTTTATTCTGAAAGGACCCGTCCTAATCCATCTGGACGAATACATTACATTTGGTTACATCGCGAGGTACTTGACCACTATATGATACATTTTACAAACATTGCATTCGTTTTTAAAAGACAAACTTTCATTTCATCGAAAGTTGACGGCATGCATACCATTTTCTAATATATCCAACTATAAATGACTTAATAATAATCTTGATGAACTCGACGACTCGAATGCAACGTCTTTTGAAATATGTCATGAGTGACTCCAAGTAATATCTCTAATGAGCAAATGCACAGCGGAAGATTTCTTTCATACCTGAGAATAAACATGCTTTAAAGTGTCAACTAAAAGGTTGGTGAGTTCATTAGTTTATCATAATCGATCATTTTCATCATTTTAATAGACCACAAGATTTTTATTTCAATTTCTCATAAATATACGTCCCATGCATAGAGACAAAAATAATCATTCATATGGATTGAACACCTGGTAACCGACATTAACTAGATGCATATAAGAATATCCCTTATCATTCCGAGACATCCATCGGACATGATATAAAACAACATCGAAGTACTAAAGCATCCGCAATCATGGATGGGGTTCGTTAGGCCCAATAGATCTATCTTTAGGATTCGCGTCAATTAGTAGATCGGTTTACTAATTCTTAGGTTACCAAGCAAAAGGGGCATATTCGGCTTCGATCATTCAACCATATAATGTAGTTTACTTGTGTCTATTTCGTAAAACAGTTATAAAAGCAGCGCATGTATTCTCAGTCCCAAAAATATATATTGCAAAAGCATTTAAAAAGGGAGCAAATGAAACTCACCATACTGTATTTTGTAGTAAAAATACATATGACGTCATTGAACAAGTGTAGGGTTGGTCTCGGATTCACGAACCTATATTATTCATATATATTAACACATATCACATTTAATCGACTAAGTTTATTTATATTATATAATGTATTAAGATTAATATCTTTATATATATATATATATATATATATATATATATATATATATATATATATAGGATTATATTAAGATATGTTTTTATATAACTATTACTTTATTTAGTAAAATAATATTTATAATAGAAAGTTGTAATATTTTTATAAAAAATAAGGATACTAATAATAATAATAAATAATAGTAGTATTAGTAAAAATGATGATAATAATATATAAAATCTTGATAATGATAATATTAATAATAATAATAATAATAATAATAATAATAATAATAATAATAATAATAATAATAATAATAATAATAATAATTTTACTAATAATGTTAATCTTAATAAGATGACAATTTTAATTAATAATAATGATAATAATAATAATAATAATAATAATAATAATAATAATAATAATAATAATAATAATAATAATAATAATGATAATGATAATAATAATAACAAAAATAATAAAAATGCTACCTTAATGAAACAAGCTCCAAAAAAAGAAAAATAACTGCCCATGCCCGAGCTCGAACCCACGACCTCTCGAAACCCAACACCCCATTTAACCATCTGCTCTAAGTTGTTTTTCTGATCATAATCGTACCTATTTATTTAACCTATTAACAGCCTGCTTCTTCTTCTCCTTCATCTATACAAAAAAAAAAATATGCTACAGACCAGGATTGAACCTGAAATGTCCCGTTCTTATTGATTAAAAACGTTCCATATTAATTGATTTCGTTGCGAGGTTTTGACCTCTATATGAGACGTTTTTCAAAGACTGCATTCATTTTTAAAACAAACCATAACCTTTATTTCATAAATAAAGGTTTAAAAAGCTTTACATAGATTATCAAATAATGATAATCTAAAATATCCTGTTTACACACGACCATTACATAATAGTTTACAATACAAATATGTTATATCGAAATCAGTTTCTTGAATGCAGTTTTTACACAATATCATACAAACATGGACTCCAAATCTTGTCCTTATTTTAGTATGCAACAACGGAAGCTCTTAATATTCACCTGAGAATAAACATGCTTTAAACGTCAACAAAAATGTTGGTGAGTTATAGGTTTAACCTATATATATCAAATCGTAACAATAGACCACAAGATTTCATATTTCAATACACATCCCATACATAGAGATAAAAATCATTCATATGGTGAACACCTGGTAACCGACAATAACAAGATGCATATATAAGAATATCCCCATCATTCCGGGACACCCTTCGGATATGATATAAATTTCGAAGTACTAAAGCATCCGGTACTTTGGATGGGGTTTGTTAGGCCCAATAGATCTATCTTTAGGATTCGCGTCAATTAGGGTGTCTGTTCCCTAATTCTTAGATTACCAGACTTAATAAAAAGGGGCATATTCGATTTCGATAATTCAACCATAGAATGTAGTTTCACGTACTTGTGTCTATTTTGTAAATCATTTATAAAACCTGCATGTATTCTCATCCCAAAAATATTAGATTTTAAAAGTGGGACTATAACTCACTTTCACAGATTTTTACTTCGTCGGGAAGTAAGACTTGGCCACTGTTGATTCACGAACCTATAACAATATATACATATATATTAAAGTATGTTCAAAATATATTTACAACACTTTTAATATATTTTGATGTTTTAAGTTTATTAAGTCAGCTGTCCTCGTTAGTAACCTATAACTAGTTGTCCACAGTTAGATGTACAGAAATAAATCGATAAATATTATCTTGAATCAATCCACGACCCAGTGTATACGTATCTCAGTATTGATCACAACTCAAACTATATATATTTTGGAATCAACCTCAACCCTGTATAGCTAACTCCAACATTCACATATAGAGTGTCTATGGTTGTTCCGAAATATATATAGATGTGTCGACATGATAGGTCGAAACATTGTATACGTGTCTATGGTATCTCAAGATTACATAATATACAATACAAGTTGATTAAGTTATGGTTGGAATAGATTTGTTACCAATTTTCACGTAGCTAAAATGAGAAAAATTATCCAATCTTGTTTTACCCATAACTTCTTCATTTTAAATCCGTTTTGAGTGAATCAAATTGCTATGGTTTCATATTGAACTCTATTTTATGAATCTAAACAGAAAAGTATAGGTTTATAGTCGGAAAAATAAGTTACAAGTCGTTTTTGTAAAGGTAGTCATTTCAGTCGAAAGAACGACGTCTAGATGACCATTTTAGAAAACATACTTCCACTTTGAGTTTAACCATAATTTTTGGATATAGTTTCATGTTCATAATAAAAATCATTTTCTCAGAATAACAACTTTAAAATCAAAGTTTATCATAGTTTTTAATTAACTAACCCAAAACAGCCCGCGGTGTTACTACGACGGCGTAAATCCGGTTTTACGGTGTTTTTCGTGTTTCCAGGTTTTAAATCATTAAGTTAGCATATCATATAGATATAGAACATGTGTTTAGTTGATTTTAAAAGTCAAGTTAGAAGGATTAACTTTTGTTTGCGAACAAGTTTAGAATTAACTAAACTATGTTCTAGTGATTACAAGTTTAAACCTTCGAATAAGATAGCTTTATATGTATGAATCGAATGATGTTATGAACATCATTACTACCTTAATTTCCTTGGATAAACCTACTGGAAAAGAGAAAAATGGATCTAGCTTCAATGGATCCTTGGATGGCTCGAAGTTCTTGAAGCGGAATCATGACACGAAAACAAGTTCAAGTAAGATCATCACTTGAAATAAGATTGTTATAGTTATAGAAATTGAACCAAAGTTTGAATATGATTATTACCTTGTATTAGAATGATAACCTACTGTAAGAAACAAAGATTTCTTGAGGTTGGATGATCACCTTACAAGATTGGAAGTGAGCTAGCAAACTTGAAAGTATTCTTGATTTTATGAAACTAGAACTTTTGTAATTTATGAAGAACACTTAGAACTTGAAGATAGAACTTGAGAGAGATCAATTAGATGAAGAAAATTGAAGAATGAAAGTGTTTGTAGGTGTTTTTGGTCATTGGTGTATGGATTAGATATAAAGGATATGTAATTTTGTTTTCATGTAAATAAGTCATGAATGATTACTCATATTTTTGTAATTTTATGAGATATTTCATGCTAGTTGCCAAATGATGGTTCCCACATGTGTTAGGTGACTCACATGGGCTGCTAAGAGCTGATCATTGGAGTGTATATACCAATAGTACATACATCTAAAAGCTGTGTATTGTACGAGTACGAATACGGGTGCATACGAGTAGAATTGTTGATGAAACTGAACGAGGATGTAATTGTAAGCATTTTTGTTAAGTAGAAGTATTTTGATAAGTGTATTGAAGTCTTTCAAAAGTGTATAAATACATATTAAAACACTACATGTATATACATTTTAACTGAGTCGTTAAGTCATCGTTAGTCGTTACATGTAAGTGTTGTTTTGAAACCTTTAGGTTAACGATCTTGTTAAATGTTGTTAACCCAATGTTTATAATATCAAATGAGATTTTAAATTATTATATTATCATGATATTATCATGTATGAATATCTCTTAATATGATATATATACATTAAATGTCTTTACAACGATAATCGTTACATATATGTCTCGTTTAAAAATCATTAAGTTAGTAGTCTTGTTTTTACATATGTAGTTCATTGTTAATATACTTAATGATATGTTTACTTATCATAGTATCATGTTAACTATATATATATCCATATATATGTCATCATATAGTTTTTACAAGTTTTAACGTTCGTGAATCACGGGTCAACTTGGGTGGTCAATTGTCTATATGAAACATATTTCAATTAATCAAGTCTTAACACATTTGATTGCTTAACATGTTGGAAACATTTAATCATGTAAATATCAATCTCAATTAATATATATAAACATGGAAAAGTTCGGGTCACTACAGTACCTACCCGTTAAATAAATTTCGTCCCGAAATTTTAAGCTGTTGAAGGTGTTGACGAATCTTCTGGAAATAGATGCGGGTATTTCTTCTTCATCTGATCTTCACGCTCCCAGGTGAACTCGGGTCCTCTACGAGCATTTCATCGAACCTTAACAATTGGTATCTTGTTTTGCTTAAGTCTTTTAACCTCACGATCCATTATTTCGACGGGTTCTTCGATGAATTGAAGTTTTTCGTTGATTTGGATTTCATCTAACGGAATAGTGAGATCTTCTTTAGCAAAACATTTCTTTAAATTCGAGACGTGGAAAGTGTTATGTACAGCCGCGAGTTGTTGAGGTAACTCTAGTCGGTAAGCTACTGGTCCGACACGATCAATAATCTTGAATGGTCCAATATACCTTGGATTTAATTTCCCTCGTTTACCAAATCGAACAACGCCTTTCCAAGGTGCAACTTTAAGCATGACCATCTCTCCAATTTCAAATTCTATATCTTTTCTTTTAATGTCAGCGTAGCTCTTTTGTCGACTTTGGGCGGTTTTCAACCGTTGTTGAATTTGGATGATCTTCTCGGTAGTTTCTTGTATAATCTCCGGACCCGTAATCTGTCTATCCCCCACTTCACTCCAACAAATCGGAGACCTGCACTTTCTACCATAAAGTGCTTCAAACGGCGCCATCTCAATGCTTGAATGGTAGCTGTTGTTGTAGGAAAATTCTGCTAACGGTAGATGTCGATCCCAACTGTTTCCGAAATCAATAACACATGCTCGTAGCATGTCTTCAAGCGTTTGTATCGTCCTTTCGCTCTACCCATCAGTTTGTGGATGATAGGCAGTACTCATGTCTAGACGAGTTCCTAATGCTTGCTGTAATGTCTGCCAGAATCTTGAAATAAATCTGCCATCCCTATCAGAGATAATAGAGATTGGTATTCCATGTCTGGAGACGACTTCCTTCAAATACAGTCGTGCTAACTTCTCCATCTTGTCATCTTCTCTTATTGGTAGGAAGTGTGCTGATTTGGTGAGACGATCAACTATTACCCAAATAGTATCAAAACCACTTGCAGTCCTTGGCAATTTAGTGATGAAATCCATGGTAATGTTTTCCCACCGGGATTTCGGGTTGTTGAAGTAGACCTGATGGTTTCTGATGCTCAGCTTTGACCTTAGAACACGTCAAACATTCTCCTACGTATTTAGCAACATCGGCTTTCATACCCGGCCACCAAAAATGTTTCTTGAGATCCTTGTACATCTTCCCCGTTCCAGGATGTATTGAGTATCTAGTTTTATGAGCTTCTCTAAGTACCAAATTTTGGTACCCAAATCCTTTCAGCCCTATACCGGGTTCCGTCTTCCCGAATATTAAGATGCTTCTCCGATCCTTTGGGTATTTCATCCTTTAAATTTCCCTCTTTTAAAACTCCTTGTTGCGCCTCCTTTATTTGAGTAGTAATGTTATTATGAATCATTATATTCATAGATTTTACTCGAATGGGTTCTCTGTCCTTCCTGCTCAAGGCATCGGCTACCACATTTGCCTTTCCCGGGTGGTAACGAATCTCAAAGTCGTAATCATTCAATAATTTAATCCACCTACGCTGCCTCATATTCAGTTGTTTCTGATTAAATATGTGTTGAAGACTTTTGTGGTCGGTATATATAATACTTTTGACCCCATATAAGTAGTGCCTCCAAGTCTTTAATGCAAAAACAACCGCGCCTAATTCCAAATCATGCGTCGTATAATTTTGTTCGTGAATCTTCAATTGTCTAGACGCATAAGCAATCACCTTCGTTCGTTGCATTAATACACAACCGAGACCTTGCTTTGATGCATCACAATAAATCACAAAATCATCATTCCCTTCAGGCAATGACAATATAGGTGCCGTAGTTAGCTTTTTCTTCAATAACTGAAACGCTTTCTCTTGTTCATCATTCCATTCAAATTTCTTCCCTTTATGCGTTAATGCAGTCAAGGGTTTTGCTATTCTGGAAAAGTCTTGGATGAACCTTCTGTAGTAACCAGCTAGTCCTAAAAACTGGCGTATGTGTTTCGGAGTTTTCGGGGTTTCCCACTTTTCAACAGTTTCTATCTTTGCCGGATCCACCTTAATACCTTCTTTGTTCACTATGTGACCGAGGAATTGAACTTCTTCCAACCAAAATGCACACTTTGAAAACTTAGCGTACAATTCTTCCTTCCTCAATACTTCTAACACCTTTCTCAAATGTTCACCGTGTTCTTGGTCATTCTTTGAGTAAATAAGTATGTCATCAATGAAAACAATGACAAACTTGTCAAGGTATGGTCCACACACTCGGTTCATAAGGTCCATGAACACAGCTGGTGCATTAGTTAAACCAAACGGCATGACCATAAACTCGTAATGACCGTAACGTGTTCTGAAAGCAGTCTTTGGAATATCATCTTCTTTCACCCGCATTTGATGATACCCGGAACGTAAGTCAATCTTTGAATAAACAGACGAGCCTTGTAGTTGATCAAATAAGTCGTCGATTCTCGGTAGTGGGTAGCGGTTCTTGATGGTAAGTTTGTTCAACTCTCGGTAGTCGATACACAACCTGAATGTACCATCTTTCTTCTTGACAAACAAAACAGGAGCTCCCCACGGTGATGTGCTTGGTCGAATGAAACCACGCTCTAAAAGTTCTTGTAATTGGCTTTGTAGTTCTTTCATCTCGCTGGGTGCGAGTCTGTAAGGAGCACGAGCTATTGGTGCAGCTCCTGGTACAAGATCTATTTGAAATTCAACGGATCGATGTGGGGGTAATCCCGGTAATTCTTTCGGAAATACATCGGGAAATTCTTTTGCAATGGGAACATCATTGATGCTCTTTTCTTCAGTTTGTACTTTCTCGACGTGTGCTAGAACAGCATAGCAACCTTTTCTTATTAGTTTTTGTGCCTTCAAATTACTAATAAGATGTAGCTTCGTGTTGCCCTTTTCTCCGTACACCATTAAGGGTTTTCCTTTTTCTCGTATAATGCGAATTGCATTTTTGTAACAAACGATCTCCGCTTTCACTTCTTTCAACCAGTCCATACCGATTATCACATCAAAACTCCCTAACTCTACTGGTATCAAATCAATCTTAAATGTTTCGCTAACCAGTTTAATTTCTCGATTCCGACATATATTATCTGCTGAAATTAATTTACCATTTGCTAATTCGAGTAAAAATTTACTATCCAAAGGCGTCAATGGACAACTTAATTTAGCACAAAAATCTCTACTCATATAGCTTCTATCCGCACCCGAATCAAATAAAACGTAAGCAGATTTATTGTCAATAAGAAACGTACCCGTAACAAGCTCTGGGTCTTCCTGTGCCTCTGCCGCATTAATATTGAAAACTCTTCCACAGCCTTGTCCATTCGTGTTCTCCTGGTTCGGGCAATTTCTAATAATGTGGCCCGGTTTTCCACATTTATAACAAACTACATTGGCATAACTTGCTCCGACACTACTTGCTCCGCCATTACTCGTTCCGACACCATTTGTTCCTTTCGTTCTATTAACCCCTGGTCCGTAGACCTCACACTTCGCCGCGCTATGACCATTTCTTTTACACTTGTTGCAAAATTTGGTGCAGAACCCCGAGTGATTCTTTTCACACCTTTGGCATAGCTGCTTCTGATTGTTGTTGTTGTTACGGTTATTATTGTTGTTGGGATGATTGTTGTAGTTGCTGTTGTTGTTGTTGTTGTTGTTGTTGGGCCGTTTGTTGTAGTTGCGATTGATGTTGCGATTGTTGGGATAATTGTTGCGATTATTGTTGTAATTGCTGTTGTTGTTGTATTGGTGATTCTTATCACCGTTTTCCTCCTACTTTCTTTTGACTTGCTTCACATTGGCCTCTTCAGCAGTCTGTTCTTTAATTCTTTCTTCAATCTGGTTCACTAGTTTGTGAGCCATTCTACATGCCTGTTGTATGGAGGCGGGCTCGTGTGAACTTATATCTTCTTGGATTCTTTCCGGTAATCCTTTCACAAACGCGTCGATCTTCTCTTCCTCATCTTCGAATGCTCCCGGACACAATAGGCACAATTCTGTGAATCGTCTTTCGTACGTGGTAATATCAAATCCTTGGGTTCGTAACCCTCTAAGTTCTGTCTTTAGCTTATTGACCTCGGTTCTGGGACGGTACTTCTCGTTCATCAAGTGCTTGAATGCTGACCACGGTAGTGCGTACGCATCGTCTTGTCCCACTTGCTCTAGATAGGTATTCCACCATGTTAACGCAGAACCTGTGAAGGTATGCGTAGCGTACTTCACTTTGTCCTCTTCAGTACACTTACTTATGGCAAACACCGATTCAACCTTCTCGGTCCACCGTTTCAATCCGATCGGTCCTTCGGTTCCATCAAATTCCAAAGGTTTGCAGGCAGTGAATTCTTTGTAGGTGCATCCTACACGATTTCCTGTACTGCTAGATCCAAGGTTATTGTTGGTATGTAGCGCAGCCTGTACTGCAGCTATGTTTGAAGCTAGAAAAGTACGGAATTCTTCTTCATTCATATTCACGGTGTGTCGAGTAGTCGGTGCCATTTTCTTCAAAATAGTTAAATGGAACAAGTTAATCATACAGAATATTAAGAGTAGTTAATAGTATTTCGTAGCATAATATGAACTCATTTATAAAAGCTTTTTCTTCATATTAGCGTTTTATAAGTTTAAATTCGGGTAGTACCTACCCGTTAAGTTCATACTTAGTAGCTAATATACAATTCAACTACTACAATTCTATATGAAAAACTGATTATAATAATATTTCGCGTTCAAACTTTTATACAATATTTTACAAACTTACAATACCGCTTATTTTACATAAAGCATGAAATATAGCACACAATAACTTTGATACAAGATAGTTGTGAAGATAATTCTAGCTAGTACACAAGTCGTTCAGCAAAGGCAATAAAGACACGTAATTCATACGTCCAGAAACAAGTCATGCATTCTGGTTTTACTAGGACTACTTCCCATCCTTGGTCTTGTGCAACATAACCGTTATGGCCGTTGATAAGACAGCGTGTTGTAACGTCATCAAAGGGATGAGGGTTACGTAATGTCCAACAGTCCCGTAATAATCTAAAAACCTCATTTCTTACCCCAATTACCGACTCCGTCACTTGTGGAAACGTTTTGTTTAATAGTTGTAGCCCGATGTTCTTGTTCTCACTTTGGTGAGAAGCGAACATTACTAATCTGTAAGCATAACATGCTTCTTTATGTTGCATGTTAGCCGCTTTTTCTAAATCACGAAGTCCAATATTCGGATATATTGAGTCAAAATAATTTCTTAACCCGTTGCGTAAAATAGCATTTGGGTTCCCCGCAATATATGCGTCAAAGTAAACACATCGTAACTTATGGGTTTCCCAATGTGATATCCCCCATCTTTCAAACGAAAGTCTCTTATAAACCAAGACATTCTTGGAACGTTCTTCGAATGTCTTACAAACTGATCTCGCCTTAAATAGTTGTGCCGAAGAATTCTGGCCTACTCTAGACAAGATTTCATCAATCATGTCTCCGGGTAGGTCTCTTAAAATATTGGGTTGTCTATCCATTTTGTGTTTTTAAACTGTAAAATAGACAAGAGTTAGATTCATAAAAAAATACTTATTAATACAAGCAATTTTTACATATATCATAAAGCATAAGAACACTATATTACATATATTACACCACACGAATACAACTATCTTATTCCGACTCGCTTGTTTCTTCTTCTTCGGTTTTGGTTCGTTTTGCCAAGTTTCTAGGGATATATGATGTTCCCCTAATACGAGCCGTAATTTTCCACATTGGTTTAGAAAAACCTGGTGGTTTAGAGGTTCCCGGGTCATTGTTACAACTTAAGGACTTCGGGGGTTGACGATACATATAAGGTTCATCGGGGTTGGAATTAAATTTCTCTATTTTTATGCCCTTTCCCTTATTATTTTCTTTTGCCTTTTTAAATTCAGTTGGGGTAATTTCTATAACATCATCGGAATTCTCGTCGGAATCCGATTCATCGGAGAATTGGTAATCCTCCCAATATTTTGCTTCCTTGGCGGAAACACCATTGACCATAATTAACTTTGGTCGGTTGGTTGAGGATTTTCTTTTACTTAACCGTTTTATTATTTCCCCCACCGGTTCTATTTCTTCATCCGGTTCCGATTCTTCTTCCGGTTCCGATTCTTCTTCCGGTTCCGACTCTTCTTCCGGTTCCTCTTTGGGAACTTGTGAATCAGTCCACAAATCATTCCAATTTACATTTGACTCTTCATTATTATTAGGTGAGTCAATGGGACTTGTTCTAGAGGTAGACATCTATCACATAATATCAAACACGTTAAGAGATTAATATATCACATAATATTCATATGTTAAAAATATATAGTTTCCAACAAAAATGTTAAGCAATCATTTTTAAAGAAAACACGGTCGAAGTCCAGACTCACTAATGCATCCTAACAAACTCGATAAGACACACTAATGCAAATTTTCTAGTTCTCTAAGACCAACGCTCGGATACCAACTGAAATGTCCCGTTCTTATTGATTAAAAACGTTCCATATTAATTGATTTCGTTGCGAGGTTTTGACCTCTATATGAGACGTTTTTCAAAGACTGCATTCATTTTTAAAACAAACCATAACCTTTATTTCATAAATAAAGGTTTAAAAAGCTTTACATAGATTATCAAATAATGATAATCTAAAATATCCTGTTTACACACGACCATTACATAATAGTTTACAATACAAATATGTTATATCGAAATCAGTTTCTTGAATGCAGTTTTTACACAATATCATACAAACATGGACTCCAAATCTTGTCCTTATTTTAGTATGCAACAGCGGAAGCTCTTAATATTCACCTGAGAATAAACATGCTTTAAACGTCAACAAAAATGTTGGTGAGTTATAGGTTTAACCTATATATATCAAATCGTAACAATAGACCACAAGATTTCATATTTCAATACACATCCCATACATAGAGATAAAAATCATTCATATGGTGAACACCTGGTAACCGACAATAACAAGATGCATATATAAGAATATCCCCATCATTCCGGGACACCCTTCGGATATGATATAAATTTCGAAGTACTAAAGCATCCGGTACTTTGGATGGGGTTTGTTAGGCCCAATAGATCTATCTTTAGGATTCGCGTCAATTAGGGTGTCTGTTCCCTAATTCTTAGATTACCAGACTTAATAAAAAGGGGCATATTCGATTTTGATAATTCAACCATAGAATGTAGTTTCACGTACTTGTGTCTATTTTGTAAATCATTTATAAAACCTGCATGTATTCTCATCCCAAAAATATTAGATTTTAAAAGTGGGACTATAACTCACTTTCACAGATTTTTACTTCGTCGGGAAGTAAGACTTGGCCACTGTTGATTCACGAACCTATAACAATATATACATATATATTAAAGTATGTTCAAAATATATTTACAACACTTTTAATATATTTTGATGTTTTAAGTTTATTAAGTCAGCTGTCCTCGTTAGTAACCTATAACTAGTTGTCCACAGTTAGATGTACAGAAATAAATCGATAAATATTATCTTGAATCAATCCACGACCCAGTGTATACGTATCTCAGTATTGATCACAACTCAAACTATATATATTTTGGAATCAACCTCAACCCTGTATAGCTAACTCCAACATTCACATATAGAGTGTCTATGGTTGTTCCGAAATATATATAGATGTGTCGACATGATAGGTCGAAACATTGTATACGTGTCTATGGTATCTCAAGATTACATAATATACAATACAAGTTGATTAAGTTATGGTTGGAATAGATTTGTTACCAATTTTCACGTAGCTAAAATGAGAAAAATTATCCAATCTTGTTTTACCCATAACTTCTTCATTTTAAATCCGTTTTGAGTGAATCAAATTGCTATGGTTTCATATTGAACTCTATTTTATGAATCTAAACAGAAAAGTATAGGTTTATAGTCGGAAAAATAAGTTACAAGTCGTTTTTGTAAAGGTAGTCATTTCAGTCGAAAGAACGACGTCTAGATGACCATTTTAGAAAACATACTTCCACTTTGAGTTTAACCATAATTTTTGGATATAGTTTCATGTTCATAATAAAAATCATTTTCTAAGAATAACAACTTTAAAATCAAAGTTTATCATAGTTTTTAATTAACTAACCCAAAACAGCCCGCGGTGTTACTACGACGGCGTAAATCCGGTTTTACGGTGTTTTTCGTGTTTCCAGGTTTTAAATCATTAAGTTAGCATATCATATAGATATAGAACATGTGTTTAGTTGATTTTAAAAGTCAAGTTAGAAGGATTAACTTTTGTTTGCGAACAAGTTTAGAATTAACTAAACTATGTTCTAGTGATTACAAGTTTAAACCTTCGAATAAGATAGCTTTATATGTATGAATCGAATGATGTTATGAACATCATTACTACCTTAATTTCCTTGGATAAACCTACTGGAAAAGAGAAAAATGGATCTAGCTTCAATGGATCCTTGGATGGCTCGAAGTTCTTGAAGCAGAATCATGACACGAAAACAAGTTCAAGTAAGATCATCACTTGAAATAAGATTGTTATAGTTATAGAAATTGAACCAAAGTTTGAATATGATTATTACCTTGTATTAGAATGATAACCTACTGTAAGAAACAAAGATTTCTTGAGGTTGGATGATCACCTTACAAGATTGGAAGTGAGCTAGCAAACTTGAAAGTATTCTTGATTTTATGAAACTAGAACTTTTGTAATTTATGAAGAACACTTAGAACTTGAAGATAGAACTTGAGAGAGATCAATTAGATGAAGAAAATTGAAGAATGAAAGTGTTTGTAGGTGTTTTTGGTCGTTGGTGTATGGATTAGATATAAAGGATATGTAATTTTGTTTTCATGTAAATAAGTCATGAATGATTACTCATATTTTTGTAATTTTATGAGATATTTCATGCTAGTTGCCAAATGATGGTTCCCACATGTGTTAGGTGACTCACATGGGCTGCTAAGAGCTGATCATTGGAGTGTATATACCAATAGTACATACATCTAAAAGCTGTGTATTGTACGAGTACGAATACGGGTGCATACGAGTAGAATTGTTGATGAAACTGAACGAGGATGTAATTGTAAGCATTTTTGTTAAGTAGAAGTATTTTGATAAGTGTATTGAAGTCTTTCAAAAGTGTATAAATACATATTAAAACACTACATGTATATACATTTTAACTGAGTCGTTAAGTCATCGTTAGTCGTTACATGTAAGTGTTGTTTTGAAACCTTTAGGTTAACGATCTTGTTAAATGTTGTTAACCCAATGTTTATAATATCAAATGAGATTTTAAATTATTATATTATCATGATATTATCATGTATGAATATCTCTTAATATGATATATATACATTAAATGTCTTTACAACGATAATCGTTACATATATGTCTCGTTTAAAAATCATTAAGTTAGTAGTCTTGTTTTTACATATGTAGTTCATTGTTAATATACTTAATGATATGTTTACTTATCATAGTATCATGTTAACTATATATATATCCATATATATGTCATCATATAGTTTTTACAAGTTTTAACGTTCGTGAATCACGGGTCAACTTGGGTGGTCAATTGTCTATATGAAACATATTTCAATTAATCAAGTCTTAACACGTTTGATTGCTTAACATGTTGGAAACATTTAATCATGTAAATATCAATCTCAATTAATATATATAAACATGGAAAAGTTCGGGTCACTACAGAACCTGTGACCTCTCGATTAAATACAACCACTACTAACCATCGAACCATCAGTTTGTTTTGGTTAAAACTCGCGTGATTATTTACTTAACATATACGAACCATTTTAACATCATCTAACTTCTTAATCATTATTATCATCATACGCCATCATCTACATCATCATCATCATCATCTCTTCGCATCATTTATTATCATCATCATCATCAGTAGCAACATCTACATATCATTCGCGTATATCAATATCTATTTTATGTAAGCGTCATCATCATTATCTTAAACATAATACCATCATCATTTATATCATTGTTATCGATTAGTGATAGTAAAGTGAAGATATATGCAATCTCTAACTCGCTAACAGCCCAGAAGTAAAATCAGCCCAACAACAGTTTCCTTAAGTCCCACTTTCATAAGCCCAATAAATTTCAATCCATATATAATTAAATGTAGCCCGAATCTTAGCAATCTATTATGTCTTTGGCCTATTACACTAAATTATAACCGGACACAGGCAAAAGCAGGCTATTATTACGGCTATAATACCATCATCATCGTTTTAACTCACCTCTTAACAGCCATGACAGTAATTGAAGATCATACAACAACAAATTAGTACTATTAATCTTAAATTACGCGGATCGCGTGGAACGTATATGAAACGGGTATTGTTTATTGTAAATTTCGCGAAACGTGTAGTAATTATGCCAAATACGCGAAGCACCTATTGTTCTTCTTCATTGCCATTGTTTACTGTTGTAGGTGATGGTGGCCGTTTATTGGTTTGTGGTTCTATTCGAACGAAAAGAAAACAATAAGCTGTAGCATGTAACGAGGATAGTGGTGATCGCTAACAACTGCGATGGTGATTATGAGTAGGTTTAGGAGAGAGAGAGAGGAGAGGTGACGGATCAAATGGTTTTAGGGTGGCGATGGGTGATGATTTAAAGTGGTATTTCGGTGGTGGTGTAGTTGCAAACGGTGATCGGATAGAGATGGTGGTGGTGACTCTCGGTGGTGATGTTCAAGAGAGAGATGTTGATGGTGGTTTTGAGATGACTCACGATGGTTTGAGTGGGTTTGAACTAGGTGAAGGATGATGGTGATATAATGGAGGTTTGGTGGTGGTTTACGGTGGTTAGGGTGGTTGTGGGTGGTTGTGGGTGGCGACTGTAAGACGGTGATGAAGGTTCACGGATAGAATCAGAAATGAAACTTGGTGGTGGAATGATGGTGTCACGAAGAAGAAAAGAGAGAGAGTGATGGTTGAAGGTGGTGTTGAATGGTGGCCATGAGGTGGTCTCCGGTGATGGTTGTCGGGTGTTTAGAGGTGATAGACGGCGAGTCTTAGTGATGGTGGATCACGGTGGGAGGTGGTGTGTGATTCTTCCTCATCTCTCGATATATATAGAGATATATATACTATATAATACATACCATAATATATATATAAATATTAATATTAATATTAATATTAATATAATAACAATAATTCAAATCTTCAACTTGCAGATGAGAATGAAAATTAAAGACAGTACACAATTAATTTAACCAATTAGTGGAAAGCATCTAACGTGGATATACAGTAAATTTCTACTTTACTTATTAATTAATCAATTAAGAAAAGAAAAAAAAACGTGTAATATGTTATAATATGTTAGCTGCCATTTACTATTCCTTTCACGTACTGGATTTTGTGATCCGTTGTTAAATCAGTGACGGATAAAAGTCCACCGAAAAATCCCAAATTTTTAAATTAACTATATTTATTTATTTTGGTCATTATGGTATAAAATTCGATCATTAACTATTAAATAAAAATTATATCACTGTTCGCGCTCGTTTCCAGATAAAATATGAAAAGTGTTAAAATTTAATAATTAGATCCTAAATAAATTTTTAGTAAGCCTAAAATTTATAGAATTCATTTTCGTATCACAGTTTATTTTAAAATAAAATCAGTTTGAATTTAGCTTGCTTAATATCAATCGGAACATCAATGGGTATTACTATTATTTAATATTTATTTTTAATATACTTTATTTGTATATAGATATGTTTTAAATAATAATTATTATTTTTACATAATTAATTTTTAACAATTACATCATAAATTATGTTTCAAATCATATATATATATATATATATATATATATATATATATATATATATATATATATATATATATATATATATATATATATATATATATATATATATATATATATATATATATATATATATATACATACATACATACATATTTACAAATAGTTGTTCGTGAATCGTCGGTAATAGTCAAAGGGTAATTTGAATATATAAACATAGTTTCCAAAATTTGCGAGACTCAACATTACAGACTTTGCTTATCGTGTCGAAATCATATAGAGATTAAGTTTAAATTTGGTCAAAAATTTCCGGGTCGTCACAGTACCTATCCGTTAAAGAAATTTCGTCCCAAAATTTGATCGAGATCATCATGGCTAACAATAAGAATGTTTTTCTGACGAATATGAGCTGATAAATAGAGTTTTATTATCATTGAGTAATATGGATGAAACAATTCATTTATGTGAAGAGTACGAGTGAAGCTATCACAAAAGAGTAAAATGAGTAAATGTAGGTTCGTTTTAACCGGTGACGTAGTCACGGTTGATTTCCGGAATTTAAGGAATTTAAAGAAATCTGGGAAATTTATAAGATCTGATTCTTCGGGATTTAAGGAAATTAAGATCTCTCTAATTAAATGCGAAAATCTACCTTGATTTCTTTATCAGATATTTCACTTACAAATTAACTTCTTCAGTTCCATTACCTTTACCACTTCTATACTCAATTTCCAAATCCAAAATCCAAAAGATTGTGAAAATGCTTAATCCCGTTCTGATCCTTGTCCTTATCTTGACTATCGCAACAATCATTTTCCTTTTCCAACTTCCACCAGAGGAATCTGTTTACTTCTACTTAGCCCTTGGGGTTATAGTGTTTTTAATTCTCCCGTGTCTTTATGTTGCGATAAACATTGATATACACGGTTTGTAATTTATGTGTTGTTATCGGACTTTATATTATCCCTTATATTTCGATGTCCCTGCTTCTGTCTCCTATAATCATTATCATTCGTAGTTAATGTTCTCTCTTATTTGCTGCGATTTATACCCCCATCTATACTTCGAAGCTTTATGCTCTGTTTTCTCTTCTATACTTTAAGCACATCAAGTAATGGTCCAGAATTTGTAGATATGAATATCGGGATGAACATAGCTGATGTTCTAAGAGAGAAATTGTAATAGCACAATCTTGATTGGTTAAATTACCAGACATCACGAAAAAGATCGAACTATCAAGAAATTATGTTCATGATATGGTTATAGATTAGATAGAATGTAAGAGTTGTGTAACATGACACATGATGACGTTATGGTCTGTGAATCATCATGTTTCATTAGAAACTCAGCATGACTTACTGTAATATAATCACGTTGATCAAGTGTCATTATATTATACTAACTCATGCTTCAGTTTCCAACACTACTCCAGAATTCATTCATAGTTTATACTTAGATTCTACAGAAATTTCCAATATAATGTATTACAGATAGCACGAAGAGGTATATAATTTCGGAAGAGAATATTTACGAAAATAACCTCAGAAATATCGAAGATATTTTTGATAATATTTTGGAATTTCTAAGTTCGAAAGTTGATAAGGAAAAATTTTCCGCAAGATTTTAACATGACTTTGGAGCAGGATATTCTCTAAATATTTCATCGGATCCATAATTACCTGGATTCTTTGAATATAGGGTTTGGTCCTTGTATTTGTCCTTGGTCTCCTTCATGGTTAGCTCAATCTGTTTTTCAGTACCAAATTTTCTATCGAACGTTCCTAACACTCCTTTCTTTATCATCAAACTTTTGACCGTTTAGACCATCTACAATTTTTCTGTTTCCTCTGCATTTAATGCTACAATATCTGAATCATCGGTTATCAATCCGAGATGGTTTCAGGAGAATTGTGTGTTTAGATGATTAAACGCTGATGGTAATATGGTGAAATATAAAAGGTTTCCCGGTATCGAAGGCGAAAAGACAATGTATGTATCAAGGTTATAATAAGGTCGGTCCAACTGAAAAGTTGAAGTTGACTTGCTGGAGCTGTGACAAAATTTGCTACTTTGAAAGGAATTACCAAGTTATTTTGGGTAATAATAACACTAAAAGAATTAGCACAGATACGTGTTAAACGTTTACTCAGGTTCCGAGAGTTTTCAAGTGCATAACTATATGCATCAATCTCTTCTTATGTAGATAAAGTGCGGTTGGTTCATCCTCTCGATTGAGGTGTTTTCAAGAATTACGAAAGGTTTGAACGTAGATTATAATCATCAAGATACAAACGAAGTTTAGGATGAAATCAAGTGGCAAATTTGAAGAATTGTTTAGTTTCATATGTTATAATCAATATTTTAATTCATTTTAATTATCCAATGATGGTAGTCCTCAGTTGATAGTCCACAGTTAGCAATATATAATATTTGAATTAATTAATACGTGTCGTGACCCGTGTACATGTCTCAGACTCGATCACAACTCAAAGTATATATATTATTGTAGAATCAACCTCAACCCTGTATAGCTAACTCCAGCATTACTGCATATAGAGTGTCTATGGTTATTCCAAATAATATATATAGATGCATCGATATGATATGTCAAAATCTTGTATACGTGTCCCGATATTTAAATGCATAAATAACAGTATTTAAATGACGATAAATAAAGTGCGTAAAATAAATAACAGAATTTAAATGACGATAAATAAAATTGCGAGAATTAAAATTGTGATAAATAAATTGCGATAAATAAAAGGTAATACGAAATTAACAGTTAGCTAGGAACAGTTAGCTATGATTTTGTTAGCGTGGATTTTAACAAAATTTCTCATATTTAATTCGTTTGTTTCTAACAAATTTTATTTTTGTCAAATGTTTTCTTCATTATGCCACTTGTTGGATTCTGATAGGTCAAAATCCAATATGAAATTGAATAAAAATGGTTATTCTGCGGTGAACGGATATGTATCTCGGTGGTTGTGAGTAGGATAGTAAATGACTGTTGAATCAGATTTGAAAGAATGTACAGTGTAACTTATTAATGTGGAATCTAAATATTTCTCGGGTATTACCTACCCGTAAAAATATTTTCACCATTAACAGTTTGTACGAAAGAATTTTTAATTACAATCTTTATGAAAACATATGTTCATATATATTTTCTTCAGATGTAATCACGGAATTAATGAGTCAATATAATATCAGACTCAATTGATTTACCGTTAGAACAAGAATATATAATCTCTAAACATTAGAGATTACATAATCGTCATGTCGAACGAAAATAAATGATGTAGACGTCATGTAGAACGATGATTATATTCGAGGTACAAAATGAGATGTTGAGGTGTGGGATTCGGATGTTGAAACTTGGGTTGTTGGTGGTACTGTTGGTGTCGGTGATGTTGTTGAAGCTGATACATTTTGCACCATGTTTTACAACTTGATTACTCGAGCGCGAAGTTCGTTGACTTCTTCCATTATTCTGGGATGATTGTCGGTCAGAATGAGTGGATGAATAAGGTTTAGAATTTTAGATAAAATATAATCGTGGCGAGATATTCGGGAAATGAGGGTGAAAATGGTGTTTCAAATAGGTTCGCCGGTAAGTGCTTCAGGTTCTTCGCCAAGAGGGAAATTTGGTTGGTGGAAAGGATCGCCTTCTTCGCGTCTCCATTGATTAAGTCGACTACGAACCCATCAGATGAATTGGGTATGGATGATTGATTGATTCATTTTGGTGACACCGCTTTCGGAGCTTAGGTGAATATCCATGTCGGAATAACTGTCAGAATAACTATCGGAATAGCTATCGAAATCTGAGGGACTCGAACTGGTTGAGGGATTCATCTCATACGATCAGATGAAGGATTTTTGATAAGAAATAGATTATAGGATGTAGATTAGTACCCTGCAATACATAATTTATATATGCATATATAATACTAAAATCCCATAAGTTACAGAGGAATCTACGAAAGCTGTCAGGCAAAGGTAACAATAACAGATACGCTAAGATATGTATTTATCTATACACTGTCTATGCAATAGAGGCAGTAAGACGTGTCTAGAGTTTAAGGATGATAAGCAAATAATTTTCGACACTAAATGATAAGCAAAGCTTTTGACATGCAGACACGGTCAAAGTCCAGACCCACTAATGCATCTAAACAACTATCAGTTAGACACACTAATGCAAGACCTGGTTCGCTAAGACCACCGCTCTGATACTAACTGGAAGGACCCGTCCTAATCCATCCAGACGAATACATTACATTTGGTTACATCGCGAGGTACTTGACCACTATATGATACATTTTACAAACATTGCATTCGTTTTTAAAAGACGAACTTTCATTTCATCGAAAGTTGACGGCATGCATACCATTTTCTAATATATCCAACTATAAATGACTTAATAATAATCTTGATGAACTCGATGACTCGAATGCAACGTCTTTTGAAATATGTCATGAGTGACTCCAAGTAATATCTCTAATGAGCAAATGCACAGCGGAAGATTTCTTTCATACCTGAGAATAAACATGCTTTAAAGTGTCAACCAAAAGGTTGGTGAGTTCATTACTTTATCATAATCAATCATTTTCATCAATTTAATAGACCACAAGATTTTCATTTCAATTTCTCATAAATATACGTCCCATACATAGAGACAAAAATAATCATTTATATGGATTGAACACCTGGTAATCGACATTAACTAGATGCATATAAGAATATCCCCTATCATTCTGGGACATCCATCGGACATGATATAAAACAACATCGAAGTACTAAAGCATCTGCAACCATGGATGGGGTTCGTTAGGACCAATAGATCTATCTTTAAGATTCGCGCCAATTATTATATCGGTTTACTAATTCTTAGGTTACCAAGCAAAAAGGGCATATTCGGCTTCGATCATTCAACCATATAATGTAGTTTTGATTACTTGTGTCTATTTCGTAAAACAGTTATAAAAGCAGCGCATGTATTCTCAGTCCCAAAAATATATATTGCAAAAACATTTAAAAAGGGAGCAAATGAAACTCACCATACTGTATTTTGTAGTAAAAATACATATGACGTCATTGAACAAGTGTAGGGTTGGTCTCGGATTCACGAACCTATATTATTCATATATATTAACACATATCACATTTAATCGACTAAGTTTATTTATATTATATAATGTATTACGATTAATATATATATATATATATATATATATATATATATATATATATATATATATATATATATATATATATATATATATATATATATAAGATTATATTAAGATATGTTTTTATATAACTATTACTTTATTTGGTAAAATAATATTTATAATAGAAAGTTGTAATATTTTTATAAAAAATAAGGATACTAATAATAATAATAAATAATAGTAGTATTAGTAAAAATGATGATAATAATATATAAAATCTTGATAATGATAATGATAATATTAATAATAATAATAATAATAATAATAATAATAATAATACTAATAATAATAATTTTACTAATAATGTTAATCTTAATAAGATGACAATTTTAATTAATAATAATGATAATAATAATAATAATAATGATTATAATAATAACAAAAATAATAAAAATGCTACCTTAATGAAACAAGCTCCAAAAAAAGAAAAATAACTGCCCATGCACGGGCTCGAACCCACGACCTCTCGAAACCCAACACCCCATTTAACCATCTGCT
The DNA here is from genome assembly GCF_046630445.1 of Rutidosis leptorrhynchoides. Lineage (NCBI taxonomy): Eukaryota > Viridiplantae > Streptophyta > Magnoliopsida > Asterales > Asteraceae > Rutidosis > Rutidosis leptorrhynchoides. The sequence goes on from NC_092336.1 coordinate 41,653,910, forward strand.
CTAAGTTGTTTTTCTGATCATAATCGTACCTATCTATTTAACCTGTTAACAGCCTGCTTCTTCTTATCCTTCATCTATACAAAAAAAAATGCTATAGACCAGGATTGAACCTGTGACCTCTCGGTTAAACACAACCACTACTAACCATTGAACCATCAGTTTGTTTTGGTTAAAACTCACGTGATTATTTACTTAACATATACGAACCCTTTTAACATCATCTAACTTCTCAATCATTATTATCATCATACGCCATCATCTAAATCATCATCATCATCATCTCTTCGCATCATTTATTATCATCATCATCATCAGTAGCAACATCATACATATCATTCGCGTATATCAATATCTAATTTATATACGCATCATCATCATTATCTTAAACATAATACCATCATCGTTTATATCATTGTTATCGATTAGTGATAGTAAAGTGAAGATATATGCAATCTCTAACCCGCTAACAGCCCAGAAGTAAAATCAGCCCAACAACAGTTTCCTTAAGTCCCACTTTCATAAGCCCAATAAATTTCAATCCATAAATAATTAAATGTAGCTCGAATCTTAGCAATCTATTATGTCTTTGGCCTATTACACTAAATTATAACCGGACACAGGCAAAAGCAGGCTATTATTACGGCTATAATACCATCATCATCGTTTCAACTCACCTCGTAACAGCCATGACAGTAATTGAAGATCATACAGCAACAAATTAGTACTATTAATCTTAAATTACGCGGATCGCGTGGAACGTATATGAAACGGGTATTGTTTATTGTAAATTTCGCGAAACGTGTAGTAATTATGCCAAATACGCGAAGCACGTATTGTTCTTCTTCATTGCCATTGTTTACTGTTGCAGGTGATGGTGGCCGTTTGTTGGTTTATGGTTCTATTCAAACGAAAAGAAACCAATAAGCTGTAGCATGTAACGAGGATAGTGGTGATCGCTAACAACTGCGATGATGATTATGAGTAGGTTTAGGAGAGAGAGGAGAGGTGACGGATCAAATGGTTTTAGGGTGGCGATGGGTGATGATTTAAAGTGGTATTTCGGTGGTGGTGTAGTTGCAAACGGTGATCGGATAGAGATGGTGGTGGTGACTCTAGGTGGTGATGTTCAAGAGAGAGATGTTGATGGTGGTTTTAAGATGACTCACGATGGTTTGAGTGGGTTTGAACTAGGTGAAGGATGATGGTGATATAATGGTTGTTTGGTGGTGCTTTACGGTGGTTAGGGTGGTTGTGGGTGGTTGTAGGTGGCGACTGTAAGACGGTGATGAAGGTTCACGGATAGAATCATAAATGAAACTTGGTGGTGGAATGATGGTGTCACGGAGAAGAAAATAGAGAGAGTGATGGTTGAAGGTGGTGGTTAATGGTGGCCGTGAGGTGGTCTCTGGCAATGGTTGTCGGGTGTTTAGAGGTGATAGATGGTGAGTCTTAGTGATGGTGGATTACGGTGGGAGGTGGTGTGTGATTCTTCCTCATCTCTCGATATATATATAGATATATATACTATATAATACATACCATAATATATATAAATATAAATATTAATATCAATATTAATATTAATATTAATATAATAACAATAATTCAAATCTTCAACTTGCAGTTGAGAATGAAAATTAAAGACAATACACAATTAATTTAACCAATTAGTGGAAAGCGTCTAACATGGATATACAGTAAATTTCTACTTTACTTATTAATTAATCAATTAAGAAAAGAAAAAAAAACGTGTAATATGTTATAATATGTTAGCCACCATTTACTATTCCTTTCACGGACTGGATTTTGTGATCCGTTGTTAAATCAGTGACGGATAAAAGTCCACCGAAAAATCCCAAAATTTTAAATTAACTATATTTATTTATTTTGGTCATTATATTATAAAATTCGATCATTAACTATTAAATAAAAATCACATCACTGTCCATGCTCGTTTCCTGGTAAAATATGAAAAGTATTAAAATTTAATAATTAGATCCTAAATAAATTTTTAGTAAGCCTAAAATTTATAGAACTCATTTTCGTATCACCGTTTATTTTAAAATAAAATCAGTTTGAATTTAACTTGCTTAATATCAATCGGAACATCAATGGGTATTACTATTATTTAATATTTATTTTTAATATACTTTATTTGTATATAGATATGTTTTAAATAATAATTATTATTTTTACATAATTAATTTTTAACATTTACATCATAAATTATGTTTCAAATCATATATATATATATTTATTTAAATATATATACATACATATTTACAAATAGTTGATCGTGAATCGTCGGTAATAGTCAAAGGGTAATTTGAATATATAAACATAGTTTTCAAAATTTGCGAGACTCAACATTACAGACTTTGCTTATCGTGTCGAAATCATATAGAGATTAAGTTTAAATTTGGTCGAAAATTTTCGGGTCGTCACATATTCGAGAAAACTTTGCATTCACAAAATCATCACCATGTATCTTATTTTGACTGCATTGTCAACAGATGTAATATTGTAAACTATTATTTACGGTGATTGTCTATATGTTGAAATCATCAGATGTCGAAAACCTTGGATTTAGATATTCATTTATGGTGTGCCTTTTCAAAAGAATGCAATGTTTACAAAATGTATCATATAGAGGTCAATACCTCGCAATGAAACCAGTGAATAACGTACTACGTCAATAGCGATTTTGGCGGGTCGTTACAATAGATATACAATTGATATAGGTTCGTGAATCCGAGGCCAACCCTGCATTGTTCAATGTCGTCATATGTATTTTTACTACGAAATACAGAATCGTGAGTTTCATTACTCCCTTTTTAAATGCTTTTGCAATATATATTTTTGGGACTGAGAATACATGCGCTTTTATAAATGTTTGACGAAATAGACAGAAATAATTGAAACTACATTCTATGGTTGAATGATCGAAGCCGAATATGCCCCTTTTTGCTTGGTAGCCTAAGAATTAGTAAACCGATCTACTAATTGACGCAAATCCTAAAGATAGATCTATTGGGCCTCACAAACCCCATCCATGGTTACGGATGCTTTAGTACTTCGAGATTATTATTATTATACAGACTAGAGGTTCTGATTGGGGATATTCTATGCATTAAAGTTAAGTCGGTTATCAAGAGTTCACCATATGAATGATTTTTAATTCGCGGGTTACGCGTGTTATTTTGTACTCGGGTTACGTGTACAATTAAATATATGAAATCTTGTGGTCTATTAAAATGATGGAAATGAATGTTTTTGATAAACTAATGAACTCACTAACCTTTTGGTTGACACTTGAAAGCATGTTTATTCTCAGGTATGAAAGAAATCTTCCGCTGTGCATTTGCTCATTTTAAAGATATTACTTGGAGTCATTCATGACATATTTCAAAAGACGTTGCATTCGAGTCGTTGAGTTCAACAAGATTATTATTAAGTCATTGATAGTTTGGATATATTATGAAATGGTATGCATGCCTGTCAACTTTCGATGTAATGAAAGTTTGTCTTTTAAAAACGAATGCAATGTTTGTAAAATGTATCATATACAGGTCAAGTACCTCGTGATGTAATCAAATGTAATGTATTCGTCCAGATGGATTAGGACGGGTCATTATAACTTGGTTGAGTGAGTATACACACACAATCGTGTGTGTTGTCAAACGGTCGAGTGTGTGAACTCACTCGGTCGAGTGTGTCACACACTCGACCGAGTGTGTTCATCAGATCTGTGTACACCCAACTTTTCAAATTGATCAAATCTGTTGTTTTTGGTTCAATTCCTGGTCACTTTTGCATCTAAAGAGGCCGATTAACACACTCTTAACATCAATTTTAGCAGTTTATGTCCAATAAGCACTTGATTAAAGTTTTATACATCGAACATAAAATCAACGATTTAAACCAAAAGAAAACGAGTTAGAATACCTCGTTAGTGGCGCTGGAATCACAAGAGAAAGTTGTATCTAAAATACTGAATCAAAAACTCGTTCTACAACTTTGAAAAATCTGGGTAAAATACTCTCTAAAAATCACCAAGTGTTTTGAGTCGTTCGACGTACAACACCTTTTATACCCATAGACACACTCAGTCGAGTGTGTCACTCACTTGGCCATGAAAGTGTACATACTCGGCCGAGTGTGTTTATTAAACAAAACACATTTCTTCAACCTCAGTCGGTTGTGTGAGTGAGTCACACGGTCGTGTGTGTATACTCACTCGGCCGACTGTCTATTGAATTCAAAACTTAACACTTTTAACTTTCAACTTCACAGACTTTTCCTGTCCACTCCCCCTGGGACTGATCTCCACAGTATAAAAACAAACACTCTTTGTTTATTTAAGCTCTAAAAAACGTATTTTCAAGATTAACGTAAAACATAGGATTCCTCTCATAGTGAACCTTTTCGAGAACTGAGTTGCTAAGCATAATAAACAAAACAGAAATTCACACGTAACTAACTTATGAATGCAAATATTTTTGATTTTTCAGATATGTATGCACATGAAAATTTACAAAGCGAACAACTGTACAAGATCCAGCGTGTCATGATCAACTGTATTAAGACAGACGTACTAAATAACATTTAACCTTACATGTCTGTAAAAATCCACCTTCTAACATCAATTTCATTACACGATAGCATAAGCAGATAAATGATGTTATTAGCATGAAAACAAGTGATACAGCTTATCATGAATCACACTAAGAGGAGCATAACACATATTTTTGTGAGTTGACATATCAAATTGATTTAAACTTATGATTCGGGGATCAGAACTGAACTACGTTGACATGATTCACTCATTTTATAGCATAAACAGAATAACTTTCAAATATATCAATAAACATTCACCAACTTTCACCCTAGACTTTGATTATCACGTTAGATTAATTACTTTAACACCTTACAATGTTAGTTTTTGATCACGAAGTCAGTCCTCATTTGAGATCGCACGATGTTTCAGGTATAACAATTGAGCACAAGTATATTGACGCCGTCCTCTTATCATCTCAATGTACTTTCAATTTGATTGAACAGAACCATCTCACGATGTTTCTAGCAACCCTTTTATCCATGAGCTTCTACCTTAAACTTATACCTTTCGTTTCAGATAACATTGTTTATCTCAAATTTATTGCATACTTTGAAAAATTGCATACCGGCCGCTATAAACCCCATAATTAAACGGAAATCGTATGATGTATGATGTTGGATGGATGGTAGTGAAATATATTTGAGTGATGGAACGTTAAGGTATCCTACAGACGATATTCCCTGCTATCCAGGTCAATAGGTACAATCTCATACCACAGACAAAAGATGTAAAATCCACCAAATTAGTGATGTGGACTGAATGATTTAAGTTCTCTATATCTGATGATCGGATTATTTCTCCCCCTCGGATGTAGATAACTAAATCTTCCAAATAATTCTCCGATTTTGATATCTATTGTCTCAGACGTAGATAACATAGGAATCTCTGAAACTTTTTTGAATTCTTGATCCATGATTCTCTTACAGTAATGTGGTGCATCTTTTTATTTACAACTTTGAATAAATAGACATAAACATAACTTGCAAATTTAATTTTTTTTTTTTTTGGAATTTTCTGATGATGCCTTTTCTCCATGCTAATTGACAGCATATAAATAAAATAAACAAAATAAATAAATAAGTATATCTAAGCGTGATGATGCACCACAGTCTTTGAATTTTGTTGTAACTGTATGGAAAATTTGTAGACGTTTGAAAATTTGCCGGAACAATCTTCTGATGTTGAAATCTATAACCCGATGACATTGCATTTTACAAATCATTCTGTGTCTGTGATACAAGATTGCACTTCTCAACCCTTCAAGAGAAAACTCCTCCCTTTGGGTACCCGATATGTATAATGTTGAATTTCGGTCCAAGTAATAAAGGTAAATAGAAACCAGTATGCATCCTAGACAAAGTATGCTCACCTTGGGGACTTACAAAATTATCCTTTGCTACCAAGTATAAATCGTAGTAGGGGAGACCTCAACCGTCTGTTGAGTTTCTGAACAATCATTTCTCAATACATATTCAGTGATAAGTAGGTGACTACCCTCAACCGCTGTAAATCTTTCTATGATTTCCTCATCATAATATTTACGCTTTGTTAGTGTGATCATCTCTATCTAGAATTAGGTCAATAAAGTCTACTAACACATTATCAATTATTCTGTATTACTTGTTTTTCACAACTTAAATGTCAGTTTCAGTATTGCAATCACTTCCCCACAAACAGAATAAGCAACTCATTTTCAGGCTTTCCAATTTTTATTTATTTTTCTGGTTTTTCTGATTTTTATGGCTTTTCGATTTTCTCTGTACAAAAGCATAAAACTATCTAAAAGCAAAGGCAAAAACATGCAAAAATAGCACAAAATACTAAACTATCATGCAATCGTAAAGAAAACATGCAAATGAACTATTAACTACCATGCATAACTCCACATACTATACATCAGATTTAAACCATTCACAACTCAGTCTCTTGGTTAGGTTCCTCTGAGTTAGAAACCTCAGTTGCAGGAACCACGTCATTAAGCAATTTAATACCTATATCTTTTAACAAGTAATCAAAGCGTGGTTTATCAAAAGCTTTAGTGAAGAGATCAGCCCTTTGGGTTGTAGTGTCTATCTGCACTACATCTATCAACTTTTTCTCATAGCAATCTCTAATGAAATGGTATTTAATCCCTATATGTTTCGTTTTAGAATGATTTGCGGGATTTTTAGTGACAGCTATGGCAACAGTATTATCAACATAAATATGTGTGTTAGAAATTTGCAAATCGTAGTCACGTAGTTGCTATTGAATCCAGATAACCTGTGATGTACAGCTGGCCGCGGCAATATATTCTGCTTCACAAGTGGACTGAGCCACTACTGTCTGCTTCTTACACTGCCAGGTAACTAGTTTGCTACCAAGGAACTGACAACCTCCTGATGTTGACTTGAAATCCTTCTTGCACCCTCCATAGTCAGAATCACTATAAGCTGTGAGATCAAACCCATCCTCACACGGATACCACAACCCTAAACTCCGTATATCTTTCAAATACCTCAGAATCTTCTTAACCACGAGCATATGATGAACATTAGGATTCGCCTGATAACAAGCACACAGACAAACCACAAACATAATAACTGGTCGAGAAGCTGTAAGATACATTAGAGAACCTATGGTCACCCTGTATAACGTAGGGTCCACTGGAGCACCCTCACAATCAGGTGAGATCCCATGATTCACTGACAACGGAGTCTTAGCTGGTCTTTCTGCTTCCATTTGAAATGTCTTCAGAATATCAGCAACATATTTAGTTTGATACAAGAAGATGCCTTTATCCGTCTGAGCTACCTGCAGACCTAAGAAAAACTTTATAGTTCCCATGGAACTCATTTTGAACTTCTGCTGCATGACTTTCTCAAACTCATCAACCATTTCTTGATCTGTTGACCCGAAGATAATATCATCAACGTAAACATGCACTAACATAAGATGTTGTCCCTTCTTCTTGATGAAAAGTGTCTGATCAATGACACCTCTTCTAAAACCGTTTTCAATCATATAGTTGGACAACGTTGCATACCATGCTCTAGGAGCTTGGTGAAGACCATAAAGTGCCTTTTTAAGTCGATAAACCTTTTCTGAGAAATGTGGGTCTTCGAAACCGGGTGGTTGTTCAACAAATACTCTTTCATTGATCTCTCCGTACAAAAAGGCGCTTTTCACATCCATATGAAAAACTTTAAATCCCATGAAAGATGCAAAAGCCAAGAAAATTCTAATTGCTTCCAGTCGTGCAATCGGAGCAAAAACCTCATCATAGTCAATTTCAGGGATTTGTTGATATCCCTTTACCACCAACCTAGCTTTGTTTCTGATCAAGATACCCTGTTCATCTTTCTTATTCTTCAACACCCATCGAAGACCATAGGGTACACAACCATGTGGTGGATTGACTAGTTTCCAAACTTTCAAATGCTTAAACTGTAACAGCTCTTCCTGCATAGCACAAACCCACTCATCATATTTCAATGCTTCAAAAGCATCTTTCGGTTCAATCTGACACACATAGCATGAATGAGCATGCACAAATACTCTCCCTGTCTTGTTTAACGAAGAATAAAAAGATGTTACCACATTCGCACTTTCAGAGTCAACATTTTTTACTGTCGATTGACTCTCAGTTACTTTAGGAACATCAGGTGTAGTAGGAACTTCAGACATAGAAGCTTCATTACTCTTGGCATGAGGAATCCCAATATGAGGTATGCCTCTTGTATCAACATAGTAGTCATCTAAAAGTTTTGGAGGCATGATCACACGATTTGATCTACGTACTCCTCCTGCTTCAGTTGGCTGTTCAGACTCAGTTACAGTTGGAGGTTGATTATAAAGAGGATTTAAGTGCTCTTCTGTCAACCGTGCTCGATTAACACCCTCATCTTCTTCTGAATCACTATCTTTATCTGTCTCATACACCATCTCCACATTAGGATCAGCATTAGAATTTCTGTGTACTTTGCTGCGGACTATGAATCAGGCTCTGAAGAGAACTTTGAGTCTGGACTTGAGTCTGGGAAGGAATAGAGATAACATTCTCTGTAGAATTCTGAGAATCATACAGCATCTGAGTTAGGATCTCATCCTCAGTAGCCTCCGGTGAAAGATTGAAAGAATCAAATAATTTATCGTATTCAATCTGCCATGCGAACCCTTTACTAACACGAGGTGGATCATTGCGCTGAATATCAACTTCATAACATTCTTCCACACACTTTGACTCAGTGTTATACACTCTTTTGTTTGGATTCCCATATCCCAAGAAGATACCAGAGACAACCTTTGAATTAAATTTCCCTCCAGCGTCTCGTACCAGAATTGTACAAGGTGCACCAAAAGGTTCAAAATTTTTAATGTTAGGCTTTCTCTTGTGCAACAATTCATAACACATCTTACCGTGTCTCTTCACCACTAGAACTCTGTTCATCACATAACACGATGTGCTCATGGATTCTCCTTAGAAAATAATAGGTAAGCATGCATCAGTTAGCATAGTTCTTGTGGTTTCAATTAACGTCCTATTCTTTCTTTCAGTAACCCCATTTGACTGAGGTGTATAAGCAGGACTGAACTTTTGTTGTATCCCCTTTTCATTACAAAACAACAGCATGTTGTTATTCTTGAACTCCGTACCATTGTCGGTACGAATCTTTCTAACTTTCAACTTATATAAACTTTCAAGCTTCAGAATCAAAACTTTAATGCGCTCAAAAGTATCTGATTTATGCTTCAGCATCACAACCCAAGAGGAACGTGAATACTCATATGTAACTACCAAGCAATATAATTCTCCTGTGATAGTCTTGCAGTTAACTGGACCGAAGAGATCCATATGCAACAACTCTAAAGGAATATTAACATAATGATGCTTCTTGGATGCATGAGATTTCCTTGTCTGTTTCCCTTTCTTACATGGAAGACACCCTTCAGGAATATGAAAGCTCTTAAGATTAACACCATCAACTAGTCCATTGTGAACTAGATTATTCATCTTCCTTAGACTCAGATGACCCATACGCTTGTGCCAGATAATCGACTCCTGTTCAGTAGCCTTAGAAACGAAGGCCTGATGGCCTGTAGCTGCTTTAACATGAGCCTTACGCATATCAAGGATATAGAGATCCTTGCACCTAGGAGCAGTCATCAGAATCATGTCTTCCGGAATAACGAATTCTTTTCTCAAGATATAACACAATTTATCATCAAAAGAAACTGTATACATTTTGTCAGCAACCTGTGAAACTGAAAGCAAATTATTCGACATTTGCTCCACAAAATTAACTTTATCAAAGCTGACATTCTCATTAGCAATCACCCCTTGCGCAGTAATAAAACCTCCTTCACTACCTGCAAAAGAAACTGGTCCTCCATCAACTGTTTTCACATTAGAAAGTAAGGACAAGTTCCCTGTCATGTGCCTGGACGCCCCAATCTCAACAATCCATGTACTGCAGTGAGGATTGTAGGCGACCTGCACACAAAAATAAGGAGATTAGTTAGAAAGGGCCACCCATGACCGAATGGCAGTGGGTTTCCCATCAACGCCAACCACTGACAATTCCACCCATTGTCCCTTAGATCCAGAAGGACCTTCAGAATTTTGGACACCTGTCACTTCTGATTTACATTTCCAAACAACATTTTTTGATAATGGTTTCCTGTAATAGTCATTTGTTTGAAAAACTTTTGTTTCAGTTGATTTGACAGAAGTAGGTTTAAACACAGGTGAAGATGATCTTCTATCAAAAGTACGTTTGGGACTAAGATCAATCTTCTTGTGTGGTGTCTGTCGAATGGGTTTGCAATTCATAGCCCTGTGTCCCAACATCCCACAATTGAAACAGTTAACATTATCAAAACCATTAACATTAAACACTTGACGCCTAGAAGTTAAATACTGTCTCCTCGGGGGTTTATTATGTTGCCTAGCTAGAGTGGGTGACTTGACTTTCTGTTTAACAGTCTGTCTACGATTAGGCGGAATATATTTCGTCACCCTTCCTAAATTTGAACCCTCACCTTTTGGTGGAAGTTCAGTTTTGGGATCAACAATCTGAGAATTCACAGTACTACTATCCTTAACAAACTTAACAGAGGTGTGCTGAGTGTTTTTCTTCCAAGATTGTTTTGGCTTACTAACACTCCTCTTCTCAGCCTTTTGACTTTCACTCCTATTCGCTTCATTATTTGGATTCTTCAAAATTGTAACTAGTTTAGTCACAACTACAAAGGGTTTCCCGTCCTTTTCGGTGTCGACATCAGTGTTGGACTCCGTCTCATAAACAACATCTAATGGCTTTTTACCCTCACCTCACTCACTTTTACTCTCTACAGAATTTTTCTCAGGCTTACCATACTTTGGTTCTACAACCGGATCCCTATTCTTCTCAACAGGTTTTTTGATAAACTCTCCTAAAAGCGGTGGGGCAACTGAAAGGACCCGTTCATATCGATTATAAACGATTCACAATAGTTGATTACATCGTGAGGCACTTGACCTCTATATGATACATTTTACAAACATTGCATTCGTTTTTAAAAGACAAACTTTCATTACATCAAAAGTTGACGGCATGCATACCATTTAATAATATATCCAACTATAATTGACTTAATAATAATCTTTATGAACTCAACGACTCAAATGCAACGTCTTTTGTAATATGTCATGAATGAGTCTAAGTAATATCTCTAAAACGAGCAAATGCACAGCGGAAGATTTCTTTAATACCTGAAAATAAACATGCTTTCAAGTGTCAACCAAAAAGGTTGGTGAGTTCATTAGTTTATCATAAATAATTATTTCATAATTTTAATAGACCACAAGAATTCATATATCCAATTCTCATAAACATACTTCCCATGCATATGTAGTGACCCGTCCTAATCCATCTGGACGAAGTCTTCAACAGTTGGTCCCATTGCGAGGTTCTGACCTCTATATGCCATGAACGACTCCATGTAATATGAGAAAATGCACAGCGGAAGATTTCTTTCGTTCCTGAAAATAAACATGCTTTAAAGTGTCAACCAAAAGGTTGGTGACTTCATAAGTTTATCATAAAACAATAAAATTCATCATTTTGATAGACCACAAGATTTAAATTCTGCATGGTACAAATGAGCCCGAATCCTATACCCACCTGTAATGTACATGCGATATCTTTTAAATACAGTACCCCTTTTTCGTGTACAAAATCATCTTTAATAAATCTTAGTAATCGTACACATATCTCGTGCACAAAAATAACATACACATAACCTGTGTATAAAATCATTCTCTCGATACATAACATTCACTTTTCATTTCTTTCATTGCTTGGCTTGGTAACCGACCTTAACATATAATGCGCATAATAATATACCCAAAACAGAACATCTCGTCTGTATAATAATCATATAAACTTCGAAGTACTAAACACCACGCCCACTAGCCCTTCCATCTAGTGAACATTCTGGGTGGGGGTGTTAAACCCGGTAGCTACCTTTAGGATTCGCGTCAATTAGGCGTGCACTAATTCTCAAAATTAGTGATGTTCCCTAATTCTTAGGTTACCAAACAATAATAATCAGGGGAAAAAATATTCATATCAATTGTGGCAATTATCACGTCCACATAATTCAATGGTGGCAATTATCACGTCCACATAATTCATTCGAGGAATGTTTTGCTTGTGTCTATCTCGTCAAACATTTATAAAAGCATTTCATGTATTCGCAGTTTAAAATGTATTTCAAAAGCATTTAATAAAGCAGTTGTAAAAGTAGCGCATGTATTCTCAGTCCCAAAAATGTAAAGAGTAAAAGGGAATCAAATGAACTCACAGTATAATATTTTGTAGTAAAAATATGCATAAGACGATACTAAACAATGCAGGGTTGGTCTCGAATTCACGAACCTATATTATTCATATATTTATTAAAACATATACTTGTAATCGAATAAGTTTAGATATTATCAATAATTGTTATTTCAGTAACTTGTATGTTTTATTGGTAACTATTTTAACTATATTTATTTTATATACTTTGGATAAATAATTAGTATTTATTATGAAAATATTAATGTTGTTATGCGATATGTTTTAAATATATTCTTATATAGCTATTTATTTGTTAAAATAATATCAATAATAATAAATAAAATTTTGTATCTTTTTACGATAATAATAATAATAATAATAATACTAAAAGTAATTAGATTTAGTAATAATACTGCTATTAATAGTTTGATAATAATACTAATAATAAAAGGAATGTTAGTAATAATAATAATTTCAATGAAAAGATAATAATGATAAGATAAAAATGTTAGTTTTCATAAAAATAATATTTTAAATAATAATGGTACTTTTAATAAAAATGATGATTCTAATAGAAATTTTAATAGTCATATTAATAATAATAATAATATATATTTTAATAATAATAATAATAATAATAATAATAATAATAATATTAATAATAATATTAATAATAATAATAATAATAATAATAATAATAATAATAATAATAATATTAATTATATTAATACTCTTATTTCTAATATTGATAATAATAATAATTACTTAATAATAATCACTAATAAATAACAATAATAATAATAACAATAAAAATAATAATAATAATGTAATAATAATAATAAGAGTATTTGTGATAACTACCTCAAAGGAGTAGCCCTTAAAAAAATGCCCAAGTCCGAGTTTGAACCCGCGACCTCCCGCTAACCCGATAACATCCTTAACCATTACTCCATATCAGTTTTTCTATTATTATTAAGGTTTTAATATCTTTTAAATTGGTTTTCTATTTTGAATCATCATAAATCATTTCATTCATCATCATCACCTCATATCCATTTCCTTATAACCCTTATTATCTCATCTTAATCATCGTATCATGATCGCCAATATCATTCACGAGTCATAATCTTCATCATTCAAATATTATATCATTATCATCGTTATCATCTCCTAAAAAAATATTTATTATCTTTCTCGCACCATTTTAATCATAATCATCCTCATTTACTTATCAGCTAACTACAATCTAGTCATCATCTATACTTCATGAACTTAGCATCATAATCATTCATCATAATCATCACGCTCATTATGATCATCATGATCATAATCTAATCGATCATTTTCTAAAACATCACCGTATTATTTTCATGATACATAATAATAATATTATCATATCTTTTGGTTACCCTCCCAACAACATAACCATTATCATCACAATTAAATGATGTGTGTGTTTGAGTTGTGTCGAGTAGGAACCAAAGTAATAGAACGATGGCTTGTAAACTTCGTGGCCTCCTTTTCCTCACAAGCCCAACTAAAAAATATCACGATCCATGTATGAAATAAGCTAAGCCCAACTTCCAAATTCCAAATTAATAAAGAATTAATACGGCCCGAGGCCTAAGCAAGTAATAATCCCATAATCCTAAGTCTATTATTATGTTGTTGAGTTTATGATTCGATTGTGACAACTCTAAAAGGCATTAGCGAATAATAATCCCCTACAGTTCTTCCACTATCACAGTCTAGTCAAGAAGCTCCACTTTATGTCACCATCCTCATTCATACACCTTGTTACTTTTACTAAAGGCAGAGAAAGGAAAAAAAAATAATGGAAGTAGCAACCGTAAACAGCAACAAGTGGTGATTTGAAATAGAATCGTTAGCAGCAGCAGTTAGCTGCAAACATAGCAGCTGGTCCGTAGATACAGAGGTACGTAGTCGTTGCATAATAGTTTATGTGATTATGTGGGTGGTTGGTTGTTGATTTTTATTTAACCCAAGAAAAAACAGAAACGAACCATATTGGTTGTCATGTATTGTAAGAAAATAAATAGAGAGAGAGAAGAGAGATGGTAGTATGTCCGGTTTAGCAGAAGAAGAAAACAGCAATTAGCAATCAAAGAGAGTTTGCAGAAGTATGGTTTATGATGTTATCGTTTGGTAGTTCTTGTTGGTGGTGACTTGAAGAAGGTGATGATTATCTGGAGTGCACGATTAGTAATAACACAATATTAAGTTTCGGTTATGGCTTTGTTCGATCAAAATACTAAATGAGTAGTAGTGGTTCGGTTTATAAAGATGGGTGTTGGGTGATTCAAAATAGAACCCATTAAGAGAGAGAGAGAGAGAGTAGAGATGTAATGACCTGTGGTTTGTCATCGAAACAGAAGCATAGAATGGTAGAAATCAGTGATCATGTACGATGGTATTTTCGGTTTGCAGTTGTTGTAAATGGATTGTGGTAATCGGTTGAAACGAAACAAAAATATTGTATTCATTGTCTTTAATGGAGATGGAAGGTGATGAAGTATTGAAGAAGGGATAGTGGCAAAAGTGGTGATGGAAGAAGTAATATGGTGGTGTATGTTTGTCATTGTATTTGAGAAAGAAAAAGCAGAAGAGAAACTTAATTGATTATTTTTGTTCTCTTGTATGCATATATGTATATATTATATAGATACTAAGTAGTGGATAAATGAGATAGATATAGATAATGCATAAGAATAGACAAAAAAAGATCACGGTCTAACAATAATATGGTGTCACTGTATGTTCATAATATATGAATTGATATTGATATAATAACACAAGAAAAAGACAGTTAACAAACTAATTGAATCAATCAGAAACAGTAACACATAATTAAACACAGTAAGCCGCCTTATTTTTGTTATGTTACACCGACAGTTTTAACGAAGTGCTATATCGTTCTCCGTGATTAACTCAGTGGCGGACAAAAAGTTCTCAGAACAAATCCCAAATTTTTACTGTAATTATATTTATTTATTTTAGTCATTATGGTATAAAATTCGATCATTAACTATTAAATAAAAATTACATCAACTGTCCCTCTCGATTCTGGGTAAAATATAAAAAGTGTTGAAATTTAATAACTAGATCCTAAATACATTTTTAGTAAGCCAAAATTTTATAGAACTCATTTTCGTATCACCGTTTATTTTTAAAATTACATAAGTTTGAATTTAACTTGCTTAATATCAATCGAAACATCAAACGAGTATTACAATCATTTAATATTTATTTTTAACATATTTTATTTATATATAGTTATGTTTTAAATAATAATTATTATAATATCATATTTTATTTTATTTTACATAGTGAATTCGAATAATTGATTCATATAACATTTCAAATTAATATATATATATATATATATATATATATATATATATGTATATATATATATATATATATATAATTAAATATTTACATATCTATTTACAATTAGTTGTTCGTGAATCGTCGGAAATGGTCGAAGATCAATTGAATATATGAAACAGTTCAAAATTTTTGTGACTCAACATTACAGACTTTGCTTATTGTGTCGAAATCATATAAAGATTAAGTTTAAATTTGTCAGAAATTTCCGGGTCGTCACAGTACCTACCCGTTAAAGAAATTTCGTCCCGAAATTTGATCGAGGTTGTCATATCTAATAATAAAAATATTTTCATGACGAATATGAGTTGATAAATAGAGTTTTATCATTATTGATTAATATTGATAAAACGATTCGATTATGTGAAGCGTACGAATGAAGCTATCATAAAAAATTGAGATAGAGATTCAACTTTTGACGAAGTCACGGTGGGTTTCCGGGATTCAAGAAAATTAAAGAAAATCTTCGTAATCTATATAAGATTTGATTCTTCAGTAATTAAGAAAATTAGGATCCTCTTTGATTAAATGCGGTCATCTGCCTTGATTGCTATGCCTGATATTTTACTATAAATTCATCTCTTCCGATCCATTATTTTCACCATTCCTATACTTTCTTCCTCAATTCATATTTTCAAAAGATTGTGGAAATGCTTAATCCAAGTCTGATCCTTAACATTGTTCTGTCTATTGCCACGATCATCCTTCTTTTTCAACTCCCACCGGAGGAATCCGTTTACTCCTACTTCGCTCTTGGGGTTATAGTGCTTTTCATTTTCCCGTGTCTTTATATTGCTATGCGCATCGATATACACGGTTTGTAATTTCTGTGATGTTATTGGGCTTTATATTTTCCTTTATATGTCAGAGCTCCATGCTGTTGTTTTCTTTTCCCGACTTTAAATCAAGCGAATAATGGTCCAGAATTCATAGATATAACGTTCGAATGAATATAACGTTCTAAGCACGAAAGAGCATATTCTCATGATTTTGATTGGTCAAATTATCAGAGTTAATGAGGATGGAACTATCAATAATATATTTTATTGATATGTTCGAAGGTTGAATAGATTGAACGAGTCGTGTAACATGACACATGATGACGTTATGATCTGTGAATCATCATCACGTTTTATTAGAATTTTCAGCATGACTTACTGTAATATTATCACGTTGGCCAAGTGTCATTATATTATACTATCTCATGCTCAAATCCTTAACACTTCTCCAGTATTCAATCGTAATTTACACTTAGATTTTACAGAAATTTCCAATATAATGGAATACAGAAAACAGGAAGAGGTAGATAATTTCGGGCAAGAATATTTATGAAAATATCCTCAGAAATATTGAAGATATTTATGATGATATTTTGGAATTTCTAAGTTCGAAAGTTGATGAAGAAAAAATTGTTCTCAAAATTTTATCATGGCTTTGGAGTAAGATATTCTCTAAAGATTTCATCGGATCCAGAATTACCTGGATTCTTTGAACATAGGGTTTGGTCCTTGTATCTGTCCGTCGTCTCCTTCGTGGTTTGCTCAAACCGTTTTTCAGTACCAAATTTTCTATCGAGCGTTCCCAACACTCAATTCTTTATCATCAAACTTTTGGCCATTTTGACCATCTATAATTTTGTTGTTTCCTCTGCATTTAATGCTACCATATCTGAATCATCGGTTATCAATCCGAGGTGGTTTCAAGAGAATTATGTTTTTAGATGATTAAACGCTGATGGTAATCATCAAGATATGAATGATTGTTTAGGATGAAAGCAAGTGGCAAACTTATATATCAAAGTTATAATAAGGCTAATCCGAATGAAAGTCGAAGTTGATTTGCTGGAGCTGTGATAAAATTGGCTAATTTTGGAAAGGTATTGTAAATTTATTTTCAGTATTAACACGCCAATGGATCTGGCACAGTTTTGAATTCAAAGTATGGCTTTGAAAGATGTAGGAATCTAAAAGTGATGTCTTCTGTTAAATCTTGACTTGGATTTTGATCGGTCAAAATCCGAATTATGAAATTAAATTTGAATGAAAATAGTTGTTCTTTGGTGAACGGATACGTATATGTGCGGATTTGAACAGTATTACTATTGACTGCTGAATCTGAATTGAAGAATGTACAGTATAATTTTTAATGTGAATACTAAATATTCCTCGGGTATTACCTACCCGTTAAAATATTTTCACCATTAACAGTTTGTACAAAAGAATTTTTAATTACAATCTTTATGAAAACATATATACATATATATTTTCTTCAGATGTAATCATGGATTTAATGAGTTAATATGATATTAAACTCATATGATTTTCGGTTTGAGCTAGAATAAGTAATCTCTAAAACTATTAGGAACCACATATTCTTCTCAGAATATTTTTCAATGAAGTTATGGATCAATACTTCATCGTTAACTATTAGGAACCACATATTCTTCGCAGAATATTTCTTCAATGAAGTTATGGATTAATACTTCATCGTTCATTGTTATTGGTACTCCCTGGTATCTATGGTGCGTATGATTTTGATGTTCGAAATATAGATTGTGATGTCGAGACGTGTGATGCAGATGTTACTGTTGGTGGTGGTGATGGTACTGTTGGTGTTGTTGATGGTAGTACTGTTGTTGTCGGTGCTGTTGTCGAAGCTGGTACGTTTTGCACCATATTTTTCAAGGCTACAACTCGGGTGCGAATCTCGTTGACTTATTACTCCAGGAGGATTTTCGGTACGAACGAATGAACGGGTGAGTAAGATTTAGAATTGTAAATATTACGTAATCATTGTGAGATACCCTAGAAATGAGAGTGAAAATGGTGATTCGAACAGGTTTGCCGGTAAGTGCTTCAGGTTCTTTGCCAATAGGGCAATATGGTTGGTGGGAGGGATCACTTCTTGGCATCTTCGTTGATTAAGTTTACTTCGTACCAACTCCCAATTCATTCAACAATTTGATGATGGCTAAATGGTTGATCCATTCCGGTTACACTGCTTTCGGATCTCGAGTGGAAATCCATATCGAAATTCGAGGAACTTGAACTAGTTGCAGAATTCATCTTACACGGTTAGATAAAGGATTTTCAATATAAAATGATTCTCGAATATCGGATGATATTCTATTTACATAGAATACTTATATATAGTACAGAAGATCCCGTAGATTACGGAGGGAATTAAGGAAACGTGTTAGACATGGTCTAATGTGATAGAATATGAAATCGTCTGTACACCATCTAAGCAATAATTGCAATAAGACGTGTCGAGACTGAAAATGATAGGTAGATATTTTTCGACAAAGAATGATAAGCAAAACTTTTGACATGCAGACACGGTCGAAGTCCAGACTCACTAATGAATCTAAACAACTATCAGCTAGACACACTAATGCAAGACCTGGTTCGCTAAGACCACCGCTCTGATACCACATGTAGTGACCCGTCCTAATCCATCTAGACGAAGTCTTCAACAGTTGGTCCCATTGCGAGGTTCTGACCTCTATATGCCATGAACGACTCCATGTAATATGAGCAAATGCACAGCGGAAGATTTCTTTCGTACCTGAGAATAAACATGCTTTAAAGTGTCAACCAAAAGGTTGGTGAGTTCATAAGTTTATCATAAAACAATAAAATTCATCATTTTGATAGACCACAAGATTTAAATTCTGCATGGTACAAATGGGCCCGAATCCTATACCCACCTGTAATGTACATGCGATATCTTTTAAATACAGTACACCTTTTTCGTGTACAAAATCATCTTTAATAAATCTTAGTAATTGTACACATATCTCGTGCACAAAAATAACATACACATAACCTGTGTATAAAATCATTCTCTCGATACATAACATTCACTTTTCATTTCTTTCATAGCTTGGCTTGGTAACCGACCTTAATATATAATGCGCATAATAATATCCCCAAAACAGAACATCTCGTCGGTATAATAATCATATAAACTTCGAAGTACTAAACACCACGCCCACTAGCCCTTCCTTCTAGTGAACATTCTGGGTGGGGGTGTTAAACCCGGTAGCTACCTTTAGGATTCGCGTCAATTAGGCGTGCACTAATTCTCAAAATTAGTGATGTTCCCTAATTCTTAGGTTACCAAGCAATAATAATCAGGGGAAAAAAATATTCATATCAATTGCGGCAATTATCACGTCCACATAATTCAATGGTGGCAATTATCACGTCCACATAATTCATTCGAGGAATGTTTTGCTTGTGTCTATCTCGTCAAACATTTATAAAAGCATTTCATGTATTCGCAGTTCAAAATATATTTCAAAAGCATTTAATAAAGCAGTTGTAAAAGTAGCGCATGTATACTCAGTTCCAAAAATGTAAAGAGTAAAAGGGAATCAAATGAACTCACAGTACGATATTTTGTAGTAAAAATATGCATAAGACGATACTGAACAATGCAAGTTTGGTCTCGGATTCACGAACCTATATTATTCATATATTTATTAAAACATATACTTGTAATCGAATAAGTTTAGATATTATCAATAATTGTTATTTCAGTAACTTGTATGTTTTATTGGTAACTATTTTAACTATATTTATTTTATATACTTGGATAAATAATTAGTATTTATTATGAAAATATTAATATTGTTATGCGATATGTTTTAAATATATTCTTATATACCTATTTATTTGTTAAAATAATATCAATAATAATAAATAAAATTTTGTATCTTTTTACGATATTAATAATAATAATAATACTAAAAGTAATTAGATTTAGTAATGATACTACTATTAATAGTTTTGATAATAATACTAATAATAAAAGGAATGTTAGTAATAATAATAATTTCAATGAAAAGATAATAATGATAAGATAAAAATGTTAGTTTTCACAAAATAATATTTTAAATAATAATGGTACTTTTAATAAAAATGATGATTCTAATAGAAATTTTAATAGTCATATTAATAATAATTCTATATATTTTAATAATAATAATAATAATAATGATAATAATATTAATTATATTAATACTCTTATTTCTAATATTGGTAATAATAATAATTACTTAATAACAATCACTAATAAATAACAATAATAATAATAACAATAAAAAAAATAATAATAATGTAATAATAATAATAATAAGAGTATTTGTAATAACTACCTCAAAGGAGTAGCCCTTAAAAAATGCCCAAGTCCGGGTTTGAACCCGCGACCTCCCGCTAACCCGATAACATCCTTAACCATTACTCCATATCAGTTTTTCTATTATTATTAAGGTTTTAATATCTTTTAAATTGGTTTTCTGTTTTGAATCATCATCAATCATATCATTCATCATCATCACCTCATATCCATTTCCTTATAACCATTATTATCTCATCTTAATCATCGTATCATGATCGCCAATATCATTCACGAGTCATGATCTTCATCATTCCAATATTATATCATTATCATCGTTATCATCTCCTAACATCATATTTATTATCTTTCTCGCACCATTTTAATCATAATCATCCTCATTTACTTATCAGCTAACTACAATCTAGTCATCATCTATACTTCATGAACTTAGCATCATTATCATCACGCTCATTATGATCATCATGATCATAATCTAATCGATCATTTTCTAAAACATCACCGTATTATTTTCATGACACATAATAATAATATTATCATATCTTTTGGTTACCCTCCCAACAACATAACCATTATCATCACAATTAAATGTTGTGTGTGTTTGAGTTGTGTTGAGTAGGAACCAAAGTAATAGAACGATGGCTTGTAAACTTCGTGGCCTCCTTTTCCTCACAAGCCCAACTAAAAAATATCACGATCCATGTATGAAATAAGCTAAGCCCAACTTCCAAATTCCAAATTAATAAAGAATTAATACAGCCCAAGGCCTAAGCAAGTAATAATCCCATAATCCTAAGTCTATTATTATGTTGTTGAGTTTATGATTCGGTTGTGACAACTCTAAAAGGCATTAGCAAATAATAATCCCCTACAGTTCTTCCACTATCACAGTCTAGTCAAGAAGCTCCACTTTATGTTACCATCCTCATTCATACACCTTGTTACTTTTACTAAAGGCAGAGAAAGAAAAAAAATATAATGGAAGTAGCAACCGTAAACAGCAACAAGTGGTGATTTGAAATAGAATCATTAGCAGCAGCAGTTAGCTGCAAACATAGTAGCTGGTCCGTAGATACAGAGGTACGTAGTCGTTGCATAATAGTTTATGTGATTATGTGGGTGGTTGGTTGTTGATTTTTATTTAACCCAAGAGAAAAATAGAAACGAACCATATTGGTTGTCATGTATTGTAAGAAAATAAATAGAGAGAGAGAAGAGAGATGGTAGTATCTTCAGTTTAGCAGAAGAAGAAAACAGCAATTAGCAATCGAAGAGAGTTTACAGAAGTATGGTTTATGAGGTTATCGTTTGGTAGTTCTTGTTGGTGGTGACTTGAAGAAGGTGAGGATTATCTGGAGTGCACGATTAGTAATAACACAATATTAAGTTTCGGTTATGGCTTTGTTCGATCAAAATACTAAACGAGTAGTAGTGGTTCGGTTTATAAAGATGGGTGTTGGGTGATTTGAAATAGAACCCATTAAGAGAGAGAGAGTAGATATGTAATGACCTGTGGTTTGTCATCGAAACAGAAGCATAGAATGGTAGAAATCAGTGATCATGTACGATGGTATTTTCGGTTTGCAGTTGTTGTAAATGGGTTGTGGTAATCGGTTGAAACAAAACAAAAATATGGTATTCATTGTCTTTAATGGAGATGGAAGGTGATGAAGTGTTGAAGAAGAGAGAGTGGCAAAAGTGGTGATGGAAGAAGTAATATGGTGGTGTGTGTTTGTCATTGTATTTGAGAAAGAAGAAGCAGAAGAGAAACTTAATTGATTATTTTTGTTCTCTTGTATGCATATATGTATATATTTTATAGATACTAAGTAGTGGATAAATGAGATAGATATAGATAATGCATAAGAATAGACAAAAAAAGATCACGGTCCAACAATAATATGGTGTCACTATATGTTCATAATATATGAATTGATATTGATATAATAACACAAGAAAAAGACAGTTAACAAACTAATTGAATCAATCAGAAACAGTAACACATAATTAAACACAGTAAGCCGCCTTATTTTTGTTATGTTGCACCGACAGTTTTAACGGAGTGCTATATCATTCTCCGTGATTAACTCAGTGGGGGACAAAAAGTTCTCAGAACAAATCCCAAATTTTTACTGTAAGTATATTTATTTATTTTAGTCATTATGGTATAAAATTCGATCATTAACTATTAAATAAAAATTACATCAACTGTCCCTCTCGATTCTGGGTAAAATATAAAAAGTGTTGAAATTTAATAACTAGATCCTAAATATATTTTTAGTAAGCCAAAAATTTATAGAACTCATTTTCGTATCACCGTTTATTTTTAAAATTACATAAGTTTGAATTTAACTTGCTTAATATCAATCGAAACATCAAACGAGTATTACAATCATTTAATATTTATTTTTAACATATTTTATTTATATATAGTTATGTTTTAAATAATAATTATTATAATATCATATTTTATTTTATTTTACATAGTGAATTTGAATAATTGATTCATATACCATTTCAAATTAATATATATATATATATATATATATATATATATATATATATATATATATATATATATATATATATATATATATATATAATTAAATATTTACATATCTATTTACAATTAGTTGTTCGTGAATCGTCGGAAATGGTCGAAGATCAATTGAATATATGAAACAGTTCAAAATTTTGAGAGTCAACATTACAGACTTTGCTTATTGTGTCGAAATTATATAAAGATTAAGTTTAAATTTGTCGGAAATTTTCGGGTCGTCACAGCATAGAGACAAAAATCATTCATATGGATTGAACACCTGGTAACTGACCTTAACATGATGCATATAGAATATCCCCATCATTCCAGGACTCCCTTCGGACATGATAAATTCGAAGTACTAAAGCATCTGGTACTTTGGATGGGGTTTGTTGGGCCTAATAGATCTATATTTAGGATTCGCGTTAATGAGGATGTATGTTCCCTAATTCTTAGATTACCAGACTAAAAAGGGGCATATTCGGTTTAGTAATCCAACCATAGAATGTAGTTTCAAGTACTTGTGTCTATTTCGTAAAACAGTTATAAAAGCAGCGCATGTATTCTCAGTCCCAAAAATATATATTGCAAAAGCATTTAAAAGGGGAGTAATGAAACTCACTATACAATATTTTCTAGTAAAAATATTCATACGACGGAACTGAACAATGCTGGGTTGGCCTCGGATTCACGAACCTATATCATTCGTATATATATATATATATATATATATATATATATATATATATATATATATATATATATATATATATATATATATATATATATATATATATATATATATATATATTAAAATATATAATCGTAATCGAACAAATTTATGTATTATTCTTAGTGATATAATTATTATATTTAATAATTCGTAGGTTTTCTTAATAATTTAGTTAGATATATTTACTTTATTTACTTTAGATAGATAATTATTATTTATTATAAAAATACTAATATAGTTATGTTATATGTATTAAATCTATTTTGATATAATTAATATTTATTTGTTATAATATTAATAATAGGAATAATATTAACAATAACGATACATAAAATAATAATAATATTGATAATACTAATAATAATGTTAATATTGATAAAAATGATATTAATAATAAAATCTATAAATTTTTTTAATAATAATAGTAATAATAGTAATAATAATAATAATATAAATATTAATTTTAAAATGATAATTTTAATAATGATAATAACTTTACTAAAAATGTTAAGTTTTAATAAAAAAAATATGATAGGTTTAATAAAAATGATAACTTTGATAATTTTAGTTATAATGATACTTTTAATAGAAATGATAATAATAATAATAATTTTAATAATAATAATAATAAATGATAATTTTTTGTAAGAATGATAATAAAGATAATAGTTTTTAATAATACTCATAATACTTATTTTAATGATAATAACGTCTTTAATACTTATAAATATAAATATGACATTAGTAATAATAATTATAATTCTAACAATCATAATAATAATAGTCATAACAATAATTAACAATACACATAATTCTAATAATAATACTAATACTAATAATAAAAAAAGTAATTGTGTATACCCTTAAAGCTTTGTCTAAAAAGAAATGCTCCAGATGGGACTCGAACCTTAGACTTCACGCTAACCCGAACCACTACTAAACCACTCCTCCATTTGTATTTATCTGATATGAATCAGATACAAATTATATAAAACCCGTATTTATGTCTTCCCCTTTTTCCTCTTCTTCAACAAATAACATTCGATGGGTTTCAAACCGTAGCCCAAGTTTCTAAACCCAAAGCATACGACCCAACCACAATTGCAAGTCATGGCTCAACAGAAAAAAATACCTCTCGGCCCAATTGAAAATCCAACATAAAATGTAATTCGGCCCACGTGACAAAACCAAACCCAACTAGTGATTCAATTAGTGATGGTATGTTCTCAATTCGTAACCGAAGTAGCTAGGACAAAGTTTATTCAAGTTGTAACAGGAAACCAAGTGTTCACATAGGTGTTTGATCAAACGGCTAACAAAAAGGTTTCATGCGAGCAACGGTTCATTGAATAATCAACAGCTCATTATGGTTCGATGATGGTTCAAGTAAATTGGTGATCGGAACAGTAACACCAAATGAGATTCGTGGGTGTTGTTTTTCATACAGTATCAGTGATCGTAACAATTTAGTAGAGTGATTTAGGGTTCATAGATAGAGAGAGGAATATATGATAGTTAGAGAAGACGAGGGAGTGAGAGATGGTGATGAAGTGATAATGGTCTGGTGGTGGTGGTGGTTGTAGGTTTGAGATATGAAGGATTGGGATGGAGATCGATTGTTGTAGTGGGGTTTCTTGAGTTTGTCGAGAGAAGGGAAACTAATAAGAATATGATGGTGGTTTTAGGTGAAGGTGGTGAACGTTTGTGATGGTTATGGTGGCGGTGGACAAGGGTGAGTGCCGGAGGTGGTGTTCTGATGTTGGCTATGGTGGCAAGCGAGTTTAGTGGTTAATGAGTTCTCCCTCTCAAGTCTTTGATGTATGTACGTATATATATAGATATATATTATGTAATAAATATAATACTAATTTTAATAATTAATAATAATTATAATAATAAATAAGTCAAGTGGGAAAATAGTAAATAGTAATACAGCTGGTGTCTTTGTTTGTTACTTGAAAACAAATAGCAAATGGAAGGGATATATTTGTGCAAGTGTGTAAACAAACATGTATGTATATAATTTTAAAACATAAAGTGAAAGTGATATGTAACCAACACAGCAATCGGCTTGTACATATTCTATATACATCCTAATTTTACGAACATTAACTCATGCACCGTTGTTATCAGTGGCAGATAAAAGTCTTCAGAAAAATCTCATACTTTTAAATTAGCTATATTTATTTATTTTGGTCATTATGGTGTAAAATTCAATCATTAACTATTAAATAAAAATAACATTAATTGTCTACTCCCAACCCCAAGTAAAATATAAATAGTTTTAAAATTCAACAAATAGTTCCTAAATATATTTTTAATGAGCCTATAATCTATAGAACTCATTTTCGGATCACTGTTTATTTAAAATCAAATAAATTTGATTTTAACTTACTTAATATCAATCGAAATATCAAACGAGTATTACAATCATTTAATATTTTTTTAATATACATTTATATATATATAGATATGTTTTAGATAGTAATTATTATAATATCATATTTCATAACAACAACATTCAATATTTCAAATTATACTTCGAATTGTTATTTATATATACATACACACATATCTATTTACAATTAATTGTTCGTGAATCGTCAAGAGCAGTCGAAGGTCAATTGCATATATGAAAATAGTTTTAAAACAATTTATGAGACTCAACTCAACAGACTTTGCTTATTGTGTCGAAATCATATAAAGATTAAGTTTAAATTTGGTCGAAAATTTCCGGGTCGTCACAGCAACCTGATTGTAGCCTATCCCTTGGTTTTTGGGATGTTTCAAGGTTTGTGTCACGTATGACATTATCTGCCAATTATCAATCCTAGCCTTTTCTGACTCATATTTTAATTTGTATGAATCTTTTTCAGCCTTAAGTGCTTCTATCTGGCTCAAATACAGGTAAATCACTTTCTCATCATCCACAATAGTTGATTTTAAATGACCTACCTGATTCTCTAAGGACTTAATAACATCAACATACTCTTTCTGCTTATTAAGGTAGAAAAGAGCATCATCATAGTTCTTCCTATGTGTCTGATTTTCTAGACTCAAGTTATTAAGTTCAAGTCTAAGTTTCGAACAAGTTTCACAAGTAGCAGGTATCTCGTTAAGCTTAGAGACCACACATTCAAGTCTAGCTATTTCCTGTTCAAGATCAGTGCATTTTAAACATAAAGAGTCTGAATCATTACATACCTTGTCATTGCTGGATGTGTTAGCCATGAACGCGTAATCTTTTCTACCATCCTGCGAATCTGTATCTGATTCTGATTCTGACTCTGAACTTGTACTGTCTGAATAATCAGTATCGTAACCTTCTTTGCCCTCAACTTTAGCAGAATTATCCGAACTTGTCACCGTGACTACCTTCTCATCAGTACCTTCAACATCACCCTTGATCAAATGTGCAAGTTCTTTTCTAAACCAGGTTCCCGTATGACAACTCATTCCCGAGGATTCATCGTCATCTGAAGAGTCAGTTGTGAATTCAAGATCAGACAGATCCTTGGCTTTGCAGAACTTATCATACAACCTGTCATTAATTCTCTTTCTAAGACACATCTTCATTACCGCTTCAACCCTTTTCATACGTGCATCACATTTGCAGACATAGCATGTGCAAGCAGGATCATCTTTACCTATACAACCAGCATTTCTTCTGATAACCCTTTCTTCTTCTATTTCAGCTTCACTCTTACCAACAAAAACCACGTTAGCTTTTTTAGCATCAACTGAGATCAACCAATCATACACTTCTTCAGCATATGTAGTAGTCAAAGCTTTGGATTGACCACTAGAAGTTGCTTCTTTGTTCACTGTCGAACCACCATGTCCAGGAGTCACCTCAATTGAAGTGTTATGAAAAGGATTATGAAAACCAGGCTTAGGTGGTCTTGTGCATGTCCTCTTGAAATGACCAAGTTCATCACAATTATGGTATCTCACTTTGGACATATCAAAGCCAAACTTAGTATTGCGGTTCAGACTCATACTCTGACCTGTTCTTTTCAAATACTTCCTAGCACGTCTCACCATACTTCCCATAGCAAACATGATTTCCATTCTCTCAATCTCATCCTCATCAATCTGATCATAATCCTCATTCTCCAGATGACCATTGATTATCTGCCCACTTATCATATCATTGTAAGAGTTAACAATGATGGCAGCTAAATCCATATCCTCCTGAATCAATTCTAGAGGCCTTTTCTTGATATTTTTCATCTTGATCACTGGTGATTGAGTCTGTTGTAGAATGCTTGAATCAATCAGTTTAGCAGTTGAATTCTGTGCTTGAGATTTGGCATTAAAATAACCAGAATCTGATACTGGAGCTGAGATCTGTGATGCATTGGTGGAAATGTAAGCTGTTTGCAAAGGAGCGTGATTTCTCGAAGATGACCCAATAATGGACGAACCAGCTACAGTACCAAGTCTCTTTCTCTTTGCCTCAACCTGAATATCCTTTTCCATCAACTTGGAAGTAAACGCTGTCAAGGTTAACGTACGACCTGATGCAATGTACCTATTCTGAATCTTTTTAATTTCATTGTCCCATTTCTCAGGAAGACCGTCTTTCAAAACTCTAACTGCTTTCTCATGAGATAAATCAATTCCATAATCTGCCATTTCAGCAACCAGCAGACGATATCTCTCCAAAGTTTTTCTAAGAGACTCGGAAGGTAGAGCAGCAAAGACTCTCCATTCATCTTTGAGAACCTTACCCTTAGTGGCATGGTAAGTGGCTGTTCCTTCTGTGGCTGATTGAAGAGCAAGCCAAAGGGTATACGAGGTCTTATTTGTGTTCTTAAACTGTGAGAAGATCTCCTTAGACAGTGCCTGAGTAAGTTGAGCGTAGCACTTACACTCCAAGTTATACTGTTCACGCTCAGTAGGATTGAACTAAGCAGTCTCTTTAGGTTCACCGTCTGCCCCATTTGGCCATGCAAACTCAGTCTCATTAAACTCCCATAGTCTAGAATCTATACCATTCAAATATATCATAAAACGTGCCTTCCAGTATAAAAAGTCCTTTAGGTTGTCAAGCTTGGGAACCTTATTGGAAGTTCCAGACTCATTCTCATTTAGTAACAGTTATATATATATATATATATATATATATATATATATATATATATATATATATATATATATATATATATATATATATATATATATATATATATATATATATATATATTCTCATTTAGTAACAGTTTTTGTAGTCCTGGAGCAATCACCAATGCACTGTATTCGTTTATTACTTGTTCATTAGTGTCCGACATTTTAAATTAGTTAGGATTAAATTCAAGATTAATGAATTTTCTGATTAATGACACACGGTCGATTGTCTTAGACACACGGTCGATTGTATGAGACACACGGTCGACTAAATAACTAACACGGTCGATTGTCTTACAAAATTTGGGCAGCACTTCGTTACTCAATAAGCCTTTGGTATTACAAACTCACACGGCCGACTGTCTATCTCCCTCGATCGATTGTATAGCTCACACGGTCGAGTAACTGAACTCACACAGCCGATTGACTTAAGGAAACTTACAGGGTTTAACTGAAACACACACGGTCGGTTTACTATCTCAATCGGTCGATCTAAGGACTCACACGGTCGGTTGTCAAGACACCCACGGCCGAGTGTGTTCTTAACAGATGCAGATCGACTATTAGGGTTTTCTAGACCAAAATCGACTTTTCTATCGATTTTTGATGAAAAACACTAAACCAAAACGTAGAGAACAATGAAAAAGACTCCAGAAACGCCTTTTGACAACGAAAACATCAACTATAACGTAGAAAAAGAGATTAAATGATTAAAACGCAAAAAACACCAAAAACACCAGCTTTTTGACCCAAAAATGATTTTGATCAAGCAAAACCAGAGACTCCAGCTCTGATACCACTTTGTAGACGGTTATTCACGGATCTTAGGTTGCTTGCCAACTATCCTAGAGGCGGAATTCACTAGAATAGGGTTAAACCGATATATGGGTCGTATCGGGATCGAATAGATCAAACCTAGGACTAGAACTAGATTAGATCGACGCCTAAACGATATATTTCGGTGGTATATGGTGTTAGGGTTCTCTGGAGACGAAAACCAGTCGACTAGGGTAAATGGGGTGATTAATCTCAATCCAGAAGTCTCAACCCATATATATACTGCAGGTCAGACACACTCGGTCGAGTGTGTCTCTCAGTCAGTCGACTGAGTAACACAGTCGGTCGAGTGTGTACACACACTCGGTCGACTGTGTGTGCAGTTTAACATATTGATTATTTAACAAATTAAGTACTCACAATCACAAATGTAATCAATAGTCACAAGTAAACATTATTACATAACCGAATGTGTTAAGCATAAAGATAAACTACGGCTGGGGATTCATGCACCAACAAGTTGTGATGGTAATTGTTTGTTTAAATAATCGTAAAAGCTAACGTATAAGAAAATGTTTAGATCAAAACAAAGAAACAAAAATGATAGGCTCATTCAAAATTTGCAAATCTTATAAATTTTAATTCTTTTTATTAAAAAAGAATGATATACTAAATGGTGTAATAAGTTGATTTTAAAATGGACCAATTAAAATAGAGTTTGAGTTACATCATTTAGTTTTTTTTTTAAAAGTTACTTTAAAGTTACTGTGATGTCCCATACAAAACCATCGTGTACGAATCATCAACAACAGGATCATTACAAGGTTAAGTACTATATGCTGTAATACAAGAAGTTGCATTCACGATAAAAAGATAACGTCATAACCGACGTCAATTGTTTTACACCAACAGTATGCTTCTACGAATAGCAAGCATGAATAAATGTATGTGACCCTTAGGTCGTTACAAAACATAGTTCAAATGTATTAAAGTTTGAATGCAGTTAAACAGTTCATGCGGTGATAACACTAGAGCAGCGGGTGTCTACGGCAAGACTAGCACGACAGCGGAAGCAAATAACCTTAAGCACCTGAGAAAAAAATGCTTAAAAACGTCAACACAAAGGTTGGTGAGCTATAGTTTAAGTATAACAGTAAGTAAGGTAGGCCATGAGATTTCAGTGCTACAAAGAGCGTTTCAAAACAGTATGATAAAGTATATGTTAACCGTGGGCACTTGGTAACTAACTTAACGTTTATACCCCCTGAAAGTACACTTGGCAAGTGCGTATGTCTACGAAGTATTAAACACTCGTTAAATGCTAGCGCGACTAGCCCGAGTGGGGATGTCAAACCCTATGGATCCATATCTAAGATTCGCGTTCACCGGTTCAAAAACCAATGACTAAACGTTACCGAGCTAAAGGGAATGTTTCTGCCGTTATATAACCCACACATATATAAGTTTAAGTACTCGTGCCTAGTATGTAAAACATAAAATCCGCATGTATTCTCAGTTCCCAAAATAAGTTTAAGTAAAAAGGGAATGCTATAACTCACAATGATAAAGTAGCGGTAAAGTATGACTCGGAAAGTAAGCAAGTAATGAAGGTTGTCCAAATGGGTCCTCAACCTAAGTCAAATAGTACTAAGTCAGTAAATCGTCCGAATAGGTTTAAAAGTATGTAAATAAGGTCTTAAGGGTCATCATCATTCATCATTTAACAAAAGGTGTAAAGTAAGTTTCGTTTATGAAAGTAGTTTAAAACAAAGGCTGAGTTCGGTCAGTCGCCACGGCCTCTACCCTTACTGAATTAAGGTGAGACCAGTGACCATGGCTCCGTATATGAGTCCTTTAAGTGTGGTAAAATTTACAGAAGCAAACTCGTCTTCGTTTGACCGTGGCGACGGTCTAAGTGCGAGTAGGTCAGAAATTTCTGCACAACGTTAAAGGACATAGTGACGATCGGAGGGCCATAAATCCTAAACCGTAACTCGGATTAAGTTGAGTCCTATATGAAAAGTTATCTAATCGAAAAGATCTATCTGAAAATCAAGTTTACAGTAGCCCAGGTATACTGGTCTGTTACAGAAACCAGAAAACAGTATGTAGAAGACAGAAAGCAGAAAAATAATGGGTTCCGGTGAGTTTGGTGCTTGATGTTCATCATGGTTCTCATCCTTGATGCCTATAGCTTCAAGTGTACAACTCATTGATGTGTTTACATCATCTTTACCATGGTTTGACCATCATAACCCAAGCGTAAGTCTAAGACATGAAGCACAACTCCATTAAGTGTTGCAAGTGTTTTGATGAACCAAAGTTACATCAAAGTCTTAGATTTAACACATACATGAAATATAAAAGTAGTATTGAACTATAAATTTGAAAGTAAACTAACTAATCAAGATCTTAAGATGTAGAACATAGTTCTTAGTTAGATCATGAAGATCCAAGACTCAAAAGTCTAGATCTAAAGTTATTAAGTTAAATCTTAAGGATTAATACTTGTATCTTTACTTTAGTGAAACCATAAGTTACAAAACTTAGATTATCAACTAGTAAAGTGTATGTAAGTTTGAAAGCTCTTGTTAATGACAAAATAAGAAGACCATACACTATATAACTTAGATCCATTACAAGTACTTGAAGTTAAAATTAAAGAAAGATTACTTTCATGTTCTTGAACTTTTTAAAGTTAACTTTTGTTCAAAATAAATGAGATCAAAGTTAACTAGTAACATTTGACCAATTTCAACCAACAAACATGAATTCAAAATGCATAATATGAAGTAAGTAAACTAAGTAACAAGTAAATAATTCATGGTGGTTCATACTTTAAAGATTCAAACCAAAGTTTGATCTTTAAGAAAGTAAACTTTAAAGTTTACTAACATAAATTACAAGTATGCTTTCCAACACATGAACTTACAATCTTTTAAGAAGTTAAATGTAGAATCATAACTAGAAAGTTTATGTTCTTATTTGTTCTTGTTAATACAAGATGATATGAAGAATCTAACTATAAAGTTTGATTCTTAGTAACATGTAAGTAAATAACTAACAACAAGTAACAATAATCAAAGACAAGTATTCAAACAAGCAAAGATGATGATGAAGATGTATATGAATTGGTTTTTACAAGAAGAAAAGTAGAGAAAAAGCTATTGTTACTTACAAGTATTAGAGAGAAATGAGAGGAAAAAGATGAGAGAAAAATGCAAGTAAATTGTGAGTGTGTAAATGAGAGAGTAAATGAGAATGAAGTAATGAAAAAATGAAACCAAAAACTCCATCTAAGGGAGTAAAGGCCGACGGCCTGCAGTCCCAAAGGAGGAAGGAAAGAGTTCCATGGTCACTAGTATGTAAAGCTCTAAAAGTTGGTCCATAAGGGTGCTTGCATGGGGATTATATGTTAACTAGATTCCAATTGCAAAAACTAACTAGTTACAATTTAAAATGATACTTACATATGAAAGACATGGGCTAATGAAGTCCATTAAGATGTAGGGTGGGCTTCTAAAGTCCACTAATACTAATAAAGGCCTAAATTCAATTAAAAGCCCAAGTATGTATGTAGTTAACAAGTTTATCCAATTAAAAGCCCAAGTAACTAGCTAACAACTTTAGTTAAATAAAATGATTAATAAAACTTAATCATGAACGTAAATAATACTTGAAAATATTATTCGTGTAAGTTTCGTGTGTCACAAAGACGTTTCGGGCAATTAAAGTCAAGTACGGGCAATCATGGCAATAAGTAAACGTAATAACATACATTCGTTTAATCACACGTATTAATAATAATAATTATTAATAAATAAACGTTGGAAAATTCAGGGTCGTTACAGTTACACTATTTAGTATATTGATAAATAAAAAATGTACTGTACATAGCACGTGATGGGTTAGAGCACCAGGGGTGGGGGTGTGTCACTCACCCGTCTCCCTCATGTCACTTAGTGACACCACTCCCCACTCACGTTTACCATATGTCAGTCACCTCCATTTACCCCATGTCAGTCGCATATGCGACGTAAATTGAGGAACTCAGTCCAGCTTTTTTGTTCTATATTAATTTATGTTATATTAATTTATGTTATAAAAATAAAAACTGACATACTCCAAGTGACATAAGTCACCACTCTCCACTTTTTCTGACTCACCAAGTCAGGTCTGACATGCCAAGTGACCTGAGTCACCACTCCCAGTGCTCTTAGGCCTTGTGTATAAACTTTGGTCTAATAATGTTCTATCAAAGATCATGATCTTTAATTGGCTTACAATCAAAAAAAGTATTCCCGTCAAAAATGTTTTAGCAAGAAGACAAATTTTACCTCCAAACCAATCAACTCTTTGTGTATGGTGCAGGATGGATGTAGAAACTATAGAACATTTGTTATATCATTGGAAATGGTCTTCAAGTATTTGGTCGGATCTCTTTCGTTGGTGAAATATCCGGTGAGTTATTCCAAGCTCAATTGTTGAATTCTCTTTCGATTGGTTTCACAGGATGGGTATAAAGGTTTCTAAATTTTGGAAGATGAATGTGTTAGATGAATTATATAGATTGATCCAAGTCCGTTTGTGGTCTTAGGTCCATTAGTGTTTAGTTAGTCATTAGGGCCACTATGAACTCTATAAATAGTGATTCGATAATGAATAATAATTCATGGGTTCTATCATTTAACGTGGTATTCGAGACAAAACCTAAAATTCTATCAAAATCTTAAAACTCATTAGTTATTTGTCATCCTCCGCTTGTTGGCCATACGCCGACATCCGGGAGAGAATCCGTCCACCGTTATCTATTTTGTTTCTATTAAGTTGCATGTACCTTTCCTCCTAGCCAACCTTTTTCTTTCTTCTTGAAAATATTCCACTTCATCTATCAATATTAGCACTCCTTATTCATCTTTCCTTACATATTGAATTAAAACAGCCGCATGACAACAACTACAACAACAACAAAACTTTTGCGTTCGATTGTTGACGGACACCTTTTTTGATTATCTTTTCTATGCTTAATTTTCTTTTCTATTTATTTTATTAAATAATAATAATCTGCGTGAGGCTGAGCCGCCTATCTTGACTATTCCAAACCCCAAAAAAGGGGTATATCAAAAAAAAAAAAAAACTCTCTTGTTTTGCAGCGTTGAAGAAGATAGTATCGTCGATAAAGTTCAAAGCCCAAGTTCTGCTCAATCCTTAGGCAAGCAAGCTACGACGTAAAAAAAATGTTACGGGAAAGGAAACGTAGTCAAGCAACGCAACCAATCAGCGATATCAATCAATTCGATACAAAAAATTAGAGAGAAAATTGTGTTTTTATTTATTCTTTTTTTGTTTATTATTTTCTTTCCAATCCGAACTTTTGCGATTTCGCCGTTTGGACTGCGGAGAATGTTAGATGAATTATATAGATTGGCCCAAGTCCGTTTGTGGTCTTGGGTCCAATAGGGTTTAGTTAGTCGTTAGGGTTTAGTGCATAACCTTCTCGGTTAAAAAATTAAGTGAGGATCGTGGCTAAACGAAACTTGAATAGATAGAACAAACCTTCACGGTTTGAAGAAAAAAACCTTCTCGGTTTATTTTACTCACATAAAAAAAATCAACAACTGAATCAAAACTAAAACATATGCTCCTATATATATAACTAGATAATACTCCATAACTAATACTCCGTAGATAAATCACATGGAAAATAATACGGAGTTGACTTCCAACTAATAAGCTAGTAGTTATCTATTATTTATTTATTAGTTCTTATTTATTACTGTATTTAATTTAAACTTAGACTTCTAATTAAATTCACCTAGATAACTCCTGATTACTTTTGTTCCAATACCTACACGCTTGACCAACTCCAAATTCCACAATCTGCCCATTACACTCCCTTGGCCCAATAATATATAATGCCTCTTAGAAACAAAGTCCACACACGCCAAACAATCATCCACATTAATTAAGCGAGGCCCATGCGATCCATCCATATCTGCATCATTCTCCCCTTCTTCAAAAAGACTCGTCCTCGAGTCTATGTCAACGCCACTATAACTGACATACGATGAAAAAATAGCAACCTTAAAAGTGGAAAATACACTATAATGAATCGGGAATTCAATCTTAGACGTGTTGTCGTTTATTTTTGCTAACCCTCGTAAAAGACCAGTAGTTGTCTCGGCGTCACTATCACAAGTGATTGGTGACACTAAAGGCGCCAACGTAATGTTCACCTCGTCCTCTTGCGCATCTTCTTCAATTTCCTCACCATAAGTATCATATATAGGTATGGTGTCTTCACCCACACAAGACTCGGGGATGTACTCCATAGTAAAAACTTGATCAACCAAATCAACACAATCATTCGATTGAGCCTCTCCTGAAACTTTGAGATTTTCAAGCTTCATCTCTATATTACGCAAGAGATTTTGCATGTCTTTCAACTCTTGAATCTTGCGATTCAGTCTCTCGATCTTAGCTTGTTCTGAAATCTGATACCAAATAGTGCATAACCTTCTCGGTTAAAAAATTAAGTGAGGATCGTGGCTAAACGAAACTTGAATAGATAGAACAAACCTTCACGGTTTGAAGAAAAAAACCTTCTCGGTTTATTTTACTCACATAAAAAAAATCAACAACTGAATCAAAACTAAAACATATGCTCCTATATATATAACTAGATAATAATAAACTAGATAATACTCCATAACTAATACTCCGTAGATAAATCACGTGGAAAATAATACGGAGTTGACTTCCAACTAATAAGCTAGTAGTTATCTATTATTTATTTATTAGTTCTTATTTATTACTGTATTTATTTTAAACTTAGACTTCTAATTAAATTCACCTAGATAACTCCTGATTACTTTTGTTCCAATACCTACACGCTTGTCCAACTCCAAATTCCACAATCTGCCCATTACACTCCCTTGGCCCAATAATATATAATGCCTCTTAGAAACAAAGTCCACACACGCCAAACAATCATCCACATTAATTAAACGAGGCCCATGCGATCCATCCATATCTGCATCAGGGTTACTATGAACTCTATAAATAGCGATTCGATGATAAATAATAATTCATGGGTTCTACTTGGGTCAATCTATATAATTCATCTAACAGATTGGGCCCGCTACTATATGGGCCTTATGGACGGCTAGAAACGACATAATTTTTAATGGAAAATTCACGTGTCAGTCTATTATTGTTCGAAACATCAAGTTGAAAGTTTTTCTTTGGGCGACTAACCTCAATCTCATTCACGGCCTTCAAGCTTACATTTGGGAACAAAATTCGTTTCTTCTTTGTCAATCTATTTTTTAATATTAATCTTCTGTTGTAATTTATTTCATGACGATGTTGATTCGTTTATCCTTGTAATCGCTTTTTATTAATATAATCCTTTTTTCGCCGAAAAAAATGTGGCCCATAAGAAAGCTAGTGGTGTGCAAGAAAGTTAACATGAAATCTTCTTTGAGATAACGTGTGGTTCCTAAATTTAGACTCATGAATGATTCGTAGTTTAATTTAACCATTTTTATGTATTATAATTATGATTATGATCATTATTAAAATTGATAATAATAATAATAATTATTATATAACAACAACAACAACAAAATCTAATACCACATAAGTAGTGTATGAGGAATGTGAGATGTAGACGATCCTTCCCCTATTCAAAAATAAAAACAAGTCATTTTCTCCACTCACAGTGAAAACACTCTCAAGAGAAAGTCACCCATCGTTCTATTCAACGGATAGAAAGATTGCTTCCGAGTGGACCTCCGGCCAATAAGTAGGAAAAAAATTAAAAATAAAATTGAGACGCCATAAAAATGGTAAAATTAAATTTCCATGAGTTTTAAATTCATTCTGAAAATTTACTTTAGGCTCTAAAAGTCAGTCAAATCGCCAATAAATCGACGCTTGCTGTCGACTCAATAACTAGAGCCATATCAATGACTATAGCCATATAATTATAACAAAATAATAGCTACTGGTGTTGTTTAAAATGCTAGCCTCATATGACATATGTACATTATGTTGGTGGCTGTATGTGAAAAAATAATTAGGAAAAAAGAAAGATACAAATACGATAACATTGACAATCTAGTAGCATGGCTTCCAGGTGAGGAAGATAATTAGGAAAATGACCAAAAATACACTTTCATTGATATCGTCTTCCATGTAATATTTTTGGATCATTAGGCACTAATACCAGCATGCTTATTCTTGTTATCTACTATACTATTTGGACTGCAGTTCACCTGTTCGCTTTCAGTGTATATTTGTTTAGGACAACTACGGAAAGACAAAGACCTAATTGTAATTTTGTTATCAAAACATTTAATCTGTCCTAAAATAGGTGTTCACTTCCAAAAGATTTCATCAAGTTCTCCCTTATATTATAGGTTACGCACTATAGCAGAATTCATTCCTTTACATATATGCACTTTAAACGGGAATAATTACCAGATAACCATAAAAAATATTCAGTAACAGCACATTTTAACCAAAGAAAAAATCAACTGAAATATCTACAACTATGTATAAATATAAGAAAAAATTGCGCCATTGGTCCCTAAAATTTGCACGAAATTGCACCGATGACCTTAAAGTTTTAATTTGACGTAGATGACCTCGAAGTTTTAATTCGTTTCAAGTGAAACCCTGCACACAAATGCAGCGGCGGAACTTGAACTCGGATACAGGTGGGGCGGGTGTAAAATTTTTTTAAATCTTTCATATTCAGCAGGGACGAACACTAAAAACAACCTTATTTGTTAGTAAATTTTTTTTTTTTTTTTAGTGTAAAAATTTTTGTTCCGTAAAATCCAGGGTGGACGGATACCCACCTTGGGTTACCCTATGTTCCGCCTCTGCACAAATGGCGTTAGATATATGTCGTCTATTTCCCTCACGTGCTACCCACGTGAGGGTATATCTGTCCATGTAATTTAGTTTATCCCTTTCACTCGTTCATTTCTATCCACACTTTTTTCTACATCTTCCCGCTCAAATTAAACGACGAATGGCTAAACCCATCTGAATCAAAATCAAATCTGAAATCAAAATCAAAGTATGTGTTCATCGTACAGAATTCGTCAGGATAACGAACCATTCGAGCTACAGGATTATTACGGTATGATTTAGGGTTTTAGTTTTTTAGGTTTTACAAAATCAATCGATTTTGGGGATATGTAAGCTTAATTTAATTTTTTTTTTTTTTTTTTTTTGTAGATATATATGAGAGTCTATTTACCATAAAATTACATCATGGTGGTGTATTTAGTCAACCTCCAGGTATTGAATTCTTGAATGGAAGAATTACATTTATTGATCTTGTTGATTATGATACGTTTTCGATACTGGATGTATATGATATTGTGCAAAGTTTAGGGTGTGATGGATTTAAAAAAATGTATTACCATTATCTACGACATGGAACTGTTTTGGATGTTGGTTTATGTCCACTTGCTAACGCATCAGATGTTTGTAATTTAAGACAATATATGGTGGGATGTAAGGAAATAAGTATTTACCTTGAATATGAGCAAACACAGTTACTTGATGGATGGGCAAATGAACCTGGTGTTGGAACTAGTAATGTTGATGAGGCAGGAAATGTTGACAGTGATGATGAAGATTATTTAGTTGATGATAATACTGTTTTAGATGTGGATGTTGACATCAATCAATTTCATTTTAACATAGACAAGGATGTTGAGTACATGGGTAACTCTAGTGTTGTGCCAACAGTGACCGAAGAAGAGTTGGTTGATGTGGAAATTGTAAACACAAATGCATTTGTAAGTGATCCAGATAGTGGGGATGAGATTGAGAGGTTTAGAAAGAAAAAGATCAGAGAATTGAAAGAAGAGGTTGCTACATCAACTGTTTCTAACACTTATTTCTATGTTGAACAAGAGTTTGGTTCAAAAGAAGAAATTAAGGAACGTGTGCAGTTGCATGCAATTGAAACTAAAAGACAACTTGTCTTTATTAAAAATGAAGGTACAAGAATAAGGGTTGGATGTGTGGGGACAGTTGATGATAAAGGACAAAAAATAAAAAGAATGATCGTGGTCAAAGTTCACAAGGGGTTGTTGGAAGTATTAAAAAAGATCCTGAAGTTAAATGCAAAGGAGAAAAAAAGAAGAATTGGAGAGAGGGAAAGCTGGACCTAGCTTGTCCATGGAGACTTTATGCCTATGAGCTATTAAATAAAGAAACTTGACAGGTGAAGACATTTATAGAGAAGCACAAATGTAATGTAGTGACCCGAACTTTTCCATGTTTATATATATTAAATGAAATTGATAATTACATGATTAAGTGTTTCCAACATGTTAAGCAATCAAACTTGTTAAAACTTGTAAAAACTATATGATGACATATATATGGATATATATATATATATATATATATATATATATATATATATATATATATATATATATATATATATATATAGTTAACATGATATTATGATAAGTATGTATCTCATTAAGTATATTAACAATGAACTACATATGTAAAAACAAGACTACTAACTTAAGGATTTCGAAACGAGACATACATGTAACGATTATCGTTGTAACAACATTTAAATGTATATATATATATATCATATTAAGATATATTAATACATCATAATATCATGATAATGTAATAATTTAATATCTCATTAGATATAATAAACAATGGGTTAACAACATTTAACCAGATCGTTAACTTAAAGGTTTCAAAACAACATTTACATGTAACGACTAACGATGACTTAACGACTCAGTTAAAATGTATATACATGTAGTGTTTTAATATGTATTCATATACTTTTAAAAGACTTCAAGACACTTATCAAAGTACTTCTACTTAACAAAAATGCTTACGATTACATCCTCATTCATTTTCATCAACAATTCTACTCGTATGCACTCGTATTTGTACTTGTACAATACACAACTTCTAGATGTATATACTATTGGTATATACACATAATAATTCAGCTCTTAGCAGCCCTAGATAGTCAACAAACATGTGGAACCAACAATTAGACAACTAGCATGACTTATGAGCAAGGAAACAAAAATAAGAACTCCTTTTAACCCCACTCACCTTCACCACTCACCACCTACTCCATTTCACTTCCAATTTTCTTTCCAATTCTCTCTCAAAACACACACACTCTTCCATGAACGTCTAAGTTACTATTTTCCCAGCAAAAATCATAAAATACAAGCTTTGGTTATTGTAGTGAGTAGAACTTTTCCATGTTTATATATATTAAATAAAATTGATATTTATATGATTAAGTGTTTCCAACATGTTAAGCAATCAAACTTGTTAAGACTTGATTAATTGAAATAGGTTTTATATAGACAATTGACCACCCAAGTTGACCGGCGATTCACGAACGTTAAAACTTGTAAAAACTATATGATGTCATATATATGGATATATATATATATATATATATATATATATATATATATATATATATATATATATATATATATATATATATATATATATATATATATATATATAGTTAACATGGTATTATGATAAGTAAACATATCATAAAGTATATTAACAATGAACTACATATGTAAAAACAAGACTACTAACTTAATGATTTCGAAACGAGACATTTATGTAACGATTATCGTTGTAACGACATTTAATTGTATATATATTGTGATGACCCGGAAATTTCCGATCAAACTTAAACTCTAATCTTTATATGATTCCAACACGATAAGCAAAATCTGTAATGTTGAGTCTCGAAAGTTTTGAAATCTATATTCATGTAATCATTTACCCTTTGACTATGCTCGACGATTCACGAACAATTAATTGTAAATAGATATGTGTGTAGGTATATATAAATAATAATTTGAAATATAATTTGAGGTATTATATGTTGTTGTTATTAAAAATAGGATATTATAATAATTATTATCTAAAATATATCTCTATATATAAATAAAGTATATAAAAAAATATTAATAATTGAAATACTCGTTTAATGATTTGATTGATATTAAGCAAGTTAAATTCAAACTTATGTAATTTTAAAATAAATGGTGATCTGAAAATGAATTTATAAATTATAAACTTATTATTAATATATTTAGAAGTTATTTGATAAATTTGAACACTAAGTATATATTACTTGGGGTTGAGAGAGAATGGTCATTTAATTTAATATCATTTTTAAAATAAATAATTACTCGTTCACTTCCAAAGTTGGGACATGCTATAATAGCAATATGCTTATTTTCAGTTATAAAGTTATCTTTATTCCTGCCATTCAAATGCTATATGGTTAATAACACTCATTTAATTTGACCACTTGTTATAATTATTAGTATCATTGTATTAATAAAATGATAAATCTAATTATCATTAGGACTATTAAAAGTATTATTAACTTAATTACAAAAATTATCATGATATTTAAAATTGTTATTATCATTATGTTACTAATATTATTAATATTATTATTATTATAGTTATTATTTTTAAAAACTGTTACAATCTATTATTATCAGTAATAATAAAAATTATTATAAAATTTTACTGACTATTGTATCATTAGTATTTATTATTATTAATATAATTATTGTTAAGAATAATAGATTTATTAATTATTTGTATTATTTATATAAACTATAAAAAAAATCAAATAAATCTGGTACGAATTAGTCTAGGGTCACGATCATGCTTTTGCTTCTGTCCCTAATTCTTTTCCAAAAATCGAATCACATCACAGATACATTCCAAATTCTGTTAGCCATCATATTCTCCTTTTAATTTTTTTTATATATTTCTGTACGTATTCTATAATCGCTGTCGACTAAGCTTTTTGGAATATAACAAATGAATTAATCAGTGTATTATGAGAATACATTCATAAACCTACAACAAAACACTCTGTACAATTTACTTCACTGCATTTCAGAGAATTAAACAGAAAATTTAGAAAAAGGTACGGTATATCTCTATTTTTCATCTTTTCAGTGAAAACCAGAATTCGAATAAATTTTGAAAATGTATTAATGCCAATATGTTAGGAATCTTTAGTCTAACCTTTCTGTAAAGTTTTAGGATCCAAATCCATTTATCGAATTTTAATTTCGAAGTCAAAATTTATGTTCAAAGAAAGTCAACAAATGTTTTTGAGTCAAATTCGAATTCGTTTTGAAGTATTTGGATCAATTGATGGTTCAAACAAGTTTTAGGAGTAATTTACAACCTTTTTCCTTTTGTAATCACGAGCTAAAATGTACTAAAAATTGATATCAATTATGACTTTTTTTTAAAACCGCGATGTAGCAACAGCAGGTTTTTGTTTATTTTTTATTTATTTAATCCATAACAACCAATATAGATTGATTATATTTCGCCTATAATAATTATTTTAAAACAAACAGATTATAGTTAAATACAATTTGTTGTTGCTTCCTGATCGTTTGGTTCTAACAGATGAAGGAGGAGGGGATTAAAAACATAAACGAATTAAATAAGATTCAGGTTTATAACTAAACAGAAAATCAAAATAGACGGTGTGGTTAGGGTGCGTGTTGGGTGAGCGAGAGGTCTCGGGTTCGAGACCCGGCTGTGACATTACATTTTTTTGGGACTTCTTTTAAGGTAGCCTATTTTCTTTATTTGTTATTATTATTATTATTATTATTATTATTATTATTATTATTATTATTATTATTATTATTATTATTATTATTATTATTATTATTATTATTATTATTATTATTATTATTATTATTGTTGATGCTAAGATTATTATTGTTAAAAGTAATTGAATTATAAGTATAATTATTATTGTTATTATTATTAGTATAAGAATCATTTATAAATTGTTATTATTATTGATAATACTAATATTATCATCTTAAAATAAAATCGTATCATTTTATTACTAAGTATAAATATTATTATCATTATTACGATTATGATTATTATTATCATTATTAGTATGAAAATAATATAATTTATTATTATT
Organism: Rutidosis leptorrhynchoides; assembly: GCF_046630445.1. NCBI lineage: Eukaryota > Viridiplantae > Streptophyta > Magnoliopsida > Asterales > Asteraceae > Rutidosis > Rutidosis leptorrhynchoides. The sequence goes on from NC_092336.1 coordinate 41,698,103, forward strand.
TTCATTAATAATAGCATTAGTATTAATTTATGATTATTAATAACAGTATTAATATCAATATAAGTATTACTATTTTTGACATAAGTATTAACACTATCCTTATTATTATAAGCATTAATAATAGTATTGTTATTGAAGATCATTATAACTATTATAAAAAAAACATTATTATTTAGTTATCATTTTAATTAAAAATTATTATTATTAGTATTATCATTAATTTAACAAACAAAAGATGTTTATATAAAAATATGTTTAAAACAAAACTTAACTATATTAATATTGTTACTATTTAAAATATATATTATTAACATAAAAATGATATAACTAGTATATTATTAAGAATAATAACATAGAAATTTGTTCGATTACAATTATGTATATTAATAAGTACACAAATGATATAGGTTCGTGAATCCAAGGCCAACCCTGCATTGTTCAGCTGTGTAATGTCGTTATATGTATTTTTACTACAAAATACAAATGGTGAGTTTCATTTGCTCCCTTTTACTCATTACATTTTTGGGCTGAGAATACATGCACTGTTTTAATAACTGTTTTACAATATTTATATGCGTGAGTTTCATTGATCCCCTTTTACTCTTTACAATTTTAGGGCTGAGAATACATGCAAATGCTTTATTAACTGTTTTACAATATTTATGTGCGTGTGTTTCATTACTCCCCTTTTAAATGCTTTTGCAATATATATTTTTGGGACTGAGAATGCATGCGCTTTTATAAATGTTTTACGAAATAGACACAAGTAATCGAAACTACATTATATGGTTGAATGATCGAAATCGAATATGCCCCTTTTTATTAAGTCTGGTAATCTAAGAATTAGGGAACAGACACCCTAATTGACGCGAACTCTAAAGATAGATCTATCGGGCCCAACAAGCCCCATCCAAAGTACCGGATGCTTTAGTACTTCGAAATTTATATCATGTCCGAAGGAGGATCCTGGAATGATGAGGATATTCTTATATGCATATTGTGAATGTCGGTTACCAGGTGTTCAATCCATATGAATGATTATTTTGTCTCTATGCATGGGACGTATATTTGTGAGAAATAAAATCTTGTGGTCTATTAAAATGATGGAAATGTTTATTTATGTTAAACTAATGAACTCACCAACCTTTTGGTTGACACTTTAAAGCATGTTTATTCTCAGGTACGAAAGAAATCTTCCGCTGTGCATTTGCTCATTTTAAAGATATTACTTGGTGTCATTCATGACATATTTCAATAGACGTTGCATTCGAGTTGTTGCGTTCATCAAGATTATTATTAAGTCAATTTTAGTTAGATTTATTATGAAATGATATGCATGTCGTCAACTTCTGATGTAATGAAAGATTGTCTTTTCAAAAACGAATGCAATGTTTGTAAAATGTATCATATAGAGGTCAAGTACCTCACGATATAATCAACTGTTGTGAATCGTTTATAATCGATAAGGACTTCGTCCGGATGGATTAGGACGGGTCTTCACAGTTGGTATCAGAGCTGGTATAATGTTGTCCATGTGTGGCGGGTTAGTCATAAAGGAGTGTGACGATCGCTCCAAATCCATATGGACGAACACGCCATTCATTGATTTCATTGCGAGGTATTTGACCTCTATATGATACGTTTTGTAAACATTGCATTCTTTTGAAAAGGCACACCATAAATGAATATTTAAATCAAAGGTTTTCGACATCTGATGATTTCTACATATAGACAATCACCGTATATAATAGTTTACAATAGTACTTCCGTTGACAATGCAGTCAAAATAAGGTACATGATGATGAATTGGTGAATGCAATGTTTTCTTGAAAAATATGCCATATAAGACTCCATGCACATAGCTTGTCTATCATATAAGCAAACAGCGGAAGACTTCTAGGGAACCTGAGAATAAACATGCTAACAAGTGTCAACACAAAGGTTGGTGAGTTCATAGTTTGTATGTTTCGCAATAATCTGTATATAAAGATGGATCACAAGATTTCAGTTGTTTCATCCAGAAACGTTTATCAAAATATTCTACGAAATTGAGCACCCTGGTAACTAAACTTAACGTATATATAATTTGTACCCTTTGTATAATCATCTTAATAATACACGCAAACCAACGTGTACACTTCTCAAATAGCATACGTTCGTTAAAAGGCTAGTGCTCTAGCTCGGACGGGGATATCAAGCCCTATGGATCCATATACTACTACTCGCGCCCACCAGTTCTTATAACTGGCAGTTACTAGTTACCAAAGCTAAGGGATTTTCGGTTCAAACTCGGTGTAGAATTTAGTGTGTACTTGTATCCATTTTTAAAATAAAGTGCATGTATTCTCAGCCCAAAAATATAGATAGCAAAAGCAATTAAAAAGGGAGCAAATGAAACTCACCTTAGCAGCACATACAGTTGTTCATCGTAATGTGACCGAAACTCGGTATATCAAAGAATCGTAGATCTCAACCTAGAGAACATATGTTGGTCAATAAATGTCTATCAAGCTAGTTCAGGTCATAGTGTATCACAATCCTAATGCTCGAGATCGACATACAAAAGTTATCCAAAGTCATTTCAAAAAGTCAATTTTGACAATAGTTTAATAAAATGAGACTTGCCTTATATAAAGATTCATTATAAACTGTTTAACGACGAAATTTAGCATACAAGCATGTATAAATATATATACTCGAGTACTAGACATGGATACACTATTAATATATAATAGATAAAATATAGGTACTTACGTATTAATATTGAGATTCAATATTGTAGGAAAGTACGTAGACGTAACGGAGATGATAAACACTAGGTTTGATTCATAAATATATCCCCGAACATTACCCATAACCTCCTTGGCAATAACCCATAATTTTCTTAGCTCTATCCCGCTCGTAAAACTCATTTTTAAAAGTGACATGCTCATAACCTCGTCGTAATATTTTATGTATAATATTACTAAAAATATTAAGATTAATAATAATATAATAATATAATAATAATAATAATAATAATAATAATAATAATAATAATAATAATAATAATAATAATAATAATAATAATAATAATTTAAATAAAATAAATACGGAGTAATAAGTGTGTGTAAACTGAGCAAAAACGAATTCAATTTATAGACCTTTCCTGAAATCTGACCCCATGCGATCGCATGGGTTTTATGCCTATTTTCCATGCGATCGCATGGCCCCAAAATCCAGCTCACATTTTTTTGTATTTTTGTTTATCGACATAATAATTAATAATATATATAATATATTTAATTTATATAATTAATTATATATTATATTAAATTCACATGCATAGTTAACTTGTAATTTTTGTTCCGATAAGTCGTACGTTGTTACGCGACTTATGTCCCGGTTCCAGTTTTTTGAGTTTCCCTTTGTACGCTGAGAAAACTTGTAATTTTCATTCTGGGACACGTACCTTTGTCAAAATATAGCCTTAAATTATCCCTAAATTATACCACCCAAAGTATATCTTAAACTTTCGAGTATTTTGGTCATATACTTCTATAAATCATTGTCTTGTTATTTATTAATATAATAGTATTTATCAAACGTTTCATAACCAAGTTAATATCTATTCTCAATATTTATAAACACGTTTTAAAATATGTATCGCAAGTTATTCATATAATTAATTCTTAACAGTTAATATTCCTTATTATTGTATGTGTCCAAATTACGTTATTTAAACAAATAATTCACCATTTATTCCGAATACCATTAAAAATGAATAGTTTCTCAAATCAACGTGGACCTCTCAACAGAGACACGTAATAATATCATAATTCTTAAGAGACTCAGTAAATATCTTTTACTTGAATCGTTTGGCATAATCTTTTAACTCTGTAGTTAAATATATCAATCAGATAATCAAACCAATAAGTTTAATGCACAGTATCATATCCTCAACACTTTGTTACGTTTTCAAGTTATAGTATATGTATCTATATATAATTGTTCGCGTTTCGTTGAGAACAATCGAAGGTTAATTGAACAGTTTAAAATTTTGAGATTTAACTTCATAGACTTTGTTTATGGTGTCGAAAACATTAATCATACAAGATTAAGTTTAAATTTGGTCAGAATTTTCCGGGTCATCACAGTACCTACCCGTTAAAGAAATTTCATCCCGAAATTTGAGTGAGGTTGTCATGGCTAACAATAAAAATGTTTTTATGACGAATATGAGTCGATAAATAGAGTTTTATCACCGTTGAATAATATGGATAAAACAATCCAATTACTTGAAGCGTATGAGAGAAGCCGTCGTAATAAAGTGAAATGGAGAATAGAGATGCGTCTTATCTCTTGACGTAGTAACGATTGATTTTCGGAATTTAAGGAATAGAAAATCTTCATAATCTAAATAAGATTTGATTCTTCGGGAATTAAGGAAATTAAGATTTCCTTTGATTAATTGCGTAATCTGCCTCGATTGTTATGTCTGATATTTTGCTATAAATTGCCCACTTCCGTTTCATTATTTTCACCACTCCCACATATTCTTCCTCATTTCATACTTCTAAAAGATTGTGAAATGCTTCATCCAGTTCTGATTCTTGATATACTCCTACCCTTCATATCTGTCATTCTTCTCTTTCATTTACCACTGGAGGATTTTATTTACTTTTACTTTTATCTTGGGGTTATAGTGTTATTAATTTTCTCGTGTCTTTACGTTGCAATACGTATTGATATACACGGTTTGTAAATTTCGGGGTTGTTATCGGGCCTATATTCTCCTTTATATTTCGGAGCTTCATGTTTTCGTTTTCTCTTCCCGACTTCAAGTCAAGCGAATAATGGTCCAGAATTCATAGGTATGGAGTTTCGAATGATCATAATATACAAAGTAGAAAGGAAAGGTAATAACAAGATTTGATTTGTTAAATTACCATAATATCTAGAAAAGACCGAATCATCAAGAAAAATATTTTCTTGATATTTTTAGAGATTATATAGAATGAAAGAGTTATGTAACATGGTTCATGATGAGGGTATGATCTGTGAACCTTTATCACGTTCCATTAGAAACTCAGCATGATTTACTGTAATATAATCACGTTGATCAAGTGTCATTATATTATACTAACTCATGCTTCAATTCCCAACACTACTTCAAAAACATCCATTTTTCAAAATTTTCAGAAATTAGAAACTAAAATAGTTTCTTTTATGATGTAACACAGATAGCGTGAAGAGATAAATGATTTCAGATAAGAATAGTTATGAAAATATCTTCAGAAATATGGAGGATATTTATAATGGAAGATACGATGATATTTTAGAATTTCTAATATCAGAGGATGATGCGGAAAATCTGTCTGTGAAGGTTTAGAATAAGAAGTAAGATTCTTACTAATGGTTTCAGCAGACACTGAATCATTTGGATTCTTTGAAGGTAGATTTCATCCTTGTGATTTGTCTACAGCTTCCTTCATACTTTGCTCAACCCGTTTTCCAGTTTCAAACCTTCTTTTTTTCTGTGCTTTTCCAATACGCTACTCTTTATCATCAAACTTTCGACTGTTAAAGTCGTTTATAGTTTTTGCTGCTTCATCAACATTTTTCCAAAATTCGTAGAACTAGTTTCGTAGTTTGGGGTGTTTTTCAGAAACTTCACATTCGAAGTATGTAAGTCTAGAAGATAGATGTTATATATATATATAACTATTGTCGTAGAAAATGCTGCGAGATTCAAAATACTGATTGCTAATTCCCGGTGGTTGGTATGGAAATTATTGTTACAAGATGTGGATGAGTACATGATAGGGTTTCAATGAGTATAAGAATTTTTCGAAAGGTCAAGGATTAATAAAGTTGTTTGGTAAATTTACTGCTAATGTGGCGGAAAACGAAAGGTTCCCCAGTAATAAAACGTATATATCAAGGTTACAATAAGGCTTAATCTGAAAAGTTGAAGTTGACTGGTTGGAAGTGTGATAAAACTGGATATTTTGAAAAGAAATTGCAAGATTATTTTCGGTAATAACAATGCTAAAGGATCTTTCACCATTTTGAAGTCAAATTATAGCTTTTAAAGATGTAGAGATCTAAGAATGATGTCACTTGTTAAATCTTGACTTGGATTCTACTCTGTCAATATCAGAATATGTAATTGAATTTGTATGAAAACGATTGTATATCGCTGTGAGCATAGTTAATAATTTTTGAATCAAAGTTGAAGAATGTACAGTGTAACATATTAATTGTGAACTTATATATTCCCGAGTATTACCTACCCGTTAAAGATTTCACAATTAATATTTTGTACAAAAGAATTTTCATTGTAGTCTTTATGAAAATATATGTATGTATATTTCTTCAGATGTAATACAGATTTAATGAGTTAATATCATATTAAGCTCATTTGATTTTTAACTTGAATTAGAAATGAATAATCTCTAAAACATTAGAGATTACATAATCTTCGCGGAGTATTTCACTAATGAAATCAATACTTCATTATTTATTCTTATTGATATTCCTTGGTGAAGGGTGTTGATATTTGTGTAATTCTTGCAAACTTCGCAAGGTGCAAATGATGTTTTCTAGAAAGTTTCGAGTGCATCGAAGATGAAAGTGTAAAATCAACCATGTTATTGAATAATACACTTGGTTTATTATGAAATGAAATTCATTGAATTGAAACAGAGATTGTAGTTATCGATGATTAAGCCGTTAATGAAGGATGTACATCATTGCATATTAGTAATATGAACTAACCGAGTAGTACCTACCAGTTAAGATTCACACGTAATAGCTTAGTACGAAAATATTTATTTTGATTTTAAAATTCATATATATTAAATATACATAAAATTTCTTCAGGGGAAATGAGTTAATACTTCATCGGTTATTGTTGTTGGTATTTCTTGGTAACTATGGTGCGTATGACGTTGATGCTCGTGGAACAGATTGTGAAGTTGAGGTTTGCGATACGGATATTGTTGGTGGTGGTAATGGTACTGTTGGTGTTGTTGTCAGTGGTACTGTTGATGCTGGTGATGCTGCTGATGTTTGTAACCTTTGCACCATATTCTCCAAAGCCACTACCCGAGCACGAAGCTCGTTGACTTCTTCTACTACACCGGGATGATTGGCGGTTCGGACGAGCGGATGAATAAGATCCAGAATTTGAGATAGTATATTATCGTGACGAGATACTCTAGAAATGAGAGAGAAAATGGTGTCTCGACAGGTTCGCCGGTAAGTGCTTCAGGTTCTTCGCCAAGAGAGCAATGTGGTGGGTGAAAGGGATCGCCTTCTTCTTGTCTTCAATAATTAAGTAGGCTACGAACCCATCCCCAATTCATCCAGAATAGATGATGGCTAATTGGTTGATCCATTCCGGTTACACTGTCTTCAGAATTCAGGTGAATATCCATATCGGAATAGCTGTCAGAGTTTGAACTAGATACGGGATCCATCTTGTATAATTAGGGAGATGATTTTTGATATGAATTAGATTATAGAATTTAGTTTGGTATTCTTCAATACATAATTTACATATGTATATATAATACCAAATTCCATAAATCACGGAGAAATTTTCAGAAGATATCAGGAAAAGTTTACAGTAACAGATACGCTAAGATATGAACTTTTGTCTATACACTATTTATGCAATAAATGCAGGAAAACGTGTCTAGACTTAAGAATGATAAGCATGTAATTTTCGACAAGAAATGATAAGCAAAACTTTTAACATGCAGACACGGTCGAAGTCCAGACTTACTAATGCATCTTAACAACTATCAGTTAGACACATTCATGCAAGACCTGGTTCGCTAGGACCAACGCTCTGATACCAACTGTGACGATCGCTCCAAATCCATATGGATGAACACGTCATTCATTGATTTCATTGTGAGGTATTTGACCTCTATATGATACGTTTTGTAAACATTGCATTCTTTTGAAAAGGCACACCATAAATGAATATTTAAATCAAAGGTTTTCGACATCTGATGATTTCTACATATAGACAATCACCGTATATAATAGTTTACAATAGTACTTCTGTTGACAATGTAGTCAAAATAAGGTACATGATGATGAATTGGTGAATACAACGTTTTCTTGAAAAATATGCCATATAAGACTCCATGCACATAGCTTGTCTATCATATAAGCAAACAGCGGAAGACTTCTAGGGAACCTGAGAATAAACATGCTAACAAGTGTCAACACAAAGGTTGGTGAGTTCATAGTTTGTATGTTTCGCATAATCTGTATATAAAGATGGATCACAAGATTTCAGTTGTTTCATCCAGAAACGTTTATCAAAATATTCTACGAAATTGAGCACCCTGGTAACTAAACTTAACGTATATATAATTTGTACCCTTTATATAATCATCTTAATAATACACGCAAACCAACGTGTACGCTTCTCAAATAGCATACGTCCGTTAAAAGGCTAGTGCTCTAGCTCGGACGGGGATATCAAGCCCTATGGATCCATATACTACTACTCGCGCCCACCAGTTCTTATAACTGGCAGTTACTAGTTACCAAAGCTAAGGGATTTTCGTTCGGTTCAAACTCGGTGTAGAATTTAGTGTGTACTTGTATCCATTTTTAAAATAAAGTGCATGTATTCTCAGCCCAAAAATATAGATTACAAAAGCAATTAAAAAGGGAGCAAATGAAACTCACCTTAGCAGCACATAAAGTTGTTCATCGTAATGTGACCGAAACTCGGTATATCAAAGAATCATAGATCTTAACCTAGAAACATATGTTGGTCAATAAATGTCTATCAAGCTAGGTCAGGTCATAGTGTATCACAATCCTAATGCTCGAGATCGACATACAAAAGTTATCCAAAGTCGTTTCAAAAAGTCAATTTTGACAATAGTTTAATAAAATGAGACTTGCCTTATATAAAGATTCATTATAAACTGTTTAACGACGAAATTTAGCATACAAGCATGTATAAATATATATACTCGAGTACTAGACATGGATACACTATTACTATATAATAGATAAAATATAAGTACTTACGTATTAATATTGAGATTCAATATTGTAGGAAAGTACGTAGACGTAACGGAGATAATAAACACCAGGTTTGATTCATAAATATATCCCCGAACATTACCCATAACCTCCTTAGCAATAACCCATAATTTCCTTAGCTCTATCCCGCTCGTAAAACTCATTTTTAAAAGTGACATGCTCATAACCTCGTCGTAATATTTTATGTATAATATTACTAAAAATATTAAGATTAATAATAATTTAATAATATAATAATAATAATAATAATAATAATAATAATAATAATAATAATAATAATAATAATAATAATAATAATAATAATAATAATAATTTAAATAAAATAAATACGGAGTAATAAGTGTGTGTAAACTGAGCAAAAACGAATTCAATTTATAGACCTTTCCTGAAATCTGACCCCATGCGATCGCATGGGTTTTATGCCTATATTCCATGCGATCGCATGGCCCCAAAATCCAGCTCACATTTTTTTGTATTTTTGTTTGTCGACATAATAATTAATAATATATATAATATATTTAATTTATATAATTAATTATATATTATATTAAATTCACATGCATAGTTAACTTGTAATTTTTGTTCCGATAAGTCGTACGTTGTTACGCGACTTATGTCCCGGTTCTGGTTTTTCGAGTGTCCCTTCGTACGCTGGGAAAACTTGTAATTTTCATTCTGGGACACGTACCTTTGTCAAAATATAGCCTTAAATTATACCACCCAAAGTATATCTTAAACTTTCGAGTATTTTGGTCATTTACTTCTATAAATCATTGTCTCGTTATTTATTAATATAATAGTATTTATCAAACGTTTCATAACCAAGTTAATATCTATTCTCAATATTTATAAACACGTTTTAAAATATGTATCGCAAGTTATTCATATAATTAATTCTTAACAGTTAATATTCCTTATTATTGTATGTGTCCAAATTAGGTTTTTTAAACAAATAATTCACCATTTATTCCGAATACCGTTAAAAATGAATAATTTCTCAAATCAACGTGGACCTGTCAACAGAGACACGTAATAATATCATAATTCTTAAGAGACTCGGTAAATATCTTTTACTTGAATCGTTTGGCATAATCTTTTAACTCTGTAGTTAAATATATCAATCAGATAATCAAACCAATAAGTTTAATGCACAGTATCATATCCTCAACACTTTGTTACGTTTTCAAGTTATAGTATATGTATCTATATATAATTGTTCGCGTTTCGTTGAGAACAATCGAAGGTTAATTGAACAGTTTAAAATTTTGAGATTTAACTTCATAGACTTTGTTTATCGTGTTGAAAACATTAATCATACAAGATTAAGTTTAAATTTGGTCAGAATTTTCCGGGTCATCACAAGGAGGTTCTCACAGTGTTACCTGTGATGAAGCATTGGCTCTTACTCTTTGCGATCCCTTACGAGGGTTGGCAGTAGCCAAGAGGCAGGCCCTAAAATCAGTATCTGAGGTACACTCAGTGGTCACCAGGCGGTTAGCTGGGAAGGCACTGGGTGGGACGGTGGTTGTCCCCAACTGTATTTCAGTTGGTATCAGAGCGGTGGTCTTAGTGAACCGGGTCTGCATTAGTGTGTCTAACTGATAAGTCGTTAGGATGCATTAGTGAGTCTGGACTTCTACTGTGTCTGCATGTCAAAAGTTTTGCTTATCATTTTTGTCGAAAATTATTTGCTTATCATCCTTAGTAAATCACCTGCTTATCATTCTTAGTCTAGATACATCTTACTGCAATGATTGCATGAATAGTGTATAGACAAAATTTGTATCTTAGCGTATCTGCTAATTCATATCTTAGTATATCTTGTACTGTAGACTTTGTCTGACAACTTTCGTAGATTCCTCCGTAACATATGGGATTTTAGTATTGTATATGCATATGTGAATTATGTATTGCAGGGTACTAATCTACATCCTATAATCTGTTTCTTATCAAAAATACTTCATCTGATCGTACGAGATGAATCCCTCAACCAGTTCGAGTCCCTCAGACTTCGATAGCTAATCCGATAGTTATTCCGACAGCTATTCCGACATGGATATTCACCTAAGTTCCGAAAGCAGTGTCACCAAAATGGATCAACCAATCATCCATCCCCAATTCATCTGATGAGTTCGTAGTCGACTTCATCAAAAGAGACGCGAAGAAGGCGATCCCTTCCACCAACCGAATTTACCACTTGACGATGAACCTGAAGCACTTACCGGCGAACCAGTCTGAAACACCATTTTCACCCTCATTTCCCAAATATATCAACACGATTATATTCTATCCACAATTCTAAACCTTATTCAGCCACTCGTTCCAACCGACAATCATTCCGAAATAATATAAGAAGTCAACGAACTTCGCGCTCGAATAATCAATTTGGAGAATATGGTGCAAAATTTACCAGATTCAACAACACCACCGGCACCAACAGTACCATCAGTAACAGCACCAGTACCATCAACAATCCATGCTTCAACATCTCATTCGGTACCTCGAATATAATCATCATTCTACGAATCGTTCTACATAAACTATCTTCGTCCTTCATGGCAATTATGTAATCTTTAATGTTTTAGAGATTATGTACTCTAGTTTTAGCCGTAAATCTGATGAGTTTAATATCACATTGACTCATTAAATCCATGATTACGTCTGAAGAAAATATATATGTATATATGTTTTCAAAAAGATTGTAATTAAAAATTCTTTTGTACAAACTGTTAATGGTGAAAATATTTTAACGGGTAGGTAATACCCGAGGAATATTTAGATTTCATATTAATAAGTTACATTGTACATTCTCCAAATCTGATTCAACAGTCATTTACTATCCTATTTACAACCACCGATATACGAATCCGTTCACCACAGAATAACCATTTTTTTTCAATTTCGTATTTGGATTTTGACTTCTCAGAATCCAACAAGTGGCATAATGAAGAAAACAGTGAACAAAATAAAATTTGTTAGAGACAAACGAATTAACTAATTAAAATATTGTTAAGAATCCACGCTAACTGTTCCTAGCTAACTGTTTCTAGCTAACTGGTTACATTTTTATTTACCGCAATTTAATTATCGCAAATTATATTCTCGGAATTTTATTTATCGTCCTTTAATTTCTGTTATTTACTTTACGCACTTTATTTATCGTCATTTATTTTCTATTATTCATTTTTACGCACTTTAAATATCGGGACACGTATACAAGGTTTTGACATATCATATCAACGCATCTATATATATTATTTGGAATCACTATAGACACTCTATATGCAGTAATGATCGAGTTCTTTATACAGGGTTGAGGTTGATTCTACAATAATATATATAGTTTGAGTTGTGATCGAGTCTGAGATGAATACGGGTCACGATACGTATTAATTAATTCGAATATTATATATTAAACTATATATGAATTATTGGATTGTCAACTGTGGACTATCGACTGTGGACTAATAACATTGGACAATTAAAATGAATTAAAATATTGACTATAACATATGAAACTAAACAATTCTTCAAGTTTGCCACTTGATTTCATCTTAAACCTCATTTGTATCTTGACGAATACAATCTATGTTCAAATCTTTCATGATTCTTGAAAACATCTCAAACGAGAGGATGAACCCACCGCACTTCATCTACGGGAGAAAAGATTGATGCATATAGTTATGCATCTGAAAAACTCTCGGAAACTGAGTAAACGTTTAACACATAGTTGTGCTAATTCCTTTAGTGTTATTATTACCCAAAATAACTTGGTAATTCCTTTCAAAGTAGTAAATTTTGTCATAGCTCCAGCAAATCAACTTCGACTTTTCGTTCGAGACAACCTTATTATCACCTTGATTTATATGTATGCTCTTTTATTGTTACCGAAGAACCTTTTATATTCCACCATATAACCATCAGCGTTTAATCATCTAAAAATACAATTCTCTTGAAATCACCTCGGATCGATAACTAATGATTCAGATATGGTAGCAGTAAATGTAGAGGAATCGACAATCAGTACTTTGAAAACTCACAGCATATCTACATCAACAGTTATATGTATAACATTTATCTTTTAGAATAATTATCTTCCATTCTGAAATTTTGAAAAGCACCCAGCCTACGAATTAATACATTGAACTTTGAAAAAGCTGAATGAAGCAGCAGAAACTGTAGATAATCGTAAACGACCTTAATCGTCGGAAGTTTGGTGACAGAGATTAATATGTTGGAAAAGCTCAGAAACGTTGGAACTGGAAAACGGATAGAGTTAACCATGAAGGAGACCAAGGACAAATATAAGGACCAAACCCTATATTCAAAGAATCCAGATAATTCTGGATCCGTTTAAATCTTTAGAGAATATCTTGCCCCGAATTCATGTTAAAATCTTGCGGAAAATCTTTCTCCATCAACCATCGAACTTAGAAAGTCCAAAATATCATCATCAATATCTTCAATGTTTCTAAGGATATTTTCATAAATATTCTCGTCCCAAAAATTATATACCTTTTCGTGCTTCCCGTGTATCATTATATTGGAAACATTCAATAGAAAAATTTAGTACCGAAAGGCGAATTATGCGAAACTATGAAGGAAACCGTGGACAAATCACAAAGAATAAGTTTGACTTCAAAGAATCCAAAAGATTCAATGCCTGCTGAAGTCTTTAGCGAATATCTTGCTCCTTACTCTAAACCCTTGCAGACAAAAGTCTCCATCACCCTTTAATCTTAGATATTCAAAGATATTATCGTATCTTTCATTATAAATATCCTTCATATTTCTGAAGATATTTTCATAACTATTCTTATCTGAAATCATTAATCTCTTCGTGCAATCAGTATTACATCATATAGAAACTATTAGTTTCTATATTCTGTAAACTTTCGAGTTTAGAAAATGAATGTTATTGAAGTAATGTTGGGAACTGATGCATGAGTTAGTATAATATAATGACACTTGATCAACGTGATTATATTATAGTAAGTCATGCTGAGTTCTAATGGTACGTGATGATTCACAGATCATAACGTCATCATGTGCCATGTTACATGACTCGTTCATTCTACTTCACCTCCGAACATATCAAGAAAATATATTCTTGATAGTTCTATTCTCAGTGATTCTGGTAATTTGACAAATCAAACCGTGCTATCACGTTCCTTCCTGTTTAGAACATTATAATCATTCGAAACTCTATATCTACAAATTCTGGACTATTATTCGCTTGACTTGAAGTCAGGAAGAGAAAACAAAAGTATAGAGCTTTGAAATATAAGGGAAAATATAAAGCTCGATAACAACCCGTAAATTACAAACCGTGTATGTTAATGTTTATCGCAACATAAAGACACGGGAAAATTAAAAACATTATAACCCCAAGAGCGAAGTAGAAGAACACAGATTCCTCAGGTGGTAGTTGGAAAAGGAGAATGACTGTTGCGATAGTAAGGATGAGGACAAGGATCAGAACTGGATTAAGCATTTTCAGAATCTTTTGGATGTATGAAACAAGAAGGAAAGTATAGGAATGGTGAGAATAATGGAACGGAAGAGTTTAAAATATAATGAAAATATCAGACAGAGTAATCGAAGCAGATCACCGTATTTAATTAGAGAGATCTTAATTTCCTTATTCGCCGAAGAATCAAATCTTCTAGATTTCGAAGATTTTCTTTGAATCTCTTGAATTCCGGAATTCAATCAAGACGACGTCAAAAGTTAAGACGAACCTTATTTTCTAAATTCAACCATGACTAGTCAAAAAAAAAATTATGATGATAGCTTCATTCGTACGCTTCGAGTTATCGAATTGTTTTATCTATATTACTCAATGATGATAAAACTCTATTTATCAGCTCATATTCATCAGGAAAACATTCTTATTGTTATCCATGACCACCTCACTCAAATTTCGGGACGAAATTTCTTTAACGGGTAGGTACTGTGATGACCCAGAAATTTCCGATCAAACTTAAACTCTAATCTTTATATGATTCCAACACGATAAGCAAAATCTGTAATGTTGAGTCTCGAAAGTTTTGAAATCTAAATTCATGTAATCATTTACCCTTTGACTATGCTCGACGATTCACGAATAATTAATTGTAAATAGATATGTGTGTAGGTATATATAAATAATAATTTGAAATATAATTTGAGGTATTATATGTTGTTGTTATTAAAAATAGGATATTATAATAATTATTATCTAAAATATATCTCTATATATAAATAAAGTATATAAAAAAAATATTAATAATTGAAATACTCGTTTGATGATTCGATTGATATTAAGCAAGTTAAATTCAAACTTATGTAATTTTAAAATAAATGGTGATCTGAAAATGAATTTATAAATTATAAACTTATTATTAATATATTTAGAAGTTATTTGATAAATTTGAACACTAAGTATATATTACTTGGGGTTGAGAGAGAATGGTCATTTAATTTAATATCATTTTTAAAATAAATAATTACTCGTTCACTTCCAAAGTTGGGACATGCTATAATAGCAATATGCTTATTTTCAGTTATAAAGTTATCTTTATTCCTTCCATTCAAATGCTATATGGTTAATAACACTCATTTAATTTGACCACTTGTTATAGTTATTAGTATCATTGTATTAATAAAGTGATAAATCTAATTATCATTAGGATTATTAAAAGTATTATTAATTTAATTACAAAAATTATCATGATATTTAAAATTGTTATTATCATTATGTTACTAATATTATTAATATTATTATTATTATCAATATTATTATTATTATAGTTATTATTATTAAAAACTGTTACAATCTATTATTATCAATAATAATAAAAATTATTATAAAATTTTACTGACTATTGTATCATTAGTATTTATTATTATTAATATAATTATTATTAAGAATAATAGATTTATTAATTATTTGTATTATTTATATAAACTATAAAAAAATCAAATAAATCTGGTACGAATTAGTCTAGGGTCACGATCATGCTTTTGCTTCTGTCCCTAATTCTTTTCCAAAAATCGAATCACATCACAGATACATTCCAAATTCTCTTAGCCATCATATTCTCCTTTTAATTTTTTTATATATATTTCTGTACGTATTCTATAATCGCTGTCGACTAAGCTTTTTGGAATATAACAAATGAATTAATCAGTGTATTATGAGAATACATTCATAAACCTACAACAAAACACTCTGTACAATTTACTTCACTGCATTTCAGAGAATTAAACAGAAAATTTAGAAAAAGGTACGGTATATCTCTGTTTTTCATCTTTTTAGTGAAAACCAGAATTCGAATAAATTTTGAAAACGTATTAATGCCAATATGTTAGGAATCTTTAGTCTAACCTTTCTGTAAAGTTTCAGGATCCAAATCCATTAATCGAATTTTAATTTCGAAGTCAAAATTTATGTTCAAAGAAAGTCAACAAATGTTTTTGAGTCAAATTCGAATTCGTTTTGAAGTATTTGGATCGATTGATGGTTCAAACAAGTTTTAGGAGTAATTTACAACCTTTTTTCCTTTTGTAATCACGAGCTAAAATGTACTAAAAATCGATATCAATTATGAATTTTTTTTAAACCGCGATGTAGCAACAGCAGGTTTTTGTTTATTTATTTTTTTTATTTAATCCATAACAACCAATATAGATTGATTATATTTCGCCTATAATTATTTTAAAACAAACAGATTATAGTTAAATACAATTTGTTGTTGCTTCCTGATCGTTTGGTTCTAACAGATGAAGGAGGAGGGGATTAAAAACATAAATGAATTAAATAAGATTCAGGTTTATAACTAAACAGAAAAGCAAAGCAGAGGGTGTGGTTAGGGTGCGTGTTGGGTGAGCGAGAGGTCTCGGGTTCGAGACCCGGCTGTGACATTACATTTTTTTTGGGACTTCTTTTAAGGTAGCCTATTTTCTTTATTTGTTGTTATTATTATTATTATTATTATTATTATTATTATTATTATTATTATTATTATTATTATTATTATTATTATTATTATTATTATTATTATTGTTGTTGTTGTTGTTGTTATTGATGCTAAGATTATTATTGTTAAAAGTAATTGAATTATAGGTATAATTATTATTGTTATTATTATTAGTATAAGAATCATTTATAAATTGTTATTATTATTGATAATACTAATATTATCATCTTAAAATAAAATCGTATCATTTTATTACTAAGTATAAATATTATTATCATTATTACGATTATGATTATTATTATCATTATTAGTATGAAAATAATATAATTTATTATTATTTTCATTAATAATAGCATTAGTATTAATTTATGATTATTAATAACAGTATTAATATCAATATAAGTATTACTATTTTTGACATAAGTATTAACACTATCCTTATTATTATAAGCATTAATAATAGTATTGTTATTGAAGATCATTATAACTATTATAAAAAAAACATTATTATTTAGTTATCATTTTAATTAAAAATTATTATTATTAGTATTATCATTAATTTAACAAACAAAAGATGTTTATATAAAAATATGTTTAAAACAAAACTTAACTATATTAATATTGTTACTATTTAAAATATATATTATTAACATAAAAATGATATAACTAGTATATTATTAAGAATAATAACATAGAAATTTGTTCGATTTCAATTATGTATATTAATAAGTACACAAATGATATAGGTTCGTGAATCCAAGGCCAACCCTGCATTGTTCAGTTGTGTAATGTCATTATATGTATTTTTACTACAAAATACAAATGGTGAGTTTCATTTGCTCCCTTTTACTCATTACATTTTTGGGCTGAGAATACATGCACTGTTTTAATAACTGTTTTTCAATATTTATATGCGTGAGTTTCATTGATCCCCTTTTACTCTTTACAATTTTGGGGCTGAGAATACATGCAAATGCTTTATTAACTGTTTTACAATATTTATGTGCGTGAGTTTCATTACTCCCCTTTTAAATGCTTTTGCAATATATATTTTTGGGACTGAGAATGCATGCGCTTTTATAAATGTTTTACGAAATAGACACAAGTAATCGAAACTACATTATATGGTTGAATGATCGAAATCGAATATGCCCCTTTTTATTAAGTATGGTAATCTAAGAATTAGGGAACAGACACCCTAATTGACGCGAACTCTAAAGATAGATCTATCGGGCCCAACAAGCCCCATCCAAAGTACCGGATGCTTTAGTACTTCGAAATTTATATCATGTCCGAAGGAGGATCCTGGAATGATGGGGATATTCTTATATGCATATTGTGAATGTCGGTTACCAGGTGTTCAATCCATATGAATGATTATTTTGTCTCTATGCATGAGACGTATATTTGTGAGAAATAAAATCTTGTGGTCTATTAAAATGATGGAAATGTTTATTTATGTTAAACTAATGAACTCACCAACCTTTTGGTTGACACTTTAAAGCATGTTTATTCTCAGGTACGAAAGAAATCTTCCGCTGTGCATTTGCTCATTTTAAAGATATTACTTGGTGTCATTCATGACATATTTCAATAGACGTTGCATTCGAGTCATTGCGTTCATCAAGATTATTATTAAGTCAATTTTAGTTAGATTTATTATGAAATGATATGCATGTCGTCAACTTCCGATGTAATGAAAGATTGTCTTTTCAAAAACGAATGCAATGTTTGTAAAATGTATCATATAGAGGTCAAGTACCTCGCGATATAATCAACTGTTGTGAATCGTTTATAATCGATAAGGACTTCGTCCGGATGGATTAGGACGGGTCTTCACAGTTGGTATCAGAGCTGGTATAATGCCGTCCATGTGTGGCGGGTTAGTCGTAAAGGAGGTTCTCACAGTGTTACCTGTGACGAAGCATTAGCTCTTTCTCCTTGCGATCCCTTACGAGGGTTGGCAGTAGCCGAGAGGCAGGCCCTAAAATCAGTATCTGAGGTACACTCAGTGGTCACCAGGCGGTTAGCTGGGAAGGCACTGGGTGGGACGGTGGTTGTCCCCAACTGTATTTCAGTTGGTGTCAGAGCGGTGGTCTTAGTGAACTGGGTCTGCATTAGTTTGTCTAACTGATAAGTCGTTAGGATGCATTAGTGAGTCTGGACTTCGACCGTGTCTGCATGTCAAAAGTTTTGCTTATCATTTTTGTCGAAAATTATTTGCTTATCATCCTTAGTAAATCACCTGCTTATCATTCTTAGTCTAGACACATCTTACTGCAATGATTGCATGAATAGTGTATAGACAAAATTCGTATCTTAGCGTATCTGCTAATTCATATCTTAGCATATCTTGTACTGTAGACTTTGTCTGACAACTTTCGTAGATTCCTCCGTAACATATGGGATTTTAGTATTGTATATGCATATGTGAATTATGTATTGCAGGGTACTAATCTACATCCTATAATCTGTTTCTTATCGAAAATACTTCATCTGATCGTAAGAGATGAATCCCTCAACCAGTTCGAGTCCCTCAGACTTCGATAGCTAATCCAATAGTTATTCCGACAGCTATTCCGATATGGATATTCACCTAAGTTCCGAAAGCAGTGTCACCAAAATGGATCAACCAATCATCCATCCCCAATTCATCTGATGAGTTCGTAGTCGACTTCATCAAGACATGTAGTGTTTTAATATGTATTTATACACTTTTGAAAGACTTCAAGACACTTATCAAAATACTTCTACTTAACAAAAATGCTTACAATTACATCCTCGTTCAGTTTCATCAACAATTCTACTCGTATGCACCCGTATTCGTACTCGTACAATACACAGCTTTTAGATGTATGTACTATTGGTATATACACTCCAATGATCAACTCTTAGTAGCCCATTTGAGTCACCTAACATAAGTGGGAACCATTATTTGGCAACTAGCATGAAATATCTCATAAAATTACAAAAATATTAGTAACCATTCATGACTTATTTACATGTAAACAAAATTACACATCCTTTATATCTAATCCATATACCAACGACCAAAAACACCTACAAACACTATCATTCATCAATTTTCTTCATCAAATTGATCTCTCTCAAGTTATATCTTCAAGTTCTAAGTGTTCTTCATAAATTCTATAAGTTCTAGTTTCATAAAATCAAGAATACTTCCAAGTTTGCTAGCTTACTTCCAATCTTGTAAAGTGATCATCCAACCTCAAGAAATCTTTCTTATTTACAGTAAGATATATTTCTAATACAAGGTAATACTCATATTCAAACTTTGATTCAATTTCTATAACTCTAACAATCTTATTTCGAGTGGAAATCTTACTTGAACTTGTTTTCGTGTCATGATTCTGCTTCAAGAACTTTCAAGCCATCCAAGGATCCTTTGAAGCTAGATATATTTTTCTCATTTCCAGTGGGTTTATCCATAAAACCTAAGGTAGTAATGATGTTCTTAACATCATTCGATTCATATATATATAACTACCTTATTCGAAGGTATAAACTTGTAATCACTAGAACATAGTTTAGTTAATTCTAAACTTGTTCGCAAACAAAAGTTAATCCTTCTAACTTGACTTTTAAAATCAACTAAACACATGTTCTATATCTATATTATATGCTAACTTAATGATTTAAAACCTGAAAACACGAAAAACACCGTAAAACTGGATATACGCCGTCGTAGTAACACCGCGGGCTGTTTTGGGTTAGTTAATTAAAAACTATGATAAACTTTGATTTAAAAGTTGTTCTCCTGGAAAAATGATTTTTCTTATGAACATGAAACTATATCCAAAAATCATGATTAAACTCAAAATGGAAGTATGTTTTCCAAAATGGTCATCTAGACGTCGTTCTTTCGACTGAAATGAATACCATTACAAAAACGACTTGTAACCTATATTTCCGACTATAAACTTATACTTTTTCTGTTTAGATTCATAAACTTAAGTTCAATATGAAACCATAGCAACTTGAAACACTCAAAACGAATTTAAAACGAAGAAGTTATGGGTAAAACAAGATTGGATAATTTTTCTTGTTGTAGCTACGTGAAAATTGGTAACAAATCTATATTAATCATATCCTAGCTAACTTATATTGTATTACATGTATTCTAATATATTATGTAATCTTGGGATACCATAGACACGTATGCAAATGTTTTGACATATCATATCGACCCATGTATATATATTATTTGGAACAACCATAGACACTCTATATGCAGTAATGTTAGAGTTAGCTATACAGGGTTGAGATTGATTCCAAAAATATATATACTTTGAGTTGTGATCTAGCTTGAGACATGTATACACTGGGTCATGGATTGATTCAAGATAAAATATATCGATTTATTTCTGTACATCTAACTGTGGATAACTAGTTGTAGGTTACTAACGAGGACAGCTGACTTAATAAACTTAAAACAGTAAAACGTATTAAAAATGTTGTAAATATATTTTGAACATACTTTGATATATATGTACATATTTGTTATAGGTTCGTGAATCGACCAGTGGCCAAGTCTTACTTCCTGACGAAGTAAAAATATGTGAAAGTGAGTTATAGTCCCACTTTTAAAATCTAATATTTTGCGATGAGAATACATGCAGCTTTATAAATATTTTACAAAATAGATACAAGTACGCAAAACTACATTCTATGGTTGGATTATTAAACCGAATATCGCTCTTCAAGTCTGGTAGCCTAAGAATTAGGGAAATGGCCCCTAATTGACGCGAATTCTAAAGATAGATCTATTGGGCTTAACAACCCCCATTCAGGTTAAGGATGGTTTAGTACTTCGAGATTATTATACAGATGAGAGGTTCTGTTTTAGGGATATTCTATGCATTAAGTTAACGCCGGTTACCAGGTGTTCAACATATGAATGATTTTTATCTCTATGCAGTTTGCGAAATGCCTGATAAGAGATGTGTTATAAAAATGAAATCTTGTGGTCTATTATTATGATTTAATAATATGTAGGTTAAACCTATAACTCACCAACAATTTTGTTGACGTTTTAAGCACGTTTATTCTCAGGTGATTATTAAGAGCTTCCGTTGTTGCATACTAAATTAAGGACAAGATTTGGAGTCCATACTTGTATAATATTGTTTAAAAACTGCATTCGAAGACTTATGTTGATGTGTAATATTATTGTAAACCATTATGTAATGGTCGTGTGAAAAAACGCTATATTTTAGATTATCATTATTTGATAATCGTCGTAATATTTTAAAGGTTATGGTTTGTTTTAAAATCGAATGCAGTCTTTGAAAAACGTCTCATATAGAGGTCAAAACCTCGCGACGAAATCAATTAATATGGAATGTTTATAATCAATATGAACGGGACATTTCAGTTATTACCTTTAATCATCACAAAAATATTTACTCAAGAACACATCAAGAACACTTCCAAGTTTACAAGTTTACTTCCAAGTTTCCTAATCCATTCCAAGCAATCATCTAAGATCAAGAAACCTTTGTTATTTACAGTAGGTTATCTTTCTAAATTAAGGTAATATTCAAATTCAAGCTTTGATTCAATTTCTATAACTATAACTATCTTAATTCGAGTAATAATCTTACTTGAACTTGTTTTTGTGTCATGATTCTATTTCAAGAACTTCCAAGCCATCAAAGATCCTTTGAAGCTTAAGTTATTTTTTCATCATTTCCAGTAGGTTTACCTACTAAACTTGAGGTAGTAATGATGTTCATAACATCATTCGATTCATATATGTATAACTATCTTATTCGAAGATTTGAACATGTAATCACTAGAACATAGTTTAGTTAATTCTAAACTTGTTCGCAAACAAAAGTTAATCCTTCTAACTTGACTTTTAAAATCAACTAAACACATGTTCTATATCTATATGATATGCTAACTTAATGATTTAAAACCTGAAAACAAGAAAAATACCGTAAAACCGGATATACGCCGTCGTAGTAACACCGTGGGCTGTTTTGGGTTAGTTAATTAAAAACTATGATAAACTTTGATTTAAAAGTTGTTCTTCTAAGAAAATGATTTTTCTTATGAACATGAAACTATATCTAAAATTATGGTTAAACTCAAAGTGGAAGTATGTTTTCCAAAATGGTCATCTAGACGTCGTTCTTTCGACTGAAATGACTACCTTTACAAAAATGACTTGTAACCTGTATTTCCGACTATAAACTTATACTTTTCCTATTTAGATTCATAAAATTAAGTTCAATATGAAACCATAGCAACTTTAATCACTCAAAACGGATTTAAAACGAAGAAGTTATGGGTAAAACAAGATTGGATATTTTTGCTTGTTGTAACTACGTGAAAATTGGTAACAAATCTATATTAATCATATCCTAGCTAACTCATATTGTATTATACATGTATTCTAATATATTATGTAATCTTGGGATACCATAGACATGTATGCAAATGTTTTGACATAACATATCGACCCATGTATATATATTATTTGGAACAACCATAGACACTTTATATGCAGTAATGTTGGAGTTAGCTATACAGGGTTGAGGTTGATTCCAAATATATATATACTTTGAGTTGTGATCTAGCCTGAGACGTGTATACACTGGGTCGTGGATTGATTCAAGATAAATATATCAATTTATTTCTGTACATCTAACTGTGGACAACTAGTTGTAGGTTACTAACGAGGACAGCTGACTTAATAAACTTAAAACATTAAAACGTATTAAAAATGTTGTAATTATATTTTGAACATACTTTGATATATATGTACATATTTGTTATTGGTTCGTGAATCGACCAGTGGCCAAGTCTTACTTCCCGACGAAGTAAAAATCTGTGAAAGTGAGTTATAGTCCCACTTTTAAAATCTAATATTTTTGAGATGAGAATACATGCAGCTTTATAAATGTTTTACAAAATAGACACAAGTACATGAAACTACTTTCTATGGTTGAGCGATCGAAGCCGAATATGCCCCTTTTTACTTGGTAACCTAAGAATTAGTAAACCAGTCTACTAATTGACGCGAATCCTAAAGATAGATCTATTGGGCCCAACAAACCCCATCCGTTGTAGCGGATGCTTTAGTACTTTGAGTTTTTATATCATGTCCGATGGATGTCCCGAAATGATGGGGATATTCTTATATGCATCTTGTTAATGTCGGTTACCAGGTGTTCACCATATGAATGGTTTTTATCTCTATGTATGGGATGTATATTGAAATATGAAATCTTGTGGTCTATTATTACGATTTAATAAATATATAGGTTAAACCTATAACTCACCAACATTTTTGTTGACGTTTAAAGCATGTTTATTCTCAGGTGATTATTAAGAGCTTCCGCTATTGCATGCTAAAATAAGGACAAGATTTGGTGCCAACATGCTTGTATAATATTGTTTTAAACTATATTTGAGATTTACTTTGTTGTAACATATTAATATTGTAAACCAATATGTATTGGTAGTGTGTAAGTGTGATATTTTTTAGATTATCATTTCTGGATAATCTAGGCGATGTCCTTTTAACCTTGTCGATAAAATAAAGGTTATGGTTTGTTTTAAAAATGAATGCAGTCTTTGAAAAACGTCTCATATAGAGGTCAAAACCTCGCAACGAAATCAATTAATATGGAACGTTTATAATCAATATGAACGGGACATTTCAGTTGGTATCCGAGCGTTGGTCTTAGAGAACCAGAATTTTTGCATTAGTGTGTCTTACCGAGTTTGTTAGGATGCATTAGTGAGTCTGGACTTCGACCGTGTTTTTCTTCAAAAACGATTGCTTAACATTTTTTGTTGGAAACTATATATTATTAACATGTAAATATTATGTGATATATTAATCTCTTAACGTGTTTGATATTGTGTGATAGATGTCTACCTCTAGTACAAATCCCATCGACTCACCTAATAATAATGAAGAGTCGAATATACTTTGGGAAGATTCACAAATTCCCGAAGAGAAACCGGAAGAGGAGGAACCGGAAGAGGAGGAACCGGAAGAAGAGGAACCGGAAGAGGAGGAATCGGAAGAAGAAGAGGTTCCGGAGGAAGAAATATTGATACCTACAGTAAATCGATTAAATAAAAGAAAATCCTCAACCAACGGACCAAAGTTAAAAATGGTCAATGGTGTTTCCGCCGAGGAAGCAAAATATTGGGAAGATTACCAATTTTCTGATGAATCGGATCCCGATGAGGATTCCGATGATGTTATAGAAATTACCTCGACCCAATTTAATAAAGAAAAAGAAAATAATAAGGGAAAAAGTGTAAAAATAGAGAAACCTGATTCCAACCCCGATGAGCTTTATATGTATCGGCAACCTCCGTATTTCCTAAATTGTAACAATAACCCGGGAACCTCTAAACCACCAGGTTTTTCTAAACCATTGTGGAAAACGACGGCTCACATTAGAGGAACACCATATATCCCTAGAAAATTAGGAAAAAGAACCAAGTCCGAAGAAGAAGAAACCAGTGATTCAGATTAGAGGGTTGTAATCATGTTGTGTATTGTAGTGTGCTTGTACTTTTATGTTCTATGTAAAATTGCTTGTATTATTTGTTAATTATATTTTTTTAACGAATCTAATCCTTGTCTATTTTACAGTATAAAAACAAAATGGACGTTAAGGGTAGACAACCGAATATTTTAGAAGACCTACCAGAGGATATGATTGAGGAAATCTTATCTAGAGTCGGTCAGAATTCATCAGCACATTTAGTTATGGCGAAATTAACTTGTCAAACATTTGAAAGACTTTCTAGAAATGCCTTAGTTTATAAAAGGCTTTCCTTTGATAGATGGGGTATATCACATTGGGGAGACCGTAAATTACGCCGTGTTTTCTTTAAAGCGTGAAATGCGGGGAACCCAAATGCAATTTTACGCTACGGGTTAAGAACCTATTTTGACTCAACATATCCCAACATAGGATTTCGTGAGTTAGAAAGAGCTTCTAACATGCAACATAAAGAAGCATGTTATACTTACGGGTTAGTGATGTTCGCTTCTTACCAAAGTGAGAAAAAGAACATCGGATTTCAACTTTTAAATAAAACCTTCCCACAAGTGACAGATTCAGTAGTTGGGGTAGAAACAAGGTTTTTAGATTATTACGAGGCTGTTGGACATTACAAAACCCTCGTCCTTTTGACGACATTACTACATGCTGCCTAGCCAATGGTCATAACGGTTACTTTCCACCAGACCAAGGATGGGAAGTCGTCTTAGTAAAACCAGAATGCATGACTTGTTTCTGGACTTATGAATTACGTGTCTTTATTTATTTTGCTGAACAACTTGCGTATTAACTAGAATTGCATTTATAGCTGCCGAGTAGCAATGTTACTATGTGCTATATTTCATCCTATATGTATTATAGCGGTATTGTAAGTTTGTAAAATATTGTATAAAGTTTGAACGCAAAATATTATTGTAATAAGTTTTTCATACAGAATCGTAGTAGTTGAATTGTATAATAGCTGCTAAGTATGAACTTAACGGGTAGGTACTACCCGAATTAAAACTATAAAATGCTAATATGAAGAAAAAGCTTTTATAAATAAGTTCATATTATGCTACGAAATATTATTGACTACTATTAAATTCTATATGATTAACTCAATTCTTTTGGCTATTTTTGAAGGAAATGGCACCGACGACTCGTCAGAACTTGAACATGAGTGAGGAAGACTTCTGTGTTTTCCTTGCTGCGAACATAGCCGCAGTGCAGGCCGCAATGCAAAATAACAACAATAACTCTGGTTCTAGCAGTGGAACAAATTCCACAAGAAATCGTGTAGGATGTTCCTACAAAGAATTCACTGCCTGCAAACCTTTGGAATTTGATGGAACCGAGGGTCCAATCAGATTGAAACGGTGGACCGAGAAGGTTGAATCGGTGTTTACCATAAGTAAATGTACTGAAGAAGACAAAGTAAAGTACGCTACGCATACCTTCACAGGTACGGCGTTAACATGGTGGAATACCTATCTCGAGCAGGTAGGACAAGATGCTGCTTATGCACTACCGTGGTCAGCATTCAAGCAATTGATGAACGAGCAGTATCGTCCCAGAAACGAGGTCAATAAGCTCAAGGTAGAGCTTAGAGGATTACGAATGCAAGGTTTCGATATCACCACGTACGAATGATGATTCACAGAATTGTGCCTATTGTGTCCCAGAACGTTCGAAGACGAAGAAGAGAAGATCGATGCATTTGTAAAAGGGTTACCGGAAAGGATTCAAGAAGATGTGAGTTCACACGAGCCCGCCTCCATACAAAAGGCAAGTCGAATGGCTTACAAATTAGTGAACCAGATCGAAGGAAGGATTAAAGAGCAGGCGACTGAAGAGGTTAACATGAAACAAGTTAAGAGAAAGTGGGAAGAAACCAATGACAAGAGTCACCAATACAACAACAACAATCACAACCACAATCGCAATAACTATCCCAATAACCGCAACATCAATCGCAACAACAACTTCAACAAACGTCCTAACAATAACTACAATAACCGTCCCAACAACAACAACAACAACAACAACAACAACAACAACAACAACAACAACAACAACAACAACAACAACAACAACAACAACAACAACAACAACAACAACAACAACAACAACAACAACAACAACAACAAAACAACAACAACAACAACAACAACAAAAACAATCCCTACAACAATCTCAATAACAACAATGGCAATAAAAACTAAAAACAGCCATGCCAAAGATGTGAAGAGCATCACTCGGGGTTCTGCACGATATTTTACAACGGGTGTAAAAGAAATGGTCATAGCGCGAAGAAGTGCGAAATCTACGGACCAATGCATAACATAACTAAAAGAACAAATAATGTCGGAACAAATAACACCGCCATAGTTTGTTTTGGATGTGGAAAATCGAGCCACTTTAGTAGAAATTGCCGAATCAGGGGAATACTAATGGGCAAGGCCACATAAGAGTTTTCAATAATACGGCAGAAGCGCAGGAAGACCCGGAGCTTATTACGGGTACGTTTCTCATTGACAATAAATCTGCTTATATTTTATTTGATTCGGGTGCGGATAGAAGCTATATGAGTAGAGATTTTTGTGCTAAACTAAATTGCTCACCGACGCCCTTGGATAATAAATTTTTACTCGAATTAGTAAACGGTAAATTAATTACAGCAGATAATATATGTCGGAATCGAGAAATTAAACTGGTTAGCAAAACATTTAAGATTGACTTGATACCAGTAGAGTTAGGGAGTTTTGAAGTGATAATCGGTATGGATTGGTTGAAAGAAGTGAAAGCAGAGATCGTTTGTTACAAAAATGCAATTCGCATTATACGAGAAAAATGAAAACCCATAATGGTGTACGGAGAAAAGAGCAACGCGAAATTAAATCTTATTAGTAACCTGAAGGCACAAAAACTAATAAGAAAAGGTTGCTATGATGTGCTAGCACACGTCGAGAAAGTCAATTCCGAAGAAAAGAACATCAATGATGTTCCCGTCGTAAAAGAATTTTTTGATGTATTTCCGAAAGAATTACCGGGACTACCTCCACACCGATCCGTTGAATTTCCAATAGACCTTGTACCGGGAGCTGCACCAATAACTCGTGCTCCATACAGACTCGCACCCAGCGAAATGAAGGAACTTCAGAGCTAATTACAAGAACTTTTAGAGCGTGGTTTCATTCGACCAAACACATAACCGTGGGGAGCTCCTGTTTTGTTTGTTAAGTAGAAGGATGGTACATTCAGGTTGTGTATCGACTACCGAGAGTTGAACAAACTTACCATCAAGAACCGTTACCCACTACCGAGAATCGACGACTTATTTGATCAACTACAAGGCTCGTCGGTTTATTCGAAGATCGATTTACGTTCCGGGTATCATCAAATGCGGGTGAAGGAGGATGATATTTCGAAGACTGCTTTCAGGATGCGTTACGGTCATTACGAGTTTATGGTTATGCCGTTTGGGTTGACTAACGCACCAGCTGTGTTTATGGACCTCATGAACCGAGTGTGTGGACTATACCATGACAAGTTTGTCATTGTTTTCATCGATGACATAGTTATTTACTCAAAATATGACCAAGAGCACGAAGAACATTTGAGAAAAGTGCTAGAGTTGTTAAGGAAAGAAAAACTGTACGCTAAGTTTTCAAAGTGTGCATTTTGGTTGGAAGAAGTTCAATTCCTCGGACACATAGTGAACAAAGAAGGTATTCAGGTGGATCCAGCAAAGATTGAAACCGTTGAAAAGTGGGAAACCCCAAAAACTCTGAAGCATATACGCCAATTTTTAGGACTAGCTGGTTACTACAGAAGGTTCATCCAAGATTTTTCCAGAATAGCAAAACCCTTGACTGCATTAACGCATAAAGGGAGGAAATTTGAATAGAAGGATGAACAAGAGAAAGCGTTCTAATTGTTAAAGAAAAAGTTAACTACGGCACCTATATTGTCATTACCTGAAGGGAATGATGATTTTGTGATATATCATGACGCTTCAAAGCAAGGTCTCGGTTGTGTATTAATGCAACGAATGAAAGTAATTGCTTATGTGTCTAGACAATTGAAGATTCACGAGCAGAATTATACGATGCATGATTTGGAATTAGGCGCGGTTGTTTTTGTATTAAAGACTTGGAGGCACTACTTATATGGGGTCAAAAGTATTATATATACCGACCACAAAAGTCGTCAACACATATTTAATCAGAAACAACTGAACATGAGGCAGCGTAGGTGGATTGAATTGTTGAATGATTACGACTTTGAGATTCGTTACCACCCGGGAAAGGCAAATGTGGTAGCTGACGCCTTGAGCAGAAAGGACAGAGAACTCATTCGAGTAAAAGCTATGAATATAATGATTCGCACTAACCTTACTACTCAAATAAAGGAGGCGCAACAAGGAGTTTTAAAAGAGGGAAATTTAAAGGATGAAATACCCAAAGGATCGATTAAGCATCTTAATATTTGGGAAGACAGAACCCGGTATAGGGCTGAAAGGATTTGGGTACCAAAATTTGGAGATATGAGAGAAATGGTACTTAGAGAAGCTCATAAAACCAGATACTCAATACATCCTGGAACGGGGAAGATGTACAAGGATCTCAAGAAACATTTTTGGTGGCTGGGTATGAAAGTCGGTGTTGCTAAATACGTAGGAGAATGTTTGACGTGTTCTAAGGTCAAAGCAGAGCATCAGAAACCATCAGGTCTACTTCAACAACCCGAAATCCCGAAATGGAAATGGGAAAACATTACCATGGATTTCATCACTAAATTGCCAAGGACTGCAAGTGGTTTTGATACTATTTGGGTAATAGTTGATCGTCTCACCAAATCAGCACACTTCCTGCCAATAAGAGAAGATGACAAGATGGAGAAGTTAGCATGATTGTATTTGAATGAAGTCGTCTCCAGACATGGAATACCAATCTCTATTATCTATGATAGGGATGGCAGATTTATTTCAAGATTCTGGCAGACATTACAGCAAGCATTAAGAACTCGTCTAGACATGAGTACTGCTTGTCATCCACAAACTGATGGGCAGAGCGAAAGGACGATACAAACGCTTGAAGACATGCTACGAGCATGTGTTATTGATTTCGGAAACAGTTGGGATCGACACCTTCCGTTAGCAGAATTTTCCTACAACAATAGCTACCATTCAAGCATTGAGATGGCGCCTTTTGAAGCACTCTATGGTAGAAAGTGCAGGTCTCCGATTTGTTGGAGTGAAGTGGGGGATAGACAGATTACGGGTCCGGAGATAATACAAGAAACTACCGAGAAGATCATCCAAATTCAACAACGGTTGAAAACGCCCAAAGTCGACAAAAGAGCTACGCTGACATTAAAAGAAAAGATATAGAATTCGAAATTGGAGAGATGGTCATGCTTAAAGTTACACCTTGGAAAGGTGTTGTTCGATTTGGTAAACGAGGGAAATTAAATCCAAGGTATATTGGACCATTCAAGGTTCTTGATCGTGTCGGACCAGTAGCTTACCGACTTGAGTTACCTCAACAACTAGCGGCTGTACATAACACTTTCCAAGTCTCGAATTTGAAGAAATGTTTTGCTAAAGAAGATCTCACTATTCCGTTAGACGAAATCCAAATCAACGAAAAACTTTAATTCATCGAAGAACCCATCGAAATAATGGATCGTGAGGTTAAAAGACTTAAGCAAAACAAGATACCAATTGTTAATGTTCGATGGAATGATCGTAGAGGACCCGAGTTCACCTAGGAACGAGAAGATCAGATGAAGAAGAAATACCCGCACTTATTTCCAGAAGATACGTCAACACCTCCAACTGCTTAAAATTTCGGGACAAAATTTATTTAACGGGTAGGTACTGTAGTGACCCGAACTTTTCCATGTTTATATATATTAAATGAAATTGATAATTACATGATTAAGTGTTTCCAACATGTTAAGCAATCAAACTTGTTAAAACTTGATTAATTGAAATAGGTTTCATATAGACAATTGACCACCCAAGTTGACCGGCGATTCACGAACGTTAAAACTTGTAAAAACTATATGATGACATATATATGGATATATATATATATATATATATATATATATATATATATATATATATATATATATATATATATATATATATATATATATATATATATATATATATATATATATATATATATAGTTAACATGATATTATGATAAGTATGTATCTCATTAAGTATATTAACAATGAACTACATATATAAAAACAAGACTACTAACTTAAGGATTTCGAAACGAGACATAAATGTAACGATTATCGTTGTAACAACATTTAAATGTATATATATCATATTAAGATATATTAATACATCATAATATCATGATAATGTAATAATTTAATATCTCATTAGATATAATAAACAATAGGTTAAAAACATTTAACAAGATCGTTAACTTAAAGGTTTCAAAACAATATTTACATGTAACGACTAACGATGACTTAACGACTCAGTTAAAATGTATATACATGTAGTGTTTTAATATGTATTCATACACTTTTGAAAGACTTCAAGACACTTATCAAAGTACTTCTACTTAACAAAAATGCTTACGATTACATCCTCATTCATTTTCATCAACAATTCTACTCGTATGCTCTCGTATTTGTACTTGTACAATACACAACTTCTAGACGTATATACTATTGGTATATACACATAATAATTCAGCTCTTAGCAGCCCTAGATAGTAAACAAACATGTGGAACCAAAAATTAGACAACTAGCATGACTTATGAGCAAGGAAACAAAAACAAGAACTCCTTTTAACCCCACTCACCTTCACCACTCACCACCTACTCCATTTCACTTCCAATTTTCTTCCCAATTCTCTCTCAAAACACACACAATCTTCCATGAACGTCTAAGTTACTATTTTTCCAGCAAAAATCATCAAATACAAGCTTTGGTTATTACCTATAATCATCATAAAAACAATTACTCAAGAACACATCAAGAACACTTCTAAGTTTACAAGTTTACTTCCAAGTTTCCTAATCCATTCCAAGCAATCATCTAAGATCAAGAAACCTTTGTTATTTACAGTAGGTTATCTTTCTAAATCAAGGTAATATTCATATTCAAGCTTTGATTCAATTTTTATAACTATAACTATCTTAATTCGAGTAACAATCTTACTTGAACTTGTTTTTGTGTCATGATTCTATTTCAAGAACTTCCAAGCCATCAAAGATCCTTTGAAGCTCAAGTTATTTTTTCATCATTTCCATTAGGTTTACCTACTAAACTTGAGGTAGTAATGATGTTCATAACATCATTCAATTCATATATGTATAACTATCTTATTCGAAGATTTGAACATGTAATCACTAGAACATAGTTTAGTTAATTCTAAACTTGTTCGCAAACAAAAGTTAATCCTTCTAACTTGACTTTTAAAATCAACTAAACACATGTTCTATATCTATATGATATGCTAACTTAATGATTTAAAACCTGAAAACACGAAAAACACCATAAAACCGGATACACGCCGTCATAGTAACACCGCGGGCTGTTTTGGGTTAGTTAATTAAAAACTATGATAAACTTTGATTTAAAAGTTGTTCTTCTGGGAAAATGATTTTTCTTATGAACATGAAACTATATCCAAAAATCATGGTTAAACTCAAAGTGGAAGTATGTTTTCCAAAATGGTCATCTAGACGTCGTTCTTTCGACTGAAATGACTACCTTTACAAAAACGACTTGTAACCGGTATTTCCGACTATAAACTTATAATTTTTCTGTTTAGATTCATAAACTTATGTTCAATATGAAACCTTATCAACTTGAATCACTCAAAACGGATTTAAAACGAAGAAGTTATGGGTAAAACAAGTTTGGATATTTTTGCTTGTTGTAACTACGTGAAAATTGGTAACAAATCTATATTAATCATATCCTAGCTAACTCATATTGTATTATACATGTATTCTAATATATTATGTAATCTTGGGATACCATAGACACGTTTGCAAATGTTTTGACATATCATATCGACATGTATATATATTATTTGGAACAACCATAGACACTCTATATGCAGTAATGTTGGAGTTAGCTATACAGAGTTGAGGTTGATTTCAAAAATATATATACTTTGAGTTGTGATCTAGCCTGAGACGTATATACACTGGGTCGTGTATTGATTCAATATATATATATATATATATATATATATATATATATATATATATATATATCAATTTATTTCTGTACATCTAACTGTGGACAACTAGTTGTAGGTTACTAACGAGGACAGCTGACTTAATAAACTTAAAACATTAAAACGTATTAAAAATGTTGTAATTATATTTTGAACATACTTTGATATATATGTACATATTTGTTATAGGTTCGTGAATCGACCAGTGGCCAAGTCTTACTTTTCGACGAAGTAAAAAATCTGTGAAAGTGAGTTATAGTCTCACTTTTAAAATCTAATATTTTTGGGACGAGAATACATGCAGCTTTATAAATGTTTTACAAAATAGACACAAGTACATGAAACTACTTTCTATGGTTGAACGATCGAAGTCGAATATGCCCCTTTTTACTTGGTAACCTAAGAATTAGTAAACCAGTCTACTAATTGACGTGAATCCTAAAGATAGATCTATTGGGCCCAACAAACCCCATCCGTTGTAGCTGATGCTTTAGTACTTCGAGTTTTTATATCATGTCTGATGGATGTCCCGGAATGATGGGGATATTCTTATATGCATCTTGTTAATGTCGGTTACCAGGTGTTCACCATATGAATGATTTTTATCTCTATGTATGAGATGTATATTGAAATATGAAATCTTATGGTCTATTATTACGATTTGATAAATATATAGGTTAAACCTATAACTCACCAACATTTTTGTTGACGTTTAAAGCATGTTTATTCTCAGGTGATTATTAAGAGCTTATGTCTGTTTAGGGCCTCTAAAGAAAGGATTTAAAACACTTGGTAGGGAGTTGATTGGTTTGGATGGGGCTTTCATAAAAGAACCAGCTCAAGGCCAAGTTCTAACTGCAGTTGGGCTAGATTCAAGTAATGGTATTTATCCATTAGCTTATGCTATGGTTGAAAAGGAAACCTACAACTCATGGTGCTGGTTTTTAGAGTGTTTGGGAAATGACTTGGATTTGGACAGAAGGTCTAACTTCACCTTCATTAGTGATAGACAAAAGGTATGTTTTAACATTCACTAATTTGTGTGAAGTGTTGAACATGTGGTTGGTGGAGGCTAGAGATAAGCCTATTATTACTTCATTGGAGTTCATTAGACAATACATGATGCATAGAATTGTGAATGTTAGAAATAATATTGCCAAAAGTGATGGGATATTAACACCTGGTGCAAAAAAAGTATTTGAAGAGATAAAAAAGGATGCATTAAAGTACACAGTTTTATTCAGTGGTAGTAATAAGTTCCAAGTAAATGGTCCACACAATGATCAAATGGTGGTTGATATGGAACAAAGAAGTTGTGCTTGCAGAAAATGGGAGATTACTGAAATGTTCCGTTCATATCGATTATAAACGTTTCATATTAATTGATCTCTTTGCGAGGTTTTGACCTCTACATGAGACGTTTTTCAAAGACTGCATTCGTTTTTAAAACAAACCATAACCTTTATTTTATCGACAAGGTTAAAAAGACACCACCTAGATTATCAAGAAATGATAATCTAAAAATATCACACTTACACACTACCAATACATATTGGTTTACAATATTAACATGTTACAACAAAGTAAATCTCGAATGCAGTTTTAAACAATATTATACAATCATGCTGACACCGAATCTTGTCCATATTTTAGCATGCAACAACAGAAGCTCTTAATAATCACCTGAGAATAAACATGCTTTAAATGTCAACAAAAATGTTGGTGAGTTATAGGTTTAACCTATATATTTATCAAATCGGAATAATAGACCACAAGATTTCATATTTCAATATACATCCCATACATAGAGATAAAAATCATTCATATGGTGAACATCTGGTAACCGACATTAACAAGATGCATATAAGAATATCCCCTATCATTCCAGGAAATCCATCAGACATGATAAAAAATGAATTCGAAGTACTAAAGTATCCGGTACTTTGGATGGGGTTCGTTAGGCCCAATAGATCTATCTTTAGGATTCGCGTCAATTAGTAGATCGGTTTACTAATTCTTAGGCTACCAAGCAAAAGGGGCATATTCGACTTCGATCATTCACCCATATAATGTAGTTTCAATTACTTGTGTCTATTTCGTAAAACATTTATAAAACTGCATGTATTCTCATCCCAAAAATATTAGATTTTAAAAGTGGGACTATAACTCACTTTCACAGATTTTTACTTCGTCGGGAAGTAAGACTTGGCCACTGGTCGATTCACGAACCTATAACAAATATGTACATATATATCAAAGTATGTTCAAAATATATTTACAACATTTTTTTATTACGTTTTAATGATTTGAGTTTATTAAGTCAGCTGTCCTCGTTAGTAACCTACAACTAGTTGTCCACAGTTAGATGTACAGAAATAAATCGATATATATATTATCTTGAATCAATCCACGACTTAGTATATACATGTCTCAGGCTAGATCACACCTCAAAGTATATATATTTTTGGAATCAACCTCAACCCTGTATAGCTAACTCAAACATTACTGCATATAGAGTGTCTATGTTTGTTCCAAATAATATATATACATGGGTCGATATGATATGTCAAAACATTTGCATACGTGTCTATGGTATCCCAAGATTACATAATATATTAGAATACATGTATAATACAATATAAGTTAGCTAGGATATGATTAATATAGATTTGTTACCAATTTTCACGTAGCTACAACAAGCAAAATTATCCAATCTTGTTTTACCCATAACTTCTTCGTTTTAAATCCGTTTTGAGTGATTCAAGTTGCTATGGTTTCATATTGAACTTAAGTTTATGAATCTAAACAGAAAAAGTATAAGTTAATAGTCGGAAATACAGATTACAAGTCGTTTTTGTAAAGGTAGTCATTTCAGTCGAAATAACGACGTCTAGATGACCATTTTGGAAAACATACTTCCACTTTGAGTTTAACCAAGATTTTTGGATATAGTTTCATGTTCATAATAGAAATAATTTTTCCAGAAGAATAGCTCTTAAATCAAAGTTTATCATAGTTTTTAATTAACTAACCCAGAACAGCCCGCGGTGTTACTACGACGGCGTATATCCGGTTTTACGGTGTTTTTCATGTTTTCAGGTTTTAAATCATTAAGTTAGCATATCATATAGATATAGAACATGTGTCTAGTTGATTTTAAAAGTCAATTTAGAAGGATTAACTTTTGTTTGCGAACAAGTTTAGAATTAAATAAACTATGTTCTAGTGATTACATGTTTAAACCTTCGAATAAGATAGTTTTATATATATGATTCGAATGATGTTATAAACATCATTACTACCTCAAGTTTTGTAGATAAACCTACTGGAAATGAGAAAAATAGATCTAGCTTCAAAGGATCCTTGGATGGCTAGAAAGTTCTTGAAGCAAAATCATGACACGAAAACAAATTCAAGTAATATTTCCACTCGAAATAAGATTGTTATAGTTATAGAAATTGAATCAAAGTTTGAGTATGAGTATTACCTTGAATTAGAAAGATATCTTACTGTAAATAAGAAAGATTTCTTGAGATTGGATGATCACTTGAAATGGATTTGCAAGATTGAAAGTAAGCTAGCAAACTTGGAAGTGTTGTTGGTGTGTTCTTGAGTAGTTGGTTTGTAACTTGGTTTATGTATGGATTTATGAACTAGATTGAGCTAGATTTTGATGAATATGATGAAGAACACTTAGAACAATGGAAGAACACTTGAGAGAGTTTTGTTTGATGCATAAAAATTGAAAAATGAAAGTGTTTATGGTGATGATTGAAAAAGTGATGTAGGTACTCCATATAAGGTCACATTAGTTTGTAATTTTGTGTAATCATTCATGCTAGTTGCCAAATGATAGTTCCCACATGGTTAGGTGACTCACATGGGCTGCTAAGAGCTGATCATTGGAGTGTATATACCAATAGTACATACATTTAGAAGCTGGGTATTGTACGAGTATGAATACGGGTGCATACGAGTAGAATTATTGATAAAAATGAACGAGGATGTAATTGTAAGCATTTTTGTTAAGTAGAAGTATTTTGATAAGTGTCTTGAAGTATTTCAAAAGTGTATGTATACATATTAAAACACTACATGTATATACATTTTAACTGAGTCGTTAAGTCATTGTTAGTCGTTACATGTAAGTGTTGTTTTGAAACCTTTAAGTTAATGATCTTGTTAAATGTTGTTAACCCATTGTTTATTATATCTAATGAGATGTTAAATTATTACATTATCATGATATTATGATGTATTAATATATCTTAATATGATATATATACATTTAAATGTCATTACAACGATAATCGTTACATATATGTCTCGTTTCGAAATCCTTAAGTTAGTACTCTTGTTTTTACATATGTAGTTCATTGTTAATACACTTAATGATATATTTACTTATCATTTATCATGTTTAAATATAGTGTATCAATATCTTAATATGATTCATATGTATTTAATAAGACGTTGTTATAACGATAATCGTTATATATATATCGTTTTCGAGTTTCTTAATTCAATAGTCTCATTTTTATGTATATAACTCATTGTTAAAATACCTAATGAGATACTTACTTATCATAATATCATGTTAACTATATATATATATCCATATATATGTCATCATATAGTTTTTACAAGTTTTAACGTTCGTGAATCGCTGGTCAACTTGGGTGGTCAATTGTCTATATGAAACCTATTTCAATTAATCAAGTCTTAACAAGTTTGATTGCTTAACATGTTGGAAACACTTAATCATGTAAATATTAATTTCATTTAATATATATAAACATGGAAAATTTCGGGTCACTACAATTACTGGATTCCCTTGCAAACATGATGTTGCTACAATATGGGATATGGCTACTTTTGATGACAATGTTGGACTTCCTGAGGACTGGGTTCATAAAGTCCATAGGTTGGAAACATGGAAAAATACTTTTGAGTTCACCATAGAACTAGTTAATGGGAGAAGCATGTGGCCCAAATCAACAATACCAACCAAACTGTTGGCTCCATATAAGGTTGCCACTGCTGGCAGGCCAAAAAAAATAGAAGAAAAGGTTTGTATGAAAATGATGGCAAGGTTACTGGAAAGATGTCAAAGAAAGGTGGTTCAGGTCGTTGTAGTAGGTGCAAGGAATATGGACATAACATACGAAGTTGCACAACTCAATTAAGTGAAGTTGCACAAAAGAAAAGTGGAAGTAAAAGTGGATCAAAAAGGCAGAAGACTTGATGTTTGTAAGCTCTTTGTATTTGTAGTCTTTTGGTATGTTTTAATCTTTTGGTATGTTGTAGTCTTTTGGTGTATGTAAACTCATTGTATTTGTAGTCTTTTGGTGTATGTAATCTTTTTTTGGTTGTATTGTGAAGATTACAAACACCAAAAACACTTAAATGGATGTAATACCATGTAATGTTGAACTATGTACTGATGTACTTCATGTAATGGTTTTTCCCATGTAATGTTAATGCAAGTCATTTGGTCATAACATATTGATCTGCAATTAGTCATAACATATTGAAATGCAAAAGACTTTCATTTAACATTAAACATTACAAAAGAGTGCACATGTCTACAAAAGTTCATACAAAAGAGTTACAAACGAGTTACAAAAGAGTGCATATTTTAAACATATTAGAACATTAAACAATATAGCAATACAACCACTAAGATGAACTTCATCCTTGATGTTTTAGCAGAGTAGTATATAAAATAGCTTATATTTTTACAGAAAATACTATTAAATACGATACAATTTTACACAAGATATTTATTTATTTATAGAATGGATATACTTTAAACCTTGCTACAACACTTATAGGCAGTGTACCTAATCGTACAGTAGTGTAGTTTTTAGTAAGTCCGATTCGTTCCACGGGGAATCTTTTTAAACAAAGCTTAACGCTATATTAGTTTACTTTTATAAAAATACAAATATAAATAATATTATTATTATAAAGGGGGGTTTTTACCGTTTAATGACCGGTTTGTCGATTTTAAAACTTTAGTCGCAGTTAAAACCAAATGTAAAATATTAAAAATAAATACAAGACTTAAATTAAAGCATAAAGTAAATAACGATAATGAAATTGCGAATAATAAAAGTGCGATAAAATAAACTTGCGATAATTAAAAAGTACGATAATTAAAAGTGCAATTAAATACAATAACAATAAAAATGCGATAATTAGAAGTGCAATTAAATATAAAATAAAGGAAATTAAATATGAAATAAAAGAATTATGCTTATTTAAACTTCCGTAATCATGATGTTTGACGTGTTGATTTTAGTTTTATGCCCATGGGTTAATTGTCCTTTGTCCTGGATTATTTAATATGTCCGTCTGGTTTTTGTCCATAACAGTCCATCAGTCATAAATATAAAGTGCGAGTGTCCTCGTCAAATTATTCTTATACCCGAAGTTAAATATTCCAACTAATTGGGGACTTAAACTGTAACAAGATTTTAATACTTTGTTTAATAATTACACCAGGATGTCGACTGAGTGTAACCCAAGGTTTTAATATTTTGTTATCAATTATACCAAGTGTCCTTGTACATAATTTCACCCCTGTTTTAATTATTCTAGTGGCTATTAATCCATTCCCGTGTCCGGTTAAATGAACGATTATTCATACATATAAATACCCCGCCCATCGTGTCCGATTGAGTGTATATGGTAATTTATAGGGACGCCCAATTGTAAATCTTTATATTAACATTAACAAACTATCATTTAGTTAAACAAATATAATGCCCATTAATAGCTCATAGTCTAATTTCCACAAGTGTCGTTCTTTTGTCCAAACCCCAATTATGGTACAAAGCCCAATTACCCAATTTTAGTAATTAGCCCAACATCATGATTACTTCGTTTTAAATAAGCATAATAATAACTTAGCTACGAGACATTAATGTAAAAAGGTTGAACATAACTTACAATGATTAAAAATAGCGTAGCGTTACACGGACAGAATTTCGACTTACACCTTTACAATATTCGCTAACATACCCTTATTATTAGAATTATAATTAAAATTAAAATATAAATTATAAATATATATATATATTTTACGTATGAATGAGGAGAAGAAAAGATGATGATTACGATCAGAATGCGCGAGCTTTATAGGGATTTTCTGAAATTGGGGCTCCGCGACTCGCGGCCTTTTTGGCCTTCAAACTCCGCGAGTCGCGGAGTTTACTTTTACAACTCACCCATGTTTGGAGTCTTTCTTGCCGACGATTTATTTTATATATATAATATATATATAATTAATATAATTAATTATATATTATATTATATTTATATACATAGTTAACTTGTAATTTTTAGTCCGTTGCGTCGAGCGTTAAGAGTTGACTCTGGTCCTGGTTCCGGATTTTCGAACGTCCTTGCGTACAATTTAATATCTTGTACTTTGCGTTTTGAATCTTGTACTCTTGTAATTTCGAGACGTTTCTTATCAATAATTGGAACCTCTTTGATTGTCTTTTGTA
This sequence comes from Rutidosis leptorrhynchoides, assembly GCF_046630445.1. Classification (NCBI taxonomy): domain Eukaryota; kingdom Viridiplantae; phylum Streptophyta; class Magnoliopsida; order Asterales; family Asteraceae; genus Rutidosis; species Rutidosis leptorrhynchoides. The sequence continues at coordinate 41,739,404 of NC_092336.1, forward strand.
CTTTTGAGCTTTTTGGTCGTTTGCGTCTTCAATTCGTCGAATCTGTCTTTTGTCTTCACCTTTTATTATTTAAACGAATATCACTTGTAAATAGAACAATTGCAACTAAAAGCTTGTCTTTCTTGAGAAATAATGCTATGAAATATATGTTCATTTTTAGCATTATCAAATATTCCCACACTTGAGCGTTGCTTGTCCTCAAGCAATATCGTCTTGAAATACTAGAATCACTTCTTTATTCTTCACACTTTATACATCAGTGATTTCTATACGGCAGTATAAACAATGGTAGTAACGATATGGTTTACAGTCCCACATGACTATAAAATTTAGATCCATTAAGGAAATTGGATCTTTATGAAAACATTTGATCTTTTGAAAATTAAATCTAGTTTTTACCCTAGATAAGTTTTCAGGAATAACCCTTTACCGGTGTTTGCAAAATATTTTTGTGCGTTTGGTGGGTTTCAGTTTTGAAAATTTTAGCTCAAAACTTGCGGTTTTGTGTCACCCACTTGCCAACCTTGTATTTGGAAAGCAACACGTCCAGTTTACTTGTCCCGTATATTACCTTTCGGTAAACTACCGTCTGGTTGTAAAGGAAAGCGTTGAACAAGCAACTGTTAAGGCAATGTCCCCTGACATGCTTTTAATTATGGTCTATAACGTGTCGGACGCAATTACTATCCTTGGTAGGAGCAATAGTAAAGCTCACCCTTAAAATTTTTCGGTATGGCACAAGGTCCTGTCTTTGATCACTATGCAACCACCGTTCTTACGGTTGACACCCGATTTAGTTCAGGTGACCTAATGAATTCCAGGTGAATTCCTAGGATTTTACGTTCAATGGTAATGAACGCATTGAAAATAGGGTTTTCAGAAAACAAATCGGTTTGTAATTTTTGATCAAAATATTTTCTCGTTCAAGCTCGAGTTTAGATATCATTGAATTCCATGAGTTTGTAATTCTCAATCTTTAAGGTCAATCTCTAGGATTGAGTAATATCAGTCTTAAAAGCTGATTTTTAATCTTTAAGGAGATTATCCTTTCTGGGGATCTGATTCATTAGTCTTATCCAGCTAATTTGCATGGTGCCCCCCCATTGTACGAGATAAATCCTTCTCATGGTTAGGATAAATCTGACCACTTGGCGACCCTGTTTAATGCTGAGGTCTGTGGATTTCCTGCTGATTTTAGTGATGACTTTTCTGGATTTTTCGTCAACCTACAGCTGGCCTGGACGACAACTTCATGACCTAAATCAAGAAGCGCGTTTCTTTTTCGGAAGACTTTACTTCCTTTTAATGATGGAATTGATTCATCGTGTAGATCCATCTCTTCTTTTCTTTCATCGGGTAAAACAGTTTAGCTTAGTCTAAAGCAAAAGTATTTTCAGTTATTTGTTACAGATATATGTGACATATGTTTAAAATAACTTGGTAAATTTTCCCACACTTGGCTTTTATTTTCCTTTTTATCGTCCTCTATTCCATTTTAAATGAATTTTAACATTTTGGTTTGTTTCTCAATTTATGTCCTTTCCGAGGTAACAATAATTTCGGTGTTAAAACCTAGTTTTATCATTCATAAATATGTATAAACATGATTTTGAGTTCATTTAATTGAAAATTTTGAAAAATTTTACTAGAATTGGGTAGTCAGTATATAAGACTAGGGCTGTTCTTTTTTATCAGAGAGCACTAGATTCTAATACAACTATTGCTTTACTAGTATTTTTAATGGTAACCAAGTGTATAAAGTAAGAAATTTTAAAATCCGAAAGAATTTAACCCCTTCCCACACTTAAGATCTTGCAATGCCCTCATTTGCAAGAAATCAGTAATAATTTAAATTATTGAGGGTGATTTGTGTGAAAATGATTAAATTTTTACCAAAGTTTCCAAATATATTGGCGTTTGTTTGCTGAATGATAAATGGTGCACATCATTTGTTCATTCCGTCTTGTTGTTATTTCACATATATTTTGCATCTTGTCGTCAAAATTAGTTGCTTTTGCTGAACTTAATGCCAGTCTTTGAAAATGCGTTGTTTTACCCTGTTGTGTACATAAGATAAACTGCAAACATATATACATATTTTTGAAGTTTGGTATATTACCCCACATTCAAAAATTATTAAAATCTAAGAATAAAAGTTAGACAATTATAAAAACTATTACAATATTAACAAAAGTATTAAACGTATCAATCATTACAAATTACAAAATAAATAAAACTAAGTATACTAGGGATGATACTGGTACCAATAGGGGTTCCAGGCATAACCATAGGTGCTATAGAATGCTTCGGCAGGGTTATACGTAGGATACCGGTGGTTGCATCTCTATAAACCAGGGAGGGAAGATGGGTTTTGGTGTAGGAATATAGTTTCTACCTATATGTTGGCAATGAGCTATGATTTGGTTCTGATGAACTTGCCAATCTTCAAATGCTCTCTGTCTAGCATTTTCGTACTCATGTGAAGCTATAAACCTTTGCATTTCTTGCATCTCATTTCCCCCTCCTACATTACCTTGCTGTTGGTTTCTCTCAACCTGTGGATGTCTACCATGGTATGGTACTGCGGCGTTATTTCGCCTCTTCAAAACTTTCGCACCATGGTATACATTTAAACCTATAGTATCGCGGGGTTCTGGTTCTTCTACTAATAATCCCCCCGACTTATATCCACACCGAGATATTCACCAATCAAAGTAATAAAAATACCACCTCCTATTATGCTATGCGGTCTCATCCCCCGAACCATAGCTGATAAATAATAACCCACACAATACGGTATACTTACAGCGCTTTGTGGGTCTCGAATACACATATGGTAAAACAAATCCTGTTCATTTACCTTTTCCTTGTTCTTACCCCTTTGTGTAATCGAATTAGCTAAAAACCTATGAATCACTCTTAATTCGGCTCTATCTATATCCAAATAAGAGTAATTTCCTCCTTTGAAACGGTGATGGCTTGTCATTTGACTCCACACACCGTGTGTATCAAAATTTTCATCTATCTTTCTACCTTTTAGTATCAACCCTCTACAATCGGCAGATGCTAACTCCTCAGGCGTATATATACGTAAAGCCTGAGCCATGTCCAGTAAAGACATGTGGCGCATCGAACCGCCTAACAAAAATCTAATAAAAGAACGATCGGTTAAACTAGCTACCCGATCATTCAACTCTATACTACACAACAATTCTTCACACCATACTTTATATACAGGTCTACGCATGGTGAATAAACGTACCCAGTCATTAAAAGTAGAATTACCATACCTCTGTACAAGTAATTCCCTAATTGGCCCGGCCAATTCTACATCTTCTAAGGGTCCCCATTCTATGACCCTCGGTACCTCAACAACCTTAGAATGAAGAGTATGCAAACCCCTTTGATATTTTGGATAATCTATCCAAAGTCTGTCAAATCTCAGGTTCGGGTGCAAATCTTCCAAGTGCATATCAGAAAAGGTCATGACTGGATGAGGTATATCCTGCTTGTAGTAGTTATCCACCTCCTGTTGTTCCGCATTCTCAGCAGGAGCATTGCGAGCTTGGGATGAAGATTCACCAATTTCAGTCTGCAAAACACATCAAACACAATTTTTGTGCATCCAAATATGCATTAATGTCAGCAAAATCATCAATCAAAATAATTATAATGACATGATCAATTTATATCAAACTTAAGCTTATTTTCATATTTTCATCAAATCTACACTTTTTCAAATAAGCATATACGAAAATGTTCACCAAGTTCATAAGCATTCAACTCAAATAACATGTCAAAATAATCATTACTAGCAATTAAACAAGTTTCAAATGGCATTATCTTTCAAAAATCAAGTTCATGAATTTTAGACTTGAAAAAGTCCACTTTAATTATCAAAATCATGTTTAGGCTCAAAGTTTGGATCATTTAACTACCTAGACATGTTACACTACTTAATTTAGCAACAATTCATGACAAAAATCGGCCATAACCTGTTTATATCAAAAAGCCCCAAATTTGCTCAAGAACACAAACCCTAGATTATTCAAAATTTGAAGTTTAAGGCTTCTAATCATGTTAAATAGCATCAATCTAGATTATACAAGCATAATACATAAACAATTTAATCATAATTACACTAAAAAGCATCAAAATCAAATTGGGGAAAAAAATTGCTCAAGAACACCAAATTTCGGATTAAATGGTGTTTAGGTGTAGAAATTTACCGTTTTTCTTGAGTAATTCCTAGATAGCATCCTTCTCAACATGATTTTAGTAAAAGATTTGGTGATTAACGGTTAAAAATTGTGATTTTGGGGGTGTTTTTGGTGTATTTTCGCGCAGTATTTCGGGTTTATTTTGCAGGTTTGGTTTTTTGGTGTGTGGACTGATTAATTTGATCAGTTTATATTTTTTTTTCTGGATTTCGGTCCTCCCGCGACTCGCGGGGATTAAACCTCCAAACTCCGCGAGTCGCGGAGTTTGGTATATTTCTTTTTTTTTTATATATATAATCTTTAACTTATAAAACAATTAAGTAAATAATTTTTTTAAAATTTTGTTTTCCTTATTATTGAGGACGAGGTCGTTTCGGATCGATGTCCTAGTCTGTCCCTCGACAAAATTTTAAAATTTGTTTTTTTTGTAGCGATTGTTTTAAAAGCTAAGATTTTTGATTTTTTAATGTTTTTGGCATACTTTAATTCAATAAGATTAAAAATAATGATAATAAAAGTTCTCGTCCCTCCCTTGGGTAAAGCAATTTCGGTTCAAAGACCTAGTCTTCAACTTACGACGAATTTTAAAAATCATATTTTTAACTTAATGAGATAAAGTAAATTTTTGTTTTTAAATTCACACAACTTAAATATAAAATTCAAAATTAATATTAAAAATTCACACCAAACTTAAAATTTGAAATGCATAAAATTAAAAATTCATATTTTAAAAATTAAAAATTCACACCAAACTTAATTTAAAAATTCATATTATAAATTCACACCAAACTTATATTAATTTTTCAAATATTTACAATTTTAAATATATTGTTTTTACAAAGTTTACAATATTAATTTAAGATTTAAATATTAATTTTAAAAACATGGTAAAAATAAAATTAAAAATCTTTTTGGCTTTTTATCCCACTTTAATAAATCAAATATTATCAAAAATATGCGCCCCTCTTTTCGATAAAGTAATTTCGGTTCCAAAACCTAACTTAACTCATGACGAATTTTTGAAATATTTTGGGTTGATTGATTAAAGATATTTATACCTTAAGAATAAACGTTAAATTTCGCAGTGATATAATAAATTTTTGAATGATATCAATAATTTCGGTCGCCAAACCTAATTTTATTCAATACCAATTTAATACTTTTTAGCGAACAAATTAGCGTTTATTATCAAAAGGTTAAAAATAAAAATAAAAAACTGTACAGACATACCTGTGAAATAGATTTCTTAGTTATATGATCTATCCCATTCATAAGATAGTCAGTTTAATTGGTTTTCCATGGCTACATAGGCGTAACCTCGAGCATTCAGTGTCTTTTCTTCTAAACACATGAACGGTCCGTCTCTGCATAAAGTAACAAATTCGGTATTTGAATAGGTTTGATTATTTGAACATTTACCTCCATGTGACCATTTTCCGCATTTGTGACATCTTTCTAGGTGTCGTGCTCTTCTTTTCGCTGCGGATTTTGATTTTCCTTTACCAAATTGTAATTTATTATCTTCGCATCTGGATTCTTTTCTAACTCCGTCCATTCTTTCTCTGATTACTGATACTAATTCACTCGGTAGTATGTCATTATTTCGTTTAGTGATCAAAGCGTGTAGCATTAGACCATGGTTTAGTTCACAGGCAGTCTTCATTTTGTAAAAACCTAAAAAAAATAAAAATTCAGAATGGGGGGAGAAGACTAGTTCTTTAGGGTCTGCTAGGGAAAGACCATTCGGGTTCCATTTTCGAGAACTACACGAAAATAGACAATCTAACTCTAACAGAAATACATATTATCCTTTAAAGAATTGATTCTCCCCACACTTAGTTAGCTGTGGTGTCGAAATTGTGATTAACTTCGTTGTCGACTTCCATCGGACTATGTATGTAGTGTTTAACTCTGTGACCATTAACTTTAAATTCAATCCCATTTGAATTTATCAATTCTACTGTTCCGTATGGGAAAACTCTTTTAACTATGAATGGTCCAGACCATCTTGATTTCAATTTTCCAGGAAATAGCTTGAATCATGAATTGAAAAGAAGAACTCTGTCTCCTTCTTTAAATTCTTTTGAACTTCTGATTCTTTTATCATGCCATTTCTTCGTTCTTTCTTTATAGATTAACGAATTTTTGTATGCTTCATGTCTTAATTCTTCTAATTCATTTAGTTGACTTAATCGTAGACGTCCGGCTTCATGTAAATCAAGATTACATGTCTTCAAAGCCCAAAATGCTCTGTGTTCAATTTCTACTGGAAGATGACATGCTTTTCCATAAACAAGTCTAAAAGGTGTGGTTCCAATTGGAGTTTTGTAGGCTGTTCTAAAAGCCCAGAGTGCATCCTCCAATTTAATGGACCATTCCTTTGGATTTGATCCTACGGTTTTCTCTAGAATACGTTTTAAAGCTCGGTTGGTATTTTCAACTTGTCCACTTGTTTGTGGATGATATGCGGTGGAGATTTTATGAGTTACTCCATATCTTTTAAGAACTTTCTCAAGTTGATTATTACAGAAATGAGTACCCCGATCACTTATCAAAGCTTTCGGTGTTCCAAACCTTGCAAAAAGGCGTTTTAAAAAGTTGACTACAACTCGTGCATCATTAGTTGGGAGAGCTTGTGCTTCCGCCCATTTAGATACATAATCAATGGCTACGAGTATATATAGATTATTATGAGATTTTGGAAATGGACCCATAAATTCAATACCCCAAATGTCAAATACTTCACATACTTGGATGACATTTTGTGGCATTTCATCACGTTGACTTATTTTTCCGGCCCTTTGACAAGCATCACAGGATTTGCAAAGAAGGTGTGCATCTTTGTAAATTGTAGGCCAATAGAATCCAGCATCATAAACTTTTCTTGCTGTTAGTTGAGGCCCATAATGCCCTCCTGTTGGTCCTGTGTGACAATGGTTTAATATTTTACTAGCTTCATCTCCAAATACACATCGGCGTATTATTCCATCGGGACAACTTTTAAACAGATGTGGATCTTCCCAAAAATAGTGTTTTATATCACTGAAGAATTTCTTTCGTCTTTGGTACGATAATCATTTTTCAAGGAATCCACATACTAAATAGTTTGCATAGTCTGCAAACCATAGAATTTCTTTATAATCTATCTTCAATAGATATTCATCAGGAAAGTTGTCTTGTATGGCCGATTCATTTAGAACTTCTAATTCGGGATTTTCAAGACGAGAAAGATGATCAGCGGCGAGATTTTCTGCTCCTCTTTTATCTCAGATTTCAATATCAAACTCTTATAAGAGTAAGATCCAACGAATTAATCTTGGTTTAGCATCTTGTTTCGAAAATAGGTATCTAAGAGCAGAATGGTCGGTATAGACCACCGTTTTTGCTAGAACGAGATATGATCGAAATTTGTCAAAAGCAAAGACAATAGCAAGGAGTTCTTTTTCAGTAGTTGTATAGTTTGTTTGTGCTCCTTGTAACGTCTTACTAGCATAATATATAGGTTGAAATCGTTTTTCAATCCTTTGTCCTAAAACGGCTCCCATTGCAAAATCACTTGCATCGCACATTAGTTCAAATGGTAGATTCCAATTTGGTGTGATCATGATCGGCGCATTAGTGAGTTTTTCTTTAAGAATATTAAAAGATTTGATACACTCATCTGAAAAGATGAATGGAGCATCCTTTTCTAGGAGTTTATTCATAGGAGTGGCAATTTTAGAAAAATCTTTTATGAAACGTCAGTAAAAACCGGCATACCCTAGAAAACTCCTAACTCCTCTAACATTGGTGGGATGTGGAAGTTTAGCAATTACATCTACTTTAGCTCTATCCACTTCAATTCCTTCTTTTGAAATTTTATGTCCAAGAACGATGCCTTCTTTAACCATGAAATGGCATTTCTCCCAATTAAGTACTAGATTTGATTGTTCGCATCTAAGAAGCATTCGTTCCAGATTAACTAGACATGATTCAAATGTATCACCGAAGACTGAAAAGTCATCCATGAATACTTCCATGCATTCTTCTATCATGTCGTGAAAAATCGCCATCATACACCTTTGAAAGGTTGCTGGGGCGTTGCAAAGTCCAAATGGCATGCGTTTGTAAGCAAAAGTACCATAAGGGCACGTGAATGTGGTTATATCTTGGTCCTCGGGTGCTATTGGAATTTGAAAATATCCGGAAAATCCATCTAGGAAACAATAGTAACTATTTCCGGCTAATCTTTCCAACATTTGATCTATGAAAGGTAAGGGAAAGTGATCTTTTCTGGTGGCGTCATTTAATTTTCTATAATCAATACATACACGCCATCCTGTTACAGTCCTAGTAGGAATAAGCTCATTTTTCTCATTTGTAATGACAGTCATGCCACCCTTCTTTGGCACGCATTGAACTGGGCTTACCCATGGACTATCAGAAATTGGATAAATTAAACCTGCATCTAGCAGTTTAATAATCTCTTTCTTAACTACATCTTGCATATTAGGATTTAGTCTTCGTTGGCGTTGCACATACGTTTTATGACCTTCTTCCATAAGGATTTTATGTGTGCAATACGAAGGACTTATTCCTTTAATATCATGAATCTTCCATGCAATGGCTGGTTTATGAGCTTTCAACACAGAAATGAGTTGTGATTTCTCATTTTCAGTAAGAGAAGACGATATTATTACAGGTAATTCAGATTCACCATGTAAATAAGCGTATTCCAAATGGTTTGGAAGTGGCTTTAATTCTAATTTCGGAGGTTCTTCTATCGATGATTTATATCGATATCTGTCTTCTTCTTTTAGCATTTGAATTTCTTCTGTTGTTGGTTCATATCCATTAGCTATAAGTGTAGTTAACATTTCAGCTTCATCAATTAGTTCATTACCTTCTCCTAAAGAACATTCTCCTGTTCCTTGTAATTCTGGAAATTCTTCTAATAATTCTGCATGTGCATCTATAGTTTGAATATAATAACATGTATCATCTGCAGATTGTGGTTGTTGCATTGCTCTATCAACTGAAAAGGTAACACTCTCATTCTCTATACTTAGGGTCAATTTCTTACCGAACACGTCTATCATTGCTTTAGCCGTGTTTAAGAATGGTCTTCCTAATATGAGAGGAACTTGAGAATCTTCTTCCATGTCCAGAACAACAAAATCTACTGGAAATACTAAAGTACCAACTTTAACTAGCATGTTCTCCATTATCCCTCTAGGATATTTTATTGATCTATCGGCTAGTTGTATGCTTATTCTGGTTGGTTTTAATTCTCCAAGGTCTAGTTTAGCGTATAGTGAATACGGCATTAGATTTATACTAGCACCTAAGTCTGCCAATGCTTCTATTGAACTAAGACTACCCAGAAAACATGGAATTGTGAAACTTCCTGGATCAGATAGTTTTTCTGGTATCTTATTCAACAGCACTGCTGAACAATTAGCATTCATAGTAACAGCCGAGAGTTCTTCCATTTTCTTTCTATTTGAGATTAGATCTTTCAAGAATTTAGCATATCTAGGCATTCCTGAAATCACATCAATGAAAGGAAGATTTACATTTATCTGTTTAAACATATCCAAGAATTTGGATTGCTCGGCTTCAAGTTTCTCTTTCTTCATTTTACTCGGGTAAGGAAGTGGTGGTTGGTATGGTTTAACATAAGGTTTAGCCTTAACTGTGTTATCTTCATTAATCTTTTCAACTACCGGTTCTTTTTCCTTATCTTGATCAGGTTGTGGTTCTTGTGGAGTAGGAATAGCTTCATCAGAAGTTACAGGTATTTCAAGTGGTTTAAGTGTTGTACCACTTCTTGTGGTAATAGCTTTAGCTGTTTCATTCCGGGGGTTAGCATTTGTATCACTAGGTAGACTTCCCGGTTTTCTTTCACCTATTAACCTTGCTAGGTTACTTACTTCTTGTTCCAGATTTTGAATAGAAGCTTGTTGATTTCTAAATGCTTGAGCATATTGTTCATTGGTTTGTTTCTGAGATGTAAAAAACTGCGTTTGAGTTTCAACTAGCTTCGTCATCATATCTTCTAAATTCGGCTTTTTATCATCGGTTTGTTGTGGTGGTTTGTTTTGAAAATTAGGTCTTTGCTGATTGTAAGTATTATTGGATACTTGTTGATTGCTAGGACCTTGTTGGTTGTTGTATGGAATATTTCGGTTATAATTCTGGTTTTGATTGTAAATTGGTCTTGGCGGTTGATAATTATTTTGATAATTATTTCCAGGCCTTTGGTTTATGTATGAAATATTCTCTCTTTGTTCCATTGTTAATTCAATACTGAGACAATCTTTTGTCAAATGTGGTGCTCCACACTGCTCACAACTAATTCGTATTGAGTGAATATCTTTAGTCATCTTTTCCATTAGTCTCTCCACAGCATCTATCTTTGCGGAAATGGAATCTAAGTCATGGCTAGAATCGGCTCTAGCTGCTTTAGATGATCTAACGATATCTTTTTCTTGGTGCCACTCATGTGAGTGGGAAGCAGTGTTATCAATAATTTTGTAAGCATCAGTTTCGGTTTTCTTCATAATAGAACCACCAGCTGCTATATCTATGTCTTTCCTTGTAGTGATGTCGCATCCTTGGTAGAATATTTGTACTATTTGACAGGTGTCTAAACCATGTTGCGGACATCCTCTTAATAACTTTCCATATCTTGTCCATGCCTCATATAGAGTTTCATTCGGTTTCTGTGTAAACGTAACAATTTCTGCTTGAAGTCTTACGGCTTTAGATGCAGGAAAGAATTGTTTAAGAAATTTGTCAACTAAAACATCCCATGTATCGATCGCCCCTTCAGGTAACGATTCCAACCAATCTTTGGCTTCTCCCTTTAAAGTCCAGGGAAATAACATGAGATATATCTGTTCATCCTCCACTTCTCGGATTTTAAATAGTGTGCAGATCCTATTAAAGGTACGTAGATGTTCATTTGGATCTTCCTTCGGTGCACCACTAAATTGGATTGATTAGTCACCATGTGTAGAATTTGTCCTTTGATTTCATAATCTGGCGCATTAATGTCTGGATGAGTAATTGCGTGACCTTGGCCAGTGCGTTTAGCTCTCATTCGGTCTTCCATACTTAAAGGTTCCAGATTCTCCATAATTGAATTTGTTGAATCGGAATCACTAGAGGATTCTGATTTAATGGTTCGTTCCTCAACAATCTCTGTTTGAATGATTGGTGGTTCCAGAGGAAAGTTTAGTGGTTCAGGATCTACGAATCGTTCCTGAATATTCTCCGGATTCTCAATTGTGATGTCGGGTTCAAAAAATGGATTATCGGAATTTTGAACTGAAGTACTTGGTCGACTGGATGACGATTCTAAAGAAAAATCAACGGCGGTTATATTTGCTAAATGTCTTGATCTAGTTACAGGTGGTGAACGTACAAAAGGTGGTGATCATCTTGCTCGGTGCATTCACTGAATATCCTATTAGTTTTAAAAGGAAAGAAAAATTATAATAAGTTATCCAACCAATAGACTTTTCTGATTTTGCCCACGTTTTGAATAGCCAAAAGATGCAACAGAGGGGCAGGATTCGTTTGGTCTCAATATAATTGAGGACTGTTTGGCTCCAATAACCCGGTCCACGTACAAATCCAACTATTACTACGAACCAGAAAATTTTGATGTCTATCAATTTAACCACTTAAAATAAATTTTCGTAATTTTAAGAAAATTAGATAAGAAGTAGAATAAAAATCTATGTCCTAAAACTAGAATAGCGAGAAATAAGAAAGAAAAAGAGTTCGTCGAAAAAGATCGAAAAAGAAAAATGGTTGAAAAATAAAAGGTGACGGAAAAATAAAAGAAACTTATAAAACTTAAAAATACTTGACTAACCTAACCTTATTACTACAACTAACTTAAAATTATAATCGCAAATTGAGATTACTAATTGGAATGATAATTGATACATAGTAAAAGGTGTCTAAAAATATTAAAGCTTACAGGAAAAACTATATTCCAAATGGAAATAACTTAAAAAGAAACTAAAACTTAAAAAGGCGTCGCAAAATTCTAAAGCACCTAAATCTTAGTCTAAAGAAAAAGCACTCAAGGAATTCTACGGCAAAGCCTAAAAATCTAGAAGTAAAAATAACTATGGCAAAAACTATGAATTAAAACTAAATATGAGCTAAAAATACAAATATTACGCTAAAACAATTAAAAGGGGATAAAATATAAAAATATACAAAAAGTTGTAAAAAGTACAATTTTTATAAAAATATTATTTTTATATTATTTTATAAAAGTATTAATTTAAATATATAAATAAAACTAATTAAAACTTAATATAACTAAATAATTAAAATTAAATATTAATTTAATTAAAACCTAAATCTTAATTAATTAATAATAATAATTATTACTCCGTATTAATTGCAGTTAGGGTTTCTGGCAGGCGTGTTAGAAAAAGCTCCGCGAGTCGCGGTATTTCAAACAGCAAACCCCGCGAGTCGCGGGGTTCCAAAATTTAACCCTGGAACAGTTTAAAACTCGACGCGTTTTTTTTTTCTGTTTTATATTTTTTTTTTCTGTTTTTATATAAATAAAAGATATTTAAATAAAACTTATATTTTTATAAACTTAAAATAAAAATAAAGAAACTTATAAAACTTTTAACAAACTCTTAAAAATATATAAATTTTTGTTTTTCTTTTTATATTTTCGAATTTTTAAAACGTATTTTTATGAAAACGAAATTTAATAAAAGTAAACTAATTTTTTTTTTTTTATATTAGCGTTGCGCTTCCGGCTTTTAAGAGTGTCCCCGGCAGCGGCGCCAAAAATACTTGATGTTTTAGCAGAGTAGTATATAAAATAGCTTATATTTTTACAGAAAATACTATTAAATACGATACAATTTTACACAAGATATTTATTTATTTATAGAATGGATATACTTTAAACCTTGCTACAACACTTATAGGCAGTGTACCTAATCGTACAGTAGTGTAGTTTTTAGTAAGTCCGGTTCGTTCCACGGGGAATCTTTTTAAACAAAGCTTAACGCTATATTAGTTTACTTTTATAAAAATACAAATATAAATAATATTATTATTATAAAGGGGGGTTTTTACCGTTTAATGACCGGTTTGTCGATTTTAAAACTTTAGTCGCAGTTAAAACCAAATGTAAAATATTAAAAATAAATACAAGACTTAAATTAAAGCATAAAGTAAATAACGATAATGAAATTGCGAATAATAAAAGTGCGATAAAATAAACTTGCGATAATTAAAAAGTACGATAATTAAAAGTACAATTAAATACAATAACAATAAAAATGCGATAATTAGAAGTGCAATTAAATATAAAATAAAGGAAATTAAATATGAAATAAAAGAATTATGCTTATTTAAACTTCCGTAATCATGATGTTTGACGTGTTGATTTTAGTTTTATGCCCATGGGTTAATTGTCCTTTGTCCTGGATTATTTAATATGTCCGTCTGGTTTTTGTCCATAACAGTCCATCAGTCATAAATATAAAGTGAGAGTGTCCTCGTCAAATTATTCTTATACCCGAAGTTAAATATTCCAACTAATTGGGGACTTAAACTGTAACAAGATTTTAATACTTTGTTTAATAATTACACCAGGATATCGACTGAGTGTAACCCAAGGTTTTAATATTTTGTTATCAATTATACCAAGTGTCCTTGTACATAATTTCACCCCTGTTTTAATTATTCTAGTGGCTATTAATCCATTCCCGTGTCCGGTTAAATGAACGATTATTCGTACATATAAATACCCCGCCCATCGTGTCCGATTGAGTGTATATGGTAATTTATAGGGACGCCCAATTGTAAATCTTTATATTAACATTAACAAACTATCATTTAGTTAAACAAATATAAAGCCCATTAATAGCTCATAGTCTAATTTCCACAAGTGTCGTTCTTTTGTCCAAACCCCAATTATGGTACAAAGTCCAATTACCCAATTTTAGTAATTAGCCCAACATCATGATTACTTCGTTTTAAATAAGCATAATAATAACTTAGCTACGAGACATTAATGTAAAAAGGTTGAACATAACTTACAATGATTAAAAATAGCGTAGCGTTACACGGACAGAATTTCGACTTACACCTTTACAATATTCGCTAACATACCCTTATTATTAGAATTATAATTAAAATTAAAATATAAAATATAAATATATATATATATTTTTTACGTATGAATGAGGAGAAGAAAAGATGATGATTACGATCAGAATGCGCGAGCTTTATAGGGATTTTCTGAAATTGGGGCTCCGCGACTCGCGGCCTTTTTGGCCTTCAAACTCCGCGAGTCTCGGAGTTTACTTTTACAGCTCACCCATGTTTGGAGTCTTTCTTGCCGACGATTTATTTTATATATATATATAATATATATATAATTAATATAATTAATTATATATTATATTATATTTATATACATAGTTAACTTGTAATTTTTAGTCCGTTGCGTCGAGCGTTAAGAGTTGACTCTGGTCCCGGTTCTGGATTTTCGAACGTCCTTGCGTACAATTTAATATCTTGTACTTTGCGTTTTGAATCTTGTACTCTTGTAATTTCGAGACGTTTCTTATCAATAATTGGAACCTCTTTGATTGTCTTTTGTACTTTTGAGCTTTTTGGTCGTTTGCGTCTTCAATTCGTCGAATCTGTCTTTTGTCTTCACCTTTTATTATTTAAACGAATATCACTTGTAAATAGAACAATTGCAACTATAAGCTTGTCTTTCTTGAGGAATAATGCTATGAAATATATGTTCGTTTTTAGCATTATCAATCCTCTTCACATCCCTTCTAGCAAATTTCAATTGTTCTTCAAGTTCATTTTTTGATCTCAGCAAACCAGGTATGATAGCAATTGCACGATCACACATCGGTGGGTCGAACCAATCTACAAACCTGTAATTTGATCCCTGAACAACCAAAAAATCAATAAATTGGGTGTAATTAACATACCTGCAAACTAAATTATAAACATACCTCGGTTGGACATCCATAAAAATGACGATCAGGATTTCTTGCTGTCCATGCCGTTTTAATCACACATTCAGATCCACACTAACAAGGTACCATTTTTAATTTGAGTATTTGGGGCTAATTTCGAATTAGGGTTTATAGAGGTGTGAATTGGGAATTTGAGAATGAATGTGGCCTGGTATATATATTCCATTTCTTACCGTTGAATTTTTAATGGACAAAAATACCCTCAAATGGGTTGCACGTGAGGGTGATACACAGGACAACTTAACGGGTCATTTGTCTTCAGGGTTTAAATTGCAACCAATTGAAACTTTGAGGTCATCTGCAAGAGTGAATACCGAAACAGACAATTCCAGATGCCCTCAGACAGATCCACTATCGCCTCTTGGCTTTGCAAGTTTCCCTGCATGTGGCTCGTCCGTGATAACTTCTTCGAATTTGCGTGAACCACCAAATTAAAACGTTAAGGTCATCGGTGTAATTTGGTACAAACTTTAGGGACCAATGGCGCAATTTCTTCTAAATATAAATACTCTGTATATTCTTTCTTTTGTGACAAAAATGTGCCAACAGTCCCCGAAGTAATTTTCTAGCCTTTGCAGTCCTTGTGATTTGCAATTTTGTTGCTGACAGTCCTAGACACTAACGTATGTTAACAGTTAACGTCCAGGAGCATCATGTGTTGGTCAAGTGAGGTTATTTCCGTCTTTTTATTTGCACGCCCGTGATAGAAAAACAAGGCGGACCTATGAAGGATCAATTGGGGTCGACCGCCCTCCGACGATCCAAATTTTTATCCAGTGTATTTATAAGTTAAAATTCGACGTTTCGTGTATTTATATATTAAACGTCTACATAGCCCCGTTTGCCCTTTTCCTCTAAGTTTTTAACATTTTGCACCCGTCGAAGAAATTCCTGGATCCACCACTGTATGCTTATTAAGCTTCCTATCGAACATGTGATGGTTCGATTGATATATGATAAATCAAGTGTCCATTCAACTCGTGGGATCATGGTTGCAAATGACGCCCGTTGTGTTCGATCATCCGTTACGGGCTTACGGCGGCCATTGCGACGTTTTGGTGACTACTCCGTCTCAACTCTGTCTCAGTGTCTAATAAGTCGGTCAACGGTCAAAAGTCGGGTCAACGCCGGTAAAAAGTCGAAAATTCGTTTAAAGTCGGTCAAATCAATCAAAATTGACGTAGTTTAGTGTTACTTTTTCGTTTTATATAAGCGGTAACAGAGATTATAAGTACAAACTGACCAACGAAAGTTTTTTGTCGTTAAAATATGTATATACATATATTTATATATTTTAAAGTCCAAGACCCCGTCTCGACCCTTTAAGGTCCCGACCATCTCAAACAGTCTAACGCCTTTTTCAACCTTGGGTGGGATACATCCCCTTGGTTTGCTAGTTTACCACGACCAATTTTTTTTTTAAGGCTACCACAACCGAATCTTAAGAAGAAATTTGAGGTTGTGCTATGTAGATCACCATATAGTATATACAATACATGACAGTTGATCTACTTTTGATTTCATTTTTGTTTTGCATATGAAAATAAAACTCTGCACATGCCATATTAAATTCCGTCCAACAAGACTTCCCATTCATATACATGTTGAGGTTGATCAAGAATATCACATGAAAAGCCATATCTTTACTTTCTCTACCTTCTGCTAGTAGTTAAATAACATATGCAGTTCAAAACAACAACCCATATGAAGACGAAGATGATCAAAAACCTCCGAAAAATAGCTACAATCACGAAACTTCACACCATCGTATCTCGAGAAACCATCAAACCTTCGTCTCCAACCCCTTCGAACCTCCAAATTTACAACCTTAGTTTGCTTGATCAATGTGCTCATCATGCATACATTCCTGCTATATTATTTTACCCGAATTTCGTCACTAACACTTTTTACAATAAATCCCATCACCTCAAAAAATCATTATCACAAACACTAAACCAATACTATCCCTTTGCAGGCCAGTTTCCCACACCAAGACCAACTTACGTCAACTGCAATGATAACAGAGTCACGTTTCTTGAAGCTTTTAATGATAGCAAAATGGACGATATCATTTCTGTTATTGAACAAGATAAACAGATCAGGGGTGAACTATTTCCTGATGGACTAGAGTGGCACAACACAGGTAACAGTTTGATTCCACTTGTTGTCCAATTTATTTACTTTGCATGTGGTGGAACCGCAGTAGCCGTTTCTATATCTCACAAAATTGTTGATGGCTGCACCCTTTGCACATTCATGAACCATTGGGCTACTGTGGCACGTAATGCTGCAGGATTATGTAATCATCAACAACAAGTACTTCAACCTGTTAACTCTCATTTTATTTTGTCTCCAAGTACTAGTTTTACAGTGCCACTAAATAATCGTTACGAGACTAATGGCAAGCGCGTTGTGAAGAGTTTTTTGTTTTCAAACTCAAATCTAATTGACCTGAAAAACAAGGTTAGAGCCATGTGTGAGAAAGCAGGGACACCTTTGAACAACCCTTCGCGTGTCGAGGTATTAACATCTTTGATTTACAAAACAGGAATGGCAGCAGAAGCGAAAAGATCCGGAACATTTTCTGGTCCATCTTACTTATTTAGTTATTTACAGTTGTGGACATGCCAACGAAGATGTTGGAAAAACTGTCGGAAACAACTGTAGGAAATATTTTGTCGAATTTTGTTATATCAGAACAGATCCAAATGAAACAGAATTATATACAATTGTTGCGAAAATGAGAAAAAGAAGGATGGAACTTGAACTAGTTAAAAATTTACAACAAGCTTTTGAAACTTCAAGAGCATTGGAGTCG
This sequence comes from Rutidosis leptorrhynchoides, assembly GCF_046630445.1. Classification (NCBI taxonomy): domain Eukaryota; kingdom Viridiplantae; phylum Streptophyta; class Magnoliopsida; order Asterales; family Asteraceae; genus Rutidosis; species Rutidosis leptorrhynchoides. Next base: position 41,757,478 of record NC_092336.1, read on the forward strand.
AGTATGGAAACTGAAGGTATGGATTATGTGGCAAGGAAATCATACTGCACGTCGAGTTTATGTAGGTTTCAGTTCAGGGAAGTTGATTTCCGGTGGGGAAAACCCGTTCGTTTAAGTATTCCGATGGGATCGATTGATAGGAATAGTTTGGTTTTGATGGAGATGACATTGAAGTACAAGTGAGTTTGGAAACTGAACACTTGAACATATTTCAAAATGACAAAGACCTACTTGCATTTTTTACCCACACTTCAAATGACATGTGTTGAAATATATATTAGATAAAGATACCATTAGACGCAACTTTTCATTAGACGGGTATAGTAAAATACCATTGATATTATTTAAGTTCTTCATGGTGTCTTTTAGGTTTCATATGACTATTTCTCTGAATGAAACTGAACAAGTAATTGGGCCAGCCCACTATGCTGGGCCCAGTTGCCTTGAGACCAAAAACGGTAAAATTCTTAAAAGAAATGCATGACCCAAGAATTGAAGGGATTTGTAAAGAAAGATGCTGACCACTAAACCAAATGTGCCTTTCATAAATTTATAGAGCTAAAGGTATATAGTCAGTAAAAATTGGGGTTAATTTCAATTGCACAATTGCAATTTTGCTGTTCATTTATTCTTGGATAGAATATATATAGAATATAGAATATGATGTTTACCTTTTGTTTTAATCTTTCTCTTATGCCAAAAACCAGCCAATATGCTCAGCTATTTTCACCGCTAATCGCTACATAGCCCGTCTAAAATGAAATCATATATTGGGCAAAAAATATTCATGTGTTGTAAATTTAGTAGTAAAATATGGATGGTAATTAGTCAAATATGGATAGTAAAATTTGTACTATATATATGTGAATAATGAACACACATATACACACCCTTTCTTACATATAAGAAATATACTATCTCTCTTTTCATTACTACTCTCTCATATTTAAGGATTGTATAGGCTTAGGTTAAAAGTATTCATAAACTAATAGAATTATAACACGTTATCAGCACGAAGAGCTTAGTGTAATCAAAGGATATCTCAAACGATCACGAGTCACTGATCAAGGTATGAAATTATTAATAATTTTCAGACTCGAATATATCAAACTTTGGACTACTAACATTTATATTTATGTTATTTAAGTTATATATGGTCGGTTATACCGCCTGAATTATATTTATGTTTACTAACTTTTATTAACTTCACTAACATTTATATTTATGTTATTTAAGTTATATATGGCCGGTTATACCGCCTGAATTATATTTTCTGTAATCTAACTCTTATTAACTTCACTAACATTTATATTTATGTTAATAAGACCTCATGATTGTACGCAACACGTCATTTGACAACACGGTACTTCATGTACGCAACACGTCATTTGACAACACGGTACCATGGGTCGAGATTAATTCCAATCAATACGAATACAATGGGGTCTTTATATGTTATCTAACATTTATGATTACTTATGCAATTAATCATTATTTATTTCATGCATACTAGTGTTTATTCTTAAATTTATAATCTTAAAAGTTAAAATACAAAAAGTAGTTTGTATTAAAAGTAAATCTTAAAAGTTAAAATAAGAAAATAGTAGATATAAATGGAATATTGAAATGGAACAAATTACCTTGTTAAAAGTTCGAAGATGCATATTATCATTTGTAAAAGAAGAGTAGAGAATAGTTGTAGCTATGAGATAATTTTTGGTTTATTGATGTAATTAAAATATGAAAACAAACTGAATCGTCAATTGAGAAAAGGGAACTGAATCGTCAATTGAGAAAAGGGATACACAAGGATAACTATTGGGTTTGAGTTGTTAGACCAACAAATAATTAAATTAGTTTGTCTAGATTTACACTCAATCGTCTATCGTCTTTTGTCTCGATAATCACAAACACCATCAATTTATTGGGAAATTAAATATTAATTTGAGATAAAATAAAATAGTTGAATATCACTATAAAACGGATATAGTCATTATTGATTTTTGCAAACTTTTTACTCACTTTCTTCATATACAAAACCAAAGTAAATGACAATTTTCTTTATAGTCATTAAACGTGTTTTTGTGGATCCCACTAAGAGTAGGTAAGAAACATATATGAATTATTCATACGGGTTTTTCTCTACCTAAACACTATATATCTTAGATTCACGCAAACCGTTGCATATTTATTACGCGTAACAATTTGAATGGATTGTACATATGTAAATTAAAAAAAAACTACGAAAAAATTGACTTGTTGAAGAAATTATTTATTTGTTGGTTTGTAGTAGTTGCGAAAATATCAGTCACTAAAGTTCAATTATTGATGTTCTTGTGGGCCTAGTAACCATCACACCTACAACATGCATATATTGTGATGAATCTACCATTTTTTTTTGACAAAATTAGGACGATATTTATCATATCATAAAGCATGCTTTATTACTAGTAATAGGTGATGTGACAACATCGCAACAAGAACTATCTCTGGTTACATTTCTATGGATTTTTTTTTATTTTTCTAATAATACTTGATCGTACATGACGTTAATGATTCTGCATAACTAGTTGACTGTCTAATATTTTCTTTTGATTAGCAAGTCGCAAATATTACCTACTTGATATGGTTTCAGACACACTCGCCGATTCCATATCACGATTCTGTATGAACATTTATCGGAGTGTAAACTAAACAATTAATCCCCAATTTGATTTCACTATTTGCACTCAAAGCATAACCCGCTTGATAACTTGTGGACCTCTTTTGTGACCATCTCTTAAGGTGCAACTAGAGATAAAAGGAGATTGTATCCCCTCAAAACATTTAAGTTATTAATATAATATTTATAATATGAAACAATATTGTATAGATAAAATTGCTCAAATCATTCTGTGTTAACTCATTTTTGTGTTTTCATCCCTCCCAATTAAAAACTGCTCAAATAGTCCTTAAAATGATATTTTCATCCCAAACTCATCCCTAGTCTAACAATTGTTAATTATTCCATTAAGATATAAACAAGTCACATGAACTCTACTGTAAAATCGCAAAACACAAAAGCGCAACGCATATGATTAAAAGCGCAAATGGTGAAAAGGATATATGATGAAAAAACACATATGGTGATTTATAAAATAAAAAAAAAAACACATATGGTGATTAATGGAAAACACATATGGTGATTAATGAAAAGTATATTGTGAAAAAGAATCACAAATGTTTTCTTGAAAGAATTCAAGGTAAGATATATGAACCAATTCATCCATCATGTGAACCAGTTTGATATTTCATGGTTCTAATAGACGCATCTAGCGGATGGTCTCATATTTGTATGTTATCAAGCCGTAATATGGCATTTGCAAAATTTCTTGCACAAATTATTAAATTGAGAACACATTATTCTGATTACACCATTAAAAGGATGAGACTTGATAATGCTGGTGAGTTAACATCTCAAGCATTTAATGATCATTATATACCTACAGGGATTGTTGTTGAACATCCAGTTGCTCATGTGCATACACAAAATTGGTTTACCTAAATCAATAGATAAACGCTTGCAGCTAATAACTAGACAATTGATAATGAGTACAAAACTCTCAATATTTATATGTGGACATGTAAATTTACATGCTGCGACATTAATTCGCATTATACCATGTGGAAGTCATAAATAGTCTCACTTACTACTTGTTTTTGGCCAAAAGCCAAATATTTTCCACCTTAGAACATTGGTTGTGCAGTGTATGTTCCAATTATATCACCACAACACAATAAAATGGTTTTTCAAAGAAATATGGTAATATATTTTGGATATAAAACATCTTCAATCATAAGATATACTGAACCCATGATGGGTGATGTTTTTACAGCACGTTTTGCTGATTGTCATTTTAAACATTGTTCCCTAGATTAGGGGGTGAAGTAAAAAAAACAAAATAATAATAAAATGATGCTTCATGATGTGAACATCAATTAAGGTATATTGAACTCGCACAAAAGAATGTGAAACGAAAGTTCAAAAAAAAAAAATAAAAAAAAAATATGCATATGCAAGAACTTGCAAATTAATTACTTTATGCATTTAAAGATATAAAAATGGTGACTAGATCATATATACCAGCGATAAATGCTTCAGCTCGAACTGAAATTCCAAAAGCTGGCAATAATGTCACTGTTGAGTCTTTGCCACGCATCAAACGTGGAAGATCAATTGGTTCCGAAGATAAAAATCCTCGAAAAAGAAAATCAGCTGATAATGAGGTAAAAGAAAGTGTTCAAGAAGAACCACAAATCAATATTCCTTCTGCAGAGGATATTGATAAATGTAAATACTAAAATTGCAATAAATTATGCAATATTATGGAACCGAAATGAAATTAAAATCTCTATGAGATATTTTCATATAATGTTACAATGACATCATGAATAAAGATGATGATCTGGAACTAAAATCTGTCATTGAATATACAAAATGGACATGATTGAGCTCAATGGAAAGGAGCAATACGAGCTGAATTAGAATCGCTCGATAAAAGAAAAGTTTTCGGATCAATCGTTATCACTTTTAAAGATGTGAAACGTATGGGATACAAATGAATTTTTATCCGAAAAGAAATGTGCAAATGAAGTTACAAGGCAAAACTAGACTTGTAACTCAATATTTCCCACAAAGACCAGAAATGAATTAGGAGGAAAACTTATCCTCCTGTAATGGATACAATTACTTATTAGATACTTAATCAACCTGGTAGTTATTTAAATGCATCTCATGAATGTTGTTACTACTTATCTGTATGGATCACTTAATAGTGATATATATGAATATATACCTAAAGGGTTAAGGTATCATAAGCATCTAATGTAAAACCCAAGGGAATATATTCCATTAAATCACAAAGATTTCTAAATGGGTTTATACAAACGGGATGTATGTGATATAACCGATTAAATGACTACTTGATAAAAAAAAAAGTATACATATAAACTTATTTTGCACGTATGTTTTATAAAAACAATGTTCGGATATGTGATCGTAGTTGTTTATGTCAATGTTCTTAACATCATATGAACAAATAAAGAAATCTATGAAATCATTCAACTTCTAAAGAATTATTTTGAAATGAAAGATCTTGAAAAAAACCAAGTATTACCTTGGATTGCAAATTGAGCATATGCCTAATGATCTACTTGTACATTAAACAACTTCTACTGAAAAGATTTTAAAACATTTATTTAAAGATAAAACCAATTGGTTGTTAGATCACTCAATATTAACACTGATCCATTTCATCCCCGTGAAGATCATGAAGATATTAACGGATCAGAAGTTCCATATATTAGTGCAATTGGGGCTGTTATGTATCTTACAAATTGTACAAGACCTGACATTTCTTTTACGGTTAATTTGTTGACAATGTTCAACTCAGCCCTTACAAAAAGACATTGGAATGGGATAAACACATATTTTGATACCCTTGAGAAACTGCTGATTTAAAATTATTTTATTCTAACGTTTCAAAACAAGATTTGGTTGATTATGTATATGCAGGTCATTCATCAAATCCTCATAAAGATAAATCTTAAACTCGATATGTATTCCTAAATGGAGGTACCACAAAAATCATGGCGTTCTTAAAACAAACACTTGTTGTAACATCATCAAATCATGACGAAGTGATTGCATTATATGAAACTACTCGAAAATGTGTTTGGTTGAGATCAATGACACAAATCATTATTGATTCTTGTGGACTAGAACGCTATAAAAGACTAACAACTATCTTCACCAACAACTATATATGAAGATAATGCAGCTTGCATAATACAAATGAAAGAAGAGTATCAAAAGTGACTGAACAAAATATAAATACTGACGAGGCGCCAAAGCCATAGACAGTCTTAACGGTCATAAGTTTGATGAAAAAAAAATGGTATGTTGGTAAGGCTCAGAAAAGACTACAAGGGAATAGGAATTGAAACAAGGGTTTGAACAAACCATGAAGGAGATTGTAGACAAATCACAGGGGCTAAACTTGTACATAAAAGATTTAGATGATACAGTTTCAGATGAAAACCTCAGATTCTTCTCATATACTCAAGATCTCGTAAAAGACAACCAGATTAAAATGAGATACGTTCATACAACAACTCTGCTGATCTTTATACCAAAGCACTGTCAATCGCTGTTTTCAAAACATACGTTCACAATATTGGCATGAGGCAAGTTCAAAAGATGTGACGACTCAGCGTTGTCTACTTGAGGGGGAGTCAACTCTATGCTGCACTCTTTTTCCCTTAGCTAAAGTTTTATCCCACTAGGTTTTCTTTAGCAAGGTTTTTAACGAGGCAGTATTAATTGCTATTTAAAAAAAAAAAAAAAATTACCATCCAAGGGGGAGTGTTGTAAATTTAGTAGTAAAATATGGATGGTAATTAGTCAAATATGGATAGTAAAATTTGTACTATATATATGTGAATAATGAACACACATATACACACCCTTTCTTACATATAAGAAATATACTATCTCTCTTTTCATTACTACTCTCTCATATTTAAGGATTGTATAGGCTTAGGTTAAAAGTATTCATAAACTAATAGAATTATAACATCATGAACAAATTTTAGTAGTTTAAGAATTGTTTACTCCGTGGTCCGTACGTATTAACTTTATTATTTTAAAAATTAAAATTAAAATTAAAAATTTAAATTATACCAAAATAAAAACGCTAACACAAGGGCGATTGGTCATATTACGGGTTCCTTTTCTTCTCCACTACCCGTATAATTCATTCACACGTCTGTTTATAACTAGTCCGGATCGGTCCGCGCGATGCGGCGGGGACTTTCGGCCGGCGCATTCATATTTAACGCAGTTTTATATACAGAAGGGAAAACGGGCCAGGTGTTATGCGTCGTTGTTGGTGTCGTCGTCTTTAGTGTTTTTTAAAATCTGTCCGTTTCGTACGTAGTTAGTTTCGTTTTGTTGATAAAATTATTTCGAGCATAATGATGCTGGAAAAAAACTTTAACTCGCGGCGAGCAGGAAGATACGGGTTGTCGTTGTGTTTAGTGTTTTTTAAAAAGTGTCCGTTTCGAACGTAGTTAGTATCGTTCTGTTCATAAAATTATTTCGAGTCTGACGCTGCCGTCGAAAAAATTTAACTCGTGCCGAGCGGGAAGATACGGGTTGTCGTTGTGTTTAGTTTTTTTTTTTAGAAATGTCTGTTTCGCGTATAGTTAGTCCCGTTGGGTTCTCAAGATTTTTCCGAGTTGAACGGTAGTCTGAAAAATTTAACTCGCACCCAGCAAGAAGATATGACCCGTTATAAATTCGGGTGAAATTAGTTTTTTATATTTTAATTAAATTATATATTTATACATTTTTACCAATTAAAAAGTGTAAACTGTAGGGACCGTTGTGAAAATATAGGCAAAATTAAGGGCCGTTTGTAATGTGAACGTAAACTCAAAACTACAATCGGGTAAAACTAAAACTACAATTGGGTTAAACTAAAACTACAACATTTGCCATCTCTTTTAGTATATAAAGGTTAAAGGTTAATTAACTATTAAAATTAAATATAATAAATTTAAATGACATAAAATCATTTCAAATTGAAATTACTCCGTAACATCCAAAACCTAAATACCAAAACTCACCAAATGTTTATATTTAATTTAATTTAATTTATAAATTATACAGAATAAAACTAACCGTTTCCACCAACAACCTCCCATTTCCGGCGACTTCGTTTTATCAATTCTCCAACTGCACGCTATGTTTCTCGTAGAGAAAGCTAATCCAACTTCACATTTCAAATCAATCACCAAAAAATCATCAACTATCCCTAAATTTTACCAAGCTTGTAGATCATTCGATGAAAAAGTAATTCTTCATCTCCAAACGCTAGCTCCACCCAGCGATTCTTCTTTTATCAGCTTATCATGGATGTCGAAGGCCGTTGCGTTTTTATCGACGATTCACGCCGAATCACAGGATCAGATTTCGAGTTTCAGATCTGAATCCGAATGTTTTCATGTTTTGTATATGGATTACAGTTTAAAAGTACTAGATCTATGCAATTTGATTTCATCAGCCGTTCAAAAATTAACTCAACGTCGTATGTTGATGAAATTAAGCCTCCGGTTGATTGAATTTTCCGGTCAGGTTCTAGCGCCGGAGAAACTGAGGAAAGCGAAGGACGAGCTCATCAGATCCACAGGTCATAATGGAGAGGTATCTGAAACGACCTCGACTCATAACCGAAAAACGACAAACTTTTTTTTTTTTTTTAGATCCCACTATGGGATCCCATCATCCCACTATGGGATCAGGTTCTGATCAAATTTCTTAAAAATCACCTTTGATCCCATTCCGGATCTTTTAATCCCATTCCGGGATCAGGCCCTGACATGGTAATTTTCAACCAAATTAACACTTGTGACCCGTTTGACTATCAACGCATAACAACTCCATTCCAACCTGTTTTAATCGTCATGCACCTATAAATTTACAAGCAAAACAAGTTTCGGTACACACCAAAGTGCATTTTTACTTATAGAACGACCCATTACAAAAGAGAGTGATTATCTTGACCCAAAAGATTAAAACGACTATTGACATAAGTACTAGAGCGTGTTCTTGGGGATATCTACCCAACATTCATCATGTACACAAAATAAGCTCAAAAGCTTCAAATCTATCCAAAAGCACAAATAAGACATCTCTAATGATCATTCAAACGATTCCACTTGCTTACCTTTGTCTTGCCCAATTCCTACAAAATGTTAAATTACAACGGAGTAAGCGAAACGCTTAGTGAATACAATATGTGCATACATGTTAACAACATTTATATAGATAAACAATTATTCGCATACCACCATCATTTAAATCATACAACACACATATGGTTCCCGATGCGTTCCCAACGTGAACCGAGAACCCTACCATCAAACCAACCATCACAATGCGCATGTGTCTACCATGGATCCCGATGCGTTCCCAACGTGAACCGAGATCATGCCCGATGCGTTCCCAAAGTGAACCGAGCCCTCATACCAATCATATTACAAACAACCGCATACCAATACAAATCTTATTAACATGCAAACACACATTGTACTCACCTTAGATTCCAAGCAAGCAAAATCAACAAACACTTCCAAAAGTCTCTAACAATCTTCTAAGCACAAATTACCTAGTAACAAGCATATACATACACATATATCACAATATAATCAAATTACAATTAACTAGTACCAATCAAGTCTAGGGTTTTCTTCAAAGACCCACAAGACCCATTTTGACACCTTCTTAAACAAGAATACAAGACTCACAAATTGTAAGTCTTAAATCTTACTACTACACACACAAGTCTTTGACTTGTATAAAACTTCTTACTTAATCAACCATTTCTTACACAAATGAATACTTAGATTTTGACCCAAAACAATCTTACAACTTACTAGCTTAATTTTGACTAGTTCATCTTCTTCACAACCCCATTTTTTCTTAAACCTTAGCCCTAATTCGAATTAGGGTTTTTAAGAAATCAAAACCTTGATTTCTAACAACAACAACACCATCTAAGTCATAAATTTCAAAATTAAAGAGTTAATTGTTCATACCTCAAGTTAGGGTTAGAAAACCCCCAAATTTCATGAAGAAGATGAAGAATCAAGAGTTCTAGTAGTGTTAGAAGGTATTAAGGATGCTAGTGATCAACAAAAACCAAGTTGCATAGAAGAAAATCAAAGGATTTGATGCCTTCATCCAAAATTCGCCATCACCTCTTCTCTCTAGACTCTTTCTCTAAAATTTTCTGCATTTTTGGTGAGAATGAGATGCAGCTCACTTTTTATCTAAGTGGGTTTTAATGCAATTTTACCCTTTTGCCCTCCCCCACTTAAAGTCTTGCAAGTTAGGCCCCTTTCTTGCAACTAAAGTCCTTTTTCTAACATTGTTACATAATTAAATAATAAATAATAATAGATTAATACCTTAAATAATTTGGAGTCTTACAACTCTCCCCCACTTAAATCGGATCGCGTCTTCGTGATCCAAGCTTGGTGGCTAGATGGGAAGTATTTAATCATAAATTCCTCCATCTCCCAAGTATGCTCCAAATCTTTTCCATATCTCCATTTAACCTTGTAGGACTTAATCGGCTTGTTCTTAACCATTCGCATTTGCTCATCTACTATATCTACCGACTCTTCCACAAATCCCAATTTATCATTTACGTCAACTTCTTCTAATGGCACAATTGTGGATTGTGCGGTTAAGCATTTTCTCAAGTGAGATACATGAAAAGTATTATGAATCCCCGAAAGCTTCTCGGGCAATTCCAAACGGTAAGCTACTTCACCCACTCTTTCTAGGATTTTGAAGGGTCCGATATAACGAGGACCTAGTTTACCCCTCTTTCGAAATCGAATAATTCCTTTCCAAGGCGATACTTTAAGCATTACCATGTCACCTTCCTTAAACTCTGTTGACCGTCTCTTTGTATCCGCGTATGATTTTTGTCTATCTTGAGCCGTTTTTAAGCGTTCTCGGATAGTCTCAATCTTCTCGTTAGTTTTCATAACAAGTTCGGTCCCACCAATCTATCGTTCACCAATTTCACCCCAACAAATCGGGGTGCGACATTTTCTCCCATATAACATCTCATACGGAGGCATACCAATACTAGTGTGATAACTATTATTATATGAGAACTCCGCTAGAGGAAGATACATATCCCAACTTCCACCAAAGTCTATTGCACACGCTCGCAACATATCTTCCAATGTTTGGATGGTTCTCTCACTTTGGCCGTCGGTTTGCGGGTGGAAAGCGGTACTTAACTTCAATTTCGTACCCATTTCTTCTTGAAACTTCCTCCAAAATCGAGAAGTAAACCGTGTGTCTCTATCTGACACTATAGAAACGGGAACACCATGTCGAGCTATCAATTCTTTAAGGAAAAGCGTAGCTAAGGTTTCGGACGACGAAGTTTCTCGAATCGGTTGAAATAATGCACTCTTTGTCAACCAATCTACAATCACCCAAATGGTATCATATTGTGTTCTAGCCGTTTTGGGTAACTTTGTAATGAAATCCATAGTAATATGCTCCCACTTCCATTTAGGAATTTCAAGTGGTTGCAATTTCCCTTATGGTTTTTGGTGTTCGGCCTTTACTTGTAAACAAGTAATACATTGCTCAACATATTTAACTATGTCACGTTTCATCCCCGGCCACCAATAATCTTCTTTCAAGTCATGGTACATTTTGGTGGCACCTGAATGAATTGAATACTTTGATTTATGAGCTTCTTCAAGTAGCATTTATCGGTATTCACCTATCTTTGGCACCCACACTATTCCATTAAAAGACAACAACCCATGCGGACCTAATTTAATGGATTCTGTTTGTCCCTTAATTCGTTCTTCATGTTTGTTATGAACGAAAGTTTCAACTTGAATTTCACCAAGCTTTTTAAGGAATTCATTTGTTATGACCATACGTAAAGATTCTACTCGTATCCCCGGGTATTGATTCTTTCGACTCAAGGCGTCCGCTAAAACATTAGCTTTACCCGAATGATAAAGTATCTCACAATCATAATCCTTTAAGAGATCCAACCACCTCCGTTGTCGGTTATTCAAATATCTTTGGTTGAAAAGGTACTTCAAACTCTCGTGGTCCGTATAAATTGTACATTTAATGCCATACAAGTAATGACGCCAAAATTTTAAAGCATGAACCACCGCCGCTAGCTCAAGATCATGTATAGGATAGTTCTTTTCTTGCTCCTTTAATTGCCTTGAAGCATATGCAATAACCCTTCCTTTTTGCATCAAGACACAACCAAGACCGTTAATCGATGCATCACAATAAACGGTCATATCTTCGGTTCCTTCCGGTAATACCAACACCGGAGCATGACTTAGCTTATGCTTTAACAATTGAAAGGCTACTTCTTGGTCATTACCCCAATCGAACTTTACATTCTTTCGTGTCAACTTTGTCAACGGAGAAGCAATTTTAGAGAAATCTTGAATAAACCGTCGATAATAACCGGCTAATCTAAGAAAACTGCGAATCTCCGTAGGTGTAGTCGGTCGATCCCATTTTTCGATCGCTTCGGTTTTCTCTGGATCAACTTGTATACCCTTCTCGTTCACGATATGGCCAAGGAATTGCACTTCCCTTAACCAAAACTCGCACTTTGAAATTTTAGCATATAACTTCTCTCTACACAACGTCTCTAAAACTTCCTTCAAGTGTTGCTCGTGTTCTTTCATACCCTTTGAATAGACAAGGATATCATCAATAAACACAATCACCGATTTTTCTAACATGGGACGACATATTCGATTCATAAGGTCCATGAATGCTGCGGGCGCATTCGTAAGACCAAAAGGCATCACAACGAACTCAAAATGCCCATACCGAGTTCTAAACGCCGTCTTCGAAATATCATCTTCATGGATTCTTAATTGATGGTACCCCGACCTCAAATCAATCTTCGAAAAATATTTAGCACCTTGAAGTTGATCAAATAGGTCGTCAATTCTTGGTAAAGGATAACGGTTCTTTATGGTAACTTTGTTCAATTCTCTATAATCAATGCACATTCTCATGCTACCATCCTTCTTCTTTACAAATAGTACCGGTGCTCCCCACGGTGAATTACTTAGACGAATGAACCCTTTATCCAATAGTTCTTGAAGTTGACTCATTAGTTCTTGCATTTCAGTTGGCGCTAAGCGATAGGGAGTCTTAACAATAGGTGCAGCACCCGGAATCAACTCTATGCGAAATTCTACTTGTCTTTCAGGAGGAACACCCGGAAGATCATCCGGAAACACATCTTTATAGTCCCTAACTACCGGGAGATCTTCGATAAACTTTGATTCTTTTCGAGAGTCAACAACATGAGCCAAAAAGGCTGCACAACCACTAGACACAAGACGACGTGCACGAGCATAAGTGCATATAGAAGCGGGCCGTCGCTGTCCTTCTCCTTGAATAATTACTTCTTCCCTACTTGGGGTTTTCACCCGGATAATCTTTTCATCACACACGATATTAGCTCCGTATCAACTGAGCCAATCCATTCCTATGATCACATCAAACTCACCCATAGTCATGAGGATTAGGTCAACAGTAAACAACTTAGAATAAATATCAATATTACAATTTTTGTATACGCCTACTACTAACTTAGGTTTATCATCCGCTATTTCTACTTCTAATGGAGATTCAAGACTTAGCAACGACTTATTTAAACAAGGAGCAAACCTAATAGCAACAAATCAGCGGTCCGCTCCAGAATCAAATAACACTTTTGCAGGTTTGGAATTTACAAGACAGGGACCTGCTACTACTTCTGATGACCTTAGAGCTTCATCCACAGTCATCTGAAAAGACCTACTCTTTGGCGTGCCCGCCGACTTTTCTAACCTTCTTATCACCTCCTTCCGTTGCTCTTCCTTTCTCTCGAACTCAGATAATTTAGGACAATAGGCCTTTCGATGCCCTTCATCATGACAATTGAAACAAATAGTAGCTTTGGGAATAGTAGACTTACAATCCCTTAAAATGTGGCCCAGTTTGCCACATGTGAAACACAATTGACCTAGGTTACAACCTCCGCCTTTCCTCCCTTCATTACCTTTTGTCTTTTTATTAGGCGAACCACTTTGTTCAAACTTCCTCTTCGAGTTGAAATTTTCCTTCTTATACGTTATCGCACCCTTCTTAACAAGTTCATTTTCAACATCCCTCGCAGCATCAAACAAATCAGGGAAAGAACGAAATTGAGATATAATTAGCCTCTCTCTAATTTCTTCACGCAATAAACCATGAAACAATCTACATTTCCCCATTTCATCATTAATATACTCAGAATTAAATTGAAGTCGATCTATAAAGTGAACTCGAAATGTATTCAAGTCCATACTCCCTTGATGAGTATTTTGGAGTTCAGACTTCAATCGTCCCACTTCGGCCTCTGATCGAAAATTTTTGAAAAATTCACGCTTGAATTCTCCCCAAGTCAACCTCTCCGCGTAGTCATTCCCTTGTATCGCAAGAAGATCATCCCACCATCTTTGAGCAACACCCCTTAACATACACACTCCAAACGTAGTTTTCAAGTCCTCAGGACATCGCGTTGTCCTAAAGCAACCCTCAATATCAGAAATCCATCGAGTGCTCTTGATGGGATTGAGGTCTCTCTCATAAGTGGGTGGATTGCTAAGTTTGAAGTCTTTTAAGCCATAAGGCCTTGAAGTAACAATCTCATGATTCACAGTTTGCCTCCCTTCGGCCCTTAAATTACCCGCTTCATTTAAAAGTTGGGGCATTCGCTTATCAAATTCCTCTTTAATCAACGAGGCGATAGAAGAGTGGGCAGCCTCTTCCATAGTTTCCGTAATTTGCTTTGTGATGAACGGGGAGAAATTACGGAGAGCCAACCCTATTTGGGTCTTTAAGTCATTATCGTCATCGGAATAAACCGTCTCATAGCTAGGGCTATGTGCACGTTCCGTATCTTGAAGGGTTTAGCTTCCCTCATCATTATGGGTCGAGCCACGATTCTCTTCATTCGTTTCCATACTGAAAATTGAAAACTAATTAGTTATCGGTAATTCTCATAACCTCTACACATATGCAATCCTCCTAGTTATGCCATGTCCCTTCGTTCGGTACCCGACATATCATGTTTGTGTGACAAGTACAGGATTGTAATAGTGGTGATCAGGCACTATTACAAGCACACACTTTATCACCTTCGCACAATATATAAAGTACTTTACATGAAGTTGGATGACATTCACGTAATTAAACAAATTTACACATACAAGCTCATATAAACAAGTATCACAAGGCATGTCATCACTTTGCATTCGGTCCCACATATATTGCACATAACAGTTAAATTGCCTACGGTTTAAGTCTAGGAAACCTATTCTACCATAAGCTCCTAGATCCCTTAAACAACGCTCTGATACCACCTGAAACGACCTCGACTCATAACCGAAAAACGACAAACTTATTTTTTTTTTTAGATCCCACTATGGGATCCCATCATCCCACTATGGGATCAGGTTCTGATCAAATTTCTTAAAAATCACCCTTGATCCCATTCCGGGATCTTTTAATCCCATTCCGGGATCAGGCCCTGACATGGTAATTTTCAACCAACTCCGTTCCAACATGTTTTAATCGTCATGCACCTATAAATTTACAAGCAAAACAAGTTTCGGTACACACCAAAGTGCATTTTTACTTATAGAACGACCCATTACAAAAGAGAGTGATTAACTTGACCCAAAAGATTAAAACGACTATTGACATAAGTACTAGAGCGTGTTCTTGGGGATATCTACCCAACATTCATCATGTACACAAAATAAGCGCAAAAGCTTCAAATCTATCCAAAAGCACAAACAAGACATCTCTAATGATCATTCAAACGATTCTACTTGCTTACCTTTGTCTTGCCCAATTCCTACAAAATGTTAAATTACAACGGAGTAAGCGAAACGCTTAGTGAATACAATATGTGCATACATGTTAACAACATTTATATAGATAAACAATTATTCGCATACCACCATCATTTAAATCATACAACACACATATGGTTCCCGATGCGTTCCCAACATGAACCGAGAACCCTACCATCAAACCAACCATCACAATACGCATGTGTCTACCATGGATCCCGATGCGTTCCCAACGTGAACCGAGATCATGCCCGATGCGTTCCCAACGTGAACCGAGCCCTCATACCAATCATATTACAAACAACCGCATACCAATACAAATCTTATTAACATGTAAACACACATTGTACTCACCTTAGATTCCAAGCAAGCAAAATCAACAAACACTTCCAAAAAGTCTCTAACAATCTTCTAAGCACAAGTTACCTAGTAACAAGCATATACATTATAATCAAATTACAATTAACTAGTACCAATCAAGTCTAGGGTTTTCTTTAAAGACCCACAAGACCCATTTTGACACCTTCTTAAACAAGAACACAAGACTTACAAATTGTAAGTCTTAAATCTTACTACTACACACACAAGTATTTGACTTGTATAAAACTTCTTACTTAATCAACCATTTCTTACACAAAAGAATACTTAGATTTTGACCCAAAACAATCTTACAACTTACTAGCTTAATTTTGACTAGTTCATCTTCTTCACAATCCCATTTTTTTCTCAAACCTTAGCCCTAATTCGAATTAGGGTTTTTAAGAAATCAAAACCTTGATTTCTAACAACAACAACACCATCTAAGTCATAAATTTCAAAATTAAAGAGTTAATTGTTCATACCTCAAGTTAGGGTTAGAAAACCCCCCAAATTTCATGAAGAAGATGAAGAATCAAGAGTTCTAGTAGTGTTAGAAGGTATTAAGGATGCTAGTGATCAACAAAAACCAAGTTGCATGGAAGAAAATCAAAGGATTTGATGCCTTCATCCCAAATTCGCCATCACCTCTTCTCTCTAGACTCTTCCTCTAAAATTTTCTGCATTTTTGGTGAGAATGAGATGCAGCTCACTTTTTATCTAAGTAGGTTTTAATGTAATTTTACCCTTTTGCCCTCCCCACTTAAAGTCTTGCAAGTTAGGCCCCTTTCTTGCAACTAAAGTCCTTTTTCTAACATTGTTACATAATTAAATAATAAATAATAATAGATTATTACCTTAAATAATTTGGGGTCTTACAGTATCACCGGAGAAAT
Source organism: Rutidosis leptorrhynchoides (assembly GCF_046630445.1). Classification (NCBI taxonomy): domain Eukaryota; kingdom Viridiplantae; phylum Streptophyta; class Magnoliopsida; order Asterales; family Asteraceae; genus Rutidosis; species Rutidosis leptorrhynchoides. Next base: position 41,774,247 of record NC_092336.1, read on the forward strand.
CCAACGCGCGAAGGATTTGATTGGAGAATTGATTTTCGGCATTGCTAATTTTCCGATCGATAAGGTAAGTAACGGAAGAGATCTAATTAAACGGACGTTACACGGTCTAGGTATATTGAAAGTGTTTATATCTTGCATTTTAGTGTCCGTGTTGTACGGACAGTCGAATCTAGTTGAATTTCGAGTTCCGGCTGAGTTTCTGTGGTCTGACCGGGTTAACGGCCTTCAAAATCAAATGTTTGACCTGATAAAGACAAAGTCAAAATTGTTGGAGATTGAAGATACAGTAAGCCGACTGGTAACCCTATGTGATTTACTCGATGAGGTTTCCATCGTGGACGGTGACGGCGGCGAAGAACAGCGTGGTAGATTTGTTAACGGTGTTAAAGAGTTTGAAAAGGTTGTAACGAAATATTCAGACGATGTAGATAAGTTGACTAACGGAGTTAAGGGATTGTTCAGTAGTGTGTTGGAAACCCGTAACGGTGTATTAGACAGCGTTAGGAAAGGTGTGTGGTAGGTTTGATGTGAATCTAGGATGACGTTTGGGGTTTATAATTCGGAGTGTTTTTTTTTTTTTAATGGAAGGTGTGTGGTAGGTTTGATGTGAACTTAGGGTGACGTGTGGGGTTGTTAAGTTTATACAAGTTTCTTTTTTAACTTTATGAAACATTAATGTATTGAAAGTTGCATTAATACGGAGTATTACAAAGTTTAATGTCAAATTTAGGATCTCTTTAGGATCTCATGAGTCATGATAGGGATGGCAATGGATGTTTTATCCATGGACATTCACCCGATCCGATCTATTTAGAGTTGAGTTAATTATACCATTAGTCCTTGTGATTTACCTAAAATTATACCACTCGTCCCTTTGTTTTTAAAATTATACAGCTAGTCCCTATGGTTTTAAAATAAATTGGCGATAGTCCATATCTAACTCCAGTTAACTTTTTCCATTAAATGATAGCAATTTAGAAAACTTAATAAGATGAGGGATTAAAATCTTAACTTTTACTTGTCCTCTTTCTTCTCAGCAAGACAGACAACTAGTAATCTTCTTGCATAAACCCTAGTTATTCTTCGAGCATAATATCAAATATCTCCAAAACTTCTAATGAAAATATTCAGCATTTGTTAATTAGATTATATCTCATATTTCAACAATATTTATACAAACAATAGAATTTAATCCTAAAAAAAAAAAAACAAAATCCTAACCAAATGATCAGATTTTTTGTTCATCAACATCGTAAGTAAATTTTTTTTTAATCTATATGACTTCAAATGATCAGATCCAAGTAACTCATCAAAAACCTATTTGCTCATAATCATCCTTTTGTTCATCACCATCCTCTCTGTTCATCATCATCATCATCATCATCATCATCATCGACTCAAAACAGAATCAAGAACAAAAGAAACCAATAACAAAGTCTCGATCTGAAAAAACGAAACCGAATCATCGTTGTCGTTGATGCGCCGCTAACACCATCACCACAATTTAAATGAAGGGATTTTAGATCTGATTGATTCTGAATCTGAACGAACATTCATATCTTTTTTTTTCTATTCGGCTGATAACGAGGATGATGGTGATTTCCAGTGAAAAACGAGGATTGAAAACGATCATGATGATTTTTGGTGATGGTTAATGAGGATGAATATTGTTCAATTTTTTGTGATGGTTAATGAAGATAGTTTAACACATATGATAAAGGAGCTGTAAATTTATTTGGAGTAGTTTTTTAGTTCATATAATTTTCAGATTTGTTTTTCATTTTGAGTTTGGATCTGATAAATTTCAAGTAATATAGACTTCGTTCCAATCTTATGTTCTTAGGTTGTTGCTGAGAAAAAAAATGTCAAGTCGAACTTACGTTTTTAACCCCTCGTCTTGAGAAAATAACTAGATAGTCCATCATTAACGGGAGAAGTGAACTGGAGTTAGAAATGGACTAGCGCCATATAATCATAGAACCACATGGACTATTGATATAACTTTAAAAAGATAGGGATGCACGGTATAATTTTGAGTAAACCACAGGGACCAGTGGTATAATTAACTCGATCTATTTATAATGGATATGGATGATATAAATGGACGATTAATGAATATGGATATGGATATGAATGATCTAAATATTTCGTGGATCGGATATGGATGACAACTTATCATCCACGGATATATCCATTATCACCCGAAATACATCTATATATACATATATACGTACTAAAATATAAGCATATGCATCTACATATTGATATACATATACATATTACCTACAAATTCTTAAATTATTAACGATAATAAGAATTGTGATAGTCACAATTATTAAATTGTTACTAATAATATTCAAAGTTACGTTTTTAAATTAGTTTAAACTTATATTTACCTATATTATAACGTATTTTGCTCGTCTAAATTCACAATTGGCGATAAATTACAATCAAAATATGCGTAACAAATAAAAAAACATAGAGATTAAATGTTTACATTTGTTATAATCTATATTAAATTGATAAAATCGTCGTTAGATTAACAATTCATTTGATATCCAATGGATATTCATTAACCCGCTTAATCCATCGGATATGGATATGGACGGATGAACTGAAATTAAATGGATATGGATATGGATATGGATGAGTAAAAATTAATTGGATATGGATGTGGATATGGATATGGCATCACCCGATCCATATCCGATCCATTGCCATCCCTAGTCATGACTTGTTACCCAACCCGCCAAATGATTAATACTAAACTAAGAAACTATATTACTCCGTATGAATTCAACTTCAGGATAAGTGTTTAAATTCTTTAACAGCCCTGTCCCTTGAAGCCAAAGACATTGAACCATCAAGCCTCCTGTATTCTAAGCAGGGGCGGAGAAAAGGGGGGACTGAGGGGTGCTCAGCCTCCCCCAAAGCCCAATCGAGATCCAAGTTTTATTTGTATTATTATGCACAAATAATTGTAAGTCTCCCTCAAGACCCAAATATTAATTATCAAGGTTGTAAAAGTCGCGAGTCGGGGACGCATCAGTCGAGACCTAAAAAGGACGCGTCGGCCGAGTCAGGGGACGCGTCGTGGACGCATCGGTCGTTGACCAACGTTGACTTCATTAATAATTTCTTATATATATATATATATATATATATATATATATATATATATATATATATATATATATAAGAAATTATTAATGAAGTCAATATATATATATATATATATATATATATATATATATATATATATATATATATATATATATATATATATATATATATAATAGTTGATTATGTACCATAAATTTCTAAAATAAGAACTTGAATTTAAAAACATTCAAACTTCAAACTCAATTAATGTTACCGAATACATAATCAGTAAGGACACAGAGAAAAGAACGTCTCAAAAAATGAAAGCAACCCCTAATTTTAAAATATATCAGATTTTGACGAAAATTTGATTGAATTTGACCGTTTTTGACCAACTTTGACCGTCTTTGACAGACATTGACCGAACTTTTAGCTTCGACCGTCTTTTCATTTCGGTACCTGTTTTATTTTGTTATATGTGTGATGTTGGGTAATAAGTGGGTTTACCATGTGATGTAATGACTAGCTAGGTCGAGTTAGCTCATTGAGGTTTGACTTAACCAAGTCGGGTTAGTCATTAGATGTTAGGTGTTGACCGAGGCGGGTTGACAGTGTGTGTTTGACTTAACCGAGTAGGGTTAATCAATTGTTGTTAGGTGTTGACCGAGGCGGGTTGACCGTGTGTGTTGACTTAACCAAGTCGGGTTAATCAATAGTGTTAGGGGTTTGACCAAGTCGGGTTGACCTAGTGTATTTGACTTAACCGAGTCGGGTTAACCAATTAGATATTAGGTGTTGACCGAGGCGGGTTAACCGGGTGAGTTTGACTAACCGGGTCGGGTTAATTAATTAAATGATAGATGTTGACTGAGTCGGGTTAACCAAGTGAGTGACTTAACCAAGTCGGGTTAATCATTTGTTGTTAGGGTCGTTTGACTAATCAGGACGGGTTGATCAATTAGACGTTAGGTGTTGACCAGGGCGGGTTGACCAAGAGAGTTTGACTAACCAAGTTGGGTTAATCCATTGTTGTTGGGGGTTTTACATAGTCGGGTTGACCAAGGGCATTTGACTAACCAATTTGGGTTAATCAATTGTCGTTAGGGTTTGACCAAGTTGGGTTGACCGAGTGCGTTTGACTAACCGGGCCGGGTTAGTCAATTAGATGTTAGGGTTGGCCGAGGTAGGTTGACCGGGTGTATTTGACTAACCAGGTCGGGTTAATCGTTTTGGTGTTGGAGGCTTAACCAAGTCGGGTGTAACCGTGATTTGATTGGATGGTTACTTGTATTGCTCTTTGTAAGTAACTAGAGGGGGGGTGAATAGTTACTTAATACATTTTTTAACAATTTTTCAATTGATCACCAATTTCGATTTTACTTTGATCAACCAACTCAACTCAAACTTGATGTGTGTAGTGTATATGTTCAAAATGATAAATGAAGTAATGTAAAGAATATAGACATAAGGATTTATAGTGGTTCGGGCGGATGTTAACTAATCCACCTTAATCCACTCCCCGATTACACTAATCGGGATTTGTTGCTTCACTAAGCACTTTTCTCCAAACCCGGTGGAGATCCGATTTACAAGTCTTCAATCTTCTTTAGTAGACAACAAACCTAATCTTTTTATCCCTTTGAAAGATCAACTCCAACCTAGATCAACTTGTCTTCACCTTGGACAAGTATTAATCTTCAAATAAGATTAATCAACTTCCTAAGTCCCTTTAAGGAAGTAGATCACTAAGCTAGCCTATGCTTCCACTAATTGAAGTTACAAGACTTACACACTCTGCAATGATGATCCTAACACAATACTAGGACACACATTACATTAAGTAAACTCACAAGATAATTGATTTTGATTAGTAAGTTTACAACAACCCAATTCTATATCTATAAGATCATAGAATCTTCTCTTGCTTGATCACATTTGAGTAGTAGTTGATGCACTTGTGATCACTGGAGATAAGCCTTTGAAATGTGCAAGAGGGTCAGCTTCAAATGCTCTTAAATGTTTGCCTTTTATAGTGGGATTCAAAAAATAGCCGTTGACACACGGTTACCTGCACGGTCGACCGTGGTGCGACCGTGCGTGCTCCAGTCCAAAATTGGTATCCGTTGTATAGCCGTTTGACTCAGATTTGAACACCACATTTTGGCACCTTTACTCCTTCTAGCACCTGCAAAAGAAACCAAACATCCTATACAAGTACTATATGCATTAAGTGTGAGATTTGGTCTTATTGCATGAAATTGACTAATCATTCCAAAAGTGGCAAACCCAACATTCTTGGAGAAGTGTCTTGATTGATATTTAGGGAAATTTCAGTTTGGTCAAGACTTAGTTAGTCACATTAATGCTCTTGGTTCAATTCTAAAGGCTAGTCACTATATCATTAACTTCCTAGTTTCAATTAATCACAAGTCATGTTTCATTTGAGTTTAGTTAGGGATTAATTGAATAATGTCTCTGTAAGATAATCATGAAGTATGTAGAGACATTAAGGTTAAGTTATTCTTGAACAAGCAATCACACTTAGTTACTTAGACTAGACCAAATAGACAATTGACTATAGTTTTATTGTGAACCATTTTACACTTAATCTATTGGAGTAGGTTAGTTACTTGAATCCTAACTAATTAGCACATGGCAAACATATTAATCAAGTTGACAAGTTTATGAGTATTAAGCATTATTAGCAAGTAGCAAGTAATACTCACATAGCAAGAGATAGTTATTCTAGGATCAATCATATAGATACTTGCACAACTTATAATTCAAGCACTTAATAAGTTTAATGTGCAATATAACACATTACATGATTAATGTGTAAGCACACATTAATGTCCAACACATGCACAAAGGAAGAGCAATCTCTAGTTGGGACTTGGTGACCATCCTAAATGTATCTAACTATGTTTTAGGATTACAAGTCATTTCTAGTTTAACCTTGAGAGCATTGTTCTTCATTTAGCCTTAATTAATCACTAAGTCATTTCTAATAGCAATTATTGTTCTATGATATTGGCTTAAGTGTGTTGGTACTTGATGATCATACTAAGGATATCTAGATAAGAATTGAGATCACAAGTTGTTGATTAACACTTATGTGTTATGCCTAATCTTGGTTAATTTGTCATTAAGATGTCATTAGGCGTAATTAATCACAATTAGTGTTTTTATGACCAAAACTCAATTGAGTATGGAGAAGGCATCTATTCTAAGCATGTTGAGAAAGGTTTCATGAATTATAGGTGTCGGGAACTAGTCAAACTTTATTTGGTCAAAAACGGTGACAGAAGAAACTGCGGTCGCACTGCGGTTGACCGTGGTGGCGACCGTGCAACTTGTTTTCACAAAACTGCGTTGCAATTCAGTTTGGGATTTCACGGTTGACTATGCGGTCGACCATACCTCGACCGTGTGTTTACCTGAACTTTTAATTTCATTCTTTAACATATGTTTGACTTGGTCGTTTGCAAGATAAAGTATGGATTAGTGACCTTGCGTGTTTTATGTTAAGATGTCAGTCATCACTTATGCGTATGTGTGTGTCATCATCAAAACATATTCTTTGGTTATTCACACTTTAGTTAATTATACTTAAGTTTATTGTTTAGTGTATTAACCCACATTCAACCAACATTCTCCCCCTTTTTGATGATGACAAACATACAAGTGATGAGGGACATTTTGCTATAAATACGCAAGTGTTAACAATCACTTGAATCCATCTTTCTCCCCCTTTTGTCGAAGCAAAAAGGTTAGCTCCCCCTAGAACTAAGCTCGCCCTTAGAACAAAACTCCCCCTTAAATTGTGCACGTTGGAAAAACATATATTAAAACATAACAAGCACACATTTTATTCAAAGCTAGCACGAAACATAGTGATGCATATATGAAAATATGCATGGAAGACACATAAATTGGATGTATAGATAGGCATTCTTCAAATTGCCTTGGCCTATTTCTTGAGGTGAATGTAGTGATGAGTGTCTCTTATAATTCCTTCTAGCGTGTTTAGATGTCGTCCGATTTTTAGAACATTTTCGTGAATGACACTGATTTGTCCTGTGGTCGCAAGGAGGTTAAAGTTTGGAGGGTTATCAAGAGAAGGTTCAACAAATGGTCTAGTTAAAGCTCTGCAAATCGGGTATGAAGAGACTTGAGCAACGTAGTGATAGGAAGTCATCAATTTGAGATGAGCAAAGAATTTAGTTAAGTGAAGGCCATAAGGTAGTTTTAAGAAGGATTCTTGAGCTGCCTGTTGCATTCTAAATGCCATCAGAAATGCAATGTTTACCTTAAGTGAGTGTATGAGACACCACAAAAGAGTAACCTCATTTGCATTCATTCTCCAAAGTAATTCACCCTTTCCATATACATTTATGGAGATGATCTGTTGCCATAGATCATATGTTGAAGCAAGGTGATATACTAAGAAACCCTCTTTGTTGACGGGTTCAAATTTGAGTGGTCCTTCACTCAGTGTTTCAAGAACACATTCTTTTTCCAACCATTCCGGAAACTCATCAAATGAGTTTGGGTTAAGGAAAAATTTGATCCCATTACTTGGAACATCCATGATGTTTCCAAATTCTTCAAGTGTTAAGGAATAGCTTTTGCCATAGAGAGTGAATGATATCTTCATATCATCATCGAATTGGAAGTTTGCATAGAACTCATTCACATGAAAAGAATATAGAGGTCCTCGATGATTGAGAAAGACATTCCAGTTCACACTATAGAAGTTGGCCAGTGAATAGGTTGAGAGTTGATGGGTTGACACTTCTCTTCCTTCGACAATTTGTCTCATGATTTGGTTGTGGGTTTTTAGGGATTGTGAAAGTGGGTATGAGTTTTAGTTGAGTGTGCTAGTATTTATAGAGACCTACTAGGAACTACTTTCACTTTTTCACAAGAGAGGTAGGTTAAATGAGTAAAGTCTTTTGGTTGACAAGTCAATTTTCACTTGAGAGAAGTTATTGAGCCTAATAGGACAAAATGATTTGTTAGTTTATGCAAGGTTTATTTTGCAGTTGAGCTTCGGTCGTCCGTGATGTAAGCCGTGGATTAATTGTTTTGGAAAAATTTAAACTCGCCGTTGGTACAGAACACACACGGTTGGGCTCACGGTCGACTGTAGTTCAGTCGTATATAAATCTGACATGCTTGGTATTTTTGATTAAAGGCATGTAATAAGCACACACAAATACTTCATTAAACACAAATATTAAAGTTCTCCAAACATTTTGTTTTAAACATTCAACCATTCAACCATAGAAAGTTTTCACAAGAGTTTGTTAGAATTCTTCACTTGAATCATCTTCCTCCTCATTTCCTGACCTACAGGTAAAGCTTCTGATCACTCCTTTAAGTAACTTCTTCATTTTTGATTCCTTTTTTCAGACTTTTGATTTGAGTCTGACAGATCTTATCCATCTTGGCATTGACCCCAAGATCCTTCACCGGTTCATTTTCTTCTTCATTTTCACTGTCTGATATCTCAATAACTCCTCTGCTCGTTCCTGCCTCATTGGTAGTTCTTCTTCGTTTAAAGGTTGATCCTCCTGTTGTTTTTGGTGGTAGGATTGGTTTATGAGTGGGTGGAAGAGAGTCATCACTTGTGATTTTGAAGTGCCTAAACAGTTTGTTTAGATGCATTCCATAAGGCAATCCTCGAGTTATTTCGGTGATGAGTCCACTCATCCTGGTTGCCATCAGATAGGCAATATTTACTTTGATTCCACTTTCCAAACACCACAAGAGAGCAACTTGAGTAGCATGAATGTTTGAGTGATTTCCTGATCTGCAGTAGATGTTGTAGTCAATGACTTTGTTCCAAACTTCATACTCAGAAGAGAGATGTCTACTCAGTACTCCAGATCTCTCAATTTCAGAGCGAGGAACATTGTCTTTGCACAATGCATTTATTACTGCCATTTTGTTGGAGATAAAACTTGGAAGATATGCCAGTCCATGATGTGAACTGAAGAATTCTTCACCATCTGTTGGAACTTGGAGAATGCATCCGAAATCCTCAAGTGAGTAGTGGTAATTGGTGCCTTGAAGACTGAAGGAGACTTTATTGTTCACGAAATTGAAATTTGCATAAAATTCGCGAATGAGAGATGGATAAATGGGACCATCAAGAGTGAGAAATACTTTTCATTTAAGAGTTTTGAATTGTCTCACAAGTTCTGGCATTTGATCGTGGGCAACTTTTCTTCCTTCAGTGATAGGACGTCTAGAGAGAAACCAAGCATTGTACCTAATTCTCTCCGTAGGATCTGAAGGTGGCTTGTATGAGTCCTTTCTTTTTGGTTCGTCTCCTCTTGCCATTTTCTACACAAGGATACTTCAGATTAGTTCAAGGTGTATAATTCAATTGTAGGCAACACGTTTTGCAAACTTTAATCATCATCAATACTTAGACGTTTTGATGTTAATGTTCTTCACATTTTCACTCTTCATTAGTGTCAATGAGTTTGCAACTAGATTAGGATTTTCACAAAGTTCATATGTGTTCTAGACTTTTGAAATTATCATTAACACATGTTTTGACATTCAACATTATTACACTCAATTTGCAACAATGTCATTCATATTATATGAACAATGCTTCTATGAAAATCTAACCTAGATGTATAATGAACCCTAGAATTATCCAAAGTTATATCAATGCATACAATAATCATTACTACAATCGTTTCTAAATTATTCTTCAAGAACAATTTCAATTGTTTGCATCAATTTAGATTTTGATTCATTCTAGTTAGGGTTTCTTCATAACCCTAATTCATCATACAAACACAATTGAATGTTAGGAAAGCAAGGATTAATCATACCGAAAGTAGGAATTGAAATTGAGGGAATGAACGTTCTTCTCAGTGCGGTCGATCTCCTCAGCCGTGTGTAGGTGTGTGTGTTTTGAAGTGGGTTGAAAAGAAATAAAAGTGAGGGTTTAATTTAATTTAAAACAGAATCAGACCACGCACGGGCGAAGCACGGTCGACCGTGGTGTTAACCGTGTAGATATTTTCCCACGCACATGACAGGAGTCTGCGGTCGAGTATACGGTCAGCCGTGGTGATGCCGTGGATCCTTCTGATCACTCGTTTCTTCACTTCTTCTTTCTTCGAACGCGTTTTGATGATTCTTAGGTTCTATAGAATACTTGAGGACAAATTTTCTTTTCCTAACATTGAATGATTACATCCTCCCGATGTTTAATCATCAATGACACGTAATATACTATATCTATATGTATATATATTTATATTCAATCACACATAGTATACACAAAACGCATCAATCTAGTATTTAGCATGCAATACATGTTTTCACATAAACACACAATCCTAAGGCAAGTAAGCTTCCTACACTTGATCTTTTAAAATCATTTTTCAAAAACAATTTGCATTTGTAAGAAAAACCTTTCTTTTATACAAAGTCTTTTGAGAAGGTTATTCTCATTAGCATTTTGATCATTGATTTTAATTGATTTTAAGATTACCCAATTCTTGACTTATCCCTGCCATGGAATTGCTAGCTTGGTCCATTTTTCCCATGTTTTCAATTTTCCTAATAATAGACAATGGACTTTGATTACAAGATTTGTGTTTGCTAGAGTCGTGACATACATTCATTTCATGTTTACCTCTTGATGAATCACAAATAGTTATCCTTTCAAGTTTTCTTTTCAAAGAGTTATTTTCATTAATTAAAACTTCGTTAAGTTGTCTAACTTTGTGTAATTCTTTCTCCAAAAGTTTTACTTTGTCACGACTACTATCATACACAAATTTAATAGTCTTGTAATCATCTAACAATTCTTCATAATTAGAAGGATAGAATACATGTACCTCATTGCAATCCATGCTTGAGACATCGTCTTCTTTGAATGGAGATTCAACCTCTTCTTCACTTTGACCATCTTGATCCACATCATTCCAAGAACTCATGAGGCAAAAGTCTTCATCTTCATTCAACCCTTTTGCTTGAAAATCACCAACCCTTTCCAAACCCTTCTCTATTCCTTTACCCTTTAAACTCCTAGAGTTTAAATCTTTTTGAGAACATAGTGAGTTCCAACATTCTTTTGCACTTTCACATGAGATTATCTTTAATCTTTCTTTACTAGGAAGAATTCCATGAAGTAGTGAAATTGCATCAAATTGTTTCAAAACATCATTGTTTTGAAAAGTTGAATTCACTAGTCTTGAACTAGCTTGTGGTACAAATTCTCCTACTTTGATTATTCTCCACAACTAGTAATCCTTGGATTTGAGATAAGACTCAAATCTTGATTTCCACACATCAATATTCATCTTATCAAAGATTGGTGCTTCTTTCACCAATTCTTCCAAGTATCCCATAGTTTGAGTTGATCCGAGAATCGTTGACTCAAGTTTTTGCACAAAACGAATTTTGACGCTTTTGCGATCATTTGTAACGTAATGATTTGAGCAACCGCTCTGATACCAATTGTAAGTAACTAGAGGGGGGGGGTGAATAGTTACTTAATACGTTTTTTAACAATTTTTCAATTGATCACCAAATTCGATTTTACTTTAATCAACCAACTCAACTCAAACTTGATGTGTGTAGTGTATATGTTCAAAATGATAAATTAAGTAATGTAAAGAACATAGACACAAAGATTTATAGTGGTTCGGGTGGATGTTAACTAATCCACCTTAATCTACTCCCCGATTACTCTAATCGGGATTTGTTGCTTCACTAAGCACTTTTCTCCAAACCCGGTGGAGATCCGATTTACAAGTCTTCAATCTTCTTTAGTAGACAACAAACCTATTCTTTCTATCCCTTTAAAAGATCAACTCCAACCTAGATCAACTTGTCTTCACCTTGGACAAGTATTAATCTCCAAATAAGATTAATCAACTTCCTAAGTCCCTTTAAGAAAGTAGATCACTAAGCTAGCCTATGCTTCCACTAATTGAAGTTACAAGACTTATACACTCTGCAATGATGATCCTAACACAATACTAGGACACACATTACATTAAGTAAACTCACAAGATAATTGATTTTGATTAGTAAGTTTACAATAACACAATTCTATATCTATAAGATCATAGAATCTTCTCTTGCTTGATTACATTTGAGTAGTAGTTGATGTACTTGTGATCACTGGAGATAAGCCTTTGAAATGTGCAAGAGGGTCAGCTTCAAATTCTCTTAAATGTTTGCCTTTTATAGTGGGATTCAAAAAGTAGCCGTTGATACACGGTTGCCTGCACGGTCGACCGTAGTGCGACCGTGCGTGCTCCAGTCTAAAATTGGTATCCGTTGTATAGCCGTTTGACTCAGATTTAAACACCACATTTTGGCACCTTTACTCTTTCTAGCACTTGCAAAAAAAACCAAACATCCTATACAAGTACTATATGCATTAAGTGTGTGAGATTTGGTCTTATTGCATGAAAGTGACTAATCATTCCAAAAGTGGCAAACCCAACATTCTTGGAGAAGTGTCTTGATTGATATTTAGGGAAATTTCAGTTTGGTCAAGACTTAGTTAGTCACATTAATGCTCTTGGTTCAATTCTAAAGGCTAGTCACTATATCATTAACTTCCTAGTTCCAATTAATCACAAGTCATGTTTCATTTGAGTTTAGTTAGGCATTAATTGAATAATGTCTCTATAAGATAATCATGAAGTATGTAGAGACATTAAGGTTAAGTTATTCTTGAACAAGCAATCACACTTAGTTACTTAGACTAGACCAAATAGACAATTGACTATAGTTTCATTGTGAATCATTTTACACTTAATCAATTGGAGTAGGTTAGTTACTTGAATCTTAACTAATGAGCACATGGCAAACATATTAATCAAGTTGACAAGTTTATGAGTATTAAGCATTATTAGCAAGTAGCAAGTAATACTCACATAGCAAAAGATAGTTATTCTAGGATCAATCATATAGATACTTGCACAACTTATAATTCAAGCATTTAATAAGTTTAATGTGCAATATAACACATTACATGATTAATGTGTAAGCACACATTAATGTCCAACGCATGCACAAGGGAAGAGCAATCTCTAGTTGGGACTTGGTGACCATCCTAAATGTATCTAAGTGTGTTTTAGGATTACAAGTCATTTCTAGTTTAACCTTGAGAGCATTGTTCTTCATTTAGCCTTCATTAATCACTAAGTCATTTCGAATAGCAATTATTATTCTAGTGATATTGGCTTAAGTGTGTTGGTACTTGATGATCATACTAAGGATATCTAGATAAGAATTGAGATCACAAGTTGTTGATTAACACTTATGTGTTATGCTTAATCTTGGTTAATTTGTCATTAAGATGTCATTAGGCATAATTAATCACAATTAGCGTTTTTATGACCAAAACTCAATTGAGTATGGAGAAGGCATCTATTCTAAGCATGTTGAGAAATGTTTCATGAATTATAGATGTCGGGAACTAGTCAAACTTTATTTGGTCAAAAACGGTGACAGAAGAAACTGCGGTCGCACTGCGGTTGACCGTGGTGGCGACCGTGCAACTTGTTTTCACAAAACTGCGTTGCAATTCAGCTTGGGGTTTCACGGTTGACTATGCGGTCGACCAAACCTCGACCGTGTGTTTACCTGAACTTTTAATTTCATTCTTTAACCTATGTTTGACTTGGTCGTTTACAAGATAAAGTATGGATTAGTGACCTTGCGTGTTTTATGTTAAGATGTCAGTCATCACTTATGCGTATGTGTGTATCATCATCAAAACATATTCTTTGGTTAATTACACTTTGGTTAATTATACTTAAGTTTATTGTTTAGTGTATTAACCCACATTCAACCAACACTCTCCATAAGGGTTAGCGTAGCAATGGTATGCCGTTCGAGTGACGTTTACGTTGATCATGTATGTGTGCGAGTAGAGTCACGGTTGTTGACTATCTGTGATTGTGTGTAAGTAACCGTGTTAACGGTTGAGACGGTGCGAGTTATGGTGTAAGTCTTGGTGTTCCAAGCGTCTTCTTAGTGATGAGTTAAATGGTAAAAAGGCTAGTTGTGCGGCCTAGGTGGATAGTGACTAGCAGGTGTCACTAGAAAGTTGTGGGCGTGAGCCGTAAGGTTCGTTGGATTTGTGTGACCTCGAGTAGTCAATTGACGTATGACACCGAGGATGGACCCCGTAAGGATCGAGTTATTGAGACTCGGTGGTAGTAATGGGAGTTGCATAACACTGCGTTAGGTGCCTTCGTATACCTGCTAGTGGAATGCTTCACTCCGGTGGTGTGATTACCTTGTACTTGGGTACCGATGAGAAAACCTGAAGGTACGATAAGGGTTTATTGTGACAATTAGCGGGCGTTAACATTTGATTGATTCGAAAGGGCGAGGTTCGAGTACCTTGTAGTAAGTCCGCGGAAGACTTTTCAGTATGATCAACGTTGATACCGGTCATGTATGTTATGGAATGTTGAAATTCCGCAAGGTATTATCATCTTGACGGTGATAGTGTGGGGTTAAAACCCTAAGTGGGTTAGTAAATACCCGGAGGGTACGATAGTGCCTCGTTTTGGTAGGCGTGTTTGAGCAATTTGTCGGAAGTCGTCACGTTTGGTGAGCGAACTAGGGACGTAGAGTGTTGATTTCGACTATCTCGTGTAAAGATATGTTAGTATAGAGCACGTTCGAGAGTGAGTCCCTTAGAGTATTGAGGACTTGTACGAGCGAAAGGTGTGAAGATCATCTTTGATGGGCGATCGAATTGATGTTCACCGTGTAATGGTAGACGAGTTTCGGGAGTTGTGGGGTAGTGTGTCGGTTGGAGTTACCGAAATGTTGTGAGAAATTCCATCACCGTGTGTATGGTGCGAAAGACCCAAACTAGTTGACGGTTAGCGATGATACTCTGTGTTGTAGATTAGAGTGTGCCAAGAGATCATGGAAGATTGTTGTGTGGATAGAACATTACGTTCCAAAGAAGCGGGACTTATGGGATGCACTGGCGGCATCAAAGGGTCTGAGATTGTGTGAGAACTCGAAAACTTGAGGAAGTGTGTGGTCCTTGTTCGCGATGAGGGTAAGATCGCGAGGACGCGATCCAATTTAAGTGGGGGAGAGTTGTAAGACCCAAATATTTATTGCACATAATGTATTTAAGGTGTACGTAAAGTGGGTAAAGTGGGTAAAGCATAGTGTGAATTAAAAGGTGACAGACTGATATAAGCTTCGGGTGCGCCGCGCACAATTAGGAGCGCGCGCCACGCACTGTTCCTGCGACAGAATTCTGATTTTTCTATTTTGAGTTAAATGAAGGGTAGTTTGGTATTTTCACTTGGGGGTCGGTTTTAGGCCACAAAATGGCAGATTGATGGACTCATTCAAGTCCATAATCTTATCTTCATTCTCTCATCTTCAACCTCAAACCCTAGAGTGAGAAAAAGAGTTTAGAGAGAGAGCTTCATTTGGAGAAGAAGAAGCTTGAATCGATCGAAGTCACTAGTATTAAAGTTGTTCATCTCGTTCACGGCTACGTTGTGGTAGTGTTGGTAAGTTCTAACTCCGAATTTCATTGTTTGATTTGATATTCAAAGTTGGGGTTTGAACTTAAATTGTTGGGAAAACCCATTTAAACTCATGAAGTGAGTTTAGTAATGCTAGTAATCGGGTTTTATGTTGTTGTTGGTAGATTTTGGGTTGGATGATGAAATTGGTTAGTTCATAAGCATGTTTAAGTGTTTAAATCACTAGTTAACTTAGATTATAAGTGATTAAAGGTGTAACTTGCAAATGGGTGTTTTGACTTGAGATTAGGTCAAAATGGGTTTTGTGTCAAAATGATGCAAGTAAGTGTTTCGATGATGAAACATTGAGTAAAATATGGTGTTAGAACATAATCGCTAGTTAATTGTGATTTTGAGTGTTTTGGGCGAGATTTGACTTAGTCAAAGTGATGTATGTGCAAACGGGTCGGAATTGCACTATTTATGTTTTGAGCATAAGCTAGAGTATTTAGCTTATTTGTTTGTGAATTATCTAGGTGATTCACATTTGGACGATTAGGAGCTCAAGCGGGAGTTGCCTTTCAAGTAACCGAGGTGAGTGGAATATTTATACATGTATGTATGTAGTTTATTTACTCGTACGCGATGTGGGCCTTAGGTGCCACATCGTGAGTATTGGGCATTATGTCACAAGATGGTGACTTATTGAGGTTATGGGTGAAGAGAACTACGTGTAGTGACCCGTCCTACTCTATCAGGACGAAGTCTTCAACAGTTGGTCCCATTGCGAGGTTCTGACCTCTATATGCCATGAACGACTTCATGTAATATGAGCAAATGCACAGCGGAAGATTTCTTTCATACCTGAGAATAAACATGCTTTAAAGTGTCAACCAAAAGGTTGGTGAGTTCATAAGTTTATCATAAAACAATAAAATTCTGTAATTTTGATGGACCACAAGATTTAAATGTGCATGGTACAAATGGGCCCGAATCGTATACCCACCTGTAATGTACATGCGATATTTTTTAAATACAGTACACCTTTCTCGTGTACGAAATCATCTTTCATAAATCTTAGTAACCGTACACATATCTTGTGCACAAAAATAACATACACATAACCTGTGTATAAAATCATTCTCTCGATACATAACATTCACTTTTCATTGCTTTCAGAGCTTGGCTTGGTAACCGACCTTAACATATAATGCGCATAATAATATCCCCAAAATAGAACATCTCGTCTGTATAATAATCATATAAATTTCGAAGTACTAAACACCACGCCCACTAGCCCTTCCGTCTAGTGAACATTCTGGGTGGGGGTGTTAAACCCGGTAGCTACCTTTAGGATTTGCGTGAATTAGGCGTGCACTAATTCTCAAAATTAGTGATGTTCCCTAATTCTTAGGTTACCAAGCAATAATAATAAGGGGAAAAATATTCATATCAATTGTGGCAATTATCACGTTCACATAATTCAATGGTGGCAATTATCACGTCCACATAATTCATTCGAGGAATGTTTTGCTTGTGTCTATCTCGTCAAACATTTATAAAAGCATTTCATGTATTCGCAGTTCAAAATGTATTTCAAAAGCATTTAATAAAGCAGTTGTAAAAATAGCGCATGTATTCTCAGTCCCAAAAATGTAAAGAGTAAAAGGGAATCAAATGAACTCACAATACGATATTTTGCAGTAATAATATACATACGACGGAACTGAACAATGCAGGGTTGGCCTCGGATTCACGAACCTCAAAGGAGTAGTCTTAAAAAAATGCCCATGTCCGGGTTTGAACCCGTGACGTCCCGCTAACCCAATAATATCCTTAACCATTCATCCATTCCAATTTTTCTGTTTTTATTAGTATCATACTTATATTTATCCCGTTAATTTATGTTTCCATATTTCTTCTTCTTCATTATCTAATATCAATCATACTCTTCTTAATCATCATCATCTTTTATCTCATCATTATACTCTACCATTATCACCATCCATTTTGCTTAAATCATCATCTTTATACTAAACACTAGCGTATCATCATAATCAATATCATTATCATCGTCTATACCAATACCTATATCATTATACGGATCTTTGTTTAATCACTATAATAATTATCACAGTTTCAACGTCTTAAAGCTATCACTTGTAGATATTGGAGCATGTCACCAGAAAATCGAATAGTAGTAGTCATGAGCTGGACCAAGTTTATTTCGGCCCATCAGAGTATCATTACGGCCCAATTATATAACTCAATCGGCCCAACAAGCAATATCATGTCTATGGCCCAAAGTATAAGTATTTTAAAGGCCCGCTAGTACATAGAAAAAGAGATCAATAACAAGTAGTAGAACCCATTTTTATAACTGCATCATAGGATTCTTTTTTTTTATTTGCTTTAAACTGTTATTTAAAATAACAACATGACACCCATACACCAATCAAACTCAACGATATCATTTAGAAGCAATCATACGCATCTTCACGTGTTTTTCTTTGTTTAACAACTTGCCAAATTTTTAATTAACAAATTTCAAAAGTGGGACAAAATGTGTCGGTCATGAAGTAGGAAGAAGGAAAGCCACACTTTTTCACTTTATTTATGATTAAATGTATCATCATCCTTTTCTTTTCATTATTAGAAAAGAGAAGACGTTGAGCTGAAACGGAAAATAACCATTGAGAGCCAACGAAGAGGAGAGAGAGAGAGGGAGAAGAGTGGCGGTTTACAGGCTGTGGGTTTGGATTTGTCAAGACTGACACAGATGTAGAAGAACCATTCGTAGCTGTAGAATTGCAAAGGTGCTGGGTGACGGTTTTTGGTTCTTCAAAACAGAAACATCAAATGGGTTTAGTGGTGGTGGGGGTTAGCTTCGGCTGACAGGAAACGAGACAGGATAGCAACATCCTATAGCAGTTTAATGGTGATGTTTGTAGGGTTCACGATGGTTGAGGTGACAAGGTAATGATGGTGAAGGTGGCAATAAGAGTGTTCACTAGTATTCGAGTGATGAGAATGGTGGATTGTCTTGGGGTGCATCGGTTAACCAAGGAAACAATAATTGTAGGTGATAGTTCTCGTGGGCTTTGGTTACAAGAGTGAAGAAGTAGAGATTGTGAAGTGGTGGTTTATCAATAGACAGGAAGTATAGATGAAACAATAGATGATGTGTGTGTGTGATTGTGGCTCGACAAACCGAAGAGGGAAGCAAGTTGATTTGTGGTGATTTGGTTTAAAGGTGGTGGTCAATATACACGATGATGTGTATGTATATATACGTGTAGACAGAGATGACGAATGAAAAAGAATTGTAGTTACATCACGATAGTATCACAACAATGGTATTTGTATTTGATAATTACCTGCATCGATCAAAGAAAACAGGAAGCAAAAATAATATTTCCGGTGATGATGGTTCTTGTAGACAATAAACCGAAAACAAGACACAATTGGTGATGGTTCTCGATGATGTTTTGTTGTGGTGGTTTCTTTATGATGTGGTGGGTTTTCCGGTTGTCTTCGGCTATCGAAAGTGATGATGGCTAACTTCGATTGTTTATACAAGAGATGGAAGAATAAATATGTTTTTTCCCTTTTTCATTTCTAAGTGTATGTATGCTATATGTATAATTTAAATGTGCATATAGATGTTGATAGGAGATAGATAGTGGAGACACACTCATCACCTTTTTTCAATATAATCCAACACCCGTGAATATCAATAATTTTGATTCCTAATCCAAATTAGGTTATATGTTCTATCAGTAGCAATCCTTAATTTTATTAATATGATAATTATATTATAATATAATTTTAAATATAAACGGGTGATTAAGTTAGCCGTCGTCTACATATTTCATTCACGGACTGGAATTCGTGCTCAGTTGATAATGGGTAAAAGTATACAGAAAATCCCAAATTTTATATTACGTTCTTGTGTTTATTTTAATCATAAAATGTGAAACACGTGGTCAAAATGATTCATCTAATATTTATTTTTAATATACTTTATTTATATATAGAGATATATTTTAAATAATAATTATTATAATATCTTATTTTTATTTTATTAATCTTTTTTTTAATAACCACATCACATAATACTTCAAATTATATTTCGAATTATTATTTATATATACATACATACATATCTAATTACAATTAATTGTTCGTGAATCGTCGAGAACAGATCGAAGGTCAAATGGTTTTATAAACTAGTTCAAAAATTTTGAAGTTCAATATAATAGACTTTGCTTATCATGTCGAAATCATATAAAGATTAGGTTTAAATTTGGTCGAAATTTCCGGGTCGTCACACTACGGGTCTGTAGTGTCTCATTGGGTGACTCACATGTCGGTGACACCTCATGGTCGTTCACAAGGCGGTGACCCCATAGTAGTCGGTTGGTGAGTCACAGTCGGTGATACCATAAGTCGGGGAAGTGATTCACAAGTCGGTGACACTTCGTAGTGTTCACAAGTCGGTGACTCTAGATGGTGATTCACAAGTCGGTGATACCATAAGTCGGAGAAGTGATTCACGAGTCGGTGACATTTCTTAGTGCTCACAAGTAGGTGACACTAGGTGGTGCTTCACGAGTTGGTGGTGCCACATGGCGTTCACAAGTCGGTGACCTATACATATTAGTGGGTGGTTCGCAAGTCGGTGACACCCTTTGGTGATTCACAAGTCAGTGACACCTTATGATGAGTCACAAGTCAGTGACATCATACGAGTGAGACTCGACGTTATCGGTCGTCTACAAGTCGGTAGTGCCATAGCGGGTAACGGTTTGTTATGTTTATGCATCGTTATGATTTAGTACATTATTGTGGCAGTTTTTATACTAATGTTGTTACTAGTTGTATATTTGGTGATGCTAGCTCGTTTATACGTTTTTTTGCTTGGTATTTGTAAGTGGATACGCGTAGATAAACTATATATGTATATGTATAAGTATTGTATTCACTAAGCATTAGCTTACCCTCTCGTTGTTTACATTTTTAGGTACGAAAGCGGATTTAGCAAGGGTATGCTCGGGATTTAGATGATTTCCCCTTTTGATGCTTGCATGGATTACTTTTGGATTCGACCTAGGATTGGGTAGTTTATCCCCAAACATCATGCTCATAGTTTTGTTTGGAAACTAAACTCGTATGGTCGAAACTCGTATTTTGTATGTATTTCGTAAAACGGCCAACGTGGGCCTGATGTCGTAATACTTGTTTTATTATTGAAACGTGTTAGTTTTACTTATTATAATGTGCTGTGAAAACCGTTTTGTCTAAAAGTGTCGGGAAGTGAGAGATCTTTAAACGAAAATTAGAAAATCTTGACAGCGGGCTGCCAGGCCTTGTGCGCGCCGCGCACATCAAGGGCTGCGCGCCGCGCACCCTTCTGTTATAAAAAAAATATTTTGCATAATCGGTTGGATAACAGGTTGGGATGTTACAAGTGGTATCAGAGCATGGTCTAAGGGATTTAGGTGACTTGAAATAGGCGCCTAGACTTAGACTTTTGTGTGTGCTTTTATGCGGGACTTGTAGGATTACGGGTCGGTTCGGGTTTTAGCTATGTGTTGATTATGTTACTACTAACCATGTTGTTTTGTGTTGAACATTTAGCGAGATGGTTGTTGTATTTATGAGCTCGGCATGGCGTGCGTGCGTAATAATGCTTCGCGACCATTATTACGGTTGCAAGCCAAGCCAAGCAAGTGATGTACAACAAGTATTGAACTAGATGGGGTGTACGAACGGTGACATACTTATATGATTGCGAATATAGATCATGGCGGTGTATGTAATTTATTCGTGTTGCGTTCCTAACCGAGTTCATTTCCTAGAATGACGACAAGGAACAAATAAGTTAACGAAGATCAAGGCTAAGACTTCGAGTTCACGGCTAAGGTTGAGGCCATCTTTAAATGTCAAAAAGCGGAGTTTCTCGAGGATATTAGAAAGGTTTGCCAGGAATCGATTGATGGGCAAGTAATCGAGTTAATCAACGAACAAGTGAATGCCGCGATTGAAGAGGCATTCGAAGCTAGAAACATTTATCCTCGTGGTGAAGGGGGTGATGGTAATGGGGGACATGGAAGGCGGGACTTCTGTTACAAAAATTTTAAGGATGCTCAACCTCCTATGTTTAATGGGGTGAGGGATCCGTTGAAGATTACATGTTGGGTTTCTGACATCGAGGGGGCTTTCCGTACTAGTGAATGTCCTCCCGAGAAGAAAACGATATACGGTTCTAGTTTGTTACGTGAAGAAGGCAAGATGTGGTGGGATGACAAGATTCAATTGTATGGTTAAGAACAATGTATGAACTTGTCGTGGGAGGAGTTTAAAAAGGAGTTCTTTGATGAATACCGAACTCAATCCGATCTTAATAAAACCCAGGACGAGTGGCGCGATTTGCGACAAGGTTCGATTGACTTGGTTACTCTCAAGTCTACCTTCTTGTCAAAAACTCGTTTTTGTCTGGAGTATGTCGGTGATGACCGAATGTTGATGCAAGATTTCTATCATATTTTAAGTGATGAGTTGAAGGGTATGATTAGTCGGGGAATGGCTAAGTCTTTTGAAGAATTATTTGAGTTGGCTCGGGGTTTTGAACCGGAGGCCCCGAAGACAAGTGTTTCCGATGTTAGCAAGCGAAAGTTCAAAGCGACGATGTTTTCGAACAAGAAAAGTAAGAGTGCTACCGAAGGTGTCAGAAGCGTGAAGATGAGTGGCACGGGTGGTTCTAAATTTTCATGTTATAATTGTGGGCAAACGGGACATAAGTCTCGTGATTGTCTGTCGGGTAAAGTCACGTGTTTTAAGTGCCGGAAGGATGGACACCGAAGGTCGGAGTGTCCATGTAACAACCCCAATCCGTTTAACCAAAAACGGAGTGCATTGTTTTTTATATAGGTTAGGTCCCATTAACACCCAAGTATACAAACCATTTCGAAATAGTTATCCATATATAATTTATCATAATAACACGTTAAACGTTTTATCTCGACTCTTGGTTTACAAATGACACCATACATCCTTATGAGAATGTATTTCACATACAAAGTTTGGCTCGACACAACCAAACGATGCGACCTCGAAACATTTACATAACACCACAGTTAAGACACAATAGCCCAACCCGATACCAAGAGCATAATCCCGCGGATCTACCAAATCCCCAATCTACGTCCAATATACAATAGCTACCCCATCGAGCCCAAGTGCTCCTACGCATCTAGTCTAACAACTAGATAGCTTCATAACACAATGCCTGTAAAAAGGTAAACAACGAGAGGGATAAGCTTACGCTTAGTGAATGCAATAGTTATACATATACATATATAATCTACTTACTTGCAATCACTTACACAATACCGCATACAAGCTAGCAATTCAACAACCATGCAAACATCATGCATAAACCAATATCCGCAATTCACAATAAGCTAGCAACACCAATAGCATATAGTACACAATTAAATATGCTAATGAAAAATTCACACAACCATAGTTAACCAATCGTACAAGGGAATGGTACTCGTGAAACACCGTCGGAGTTCATAACATCCATTAGTGCTACTTAATCACCGCGTAATCACTAATCCCCCGGGTGATGTCTTAAACACCGCGACTAACTCACCCCCATGACAATGTGGTGTCTTGAACACCGCGACAATTCCACATGTCAATCAAACCAATGAGTGGTGTCTTGAACACCGCGACAATTCCACTCCCATGACAATGTGGTGTCTTAAACACCGCGACAATACCACATGTCAATCAACCAATGAGTGGTGTCTTAAACACCGCGACAATACCACTCGTTACGTAGAATGTGGTGTCTTAAACACCGCGACAATACCACATTCATACTACACAAATAAATACATTATATACGTACACGCATAGTTATTCCACTCACCTTGGAATGCCCGCACAAGTCATGTACAGCATGATCTTCGTCCTCAAATCCGAGCAAGTAACCACCTATATCACACATAGGTACAATATACACATAAATAGCCATTCTCTAAAAGAGAACTTGACACAAACATCCCTTAGCCGAGGGATCACACCTTGCTCGCCAAAACTCGCCCATTTAACACCTAATGGACACAAACCAATTACCATTTCGGGTGGTAATTCAAACCCACACAACAAAGTACAATTTAACCCAAATCATACTTTACACCAATTAGACCAAACGTAGGTCTTAACACTAAATTACAACTTGGGTAATAATCATTTTAAACGCCAATTACACCAAAAACCCCAACACGTGCAATATTGACCCATATTGTCTTTGACCACGTTTGACTTATGTTAAAAATATCATTTTAACCCAAAATCACATCCCACATTTACTTTCATTCAAAACGCCATTTAACACTTAATGTGACGACCCGAAATTTCCGACCAAATTTAAACCTAATCTTTATATGGTTTCAACACGATAAGCAAAGTCTGTTAAACTGAATCTCAAAAAGTTTGAACTGTTTCATATAATCAATTGAATTTTGACTGTACCCGACGATTCACGAACACTTGTTTGTAAATAAATATGTATGTATATATATATATATATATATATATATATATATATATATATATATATATATATATATATTATGAATCTATATATGATTTCTATTAAATATATATAAAATATATAAGTATTAACTATTCAATAAAAGTCAGTAGATAATATAATATTACATAAATAATAAGATAGTATCATATTAAATTACAAGTTTGAATATAATTGACATATTAATATTATTATCATTATTTTCATTATTATTATCATTATTAATATTTATATTGATATTTGTATTAATAATATTATTACTTTTAATATAAGATGTATATATATATATATATATATATATGTATATATATATATATATATATATATATATATATATATATATATATATATATATATATATATAAGCTTGATATGTTTAAGTTGTACTATTATTACGATTAATGATATTATTATCATTAATAATATTAATATGATTGTAACTAGTATTATTATCAGAATCTTTAAAAATTATTATATATATTTGATTTATTATATTATTACTAATATTATTGTTATCATTACTAATAACATTATTGATATAAGCAGTAATAAAATTATGATCTTAGTTATTATTATGACATTATTATTATTATTATTATTTCTATTTCTTTTATTATTATTATTATTATTATTATTATTATTATTATTATTATTATTATTATTATTATTATTATTATTATTATTATTATATTATTACTATTATTATCATTTATAATATTAAGAGTAATATTAATCTAATTATATAAAAAGATTAATTATAATATATAAATATTGATATATACACATGGTTAGATATATATATATATATATATATATATATATATATATATATATATATATATATATATATATATATATATACACACAAATACATTATAGGAATCTATTTCACATCTCTTTCATACTATAAACAATTTTGTTCATGTCTCTGGATTCGTTAAACATCCATATCAATCGTACCAGTTAGTTGAAAAGCACAATTAAACTTTATAAATTTTTTGCTCCAAATTTTGTTCCTATCTATATTCTGTCGACCAAAAGGGATATAAGACCAATCAATTACAGTGTATCTGGGGGAAAAACAATTGATTCTCCATTACCAAAATCAATTATAAACCCTACTAGCTTTTATCAAATCGAATAAATCACAGAAAATGGAAACAGACCTGATAACCCCTGTTCCTTCACTTTTTAGTCAAAATCCAAATTCGTATTAAATTTTGAAATCCTTAAATGCAGTTGTGATAGAATTCTTTTACTTAAACTGTCTGCAAAATCTCAATCTCCAATTTCTAATATCGAAGTCAAATTTTCAGGTCAAAGTTTATTTCAAAAAGTCAACAGATTGTTCATCGTGAAATTCGAATTCATTATGTTGTTTTCATTCAAATTGATGATGAATAAAGTTTCTAAGGAGGATTACAAATCTTTTTCATGTAGAAATAAATAGCTAAAACGTTATAGAAATCAAAACGCTATATTATTTTTTTTCTTCAAACCGACGAGCAGTAGCAGTTCTGCTTATTTTGTTTTTGATTTCAATTAATACCAAATCACTTATAATTAGGTCGTATCTGTTTTCTTTTCAAGTCCTAAACCGATCAATTAGTTGTTGATTATGATTTCATGGATTTAAGATCGTTTAGATAAATAAGAAGAAGATATAGATCAGAAGAACATATAGGTTTTATAGAAATAAATTGGGAAATGAAATAGAAAGTCAGACTAGATCAGTTGGTTGAGTGTTGGGTTGTGTGGACGGGAGGTCTCGGGTTCGAGCCCGGTTCGGGGCATTCTTTTTATAAAAGCTTCTAAGGTAGTTTTACATTTTTTTTATCATTATAATAATAATAATAATAATAATAATAATTATTATTATTATTATTATTATTATTATTATTATTATTATTATTATTATTATTATTATTATTATTATTTTTATTGTTATTATATTAATGTTATTATTATTATTATTATTATTATTATTATTATTATTAGTAATTATTATGATTATTATTAATATTATTATTATTATAAATATAATTATTATTGTTATCATTATGACTATTATTATTGTTAGAATTAGTATTATAATTATTATTATAAGTACCATAATTGTTGTTAACATTATAATTATAAGTATTATATTTATTATTATTATTATTATTATTATTATTATTATTATTATTATTATTATTATTATTATTATTATTATTATTATTATATTTATAAGTATTAATTATGATATTATTATTAAATTCAAAACTATAATATTATTATCATGGATAGGTTTATAATACAAATTATTATCATTTTCGTAAATATTAGTATTAGCATTTTTTTATAAATAATAGAACTGTTAATATTAACATAAGTATTATTATTTGTATTATCACGTGTATTATTATTATTATGTAAATTACTAAAATCGGTATTATAACTATCATTAATAATAAAATTAATATTTTCACAAGTATTATTATTAATATCACTATTATTATCATTAATAGAATTATTATTAACATTATTACCTTTATTAGTAATATTAAATATTAACATTGTTATTATTTTTGTCATTTCTAGAATTATGACAGTATTACTATTATTACTATTATTAACAAAAAAATAATATATATATATATATATATATATATATATATATATATATATATATATATATATATATATATATATATATATATTACTAATACAAATATGATATAACTAAGAAGTTCACATATAAATAATTGTTCGATTGCAAATATGTATATTAATATATATACAAATGATATAGGTTCGTGAATCCGAGGCCAACCCTGCATTGTTCAGTTTCATCATATGTATTTTTACTACAAAATATATTATGGTGAGTTTTATTACTCCCTTTTTAAATGCTTTTGCAATATATATTTTTGGGACTGAGAATACATGCGCTGTTTTTTATAAATGTTTGACTACCTTTACAAAAATGACTTGTAACATGTATTTCCGACTATAAACTTATACTTTTTCTGTTTATATTCATAAACTTAAGTTCAATATGAAACCATAGCAACTTGAAACACTCAAAACGGATTTAAAATGAAGAAGTTATGGGTAAAACAGGATTGGATAATTTTTCTTGTTGTAGAAACGCGAAAATTGGTAACAAAACTATATTAATCATATCCTAGCTAACTCATATTGTATTATACATGTATTCTAATATATTATGTAATCTTGGGATACCATAGACACGAATACAATGTTTTGACATATCATATCGACCCATCTATAAATATATATTTCGGAACAACCGTAGACACTCTATATGCAGTAATGATGGAGTTAGCTATACAGGGTTGAGGTTGATTCCAAAATATTATATATACTTTGAGTTGTGATCTAGCCTGAGGCTTGTATACACGAGGTCGTGGATTGATTCAAGATAGTATATATTGCTTTATTTACTGTACATCTAACTGTGGAGAACTAGTTGTAGGTTACTAACGAGGACAGCTGACTTAATAAACTTAAAACAACAAAACGTATTAATAATGTTGTAAATATATTTTGAACATACTTTGATATATATGTACATATTTGTTATAGGTTCGTGAATCGACCAGTGGCCAAGTCTTACTTCCTGACGAAGTAAAAATCTGTGAAAGTGAGTTATAGTCCCACTTTTAAAATCTAATATTTTGGGATGAGAATACATGCAGTTTTATAAATGTTTTACAAAATAGACACAAGTAAATGAAACTACATTCTATGGCTGGATTATTAAACCGAATATGACCCTTTTTAGTCTGGTAATCTAAGAATTAGGGAACAGACACCCTAATTGACGCGAATCCTAAAGATAGATCTATTGGGCCCAACGAGCCCCATCCAAAGTACCGGATGCTTTAGTACTTCGAATTCATCATGTTCGAAGGGAGTCCCGAAATGATAGAGGATATTCTATATGCATCTTGTTAAGGTCGGTTACCAGGTATTCACCATATGAATGATTTTTATCTCTATGTATGGGATGTATATTGAAATATGAAATCTTGTGGTCTATTATTACGATTTGATAAATATAGGTTAAACCTATAACTCACCAACATTTTTGTTGACGTTTAAAGCATGTTTATTCTCAGGTGATTATTAAGAGCTTCCGCTGTTGCATGCTATTATATGGACAAGATTTGGTGTCAGCATGCTTGTATAATATTGTTTAAAACTGTATTCGAGATTTATTTTATTGTAACATATTAATATTTGTAAACCAATATGTATTGGTAGTGTGTAAGTGTGATATTTGTTAGATTATCATTTCTGGATAATCTAAGTGGTGTCTTGTTAACCTTGTCGATAAAATAAAGGTTATAGTTTGTTTTAAAAACGAATGCAGTCTTTGAAAAACGTCTCATATAGAGGTCAAAACCTCGCAACGAAATCAATTAATATGGAACGTTTATAATCAATATGAACGGGACATTTCAGGTTGAGTGTTGGGTTGTGTGGACGGGAGGTCTCGGGTTCGAGCCCGGTTCGGGGCATTCTTTTTATAAAAGCTTCTAGGGTAGTTTTACATTTTTTTTATAATTATAATTATAATTATTATTATTATTGTTATTATAATTATTATTGTTATTATATTAATGTTGTTATTATTATTATTATTATTATTATTATTATTATTATTATTATTATTATTATTATTATTATTATTATTATTATTATTAGTAATTATTATTATAAATATAATTATTATTGTTATCATTATGACTATTATTATTGTTAGAATTAGTATTATAATTATTATTATAAGTACCATAATTGTTGTTAACATTATAATTATAAGTATTATATTTATTATTATTATTATTATTATTATTATTATTATTATTATTATTATTATTATTATTATTATTATTATTATAAGTATTAATTATGATATGATTATTAAATTCAAAACTATAATATTATTATCATGGATAGGTTTATAATACAAATTATTATCATTTTCGTAAATATTAGTATTAGCATTTTTTTATAAATAATAGAACTGTTAATATTAACATAAGTATTATTATTTGTATTATCACGTGTATTATTATTATTATGTAAATTACTAAAATCAGTATTATAACTATCATTAATAATAAAATTAATATTTTCACAAGTATTATTATTAATATCACTATTATTATCATTAATAGAATTATTATTAACATTATTACCTTTATTAGTAATATTAAATATTAAATATTTACATTGTTATTATTTTTGTCATTTCTAAAATTATGTCAGTATTACTATTATTACTATTATTAATAAACAAATAATATATATATATATATATATATATATATATATATATATATATATAAGGATATATTTAGTACATATAACAAAACAAAAATTAATATTTTTATATACAACATGAATATATGAAACATATATATATATATATATATATATATATATATATATATATATATATATATATATATATATATATATATATATACATATATATAAATATTTACATTGTTATTATTTTTGTCATTTCTAAAATTATGTCAGTAATACTATTATTACTATTATTAATAAACAAATAATATATATATATATATATATACATGTATATATATATATATATATATATATATATATATATATATATATATATATATATATAAGGATATATTTAGTACATATAACAAAACAAAAATTAATATTTTTATATACAACATGAATATATGAAACATATATATATATATATATATATATATATATATATATATATATATATATATATATATATATATATATATTACTAATACAAATATGATATAACTAAGAAGTTCACATATAAATAATTGTTCGATTGCAAATATGTATATTAATATATATACAAATGATATAGGTTCGTGAATCTGAGGTCAACCCTGCATTGTTCAGTTTCATCATATGTATTTTTACTACAAAATACATTATGGTGAGTTTCATTACTCCCTTTTTAAATGCTTTTACAATATATATTTTTGGGACTGAGAATACATGCGCTGTTTTTATAAATGTTTGACGAAATAGACACAAGTACTTCAAAACATTCTACAATTGAGTTACGAGTACACCGGATATCACCCCTTTATAGTCTGGTAATCTAAGAATTAGGGAACCGAGCCCCTAATTGACGTGAATCCTAAAGATAGATCTATGGGCACTCACAAGCCCCGATCAGAGAATTTAAACTGCTTTAGCACTTCGAAATAGGTATACAACTGCCAGCTTTAAAAGATATGATCTGTTTGTGAGGTGTACACAACCATCATATTTAAAAGAGTGGCCTATTTGTATGCGTTTGCATGACCGTGCGGAATGCCGGTATGCGGGGGATATTCTATATGCATCTTGTTAAGATCGATTACCAGATGTTTATATATCGTATGAATGATTTTCCAGCAGTGAGCAGATCTGCACCGATTGTTTTCTAAATATGAGTATCTTGTGCTCTATTATATTATTGAAAAATAATTATTTATGATAAACTAATGAACTCACCAACCTTTTGGTTGACACTTGAAAGCATGTTTATTCTCAGGTATGAAAGAAATCCTTCGCTGTGCATTTGCTCATTTTAGAGATATTACTTGGAGTCATTCATGACATATTTCAAAAGACGTTGCATTCGAGTCGTTGAGTTCATCAAGAATATTCTTAAGTCAATTATAGTTGGATATATTATGAAATGGTATGCATGCCGTCAACTTTCAATTTAATGAAAGTTTGTCTTTTAAAAACGAATGCAATGCTTGTAAAATGTATCATATAGAGGTCAAGTACCTCGCGATGTAACCAATTGTAATGTATTCATCCAGATGGATTAGGACGGGTTATTAGAGTTGGTATCAGAGCGGTGGTCTTAGCGAACCAAGTCTTGCATTAGTGTGTCTAACTGATAGTTGTTTAGATGCATTAGTGAGTCTGGACTTCGACCGTGTCTGCATGTCAAATGTTTTGCTTATCATTTCGTGTCGAAAATTACCTGCATATCATTCTTAGGGAATCACTTGCTTATCATTCTTAGTCTAGACACATCTTACTGCATTGATTGCATGAATAGTGTATAGAAGAAATTCATATCTTATCGTATCTGTTAATTCATATCTTAGCGTATCAGTTACTGTAAACTTTTCCTGGCATATTCCGTAAATTCCTCTGTAATCTACGAAATCTTTTGTTCTATAGATCGAGAGATTTTATATAATTAGGATACCACCCGATAGCTGGAAATCATTTCATATCGAAAACCCTTTACTCAATCGTACGAAATGGAACTCGCCACTAGTTCAAGTCCCTCGGATTTCGACATGGATGTTCACCTAAGCTCCGAAAGCAGCGTCACCGGAATGGATAAACCAATCAGACATCATCAATTCATCTGATGGGTTCGTAGTCGACTTTACCAATGGAGAGAAGAAGAAGGTGATCCTTTCCACTAACCAAAATTCACCTCTTGGCGAAGAACCTGAAGCACTTACCGGTGAACCTATCCGAAACACCATTTTCAGTCTCATTTCCCGAATGTCTCGCCACGATTATATACTATCTCAGATTCTAAACGTTATTCATCTGCTCATTCCGACCGACAATAATCCCGAAATAATAGAAGAAGTCAACGAACTTCGCGCTCGAGTAATCAATTTGAAAAATATAGTGCAAAACGTACCAGCTTCAGCAACATCACTGGCACCAACAGCACCACCACCAACAGCAACATCCGCATCCCACACCTCAACATCACAATCTATACCTCGAGCATCAACGTCGTACATACCATAGATACCAAGGAGTACTAATAAGAATCAACGATGAAGTATTAATTCATAACTTCATTGGAAAACTATTAGGCGACGATTATGTAATCTCTAAAGTCATAGAGATTATTTATTCTAGCTCAAACCGAAAAGTAAATGAGATTAATATCATATTAACTCATTAAATCCATATTACATCTGAAGAAAATATATGTATATATGTTTCATAAAGATTGTAATTAAAAATTCTTTTGTACAAACTGTTAATGGTGAAAATATTTTAACGGGTAGGTAATACCCGAGGAAATATTTAACTTTCATATTAACATGTTATATTGTACACTCTTCCAATTTGATTCAACAGTCATTTACTATCCTACTTACATCCACAGATATACGTATCCGTTCATCGCAGAATAACCATTTTCATCCAATTTCATATTTGGATTTTGATTTATCAGAATTCAACAAGTGGCATAATAAAGAAAACATTTGACAAAATAAAATTTGTTAGAAACAGACAAATTAACTATGAAAAATTTGTTAAGAATCCATAGCTAACTGTTCCTAGCTAACTGTTAATTCCGTATTACGTTTTATTTTATCGCTATTTATTTCTCGCAATTTAATTATCGCAATTTATTTATCGCAATTTAAATTCTCTCAATTTTATTTATCGTCATTTAATTTCTGTTATTTACGCACTTTAAATTTCGGGACACGTATACAAGGTTTTGACATATCATATTGACGCATCTATATATATTATTTGGAATAACCATAGACACTCTATGTGCAGTAATGTTCGAGTTAGCTATACAGGGTTGATGTTGATTCTCAAATAATATATATACTTTGAGTTGTGATCGAGTCTGAGACATGTATATAACGGGTCACGACACGTATTAATTAATTCGAATATTATATGTCAACCTATATATGAATTGTTGAACTATTAATTGTGGACTGCTAACTGTGGACTAATAATATTGGACAATTAAAATGAATTAAAATATTGATTATAACATATGAAACTGAACATTTCTTTAAGTTTTCCACTTGATTTGATCTTAAACCTCATTTGTATCTTGACGATTACAATCTGCGTTTAAACCATTCATGATTCTTGAAAACACCTCAATCGAGAGGACGAACCAACCGCACTTCATCTATGAGAGAAAAGATTGATGCATATAGTTATGCACCTGAAAACACTCAGAACCTGAGTAAACGTTTAACACGTATCTGTGCTAGCTCCTTTGGGGTTGTTAATATCGAAAATCATTTTTGCAATCCCTTTCCAAAACTAGCCAATTTTGTCACAACTCCAGCAAGTCAACTTCGACTTTTCTTTCGAAACAAATTTATTATATCCTTGATTTATATGTGTACTCTTTTATTGTTACCGGGGAACCTTTTATATTCCACCAAATTACCGGCAGACATACCAGCAACCTCGTTGCTCCTTGGCTTAAATCTCTTTGACAAATCACTATATTTATCTATTGAAGTCTTATCATCCGCATCTTGTAATGAGAATTACCATACCACTTACCGAGAATTAGCAATCAGTATTTTGAATCTCGCAACATTACTACATCAACAGTTATATGTATACATATAACATTTATCTCTTAGAATTATGACCTTCTATTCTGAAATTCTGAAAAGAACCCAGTCTACGAATCAATACTCAGAATGTTGAAAAAGCTGAATGAAGCAGCAAAAAAACTGTAAACGATCCTAACAGTAAGAAGTTTGATAATAAAGAATAGTATGTTGGAAAAAGCTCAGAAAAGTCGAAACTGGAAAACGATTGAGCTAACCACGAAGGAGACCAAGGACAAATACAAGGACCATACCCTATATTAAAAGAATCCCGGTAATTCTAGATCCGTTGAAATCGTTAGAGAATATCTTGCTCCGAGGTCTTGTAAAAATCTTGCGGAAAATTTTTCTACATTAACCTTCGAACTTGAAAATTCCAAAATATCATCATAAATATCTTCGATATTTCTGAGGATATTTTCATAAATATTCTCGTCCGAAATTATATACCTCTTCGTGCTTCTTGTGTTCATTATATTGGAAACTTCTGTAAAATCTAAGTTTAATTTATGAATGAATTTTGGAGAAATGTAAAGAAATTGATGCATGAATTAGTATAATATAATGACACTTGATCAACGTGATTATATTACAGTAAGTCATGCTGAGTTTCTAATAGGACGTGATGATTCACAGATCATAACGTCATCATGTGCCATGTTACATAACTCTTTCATTCTGCTTAACTTCTGAACATATCAAGAAAATATATTCTTGATAGTTCTATTCTCAGTGATTCTGGTAATTTGACAAATCAAATCGTGCTATTACGTTCTTTCTTGTTTAGAACATTAAATTCATTTGAAACTCCATACTTACGAATTCTGGACCATTAATCGCTTTACTAGAGGTCGAGAAGGGAATAAAAAGGCAAAGAGCTCCAAAATATAAGAGAAAATATAAAGCCCAATAACAACACATAAATTACAAACCATGAATATCAGTGCGTATAGCAATATAAAAACACGGGAGGATTATAAATACAATAATCCCTAGAGCATAGTAGAAATAAACAGATTCTTCTGGTGGAAGTTGGAAAATAAGAACGATCAGTACGATAGTCAGAATAAGAACAAGGATTAAAACCGAATTAAGCATTATTATAATCTTTTGGGTATACGAACTGACAAAGAAGGTATAAGAGTGGTGAAAACTAATGGAACGGAAAAGGTAAATTTATAATGGAAATATCAGACGTAGTAATTGGGACCGATCATCACATTTAATTAAAGAAATCCTAATTTCCTTAAATCTCGAAGAATCAGATCTTATAGATTTCCAAGATTTTCTTTTAAATCCCTTGAATTCCGAAATTCAACCCTGGCTACGTCAAAAGCTAAGACGAATCTCTATCTATTTATTTCACTCTTTTGTGATGGCTTCATTCGTACTCTTCGAATACTCGAATTATTATATCCTTATTGCACTATGGTAATAAAACTCTATTTATCAACTCATAATCGTCATGAAAACATTTTTATTGTTAGCCATGACAATCTCGATCAAATTTCGGGACGAAATTTCTTTAACAAGTAGGTACTGTGACGACCCGAAAATTTCCGACCAAATTTAAACTTAATCTTTATATGGTTTTAACACGATAAGTAAAGTCTGTTAAACTGAATCTCAAAAAGTTTGAACTGTTTCATATAATCAATTGACTTTTGACTGTGTCCGACGATTCACAAACACTTGTTTGTAAATAAATATGTATATATATATATATGTATATATATATATATATATTATGAATCTATATATGATTTCTATTAAATATATATGAAATATATAAGTATTAACTATTCAATAAAAGTCAATAGATAATATAATATTACATAAATAATAAGATAGTATCATATTAAATTACAAGTTTGAATATAATTGACATATTAATATTATTATCATTATTATTATCATTATTAATATTAATATTGATATTTATATTAATAATATTATTACTTTTAATATAAGATATATATATATATATATATATATATATATATATATATATATATATATATATATATATATATATATATATATATATATATATATATATATATATATATATATAAACTAGATATGTTTAAGTTGTGCTATTATTACTATTAATGATATTATTATCATTAATAATATTAATATGATTGTAACTAGTATTATTATCAGAATCATTAAAAGTTATTATATACATTTGATTTATTATATTATTACTAATATTATTGTTATCATTACTAATAACATTATTAATATAAGTAGTAATAAAATTATGATCTTAGTTATTATTATGACATTATTATTATTATTTCTATTTCTATTATTATTATTATTACTATTATTATCATTTATAATATTAAGAGTAATATTAATACAATTATATAAAAAGATTAATTATAATATATAAATATTGATATATACACACGATTATATATATATATTCTAATTTATCTACAGATTATAGCTATATATATATAAATAGATAGATATATATACCGATATTTATACAAATACATTATAGGAATATGTTTCACATCTCTTTCATACTATAAACAATTTTGTTCATGTCTCTGGATTCGTTAAACATCCATATCAATCGTACCAGTTAGTTGAAAAGCACAATTGAACTTTATAAATTTTTTGCTCCAAATTTTGTTCCTATCTATATTCTGTCTACCAAAAGGGATATAAGACCAACCAATTACAGTGTATCTGGGGGAAAAACAATTGATTCTCCATTACCAAAATCAATTATAAACCCTACTAGCTTTTATCAAATCGAATAAGTCATAGAAATTGGAAACAGACCTGATAACCCCTGTTCCTTCACTTTTTAGTCAAAATTCAAATTCGTATTAAATTTTGAAATCCTTAAATGCAGTTGTGATAGAATTCTTTTACTTAAACTGTATGCAAAATCTCAATCTCCAATTTCTAATATCCAAGTCAAATTTTCAGGTCAAAGTTTATTTCAAAAAAAGTCAACAGATTGTTCATCGTGAAATTCGAATTCATTATGTTGTTTTCGTTCAAATTATGATGAATAAAGTTTCTAAGGAGGATTACAAATCTTTTTCATGTAGAAATAAATAGCTAAAACATTATAGAAATCAAAAAGCTATATTATTTTTTTTTCTTCAAACCGACGAGCAGTAGCAGTTCTGCTTATTTTGTTTTTGATTTCAATTAATACCAAATCACTTATAATTAGGTCGTATCTGTTTTCTTTTCAAGTCCTAAACCGATCAATTAGTTGTTGATTATGATTTCATGGATTTAAGATCGTTTAGATAAATAAGAAGAAGATATAGATCAGAAGAACATATAGGTTTTATAGAAATAAATTGGGAAATGAAATAGAAAGGCAGACTAGATCAGTTGGTTGAGTGTTGGGTTGTGTGGACGGGAGGTCTCGGGTTCAAGCCTGGTTCGGGGCATTCTTTTTATAAAAGCTTCTAAGGTAGTTTTACATATATTTTTTATCATAATTATTATTATTATTATTATTATTATTATTATTATTATTATTATTATTATTATTATTATTATTATAATTATTATTGTTATTATATTAATGTTATTATTATTATTATTATTAGTAATTATTATGATTATTATTAATGTTATTATTATTATAAATATAATTATTATTGTTATCATTATGACTATTATTATTGTTAGAATTAGTATTATAATTAGTATTATAATTATTATTATAAGTACCATTATTGTTATTAACATTATAATTATAAGTATTATATTTATTATTATTATTATTATTATTATTATTATTATTATTATTATTATTATTATTATTATATTTATAAGTATTAATTATGATATTATTATTAAATTCAAAAATATAATATTATTATCATGGATAGGTTTATAATACAAATTATTATCATTTTCGTAAATATTAGTATTAACATTTTTTTTATAAATAATAGAACTGTTAATACTAACATAAGTATTATTATTTGTATTATCACGTGTATTATTATTATTATGTAAATTACTAAAATCAGTATTATAACTATCATTAATAATAAAATTAATATTTTCACAAGTATTATTATTAATATCACTATTATTATGATTAATAGAATTATTATTAACATTATTACCTTTATTAGTAATATTAAATATTAACATTGTTATTATATTTGTCATTTCTAGAATTATGACAGTATTACTATTATTACTATTATTAACAAACAAATAATATATATATATATATATATATATATATATATATATATATATATATATATATATATTACTAATACAAATATGATATAACTAAGAAGTTCACATATAAATAATTGTTCGATTGCAAATATGTATATTAATATATATACAAATGATATAGGTTCATAAAGCCGAGGCCAACCCTGCATTGTTCAGTTTCATCATATGTATTTTTACTACAAAATACATTATGGTGAGTTTCATTACTCCCTTTTTAAATGCTTTTGCAATATATATTTTTGGGACTGAGATTACATGCACTGTTTTTATAAATGTTTGACGAAATAAACACAAGTACTTAAAAACATTCTACGATTGAGTTACGAGTACACCGGATATCACCCCTTTATAGTCTGGTAATCTAAGAATTAGGGAACCGAGCCCCTAATTGACGCGAATCCTAAAGATAAATCTATGGGCACTCACAAGCCCCAGTCAGAGAATTTAAAATGCTTTAGTACTTCGAAATAGGTATACAACCACCAGCTTTAAAAGATATGATCTGTTTGTGAGGTGTACACAACCATCATATTTAAAATAGTGGCCTGTTTGTATGCTTTTGCATGACCGTGCGGAATGCCGGTATTCGGTGGATTTTCTATATGCATCTTGTTAAGGTTGATTACCAGGTGTTTATATATCGTATGAATGATTTCCAAGCAGTGAGCAGACCTGCACAGATTGTTTTCTAAATATGAGTATCTTGTGGTCTATTATATTATTGAAAAATGATTATTTATGATAAACTAATGAACTCACCAACCTTTTGGTTGACACTTGAAAGTATGTTTATTCTCAGGTATGAAAGAAATCTTCCGCTGTGCATTTGCTCATTTTAGAGATATTACTTGGAGTCATTCATGACATATTTCAAAAGACGTTGCATTGGAGTCGTTGAGTTCGTCAAGAATATTATTAAGTCAATTATTGTTGGATATATTATGAAATGGTATGCATGCCGTCAATTTTCAATGTAATGAAAGTTTGACTTTTAAAAACGAATGCAATGTTTGTAAGATGTATCATATAGAGGTCAAGTACCTCGTGATGTAACCAATTGTAATGTATTCGTCCAGATGGATTAGGACGGGTTGTTATACTTAACAAAAGTGTTTAACATCCCTTTCATCCAAATTAGTGTCATCATCAATTTTGACCCAATTCAATTGCCCATTTTGACCAAAGTCATAAAGCGCTCCATAATCACTAACGGCTAGTGATTATATTTCCAAAACACCAATTAACAATTAAATCAAGTATTTACATACTTGATTCACCAAAACTTAACTCAAAACCCATTTTGACACCAAATCAAGTCAACACCCATTTGACTAGCAAACTTGTTCCTAAGAACACCAAAATCACTCAAACTCACAACCTAGTGATTTAACACCCAAACCATGACAAATACTTCCAAATTCATCATCAAACCTTAAACCCACAATAATCGGGTTTACTTACACAATACATACAACAAAACCCCCAATTTCATGATAAATGGGGTTTATAACCCTAACTAGCTCAAACCCCAAACTTGAACAAGAATCTTAAACAATGAAATTCGGAATTAGAACTTACCAATACTACCACAACGTAGCCAAGAACGAGATGAGCAACTTTAACACTTGCACCTTCACCCGATTCACTCTTCTTCTTCATTGATTTGAGCTTTCTCACTCTAATCTCTCACTAAAAGATGAAAGGGTTTGAGAGGATGAAGAAATGAGAGGATAAGATTATGGGGAATGACTCCCAAATCTGCCATTTGTGGCCTAAAACCGACCACAAGTGAAATTACCCTTTTACCCTTCATTTAACTTATTTTAAAAGATTCAGCACTTTCTACAGCTTTAGCCCGCGGCACGGCTAAAAAGCCCTCGGCGCTGCTTAAAGCTAAAAACCAATGTCGACCATTTAAATGCACAGACCCTTCAATCCACGCCTTAGCCCGCGGCGCGGCTAAATGGCCCGCGGCGCGGCTCTATGCTGTGTCTGATTCCGACTTGAAATTCAGGGACTGAACTTGTCTAAGTTTGATTCTGATTCAAAATCTGAAAATGCATAAGTGTTAGGTTCACTTTTAGTGGCGCTTTCTGTTGCGCACATTTACTGACACTTTCATTAACATTTTCTGACGCACCAAATTCGGGATCTTACAACTCTCCCCCACTCAAACTGGATCACGTCCTCGTGATCTCCGTCACTTAACCAACCGGACTCACACTCTATGGTCCTCCAACACACATCCAAACTCGATGTCCGTAACAATTTCCAATAACAATTTCCATTAACCCGAACATCTCACCACACGCTAATAATCGCTAGCGTGCATTACCGCAATAAACGGTATCACAATTGCTCAAAGTCCAAAAAGCCCACTTAGGAAATACGAAAAACACCATATATCCCTTCAATTTCTCACGGCTACAACTCGCGACAAGCTATTTCCATAACTATATCACCCAACGCGATCTACTGAATTCACCACGTCGTGAACCAAGTCTTGCATTAATCCGAATCGAGAAGGATTTATGCCGCGTCAAAATCTCCGCACTTCAACAGTCCATAAACGTACCACTCAGCCGGCCAATAAATTATGTTCTCTCTTTCAAGAACCAACTTCCCTCGTCTCCACAACCGGGTTATTCCTTCAATGAAGGAATTTCAGTATCACCAAACAATCACACTAGGGACACAACCTTCCCATCAATCGATCCGCACACAACCATCCGCCACTGGATTAATCCAGGACAAAAATCATACACCACGAGCTAGACGACACGTCAACGCTCGCCACAGGTTTCTCCTCTAAACCCTGCAACACATCCATACAATACGGCTTCCTAGCACTAGCATGGAAACTATTCGTATACTAGAATCCCGTCAACAGCGAATTATCATCCCAAAAATTCGCAATTCGTCACGCGACCTTCAAAAGTATTCACCAATGTCAGGTGAATCCTCCAACCTAGACCGTCCGTTAAGGGTGGTTTCGACATTTCAATGCAACCAACGTGTCGCATCACTAGCAAACGCACCCTTGCAAACAAACAAAACCCGCGTGTCTCTATGTGAGACAATCGGAATCAAAATTCCCCGCCTCGCAATCATCCATAAAGTGGAATAATCCACTGACAATTTCCACAATCACGTTTCCCAAAAGGGAAAATACAGTATCCATACCGAAATCGAACTCGTACCTACTCAACAGTACTATCCGGGTTTCGCACCAACCCCATTTTTATTTTTTTTATTTTTTATTTTTTACATCACGAGAGCACCCGCAACAATGGTTTCATTCTCTGATTCCGGGATCTCAAACTTCACATTTGGTCTCATACCGCACATTGGTACCACACGACCACCTTACATAAGAAGACTTACACTTCCTTCGATCCCATCATCACAACTCTACACATAACATTCCGGAATTGTAACTCACAATCGTAAAGCACGATCTCGAGTCGACATTAACAACCCGTCACTCCTCCTCGTTAGGAACCCCGAATACCTATTGAGGCTTAACACAGTACACTATGTCACTTCACTATACATAACACCACCGGAGCTTCCTCGGCGGCAGTAAAACTCCCCCACTTAGGATTTAGCTCCACATTCTCACCGTCAAGAAGATAACACCCGCAGAATTGTCATTCCACGAGACACATGATCATTCTCGTCACTGATCATAAACACCGAATCACTGCAAATTTCGCTTTAGGCTCTCAGAGCCATCATACACAATCACTCGAGATGTCGTACACGCGACGAAATCGCACCTTCGTACCATAAATCACAATCAACTACCTTAATCGTTCGCAAAGCGAACTACACCAAAGTCCCACATACGTCTCTATGCCTAAGCATACGCCAGTCCTATTAATCTGTCGTGCATCTCAGTCGAGATCACCCGACCTTCCACCCAACGATCCTTTATCAACAATTGCTCACTCTCATGGAGAAGAGTGACCAATCCGGCACAATAATTGCATTGACCGCAATATCAATACTTCATCATAATCTTCGGCCTAACCGAACATTAAGTCCGTCACCGGCTCACCGGTCATCCTTACCCGTCTATCACTTAAGAGCAACAAGATTCGCTCATTCGTCACTTCATAAGAAGTATTTACTGCCATGCTCTTAAGCTTCGACTTCCACAACCGTCGAATTACTATCACCCGTTGATCACTATTACAATCTCCGCTGCTTCCAAGGGTATCTCACGGGAACCCTAAGCACAATGTGACCACACCATCACCGAAGTTGTGTAACGACCCGACCAAAACCGTTATTGACGGCGCCGTTAACTTAGGTCCCGTTGCGTGGTCATAGTCTCTATATGAGACGCGTTTGACCAAAATTATGTCGCATTCATTTAAAACGTACAAGACTTACAAAGTTTATTTTACCAAACAGATCGACAATGAGTTTAAGTGTACAAAAGTTATAAAGTGTAAATGAAATAACTTGCGACATAATTAGTTTAAAATCACAGTTGCTATAAATAGTGTAAGTATGTATGCTTTAAGGTTTAATCCAAAAGTGCTATCACTAGCGTATGCATGTATGCTTGACCTCAAGCAAGAAATCAAAGTGTATGCATGTATGCTTGACCCCAAGCAAGTATGAGTGTACGCGGAAGCATGTATCAAATAGCCATGTATGAACCTGAGAAACATATAGAAAACTGTCAACGAAAAACGTTGGTGAAATCATAGGTGTATTAGTAAATGTTATATTTTGAACCACAAGATTTAGTATTTCCATTATGTTGATTATCCAAATCGTTTGCATTCCAAAAGTTTGTTCGCGAGCACCCAATTATCAAGACTTAACGTTTCCTTCCATAGAACCCCATCACAATAGTGTTAGAACATACACTGTTTCTCGAAAATATATTTCATCCGTAGACGGTAGCGAACCGTCCGTAATGAGGGTTTGTCAAACCCGTATGGCCACACAATATAAGTTCTCGCTTACACCCTGCAAGTGTAACTAATGATAATCGAATTGAGGATTTTTGTTCTAACTCGCTGTGGAATGTTTGTTTCATCGTACTTGTGTTCAAAGTATAAAAGTAAGTAGTACAAAATGTAACAAAGTATATGTTCCTCAGCCCACAATTTAAAAGTATAAAAAGTTGTTGAAAAGGTGGGACTATGATCTCACCTCGAGTGCACGAGTATAAAGGTACTTCACAAAGTAAACGTGTGCATGAAAGTTGCTTAGTCTTGACCTAAACAAGTAAATTGTATCAATTAACCGGTTACGACACATGGTTGGGTGAAATGTGTTCAATTAGTCCTATGGCTCGTTACGACTCGATTATGTAGCATGTGAATCACGTTGTCAAGTTTCATGCAAGAATCAAGTATAAAATAAGATTAGAACGATTGCATAAGTGTTTTGTTAAGTTTAACTAAAGTCAAACTTGGTCAAAGTCAACGGGGTCGGGTCGGGTCCCGAACTATTTTCCTAAGCTTAGAAATCATATATGAGCATGTTGTCCAAGTTTCATGTTGATCGGGGGTGTGTAGCATAGCAAACATTATTCAAAAATCGACAAAGTTGGACAGACCACTTTGGTGCGCCGCGCGGGTATATGGCGCGCCGCGCCATTACCTGTGCAGAGAATTCTGGCAGTTTTCACACTCAAGCACGAATCCAACTTCAAATACCCAT
This sequence comes from Rutidosis leptorrhynchoides, assembly GCF_046630445.1. Taxonomy (NCBI): domain Eukaryota; kingdom Viridiplantae; phylum Streptophyta; class Magnoliopsida; order Asterales; family Asteraceae; genus Rutidosis; species Rutidosis leptorrhynchoides. Next base: position 41,817,794 of record NC_092336.1, read on the forward strand.
AAATCCTAAACCGTAAACATCCAAAACAAGTATCTTATATCATTGGAAAGGTATTTTGACAAGGAATACAACTAACTACTTTTCACCAAGCAAAAACATCAATTACAATAACCGAAAACTCGTCAATTGATCAATAAAGGTTTATTTTCAAAGTTCAAGTTCATCAAATGCATTTTAAGTTTCGGGAATCCAATTCACTCATATGATATGCCGTTTTGAAGGTAATGAAACGTGCATTACAACTAAACACTTATCAATAACATTAACAAGCATTCAACGCATCAAAAGTTCGTTTTAAGAGTTGTCAAACCCTAACCAAAACCTCAAAATCACTAATCATGTTAATGTAAGGTTTTCATGTCAATCAACACACCAAAACGAAGCTATTGAAGTAACTAATACTTTGAACACACAAACATTAACATCTAAACACATTTCATCATCCAAAATCAAAGATTAAGCATACACTTTTCATTTTCAAGCTAGTTACACCAAAACATCAAGATCGAGCATACAAATCATATATTCATGTTATACACGAGCCATAGACACTAACTAACAACATATCAAGTCAAAAACATGAATTTGAGAAATCTAGAGTTTTAGAAATGTTACCCAAAATCGGTGTAGTTAGTATCAAATCGTAGAGGATGACGAGAGGATTAAGAATATGTAGTCGGATTTGTTGTGAGCTTCCAAGATCAAAATTAGATGATGAATTTTGTGTTTGTGTTCTTGAGAGAAAAGGAAGAAAGAAAAAGAGGAAGAAGATGGTGAAATGAAGTGTGTGGTGGTGAGGAGTCACTAGTTAGCCAAGTTTACCCGAGTGGCGAGATTAGTCCCTCAAGTTTGTTGTCGGGTGCGGGAAATAACCAAACGAATATTTTTAAAACGCAAGTTAACGAGAGATGTTATAATCGAGTAACGGGATTATCATGAACACTAGTTAACGAAGTGCACGAGTATAGGTGACGAGGGATGTTATTTAAAAAAAAGACGGTGTTAAAATAATTTAACGGAAAAACGCGGGATGTTACAAGTTGAACATCACACAGGCAGGTATAATGGGGCACCTGACGCAGTGTCATGCAGACTCCCACCACAATCTCCCGATTTTCAGAAACTCGATCCTTAGGTTCCATACACCCGATGTCACCCATCTCTCTATAATAATGACCCGAAGTCATACCTACCCGACAAACGTTACGGGTTATTGTCTCATCAAAAGTTCCTAGCAATCACACGATACCCGCAATTTCCACAAGGCCAAACGATATAGCCTCACGAAACCTTTCATCTAACACTAAAGAGATGCTTGGAAACACCAAGTCTTACACCCTTCCGCACATCGATACAACCACACCAACAAAGGGTATTCCGTTAGGAGTGTTACCCTATAATCCACAACACGCTAACTCAAGCATCATCACACGGGTCTCACTCACATGAGTTTAATGACCCGAAGACTCCATGATTCGCCAATTCCAAGGCGACTCACAACAATAATCCTAACACGATTCTCTAACCACACACTCTACCGAGTGTATCTCAAAACTACAATCATTACATTTATCGCATTCCATTACGGAATTTAAGTCCTCGTCGCACACACGCACAAGTAAATCGATCATCCTAGTTATGATGGGTAACTAAAACCAATAACAATCTCAACAGTGCACCCACTACTTAGGGTGACTAAGCACGCCCCGAACTCGGGAGTTGGCTCACTCACTTAACTAACCGAATCCACCGTAACACTTTCCGACTCGCAATGAACTCGATGTGACAACAAGAACATCACTCGAGATCACTACATCCTAGGAACCAATTAAAGATTCCTAATTCATCCCGATTCTACCCCAACCATGACACGTTTCCTCCGCTCGGTACTCGTCATGTCATGCTTGGTGTCAAGATACACTTTCGTAATAATGGTGATCAGTCACTATTACAAATGCGTACCTTACCATCTCCACATGGTCATGCAAAGTACTTTACCCGGACTGACGCAACATTCACACAAAATAACACACGAGAAATCGTAGTATCCGAATGACCCAAGTCCTTACCGTGAACTTGATCACTCAAACCGCCACACATGCGAATCTCTCCAATAGATTCTTCTCTAGGACTCCGCACCAATAGATACATGTATATATATACACCAATATACAATATAATAATAAACGTACAAAAGTACACCACAACAACAAGTCAACCTACAGCCTAGGTGACTATCACTAAAACAACGTCCAAGTTCGCCTACTTACATTAGGCAGTAGCGATCTAAGGCACTAATTTACACACGAAATAAGTCCCCACATAATCACACTTTGGACAAGCACTAGTCCTAGTTATTCACCTACTCTAAGGTACTAACAAATCTCAATTCGACTCGTATTCCTACAAGTCCCACAAACAATGCCCAACCGTCAATAAGTCTAAGACTAGGCACCTATCCCAAGGTCACCTAATTCCCTTAGACTATGCTCTGATACCACTTGTAACAACCCCAATCCGTTTAACCAAAAACGGAGTGCATTTTTTTTTAATATAGGTTAGGTCCCATTAACACCCAAGTATACAAACCATTTCGAAATAGTTATCCATATACAATTTATCATAATAACATGTTAAACGTTTTATCTCGACTCTTGGTTTACAAATGACACCATACATCCTTACGAGAATGTATTTTGCATACAAAGTTTGACTCGACACAACCAAACGATGCGACCTCGAAACATTTACACAACACCACGGTTAAGACACAATAGCCTAACCCAATACCAAGAGCATAATCCCACGGATCTACCATATCCCCAATCTACGTCCAATATACAATAGCTACCCCATCGAGCCCAAGTGCTCCTACGCATCTAGTCTAACAACTAGATAGCTTCATAACACAATACCTGTAAAAAGGTAAACAACGAGAGGGGTAAGCTTACGCTTAGTGAATGCAATAGTTATACATATACATATATAATCTACTTACTTGCAATCACTTACACAATACCGCATACAAGCTAGCAATTCAACAACCATGCAAACATCATGCATAAACCAATATCCGCAATTCACAATAAGCTAGCAACACCAATAGCATATAGTTCACAATTAAATATGCTAATGCAAAATTTACACAACCATGGTTAACCAATCGTACAAGGGAACGGTACTCGTGAAAGACTATCGGAGTTCATAACATCCATTAGTGTTACTTAATCACCGCGTAATCACTAATCCGCCGGGTGATGTCTGAACCACCGCGACTAACTCACCCCCATGACAATGTGGTGTCTTGAACACCGCGATAATTCCACATGTCAATCAAACCAATGAGTGGTGTCTTGAACACCGCGACAATTCCACTCCCATAACAATGTGGTGTCTTAAACACCGCGACAATACCACATGTCAACCAACCAATGAGTGGTGTCTTAAACACCGTGACAATACCACTCGTTACGTAGAATATGGTATCTTAAACACTGCGACAATACCACATTCATACTACACAAATAAATACATTATATACGTACACGCATAATTATTCCACTCACCTTGGAATGCCCGCACAAGTCATGTACAACATGATCTTCGTCCTCAAATCCGAACAAGTAACCACCTATATCACACATAGGTACAATATACACATAAATAGCCATTCTCTAAAAGAGAACTTGACACAAACATCCTTTAGCCGAGGGATCACACCTTGCTAGCCAAAACCCGCCCATTTAACACCTAATGGACACAAACCAATTACCATTTTGGGTGGTAATTCAAACTCACACAACAAAGAACAATTTAACCCAAATCATACTTTACACCAATCAGACCAAACCTAGGTTTAAACACTAAATTAAAACTTGGGTAGTAATCATTTTAAACGCCAATTACACCAAAAACCCCAACACGTGCAATATTGACCTATATTGCCTTTGACCACGTTTGACTTATGTTAAAAATATCATTTTAACCCAAAATCACATCCCACGTTTACTTTCATTCAAAATGCCATTTAACACTTAACAAAAGTGTTTAACATCCCTTTCATCCAAATTAGTGTCATCATCAATTTTGACCCAATTCAATTACCCATTTTGACCAAAGTCATAAAGCGCCCCATAATCACTAACGGCTAGTGATTATATTTCCAAAATACCAATTAACAATTAAATCAAGTATTTACATACTTGATTCACCAAAACTTGACTCAAAACCCATTTTGACACCAAATCAAGTCAACACCCATTTGACTAGCAAACTTGTTCCTAAGAACACCAAAATCACTAACAAACTCACAACCTAGTGATTTAACACCCAAACCATGACAAATAATTCCAAATTCGTCATCAAACCCTAAACCTACAATAATTGGGTTTACTTACACAATACATACAACAAAACCCCCAATTTCATGAGAAATGGGGTTTATAACCCTAACTAGCTCAAACCCCAAACTTGAATAAGAATCTTAAACAATGAAATTCGGAGTTAGAACTTACCAATACTACCACAACATAGCCAAGAACGAGATGAGCAACTTTAACACTTGCACCTTCACCCGATTCACTCTTCTTCTTCTTCATTGATTTGAGCTTTCTCACTCTAATCTCTCACTAAAAGATGAAAGGGTTTAAGAGGATGAAGAAATGAGAGGATAAGATTATGGGGAATGAGTCCCAAATCTGCCATTTATGGCCTAAAACCGACCACAAGTGAAATTACCCTTTTACCCTTCATTTAACTTCTTTTAAAAGAGTCGGCACTTTCTGCAGCTTTAGCCCGCGGCGCGGCTAAAAAGCCCGCGGCACGGCTTAAAGCTAAAAATCAATGTCGACCATTTAAAAACCAATCGGGGCGGCTCTATGCTGTGTCTGATTCTGACTTGAAATTCATGGACTGAACTTGTCTAAGTCTGATTCTGATGCAAAATTTGAAAATGCATAAGTGTTAGGTTCACTTTTAGTGGCACTTTCTGCTGCCCGCATTTACTGACACTTTCAGGAACATTTTCTGACGCACCAAATTCGGGATCTTACAGTCCCGAGTTGAGTTGATGACGAGGCGCGAGATCCTCACGACGTGGGATTAAGGTAATATTCGATTCGGTACCTATTTTATTTTGTTATATGTGTGACGTTGGGTAATAAGTGGGTTTACCATGTGATGTAATGAATAGTTAGGTCGAGTTAGCTCATTGAAGTTTGACTTAACCGAGTCGGGTTAGTCATTAGATGTTAGGTGTTGACCGAGGTGGGTTGACCGTGTGTGTTTGACTTAACCGAGTAGGGTTAATCAATTGTTGTTAGGTATTGACCGAGGCGGGTTGACCGTGTGTGTTGACTTAACCAAGTCGGTTTAATCAGTAGTGTTAGGGGTTTGACCAAGTCGTGTTGACCTAGTGTATTTGACTTAACCGAGTCGGGTTAACCAATTAGATATTAGGTGTTGACCGAGGCGGGTTAACCGGGTGAGTTTGACTAACCGGGTCGGGTTAATTAATTAAATGATAGGTGTTGACTGAGTCGGGTTAACCAAGTGAGTGACTTAACCAAGTCGGGTTAATCATTTGTTGTTAGGGTCGTTTGACTAACCGGGACGGGTAAATCAATTAGACGTTAGGTGTTGACAAGGATGGGTTGACCAAGAGAGTTTGACTAACCAAGTTGGGTTAATCCATTATTTTTGGGGGTTTTAACTAGTCAGTTTGACCAAGGGCATTTGACTAACCAAGTTGGGTTAATCAATTATCATTAGGGGTTTGACCAAGTTGGGTTGACCGAGTGCGTTTGACTAACCGGGTCGGGTTAATCAATTAGATGTTAGGGTTGGCCGAGGTCGGGTTAATCGTTTTGGTGTTGGGGGCTTAACCAAGTCGGGTGTAACCGTGATTTGATTGGAGTGTTACTTGTATTGCTCTCCATAAGGGTTAGCGTAGCAATGGTATGCCGTTAGAGTGGCGTTTACGTTGATCATGTATGTGTGTGAGTAGAGTCACGGTTGTTGACTATCTGTGATTGTGTGTAAGTAACTGTGTTAACGGTTGAGACGGTGCGAGTTAAGGTGTAAGTCTTGGTGTTTTAAGCGTCTCCTTAGTGATGAGTTAAATGGTAAATAGGCTAGTTGTGCGGCCTAGGTGGATAGTGACTAGCGGGTGTCACGAAAGTTGTGGGCGTGAGCCATAAGGTTCATTGGATTTGTGTGACTTCAAGTAGTCAAGTGACGTATGACACCTGTAGTGACCCGGAAAATTTCGACTAATTTTGAACCAAACTCATGATACGATTTCATAATTCTGACATGATAAGCAAAGTCCGTTATGTTGCGTCTCAAAATTTTTGAACTGTTTCATATATTCAATTGACCTTCGACCATTCCCGACGATTCACGAACAATTATTTGTTAATAGATATGTGTGTATATATATAAATAATAATTGGAAGTATAATTTTAATATTGAATGATGTTGTTTTGAAATATGATATTATAATAATTACTATTTAAAGCATATCTATATATACATAAATGTATATTAAAAAATAAATATTAAATGATTGTAATACTCGTTTGATGTCCCGATTGATATTAAGTAAGTTAAAAATCAAAATTATATGATTTTAAAATAAACGGTGATCCGAAACCGAGTTCTATGATTTTTAGGCTTACTAAAATTGTATTTAGGATCTAGTTATTTAATTTTAACACTTTTTATTTTTTACCCAGAATTGAGAGGGACAGTTGATGTAATTTTCATTTAATAAATAAATGATCAAATTTTATACCATAATGACTGAAATAAATAAAGATAATTACTGTGAAAGTTTGGGATTTTTCTGAAGACTTTTTATTCGCCACTGATTAAAAACGGACCACGATATAATACTCGAGCTAAAAGCGTCGGTAGAACCTTACAAATTCATGGACACTATTATTTTCGAAATCCAAAATGATATTTCATTCATTCCATTTCTTTAAACGCATCTCCTTTTCATTTACCAAATTTAACATTATTTAAAAACTAGGACTTATTTATCAAAATAATCAACAAGTAGATTCAAGGATTGTTCAGTACTCGATGAACACGTTTTAATAAACAATTAATTCTTTTAAAAAGTGATAATAATTCACTGCATATTAACTGTTAAATTGTTTGACTTAGTGATCTCCTTATTACAACAAGGTGTCACCCATGTTACTTGACCAAACCACGATCACCATTAACCCATCACTATAGCACCACTTTGGACTCATTAATACTTTTCTATTAGTGTTTGTTTAATTCATAAAAGTTGCTTTAGATATACATATATAATATACATATACATACATGTATGACATTTAAATATTCACAAGCATAATAGAAATAGATATAGACACTGCAGAAATCACACCCTCTAACCATCTTCTTCCTTTAATTACCTCACGGCCACCCTAGTTCACCCTACGGCAAGCACCACTTCACCTCAACCATCCACCACCGTTAAGATCACCATGATCAACCAACCTTCACCGGTCAACACATACTCGATCATCTTCCATTTTCCTTGTCTACCTTCAAGGCCGTTACCCTTGGTCAGTTGGTCACCACCCTTTTCCTCTTGACAACTCCATTAAACCACCCAAAATCCTCCAGCTACTACTCCCAAACGATCCATGTTTCTGTTGTGGTCAGCTTATAGGAACTTAACAAAAACAAACGGTAACTACCATCTCAACCTCTCACATCTCTCTCTTGTTGAACCGCCACCCTTTTCTATCTTCCACGACCACCTTGAACAACCATAGTCAATCTTGTGAACACCACGACAACCCAACCCAAAACGGAAACCCACTTGTTGTTGATCGACCATCTCTTACCACCATAGAGACTACTATCGACACCTTCACCCATTTCATCACCTTTCACCACCATCACAAATCACCTCAATCACTCTCTCTCACTCACTCTTATTCAACCGCGAGCTTCAACCATGGACAACTTATATTTCTTGCTTCCTACAAAAACCACTCAAACCCACTACCATCTTCACCTCTATCTCATTCTCATCTCTCGCTATATCTCTCCTCTTTATTTTTATTTTTTACTTTGGATGTGATAAACCAACCAAATCACCTTAAAATAATTACCACCATAACTGCTACCACCAAGAACCACTGTAACTACATTGACTTATATACTGTTACTATTTTAAACGCTTCCAATTTGAGTCAAGGACCACTCACGGTCACTTGCTCAATTTTTTTTCTTTTAACTGTAGCGAGGAAATGATAGTATATTATTGATGAGATGTTGTCACCACTAAAGCATGTTTATTTTATTAAACAAACAATGACAATGGTTTATGTTGACACTGTTTCTGTCTTCCATAGCCACGACAGCAATAAAATTACACAATTATAGTTTTGGGGTATATATATAAACGAATTTAGAGTAGGTAACAAGCTGGACATTTGCTTACCATAATTGGGCCGTAGTATTTCCTTTGGGCTATTTTGATTATTATTCTGCTGGGCCGTTACTCTTGAACCCATTAAAACCGACGGTTGGGCTGCCATTTCTCCATTTGGGTGGTGATTTTGCTTATTAGGCCAATTAGATGAAAATGATGATATAGGTACATGATATACATGATGGTGATATTTCGATTATGATTATGTTAAGGTGATAATAATGAGGGTGACATGATCATGATGATAATGAAGTATGATGATATTAGAAAATGATGATGATACTTGATGAAGAGAAGAGTTGATGAAGACGATGATAATGATAAATCAAGTAACGATAATGATGATCGAATTATACATAGATGAAAATAACAATTAATTGATTTTAATGATCATATACGTTGATATGATGAGGACAATGATTATGAGATGACGAGGTGGTAATATGATTTTGTATGTAGAGGAAGAAGAATAGGGAAAATTGAAAATAGGGTTATATAGAATTAACATAGGAATAAATCAGAAAAATGGAATAGCTTGAATGGTTAGGGATGTTATCGGATTAGCGGGACGTCGCGGGTTCAAACCTGGACTTGGGCATTTTTAAGGGCTACTCCTTTGAGGTAGTTATTTTTTTTTTATTATTATCTTATTATTTTTATTAATATTATTATTATTGTCACTAATATTATGATTAAAATGATTGTAAACGTATTAATAACATAAATATATATGAAACTAATAATAAAAGATGTTAGGGCGAAGATTACAGAAATAATTATAAATATATGAAAACATGTCCAATTATGATTTTCTTTAAAACTAGCATTTTTATTTTTATTAGTAAGATTATCAAAAATTTTAAAAATTATTATTACTATCATTATTATTATTAGCATTATTTTATGAATACTATTATTATTACTAATAATATTATAATTAATATGATTATTGATATTACAAAATAAAACATCATGTTATTCATTATATTTATTATTAATATTTTATCAAACAAATACTTATATGAAACATATATGAAAAGTATAAATAAATATATAACAATTGAAATAAAATATATTATAAATATCAATACATCATTTGTTCGATTACAAGTATATGTGTTAAATATATACTTGATATAGGTTTGTGAATTCGAGACCAACCCTAAACTTGTTCAATGTTGTCATATGTATTTTTACTACAAAATACAGTATGGTGAGTTTATTTGCTCCCTTTTACTCTTTACATTTTTGGGGCTGAGAATACATGCGCTGTTTTTACAACTGCTTTATTAAATGCTTTTGAAATATATTTGAACTGCGAATACATGAAATGCTTTTATAAATGTTTGATGAGATAGACACAAGCAAAACATTCCTCGAATGAATTATTATGCAGACAGAAGTTCTGCGGATTATTGTTGAATTATGTGGACATGATAATTGCCACCATTGAATTATGTGGACATGATAATTGCCACCATTGAATTATGTGGACATGATAATTGCCACCACTGAATTATGTGGACATGATAATTGCCACCAATTGATATGAATATTATGTATCGAGAGAGTGATTTTATATACAGGTTATGTGTATGATGTTTTGTACACGAGATATGTGTACGGTTACTAAGATTTATGAAAAATGTTTTCGTATACTAGAAAGGTGTACTGTATTTAAAAGATATCGCATGTACATTACAGGTGGGTATAGGATTCAGGCCCATTTGTATCATGCAGGATTTAAATCTTGTAGTCTATCAAAATGATGAATTTTATTGTTTTATAATAAACCTATGAACTCACCAACCTTTTGGTTAACACTTGAAAGCATGTTTATTCTCAGGTATGAAAGAAATCTTCCGCTGTGCATTTGCTCATATTACATGGAGTCGTTCATGGCATATAGAGGTTGGAACCTCGCAATGGGACTAACTGTTGAAGACTTCGTCCAGATGGATTAGGACGGGGTACCACAGTTGGTATCAGAGCGGCGGTCTTAGCGAACCAGGTCTGCATTAGTGTGTCTAACAGGTAGTTGTTAGTATGCATTAGTGAAGTCTGGACTTCGACCTAGTAGTTGTTAGGTTATATTAATGAGTCTGGACTTGAACCTGGTCTGCATGTCAAAAGTTTTGCTTATCATTTCTTATCGAAAATTACCTGCTTATCATTCTTAGTCTAGACACATCTTACTGCATTGATTGCATGAATAGTGTATAGACAAAAATTCATATCTTAGCATATCTACTAATTCATATCTTAGCGTATCTATTACTATAAACTTTGCCTGATATATTTCCTAAATTCTTCCGTAATCTACGAAATCTTCTGTTCTATATACAGGTATTCTATGAAATTAGAATATCATCCGATATCTGAAAATCATTTTATATCGAAAAATCCTTTATTCAATCGTACGCATTGGAACTCACCATTAGTTCAAGTCCCTCGGATTCTGATATGGAGTCCCACTCCAGCTCCGAAAACAGCGTTACCAGAATGAATCAATCAATCAACCATCCCCAATTCATCTGATGGGTTCATAGTCTACTCAATCATTGGAGATAAGAAGAAGGCGATCCTTTCTACCAACCGAATTCACTATTTGACGGAGAACCCGAAGCACTTACCGGCAAACCAGTTCGAAACACCATTTTCTCCCTCAAATCCCGAATATCTCACCACGATTATATACTGTCTAAAATTCAAAACCTTATTCACTCGCTCGTTCCTACCGACAATTATCCCGGAGTAATAAGTCAACGAGCTTCGCACCCGAGTGTAGTCTTGAAAAATATGGTGCAAAATGTACCAGCTTCAGCAACATCACCAGCACCAACGGCACCACCAACAATAGTACCGACAGCACCAGTACCACCAACAACAACATCCGCATCCCACACCCCAATTTCACAATCTGTCCCACGAACATCAATATTATACTCCCATAGATACCAAGGAGTACCAACAACAATGAACAATGAAGTATTGATCCATAACTTCATTAAAATTCTGCGAAGAATATGTGGTTCTTAATAGTTTTAGAGATTACTTATTCTATCTCAAATCAAAAATTATGAGTCTAATATTATATTGACTCATTAAATCCATAATTACATCTGAAAATAATACATATGTATATATGTTTTCATAAAGATTGTAATTAAAAATTCTTTTGTACAAACTGTTAATGGTAAAAATATTTTAACGGGTAGGTAATACCCAAGGAATATTTATATTTCACATTAATAAGTTACATTGTACATTTTTCAATTCAGATTCAGCAGTCATTAACAACACTGCTCAAATTCACACATATACGTATCCATTCACCAAAGAACAACTATTTTCATCCAAGTTCAATTTCATATTCGGATTTTGACCTATCAGAATCCAAGTCAAGATTTGACAAGTGGCATAATGAAGAAAATAATGAACAAAATAAAATTTATTAGTAACCAATTAATTAACGACGTAAAACTTTAAACCTATACTAAAGAAATCCTAGCTAACTGTTCCTAGCTAACTGTTCCTATATCCGTTATGACTATTTCCTTATAATATACTCGTTTTGATTGAACTATTGGACTATTGGACTACTATTATAGAAAAAAAATATTAAAAGAGTAGGAAATATTAATTACAAAACATTTTGACTTAAAAGATCGTAAATAAATTATATCTACTACAGTTAAATATTTCCTCAAGTTGCCACTTGATTTCATCTTAAACCTCATTCGTATCTTGAAGATTCAAATTTGTGTTCAAACCTTTCACGAATCTTGGAAACACCTCAACCGGGAGGATGAAACAAACGCACTTCATCTACGGAAGAAAAGATTGATGCATATAGTTATGCACCTGAAAACTCTTGGAAACTGAACAAAGGTTTAACACGTATCTGTGCTAGCTCCTTTGACGTTGTCATTACCGAAAATAACTTTGCAATTCCTTTCCAAATTAGCCAATTTTGTCACAGCTCCAGCAAGTCAACTTGCCTTTCGTCATCGTTACCGGGGAACCGTATACACCCCATCACATTATCAGAAAACTTAGCAGCAACTTCATTACTCATTGACTTAAGTCTCTCTGAAGAATCAGTATGGTTGTTCATTAAAACCTTACCATATACTCATCCATAACCTATAACGAGAATTACCATACCAATTACCGAGAATTAGCAAACAATATTTTGAATCTCGCAGCATTTCTACATCAACAGTTATATGTATACATATAACATTTATCTTTTAGAACTATGACCTTCCATTCTGAAATTCTGAAAAGCACCCAGTCTACGAATCAATACTCTGAATTCTTAAAAAAAAGCTGAATGAAGCAGCAAAAACTGTAAACGACATTAACCGTCGAAAGTTTGGTGATAACAATTAGTATATTGGCAAAGCTCAGAAAAGTTGGAAATGGAAACCGGATTGATCAAACCATGAAGGAGACTCTGAACAAATTACAAGGACTAAACTTGTACATAAAGAATCCAGATGATTCTATTTCTGATGAAATCTTTAGCGAATACCTTACTCCTTAACCACTCTAAATCATCGTGAATGAATTTCTTCATCACAGTTATTTGATTCTGAAATCCTAAGATATCATCGTACCTTTCTTTATTAATATCCTTAATATTTCTGAAGATATCTTCACAAATAATCTCGTTCGATATTAATTATCTCTCTGCGCTATCCGTATTATATCATAAAAGGAAGCTGTTTTAGTTTCTATATTCTGCGAACCTTCGAATTTAAAATATGAATGTTTTTTTTTTTTGAAGTAGTGTTGGGAACTGATACATGAGTTAGTATAATATAATGACACCTGATCAACGTGATTATATTAAAGTAAGTCATGTTGAGTTTCTAATGGAATGTGATGATTCACAGTACCATCATCATGTGCCATTTACACGACTCTTACATTCTACCCAATCTATAAACATATCAAGAACATATTTTCTTGATAGTTCCATCTTTTTTCTTAAATTCTGATAATTCAACCAATTAAGATCGTGCTATTACCATCTCGTTCTTAGAACATTAGCCATGTTCATTTAAAACTTCATACCCACGAATTCTAGACCATTACTTGTTGCACTTAGAATTGAGAAGAGAATAAAAAGGCAAAGAGCTCCAAAATATGAGGGAAAATATAAAGCCTGATAACAACACATAAATTACAAACCGTGTATGTCTATGTTTATCGCAACATAAAGACACGGGAGAATTAAAAACACTATAACCCCAAGGACGAAGTAGAAGAAAACAGATTCCTCCGATGAAAGTTGAAAAAGGAGAATGATTGTTACGATAGTCAGGATAAAGACAAGGATCAGAACTGGATTAAGCATTTTCACAACCTTTTGTATTTGGGAATTGAGTATAGGAATGGTAAAAGTAAAGGAACGGAAGAGGTTGATTTATAACAAAATAACGGACATAGCACTCGAGACCGATTACATATTTAATCAAAGAGGATCATAATTTCCTTGATTTCTGAAGAATCAAATCTTATTTCAATTTCGAAGATTATCTCTAAATTCCTTGAATTACGAAAATCCTCCATGACTACGTCAAAAGTTAAATCTCTATCTCAATCTTTTGTGACAGCTTCACTCGTACGCTTCACATAATCAAATCATTTTATCAATACTAATCAATAATGATAAAACTCTATTTAGCAAATCATTTTTGTCATGAAAACATTTCTATTGTTAGCCATGATGACCTCACTCAAATTTCGGGACGAAATTTCTTTAACGGGTAGGTACTGTAGTGACCCGGAAAATTTCGACTAATTTTGAACCAAACTCATGATACGATTTCATAATTCTGACATGATAAGCAAAGTCCGTTATGTTGCGTCTCAAAATTTTTGAACTGTTTCATATATTCAATTGACCTTCGACCATTCCCGACGATTCACGAGTAATTATTTGTTAATAGATATGTGTGTATATATATAAATAATAATTGGAAGTATAATTTTAATATTGAATGATGTTGTTTTGAAATATGATATTATAATAATTACTATTTAAAGCATATCTATATATACATAAATGTATATTAAAAAATAAATATTAAATGATTGTAATACTCGTTTGATGTCCCGATTGATAATAAGTAAGTTAAAAATCAAAATTATATGATTTTAAAATAAACGGTGATCCGAAACCGAGTTCTATGATTTTTAGGCTTACTAAAATTGTATTTAGGATCTAGTTATTTAATTTTAACACTTTTTATTTTTTACCCAGAATTGAGAGGGACAGTTGATGTAATTTTTATTTAATAAATAAATGATCAAATTTTATACCATAATGACTAAAATAAATAAAGATAATTACTGTGAAAGTTTGGGATTTTTCTGAAGACTTTTTATTCGCCACTGATTAAAAACAGACCACGATATAATACTCGAGCTAAAAGCGTCGGTAGAACCTTACAAATTCATGGACACTATTATTTTCGAAATCCAAAATGATATTTCATTCATTCCATTTCTTTAAACGCATCTCCTTTTCATTTACCAAATTTAACATTATTTAAAAACTAGGACTTATTTATCAAAATAATCAACAAGTAGATTCAAGGATTGTTCAGTACTCGATGAACGCGTTTTAATAAACAATTAATTCTTTTAAAAAGTGATAATAATTCACTGCATATTAACTGTTAAATTGTTTGACTTAGTGATCTCCTTATTACAACTAGGTGTCACCCATGTTACTTGACCAAACCACGATCACCATTAACCCATCACTATAGCACCACTTTGGACTCATTAATACTTTTCTGTTAGTGTTTGTTTAATTCATAAAAGTTGCTTTAGATATACATATATAATATACATATACATACATGTATGACATTCAAATATTCACAAGCATAATAGAAATAGATATAGACACTGCAGAAATCACACCCTCTAACCATCTTCTTCCTTTAATTACCTCACGGCCACACTAGTTCACCCTCAGAGGCGAAACTAGGATTTTTTTCACCGGGGGCAAAAAAAAATTTTAACCGTAGCAATTTTTTTGGACAAAATTTGAAGATTTTTGGGCAAAAGTTGGAGATTTTGGGGCAAAATTTGAAGATTTTGGGGCAAAAGTTGGAGAATTTGGGGCAAAATTTGAAGGTTTTGGGGCAAAATATGTAGGTTTGGGGGCAAAAAAAAAAAATCCACCGGGGGCAAAGTCGAAAAACCCAAAATTTTTACACTGAAAAAAAAATCCACCGGGGGCGCCCGCCCCCCTGCCCCATACCATCTTCGCCCCTGTTCACCCTACGGCAAGCACCACTTCACCTCAACCATCTACCACCGTTAAGATCACCATGATCAACCAACCTTCACCGGTCAACACATACTCGATCATCTTCCATTTTCCTTGTCTACCTTCAAGGCCGTTACCCTTGGTCACCACCCTTTTCCTCTTGACAACTCCATTAAACCACCCAAAATCCTCCAGCTACTACTCCCAAACGATCCATGTTTCTGTTGTGGTCAGCTTATAGGAACTTAACAAAAACAAACGGTAACTACCATCTCAACCTCTCACATCTCTCTCTTGTTGAACCGCCACCCTTTTCTATCTTCCACGACCACCTTGAACAACCATAGTCACTCTTGTGAACACCACGACAACCCAACCCAAAACGGAAACCCACTTGTTGTTGATCAACCATCTCTTACCACCATAGAGACTACTATCGACACCTTCACCCATTTCATCACCTTTCACCACCATCACAAATCACCTCAATCACTCTCTCTCTCTCTCACTCTTATTCAACCGCGAGCTTCAACCATGGACAACTTATATTTCTTGCTTCCTACAAAAACCACTCAAACCCACTACCATCTTCACCTCTATCTCATTCTCATCTCTCGCTATATCTCTCCTCTTAATTTTTTTTTTTTTTACTTTGGATGTGATAAACCAACCAAATCACCTTCGAATAATTACCACCATAACTGCTACCACCAAGAACCACTACAACTACATCGACTTATATATTGTTACTATTTTAAACGCTTCCAATTTGAGTCAAGGACCACTCACGGTCACCTGCTCAATTTTTTTCTTTTAACTGTAGCGAGGAAATGATAGTATATTATTGATGAGCTGTTGTCACCACTAAAGCAGGTTTATTTTATTAAACAAACAATGACAATGGTTTATGTTGACACTGTTTATGTCTTCCATAGCCACGACAGCAATAAAATTACACAATTATAGTTTTGGGGTATATATATAAATGAATTTAGAGTAGGTAACAAGCTGGACATTTGCTTACCATAATTGGGCCGTAGTATTTCCTTTGGACTATTTTGATTATTATTCTGCTGGGCCGTTACTATTGAACCCATTAAAACCTACGGTTGGGCTGCCATTTCTCCATTTGGGTGGTGATTTTGCTTATTAGGCCAATTAGATGAAAATGATGATATAGGTACATGATATACATGATGGTGATATGCCGATTATGATTATGTTAAGGTGATAATAATAAGGGTGACATGATCATGATGATAATGAAGTATGATGATATTAGAAAATGATGATGATATTTGATGAAGAGAAGAGTTGATGAAGACAATGATAATGATAAATCAAGTAACGATAATGATGATCGAATTATACTTAGATGAAGATAACAATTAATTGATTTTAATGATCATATACGTTGATATGATGAGGACAATGATTATGAGATGACGAGGTGGTAATATGATTTTGTATGTAGAGGAAGAAGAATAGGGAAAATTGAAAATAGGGTTATATAGAATTAATATAGGAATAAATCAGAAAAATGGAATAGCTTGAATGGTTAGGGATGTTATCGGGTTAGCGGGACGTCGCGGGTTCAAACCTGGACTTGGGCATTTTTAAGGGCTACTCCTTTGAGGTAGTTATTTTTTTTATTTATTATTATCTTATTATTTTTATTAATATTATTATTATTGTCACTAATATTATGATTAAAATGATTGTAAACATATTAATAACATAAATATATATGAAACTAATAATAAAAGATGTTAGGGCGAAGATTACAGAAATAATTATAAATATATGAAAACATGTCCAATTATGATTTTCTTTAAAACTAGCATTTTTATTTTTATTAGTAAGATTATCAAAATTTTTAAAAATTATTACTACTATCATTATTATTATTAGCATTATTTTATGAATACTATTATTATTACTAATAATATTATAATTAATATGATTATTGATATTACAAAATAAAACATCATGTTATTCATTATATTTATTATTAATATTTTATCAAACAAATACTTATATGAAACATATATGAAAAGTATAAAAAAATATATAACAATTGAAATAAAATATATTATAAATATCAATACATCATTTGTTCGATTACAAGTATATGTGTTAATATATATACTTGATATAGGTTTGTGAATTTGAGACCAACCCTAAACTTGTTCAATGTTGTCATATGTATTTTTACTACAAAATACAGTATGGTGAGTTCATTTGCTCCCTTTTACTCTTTACATTTTTGGGGCTGAGAATACATGCGCTGTCTTTACAACTGCTTTATTAAATGCTTTTGAAATATATTTGAACTGCGAATACATGAAATGCTTTTATAAATATTTGACGAGATAGACACAAGCAAAACATTCCTCGAATGAATTATTATGCAGACAGAAGTTCTACGGATTATTGTTGAATTATGTGGACATGATAATTGCCACCGTTGAATTATGTGGACATGATAATTGCCACCATTGAATTATGTGGACATGATAATTGCCACCATTGAAATATGTGGACATGATAATTGCCACCAATTGATATGAATATTATGTATCGAGAGAGTGATTTTATATACAGGTTATGTGTATGATATTTTGTACACGAGATATGTGTACGGTTACTAAGATTTATGAAAAATGTTTTCGTATACTAGAAAGGTGTACTGTATTTAAAAGATATCGCATGTACATTACAGGTGGGTATAGGATTAGGGCCCATTTGTATCATGCAGGATTTAAATCTTGTGGTATATCAAAATGATGAATTTTATTGTTTTATGATAAACCTATGAACTCACCAACCTTTTGGTTGACACTTGAAAGCATGTTTATTCTCAGGTATGAAAGAAATCTTCCGCTGTGCATTTGCTCATATTACATGGAGTCGTTCATGGCATATAGAGGTCGGAACTTCGCAATGGGACTAACTGTTGAAGACTTCGTCCAGATGGATTAGGACGGGGTACCACAACACCGAGGATGGACCCTGTAAGGGTCGAGTTATTGAGACTCGGTGGTAGTAATGGGAGTTGCATAACACTGCGTCAGGTGCCTTCGTATACCTGCTAGTGGAATGCTTCACTCCGATGGTATGATTACCTTGTACTTGGGTACCGATGAGAAAACCCGAAGGTACGATAAGTGTTTATTGTGACGATTAGTGGGCGTTAACATTTGACCGATTCAAAAGGGCGAGGTTCGAGTACCTTGTAGTAAGTCCGCGGAAGACTTTTGAGTATGACCAACGTTGAAACCGATCACGTATGTTGTGGAATGTTGAAATTATGCAAGGTATTATCATCTTGACGGTGATAGTGTGGGGTTAAAACCCTAAGTGGGGGAGTAAGTACCCGGAGGGTACGATAGTGCCTCATTTTGGTAGGCGTGTTTGAGCAATTTGTCGAAAGTTGTCCCGTTTGGTGAGCGAACTAGGGACGTAAAGTGTTGATTTCGACTATCTTGTGTAGAGATACGTTAGTATAGAGCACGTTCGAGAGTGAGTTCCTTAGAGTATTGAGGACTTGTACGTGCGAAAGGTGTGAAGATCATCTTTGATGGGCGATCGAATTGATGTTCACCGTGTAATGGTGGACGAGTTTCGGGAATTGTGGGGTTGTGTGTCGGTTGGAGTTATCGAAATGTTGTGGGAAATTCCATCACCGTGTGCGTGGTGCGGAAGACCCAAACTAGATGACGGTTGTCGAGGATACTCTGTGTTGTAAATTAGAGTGTCTCAAGAGATCATGGAAGACTGTTGTGTGGATAGAACGTTACGTTCCAAAGAAATGGGACTTATGGGATGCACTGGCGGCATCAAAGGGTCCGAGATTGTGTGAGAACTTGAAAACTTGAGGAAGTGTGTGGTCCTTGTTCGCGATGAGGGTTAGATCATGAGGACGCGATCCAATTTAAGTGGGGGAGAGTTGTAAGACCCAAATATTTATTGCACATAATGTATTTAAGGTGTACGTAAAGTGGGTAAAGCGTAGTGTGAATTAAAAGGTGACAGACTAATATGAGCTTCGTGCGCGCCGCGCACAATTGGGGGCGCGCGCTGCGCACTGTTCCTGCGACAGAATTCTGCTTTTTCTATTTTGAGTTAAATGATGGGTAGTTTGGTATTTTCACTTGGGGTCAGTTTTAGGCCACAAAATGGCAGATTGGTGGACTCATTCAAGTCCACAATCTTATCTTCATTCTCTCATCTTCAACCTCAAACCCTAGAGTGAGAAAAAGAGTTTAGAGAGAGAGCTTCATTTGGAGAAGAAGAAGCTTGAATCGATCAAAGTCACTAGTATTAAAGTTGTTCATCTCATTCACGGCTACGTTGTGGAGTGTTGGTAAGTTCTAACTCTGAATTTCATTGTTTGATTTGATATTCAAAGTTAGGGTTCGAACTTAAATTGTTGGGAAAACCCATTTAAACTCATGAAGTGAGTTTAGTAATGCTAGTAATCGGGTTTTATGTTGTTGTTGGTGGATTTTGGGTTGGATGATGAAATTGGTTAGTTCATAAGCATGTTTAAGTGTTTAAATCACTTGTTAACTTAGATTATAAGTGATTAAAGGTGTAACTTGCAAATGGGTGTTTTGACTTGAGATTAGGTCAAAATGGATTTTGTATCAAAATGATGCAAGTAAGTGTTTCGATGATGAAACATTGAGTAAAATATGGTTTTAGAACATAATCGCTAGTTAATTGTGATTTTGAGTGTTTTGGGCGAGATTTGACTTAGTCAAAGTGATGTATATGCAAACGGGTCGGAATTGCACTATTTTTGTTTTAAGCATAAGCTAGAGTGTTTAGCTTATTTGTTTGTGAATTATCTAGGTGATTCACATTTGGACGATTAGGAGCTCAAGCGGGAGTTGCCTTTAAAGTAACCGAGGTGAGTGGAATATTTATACATGTATGTATGTAGTTTATTTACTCTTACGCGATGTGGGCCTTAGGTGCCACATCGTGAGTATTGGGCGTTATGTCACAAGATGGTGACTTATTGAGGTTATGGGTGAAGAGAACTACGGGTCGATAGTGTCTCGTTAGGTGACTCACATGTCGGTGACACCTCATGGTGGTTCACGAGGCGGTGACCCCTTAGTAGTCGGTTAGTGAGTTACAAGTCGGTGATACCATAAGTTGGGGAAGTGATTCAAAAGTCGTTGACACTTCATAATGTTCACAAGTCGGTGACACTAGATGGTGATTCACAAGTCGGTGATACCATAAGTCGGAGAAGTGATTCACGAGTCGGTGACATTTCTTAGTGCTCACAAGTCGGTGACACTAGGTGGTGCTTCACGAGTCGGTGATGCCACATGGCATTCACAATTCGGTGACCTATACGTATTAGTGGGTGGTTCGCAAGTTGGTGACACCCTTTGGTGATTCACAAGTCGGTGACACCTTATGATGAGTCACAAGTCGGTGATGTCATACGAGTGAGACTCGACGTTATCGGTCGTCTACAAGTTGGTGCCATAGCGGGGAACGGTTTGTTATGTTTATGCATTGTTATGATTTAGTACATTATTGTGACGGTTTTTATACTAATGTTGTTACTAGTTGTATGTTTGGTGATGCTAGCTCGTTTATACGTTTGTTTGCTTGGTATTTGTAAGTGGATGCGCGTAGGTAAACTATATATGTATATGTATAAGTATTGCATTCACTAAGCATTAGCTTACCCTCTCGTTGTTTACATTTTTAGGTACGGAAGCGGATTTGGCAAGGGTATGCTCGGGATTTAGATGATATCCCCTTTTTATGCTTGCATGGATTACTTATGGATTCGACCTAGGATTGGGTAGTTTATCCCCAAACATCATGCTCATAGTTTTGTTTGGAAACTAAACTTGTATGGTCGAAACACGTATTTTGTATGTATTTAGTAAAATGGCCAATGTGGGCCCGATGTCGTAAGACTTGTTTTATTATTGAAACGTGTTAGTTTTACTTATTATAATGTGTTGTGAAAAGCGTTTCATCTAAAAGTGTCGGGAAGTGGGAGATCTTTAAACGAAAATTGGAAAATCTGGACAGCGGACTGCCAGGCCTTGTGCGCGCCGCACACATCAAGGGCTGCGCGCCGCGCACATCAAGGGCTGCGCGCCGCGCACCCTTCTGTTATAAAAAAAAATATATATTTTGCATAATCGGTTGGATAACGGGTTGGGTCGTTACATTTTGGCCGAACACCCAAGGGGAAGGTGTGTTAGGCACTTGTTTTTTCTCATTTGTTTCACATTTCATTTTTAAAACACTTTCACCTAAACTCTTATTTTTCTCTCCAGACTTTTTCTCTTCTTTTTTTTCTTTTGAGCCGTCACCACCCAACACCATTATCATCATCATTATTTGATCATCAAATCAAGCTTGTTTCAAGGGGCTTTTCACATAATCAGATTCATCTCTTCATCCTCTACGTTATCATATCTTTTATTTCTTGATTAGGGTATAAACCCTAACCCTAGCTTTTTCATTTTTATTCATTTTTACTATTTTTAATCATATTATGATAGTATAGTACTTGTGTATTGTTGTGTTGATGATTTGATGCATAGAAATACTCGTTTGTGTATGTTTTCGGTTTGATAATTTTTGGACAGCAGACTTTTGATTAAAATGAAATGTCCCGTTCATATTGATTATAAACGTTCCATATTAATTGATTTCGTTGGGAGGTTTTGACCTCTATATGAGACGTTTTTCAAAGACTGCATTCATTTTTAAAACAACCATAACCTTTATTTTATCAATAAAGGTTTTAAAAACATTAGGTAGATTATCAAATAATGATAATCTAAAATATACTGTTTACACACGACCATTACATAATGGTTTACAATAGAAATATATTACATCGACATATGTTTCTTGAATGCAGTTTTTACACAATATCATACAAACATGGACTCCAAATCTTGTCCTTATTTTAGTATGCAACAGCGGAAGCTCTTAGTATTCACCTGCGAATAAACATGCTTTAAACGTCAACAAAAATGTTGGTGAGTTATAGGTTTAACCTATATATATCAAATCATAACAATAGACAACAAGATTTCATATTTCAATACACATCTCATACATAGAGATAAAAATCATTCATATGGTGAACACCTGGTAACCGACATTAACAAGATGCATATATAAGAATATCCCCATCATTCCGGGACACCCTTCGGTTATGATATAAATTTCGAAGTACTAAAGCATCCGGTACTTTAGATGGGGTTTGTTAGGCCCAATAGATCTATTTTTAGGATTCGCGTCAATTAGGGTGTCAGTTCCCTAATTCTTAGATTACCAGACTTAATAAAAAGGGGCATATTCAATTTTGATAATTCAACAATAGAATGTAATTTCACGTACTTGTGTCTATTTTGTAAATCATTTATAAAACCTGCATGTATTCTCATCCCAAAAATATTAAATTTTAAAAGTGGGACTATAACTCACTTTCACAGATATTTCCTTCCTTGGAAATAAAACTTGGCCACGGATCGATTCACGAACCTACAAAAATATGTACATATATATTAAAGTATGATCAAAATATAATTACAACCATTTTTATTATGTTTTAAAGATTTGAGTGTATTAAGTCAGCTGTCCTCGTTAGTAACCTACAACTAGTTGTCCACAGTTAGATGTACAGAAATAAATCGATATATATATTATCTTGAATCAATCCACGACCTAGTGTATACACGTCTCAGGCTAGATCACAACTCAAAGTATATATATTTTTGGAATCAACCTCAACCCTGTATAGCTAACTCCAACATTACTGCATATAGAGTGTCTATGGTTGTTCCAAATAATATATATACATGGGTCGATATGATATGTCAAAACATTTGCATACGTGTCTATGGTATCCCAAGATTACATAATATATTAGAATACATGTATAATACAATATAAGTTAGCTAGGATATGATTTGTATAGATTTGTTAAACATTTCCCGTAGCTAAAAAGATCAAAAATACCCAATCTTGTTTTACCCATAACTTCTTCATTTTAAATCCGTTTTGAGTGAATCAAATTGCTATGGTTTCATATTGAACTCTAATTTAAGAATCCAAAGAGAAAAAGTATAGGTTTATAGTTGGAAATTTAATTTACATGTCAATTACTAAAGAGGTAGTCATTTCCGTCGAAAGAACGACATCTTGATGACCATTTTGAAAAACATACTTTCACTTTGAGTTTAACCAAGATTTTTGGATATAGTTTCATGTTCATATGAAAAATCATTTTCCCATAAGAATAACTTTTAAATCAAATTTTATCACAGTTTTTAATTATCCAAACCAAAACAGCCCCCGGTTTCACTACGACGGCGTATATCCGATTTTATGGTGTTCATCGTGTTTCCAGGTTTTAAATCATTAAGCTAGCATATAATATAGATATAGAACATGTGTTTAGTTGATTTTAAAAGTCAAGTTAGAAGGATTAACTTTTGTTTGCGAACAAGTTTAGAATTAACTAAACTATGTTCTAGTGATTACAAGTTTAAACCTTCGAATAAGATAGCTTTATATGTATGAATCGAATGATGTTATGAACATCATTACTACCTCAAGTTTTCTGGATAAAACTACTAGAAATGAGAAAAATGGATCTAGCTTCAAAGGATCCTTGGATGGCTTGAAAGTTCTTGAAGCAGAATCATGACACGAAAACAGTTCAAGTAAGATTTTCACTCGAAATAAGATTGTTATAGTTGTAGAAATTGAATCAAAGTTTGAATATGAATATTACCTTGAATTAGAAAGATAACCTACTATAAATAATAAAGGTTCCTTAATCTTAGATGATTACTTGGAATGGAATAGAAAGCTTGGAAGTAGAATTGCAAACTTGGAAGTATTCTTGATTTTTATGAAACTATACTTATGGAATTTATGAAGAACACTTAGAACTTGAAGATGGAACTTGAGAGAGATCAATTAGATGAAGAAAACTGAAGAATGAAAGTGTTTGTAGGTGTTTTTGGTCGTTGGTATATGGATTAGATATAAAGGATATGTAATTTTGTTTTCATGTAAATAAGTCATGAATGATTACTAATATTTTTGTAATTTTATGAGATATTTCATGCTAGTTGCCAAATAATGGTTCCCACGTATATTAGGTGACTCACATGGGCTGCTAATAGCTGATCATTGGAGTGTATATACCAATAGTACATACATCTAAAAGCTGTGTATTGTACGAGTACGAATACGGGTGCATACGAGTAGAATTGTTGATGAAACTGAACGAGGATGTAATTGTAAGCATTTTTATTAAGTAGAAGTACTTTGATATGTGTCTTGAAGTCTTTCAAAAGTTTAAGAATACATATCAAAACACAACATGTATATACATTCTAATGGATTCGTTAAGTCTTCGTTAGTCGTTACATGTAAGTGTTGTTTTGAAACCTTTAAGTTAACGATCTCAATTAATGTTGTTAACCCAATGTTTATTATATCAAATGAGATGTTAAATTATTATATTATCATGATATTATGATGTATAAATTTCTCTTAATATGATACATACATTAAAATATCGTTACAACGATAATCGTTACATATAAGTCTCGTTTCGTAATTCTTGAGTTAGTAGTCTTGTTTTTACATATGTAGTTCATTGTTAACACACTTAATGATATATTTAAATATCATTTTATCATGTTAAATATAGTGTATCAATATCTTAATATGATACATATGTATTTAGTAGACGTTATCATAATGATAATCGTTATATATATCATTTCGAGTTTCTTAACTTAGTAATCTCATTTCTTATGTATATCACACATTGTTAATATACTTAGTGAGATACTTACTCATCATAATCTCATGTCAACCATCTATATATGTCTATATATACCACAACATGTAGTTTTCACAATTTTGTAACGTTCGTGAATCGCCGGTCAACTTGGGTGATCAATTGTCTATATGAAACTTATTTCATTTAATCAAGTCTTAACAAGTTTGATTGCTTAACATGTTGGAAACATTTAGTCATGTAAATATCAATCTCAATTAATATATATAAACGTGGAAAATATCGGGTCACTACAGTACCTACCCGTTAAATAAATTTCGTCCCGAAATTTTAAGCTGTTGAAGGTGTTGACGAATCTTCTGGAAATAGATGCGGGTATTTCTTCTTCATCTGATCTTCACGCTCCCAGGTGAACTCGGGTCCTCTACGAGCATTCCATCAAATCTTAACAATCAGTATCTTATTTTGCTTAAGTCTCTTAACCTCCCGATCCATTATTTTGACGGGTTCTTCAATGAATTGAAGTTTTTCATTGATTTGGATTTCGTCCAACGGAATAGTGAGATCTTCTTTAGCAAAACATTTCTTCAAATTCGAGACGTGAAAAGTGTTATGTACAGCCGCGAGTTGTTGAGGTAGCTCCAGTTGGTAAGCTACTGGTCCGACACGATCTATAATCTTGAATGGTCCAATGTACCTTGGATTTAGTTTCCCCCGTTTCCAAATCGAACAACGCCTTTCCAAGGTGAAACCTTAAGCATGACCATTTCTCCAATTTCAAACTCTATATCTTTTCTTTTACTGTCCGCGTAGCTCTTTTGTCGACTCTGGGCGGTTTTCAATCGTTGTTGAATTTGGATGATTTTCTCGGTAGTTTCTTACATTATCTCCGGAACCGTAATCTGTCTATCCTCCACTTCATTCCAACAAATCGGAGACTTGCACTTTCTACCATAAAGTGCCTCAAATGGCACCATCTCAATACTAGAATGATAACTATTTTTGTAGGAAAATTCTGCTAACGGTAGGTGCCGATCCCAACTGTTTCCGAAATCAATAACACATGCTCGTAGCATGTCTTCAAGCGTTTGTATCGTCCTTTCGCTCTGCCTATCGGTTTGTGGATGATAGGTAGTACTCATGTCTAGACGAGTCCCCAATGCTTGTTGCAACGTCTGCCAGAACCTTGAAACAAATCTACCATCCCTATCAGAGATAATAGAGACGGGTATTCCATGTCTGGAGACAACCTCCTTCAAATACAATCGCGCCAACTTCTCCATTTTGTCATCTTCTCTCATTGGCAGGAAGTGTGCTGACTTGGTGAGACGATCAACTATTACCCAAATAGTATCATAACCACTTGCAGTCCTTGGCAATTTAGTAATGAAATCCATGGTAATGTTTTCCCATTTCCATTCCGGGATTTCAGGTTGTTGTAGTAGACCTGATGGTTTTTGATGTTCAGCTTTGACCTTAGAACACGTCAACATTCTCCTACATATTTAGCAATATCTGCTTTCATACCTGGCCACCAAAAGTGTTTCTTGAGATCTTTATACATCTTCCCCGCTCCGGGATGTATTGAATATCTGGTTTTATGTGCTTCTTTAAGTACCATTTCTCTCACATCTCCAAACATTGGTACCCAAATTCTATCAGCCCTATATCGGGTTCCGTCTTCCCGAATATTAAGATGTTTCTCTGATCCTTTGGGTATCTCAATCTTCAACTTTCCTTCTTTTACAACTCCCTGTTGCGCCTCCTTTATTTGAGTAGTAAGGTTAGTACGAATAATTATATTCATAGCTTTTACCCGTATAGGTTCTCTGTCCTTTCTAATCAAAGAGTCGGCTACCACATTCACCTTCCCCGGGTGGTATCGAATCTCAAAATCATAATCATTCAACAGTTCAATCCATCTGCGTTGTCTCATATTCAGTTGCTTCTGATTAAATATATGTTGGAGACCTTTGTGGTCGGTATATATAATACTTTTGACCCCATATAAATAATGCCTCCAAGTCTTTAATGCAAAAACAACAGCACCCAATTCCAAATCGTGAGTTGTATAATTTTGCTCGTGAATCTTCAATTGTCTAGGCGCATAAGCAATCACCTTCGTTAGTTGCATTAATACACAACCGAGACCTTGCTTTGATGTGTCACAATAAATCACAAAATCATCATTCCCTTCAGGAAATGACAATATAGGTGTCGTAGTTAGCTTTTTCTTCAATAACTGAAATGCCTTCTCTTGTTCATCCTTCCATTCAAATTTCTTCCCTTTATACGTTAATGCAGTCAAGGGTTTTGCTATTTTGGAGAAATCTTGGATGAATCTTCTGTAGTAACCAGCCAATCCTAAAAATTGACGTATATGCTTCGGAGTTTTTGGGGTTTCCCACTTTTCAACGGTTTCGATCTTTGACGGGTCCACCTGGATACCTTCTTTGTTCACTATTGATCGAGGAACTGAACTTCTTCCAACCAAAATGCACACTTTGAAAACTTAGCGTACAGTTTTTCTTTCCTCAATACTTCTAGCACTTTTCTCAAATGTTCTTCATGCTCTTGATCATTCTTTGAGTAAATAAGTATGTCATCGATGAAAACAATAACAAAATTGTCAAGATATGGCCCACACACTCGGTTCATAAGGTCCATGAACACAGCTGGTGCGTTAGTCAATCCAAACGGCATAACCATAAACTCGTAATGACCATAACGCGTCCTAAAAGCAGTTTTTGGAATATCATCCTCCTTTACTCGCATTTGATGATATCCAGAACGTAAATCGATTTTCGAATAAACCGACGAGCCTTGTAGTTGATCAAATAAGTCGTCAATTCTCGGCAGTGGATAACGGTTTTTGATGGTAAGTTTATTCAACTCTCTGTAGTCAATACACAACCTAAATATACCATCCTTCTTCTTGACAAACAAAACATGAGCTCCCCATGGTGATGTGCTTGGTCGAATGAAATCACGTTCTAATAGTTCTTGCATTTGGCTTTGCAGTTCTTTCATCTCGCTGGGTGCGAGTTTGTAAGGAGCACGAGCTATTGGTGCAGCTCCTAGTACAAGATCTATTTGAATTCAACAGATCGATGTGGAGGTAGTCCCGGTAATTCTTTCGGAAATACATCGGGAAATTCTTTTGCGACGGGAACATCATTGATGCTCTTTTATTCAGTTTGTACTTTCTCGACGTGTGCTAGAACAACATAGCAACCTTTTCTTATTAGTTTTTGTGCCTTCAAATTACTAATAAGATGTAGCTTCGTGTTGCCCTTTTCTCCGTACACCATTAAGGGTTCTCCTTCTTCTCGTACAATGCGAATTGCATTTTTGTAACATATGATCTCTGCTTTCATCTCCTTCAGCCAGTCCATGCCAACTATTACATCAAAACTCCCTAACTCTACTGGTATCAAATCAATCTTAAATATTTCGCTACCCAGTTTAATTTCTCGATTCCGGCATATATAATCTGCTGAAATTAATTTACCGTTTGCTAATTCGAGTAAAAATTTACTATTCAATGGTGTCAATGGACAACTTAATTTAGCACAAAAATCTCTACTCATATAGCTTCTATCCGCACCCGAATCAAATAAAATGTAAGCAGATTTATTGTCAATAAGAAACGTACCCGTAACAAGCTCCGGGTCTTCCTGTGCCTCTGCCACATTAATATTGAAAACTCTTCCGCGGCCTTGTCCATTCGTGTTCTTCTGGTTCGGGCAATTTCTAATAATGTGGCCCGGTTTTCCACATTTATAACAAACTACATTGGCATAACTTGCTCCGACACTACTTGCTCCGCCATTACTCATTCCGACACCATTTGTTCCTTTCGTTTTGTTAACCCCTGGTCCGTAGACCTCACACTTCGCCGCGCTATGACCATTTCTTTTACACTTGTTGCAAAATTTGGTGCAGAACCCCGAGTGATACTTTTCACACCTTTGGCATAGCTGCTTCTGATTGTTATTGTTGTTGCGGTTGTTATTGTTGTTGGGATGATTGTTGTAGTTGTTGTTGTTGTTGTGCCGTTTATTGTAGTTGCGATTGATGTTGCGATTGTTGGGATAGTTGTTGTTGTTTTGGTGACTCTTATCACCGTTTTCCTCCCACTTTCTTTTGACTAGCTTCACGTTGGCCTCTTCGGCTGCCTGTTCTTTAATTCTTCCCTCAATCTGGTTCACTAGTTTGTGAGCCAATCTACATGCCTTTTGTATGGAGACAGGCTCGTGTAAACTTATATCTTCTTGGATTCTCTCCGGTAACCCTTTCACAAATGCATCGATCTTCTCTTCCTCATCTTCGAAGGCTCTCGGACACAAGAGGCACAATTCTGTGAATCGTCTTTCATACGAAGTAATATCAAATCCATGTGTTCGTAACCCTCTTAGTTCTGACTTGAGCTTATTGACCTCGGTTTTTGGACGGTACTTCTCGTTCATCAAGTGCTTGAATGCTGACCACGGTAGCGCGTAAGCAGCATCTTGTCCCACTTGCTCTAGATAGGTATTCCACCATGTTAACGCAATACCTGTGAAGGTATGCGTAGCGTACTTCACTTTGTCTCCTTCAGCACACTTACTTATGGCAAACACCGATTCAACTTTCTCGGTCCACCGTTTCAATCCGATTGGTCCTTCGTTCCCATCAAATTCTGAAGGTTTGCAGGCAGAGAATTCCTTGTAGGAGCATCCTACACAATTTCTTGCGCCGTTAGCTGTATTGCTAGATTCAGAGTTATTGTTGGTATGTAGCGCGGCCTGTACTAGGCTATATTTGAAGCAAGAAAGGCACGAAATTCCTCTTCGCTCATATTCAAGTTGTGTCGAGTAGTCGGTGCCATTTCCTTCAAAATAGTCAAATGAAACAAGCTAATCATATAGAATATTAAGAATAGTCAATAGTATCTCGTAGCATAATATGAACTCATTTATAAAAGCTTTTTCTTCATATTAGCGTTTTATAAGCTTAAATTAGGGTACTACCTACCCGTTAAGTTCATACTTAATAGCTAATATACAATTCAACTACTACAATTCCATATGAAAAACTGATTATAATAATATATCACATACAAATATTCTTCAAACTTCCAACTTCGCTATATTACATATAACATGAAATATAGTACAATATGATACAGGACAGTTTTGAAGATAAATCTAGTTAATACGCAAGTTGTTCAGCAAAGGAAATAAAGACACGTAATTCATAAGTCCAGAAACAAGTCATGCATTCTGGTTTTACTAAGATGACTTCCCATCCTTGGTCTTGTGGAAAATAACCGTTATGACCATTGGCTAGGCAGCATGTTGTAAGGTCGTCAAAAGGACGAGGGTTTCGTAATGTCCAACAGCCCCGTAATAATCTAAAAACCTTTTTTCTCACCCCAACTACTGAATCTGTCACTTGTGGGAAAGTTTTATTTAAAAGCTGCAATCCGATGTTCTTTTTCTCACTTTGGTAAGAAGCGAACATCACTAACCCGTAAGCATAACATGCTTTTTTATGTTGCATGTTAGAAGCTCTTTCTAATTCACGAAATCCTATGTTGGGATATGTTGAGTCAAAATAGGTTCTTAACCCGTAGCATAAAATTGCATTTGGGTTCCCCGCATTTAACGCTTTAAAGAAAACACGACGTAACTTAAAGTCTCCCCAATGATATATACCCCACCTATCAAAGGAAAACCTTTTATAAACTAAGGCATTTCTGGAAAGTCTTTCAAATGTTTGACAAGTTAATTTCGCCATAACTAAATGTGCTGATGAATTCTGACCGACTCTAGACAAGATTTCCTCAATCATATCCTCTGGTAGGTCTTCTAAAATATTCGGTTGTCTACCCTTAAGGTCCATTTTGTTTTTATACTGTAAAATAGACAAGGATTAGATTCGTAATAACAAACAATACAAGCAATTTTTACATAGAACATAAAAGTACAAGCACACTACAATACATTTATTACACAACATGCTCACACCCCTCAAATCTAAATCACTGGTTTCTTCTTCTTCGGACTTGGTTCTTTTTCCTAATCTTCTAGGAATATATGATGTTCCTCTAATACGAGTCGTCATTTTCCACATTGGTTTAGAAAAACCTGGTGGTTTAGAGGTTCCCGGGTTATTGTCACGATATTGAAAATACGGGTGTTGACGGTACATATAAAGTTCATCGGGGTCGGAATCAGATTTCGCTATTTTGATACCTTTTCCCTTATTATTTTCTTTTGCCTCATTAAATTGGGTTGGGGTAATTTCTATAACATCATCGGAATCCTCATCAGGATCCGATTCATCGGAAAATTGGTAATTTTCCCAATATTTTGCTTCCTTAGCGGAAACACCATTGACCATTATTAACTTTGGACCATTGGTTGAGGATTTTCTTTTATTTGACCGGTTTTCTGTGGTTCCTACTATTCCCCCCTCCGGAACCTCTTCTTCTGGTTCCTCTTCTTCCGGTTCCTCTTCTTCCGGTTCCGTTTCCTCTTCTTCCGGTTCTTCGAGAACTTGTGAATCTTGCCAATATATATTCGACTCTTTGTTATTATTAGGTGAGTCAATGGGATTTGTGCTAGAGGTAGACATCTATCACACAATATCAAACATGTTAAGAGATTAATATATCACATAATATTTACATGTTAATAATATATAGTTTCCAACAAAAATGTTAAGCAATCATTTTTAAAGAAAACGCGGTCGAAGTCCAGACTCACTAATGCATCCTAACAAACTCGATAAGACACACTAATTCAAATTTTTAGGTTCTCTAATACCAACGCTCGGATACCAACTGAAATGTCCCGTTCATATTGATTATAAACATTCCATATTAATTGATTTCGTTGCGAGGTTTTGACCTCTATATGAGACGTTTTTCAAAGACTGCATTCATTTTTAAAACAACCATAACCTTTATTTTATCAATAAAGGTTTTAAAAATATTACGTAGATTATCAAATAATGATAATCTAAAATATACTGTTTACACACGATCATTACATAATGGTTTACAATAGAAATATATTACATCCACATATGTTTCTTGAATGCAGTTTTTACACAATATCATACAAACATGGACTCCAAATCTTGTCCTTATTTTAGTATGCAACAGCAGAAGCTCTTAGTATTCACCTGAGAATAAACATGCTTTAAACGTCAACAAAAATGTTGGTGAGTTATAGGTTTAACCTATATATATCAAATCGTAACAATAAACCACAAGATTTCATATTTCAATACACATCCCATACATAGAGATAAAAATCATTCATATGGTGAACACCTGGTAACCGACATTAACAAGATGCATATATAAGAATATCCCCATCATTCCGGGACACCCTTCGGTTATGATATAAATTTCGAAGTACTAAAGCATCCGGTACTTTGGATGGGGTTTGTTAGGCCCAATAGATCTATCTTTAGGATTCACGTCAATTAGGGTGTCTGTTCCCTAATTCTTAGATTACCAGACTTAATAAAAAGGGGCATATTTGATTTCAATAATTCAACCATAGAATGTAGTTTCACGTACTTGTGTCTATTTTGTAAATCATTTATAAAACCTGCATGTATTCTTATCCTAAAAATATTAGATTTTAAAAGTGGGACTATAACTCACTTTCACAGATATTTCCTTCTTCGAAAATAAGACTTGGCCACGGATCGATTGACGAACCTATACAAATATGTACATATATATCAAAGTATGATCAAAATATAATTACAACCATTTTTATTATGTTTTAAAGATTTGAGTGTATTAAGTCAGCTGTCCTCGTTAGTAACCTACAACTAGTTGTCCACAGTTAGATGTACAGAAATAAATCGATATATATTATCTTGAATCAATCCACGACTCAGTGTATACACGTCTCAGGCTAGATCACAACTCAAAGTATATATATTTTTGGAGTCAACCTCAACCCTGTATAGCTAACTCCAACATTACTGCATATAGAGTGTCTATGGTTGTTCCAAATAATATATATACATGGGTCGATATGATATGTCAAAACATTTGCATACGTGTCTATGGTATCTCAAGATTACATAATATATTAGAATACATGTATAATACAATATAAGTTAGCTAGGATATGATTTGTATAGATTTGTTAAACATTTCCCGTAGCTAAAAAGATCAAAAATATCCAATCTTGTTTTACCCATAACTTCTTCATTTTAAATCCGTTTTGAGTGAATCAAATTGCTATAGTTTCATATTGAACTCTAATTTAAGAATCCAAACAGAAAAATTATAGGTTTATAGTCGGAAATTTAAGTTACATGTCAATTACTAAAGAGGTAGTCATTTCCGTCGAAAGAACGACATCTTGATGACCATTTTGAAAAACATACTTTCACTTTGAGTTTAACCAAGATTTTTGGATATAGTTTCATGTTCATATGAAAAATCATTTTCCCATAAGAACTACTTTTAAATCAAAGTTTATCATAGTTTTTAATTATCCAAACCAAAACAGCCCCCAGTTTCACTACGACGGCGTATACCCGATTTTATGGTGTTCATCGTGTTTCCAGGTTTTAAATCATTAAGTTAGCATATAATATAGATATAGAACATGTGTTTAGTTGATTTTAAAAGTCAAGTTAGAAGGATTAACTTTTGTTTGCGAACAAGTTTAGAATTATAAACTATGTTCTAGTGATTACAAGTTTAAACCTTCGAATAAGATAGCTTTATATGTATGAATCGAATGATGTTATGAACATCATTACTACCTCAAGTTTTCTGGATAAAACTACTGGAAATGATAAAAATGTATCTAGCTTCAAAGGATCCTTGGATGGCTTGAAAGTTCTTGAAGCAGAATCATGACACGAAAACAGTTCAAGTAAGATTTTCACTCGAAATAAGATTGTTATAGTTGTAGAAATTGAATCAAAGTTTGAATATGAATATTACCTTGAATTAGAAAGATAACCTACTGTAAATAATAAAGGTTCCTTGATCTTAGATGATTACTTGGAATGGATTAGAAAGCTTGGAAGTAGACTTGAAAACTTGGAAGTATTCTTGATTTTTATGAAACTATACTTATGGAATTTATGAAGAACAATTAGAACTTGAAGATGGAACTTGAGAGAGATCAATTAGATGAAGAAAATTGAAGAATGAAAGTGTTTGTAGGTGTTTTTAGTTGTTGGTATATGGATTAGATATAAAGGATATGTAATTTTGTTTTCATGTAAATAAGTCATGAATGATTACTAATATTTTTGTAATTTTATGAGATATTTCATGCTAGTTGTCAAATGATGGTCCCCACATGTGTTAGGTGACTCACATGGGCTGCTAAGAGCTAATAATTGGAGTGTATATACCAATAGTACATACATCTAAAAGCTGTGTATTGTACGAGTACGAATACGGGTGCATACGAGTAGAATTGTTGATGAAACTGAACGAGGATGTAATTGTAAGCATTTTTGTTAAGTAGAAGTACTTTGATATGTGTCTTGAAGTCTTTCAAAAGTGTAAGAATATATATCAAAACACAACATGTATATACATTCTAATGGATTCGTTAAGTCTTCGTTAGTCGTTACATGTAAGTGTTGTTTTGAAACCTTTAAGTTAATGATCTCAATTAATGTTGTTAACCCAATGTTTATTATATCAAATGAGATGTTAAATTATTATATTATCATGATATTATGATGTATGAATTTCTCTTAATATGATACATACATTAAAATATCGTTACAACGATAATCGTTACATATAAGTCTCGTTTCGTAATTCTTGAGTTAGTAGTCTTGTTTTTACATATGTAGTTCATTGTTAACACACTTAATGATATATTTAAATATCATTTTATCATGTTAAATATAGTGTATCAATATCTTAATATGATACATATGTATTTAGTAGACGTTATCATAACGATAATCGTTATATATATCATTTTGAGTTTCTTAACTTAGTAATCTCATTTCTTATGTATATCACACATTGTTAATATACTTAGTGAGATACTTACTCATCATAATCTCATGTCAACCATATATATATGTCTATATATACCACAACATGTAGTTTTCACAATTTTGTAACGTTCGTGAATCGCCGGTCAACTTGGGTGATCAATTGTCTATATGAAACTTATTTCATTTAATCAAGTCTTAACAAGTTTGATTGCTTAACACGTTGGAAACATTTAGTCATGTAAATATCAATCTCAATTAATATATATAAACATGGAAAAGTTTGGGTCACTACATAAAATTTGTAAACTTAATAGTGGTTTTTGGTTAAATAAATTGTTTATATGAGTTCCTCTCATCAAGGCAATAATTTTAGGCTTTGGATTCATGTTGTTTTGAGTTTCGGATCAAAAGTTATGCCCGATTTAGGGTTTTGATGAAATTAAAATGTAAAGACGTGTGCAATCAGTTTTGGTCCGACTTTGTGACCATTTTTGGAGTCTCTATAGTGTACCATTGGGTTAGGATTGATTATTAGATGAAAATTCATCTTCGGGTCATCGAAATCCGAGCCACGGATCACCCGGAATGGCTAAAACAAGATTTGAAACGGATTAATGGTTTAGGTTGGTTCATGGCTGTTCTTCACGACTCATTAACTGACCTTAGGGTGTTCTTGAGTGCATTAATGTGTCGGGTTGGTTGGTTAGACGAAGATATATATAAAATTCGTCGAAAATCGACACCCGAGGCTCAAGTTATGACCTCGCGAACTTTTAATTAAACTTATGGTTATAAAATTTGAACTTTGGTTATAAATAATGATTCGCATTATTATTAAATTACTTATGATATAAAAGTAATTATTTTTAATTAAGACTTATGATATATATATTTATTATATCATTTAATAATTATATAATGATTTAATTATTCTTATAATTAAACTTATGATTAAGAATACTTTTATTATTAATGAAAAATACTTATGATAAGTATTAAACTTATGATATGATATTATTATATCAAGACTTATAATAAAGATTAATTATTTATTTATTTATTATAAGGCTTAGTTATTATTTTATTATAATTTAATTATTAAATACTTATGGTTTAATAATTATATTAAAATACTTATGATATGATTAATAATTCATTATTGATTAATAATACCTATGATATGATTAAAAATTTATTATTAATTAATAATACTTATGTTATGATTAATATTTAATTAATTAATTAAATACTTATGTTATATTAATTATATCATTTAAACTTATTTTAACTTTATAATTCAATTTAATTTAATTAAACTTATGATATGACATGATTATTCAATTATGACTTTAAATAACATTATAAATTATATTATAAATATAATTTACACTTTACTTTCAACGTTGACTAAGTTTGACAAATGTTGACTTTTGAGTTGACTTTCGGTTGACTTTGACTTTCGGTTGACTTTTGTTGACTTTTCTAATTATGAAAACTTTCCTAAGTTAGAAACTTTCCAAAAATAAAAACATTCCAAAAACAGAAACTTTCCTAAGTTAGAAACTTTCCAAAAATAGAAACTTTCCAAAAATAGAAACTTTCCAAAAATAGAAAGTACTTGTTATACGCTGTCCTGATCAAACCTGAAAACATACCGAGTGTTGTTCTATGCTTATTTGCAATAAGTACTATAGTTATTATACTAAGACTTGACCTAAGTTAGTTATTTATATCGACCTGCTTTATTTATAGGTTGGCGTTGTGGTCATTCTTGATCACTTTATCTTTTGCTGTTCGCATTACTGTGTTGTTGCTTCATTTACGTTAAGGTGAGTTATAGTCCCACTTTTTTCTATTTTAAATCTTTTGGGATGAGAATACATGCAATTTATTTTACATATTGGACACAAGTGGAATTTGGTTTAAATTATTCATTGTGAGTCGAACAAAAATATTCCCTAATCTGGTAATTTTAATCACTGGTTTCTACTGGTGAACGCGAATCCTATGGATAGATCTATCGGGCCTGACAGCCCCATTTCGTGTTAGCCGCGCTAGCAGTTACAGACAGAATGTATTAGTACTTCGTATTTTGGAAGATACACCTGTTTAGTGTATATTTTTATATTGGTTTTGTTAAGGGTATGGAGTTGTTAAGTGATTACCAGGTGGCTCACGGGTTAATGGAATAATGTTTTATATGTTTTCGAGCATATAATTTTGTGGTCCAAAATGAGTCTTTATGTTTTCAAACATAAATTTTTATGGTTTAAATTAAATATTGTTTGCAATGTTAAACCTATAATTCACTCAATATTTTTGTTGACAGTTTACTCGCATGTTCTATTATGAGGTTCATGATTGATTGTTTCCGCTGTACTTAGAAAGTCTGCATATTTATGGTGATAGCTTTTGTTAAACATTAACTTGCATTCTATTTTGATACATTAAATTGTGGGTGTCTGTTGACTTTGTTTTGGTCAGCTTTTGGTTAAGTATTTATGTATGGTTTTTTCTAAACTTACATATTTTGTTAGGTTTCCTTTATAGGAAATCATTTTTAAATAAAGAATGCAAGGTTATTTATTAAATTCATTTAGAGTTATGATCAAGCTGTGGGACCAAGATAACGATGGTCGTCAAGTGTACTTTGACGGGTCGTTAAATCAAATATCAAAGAATGTAGGATCTAATGGCTGGCTATGAATACTAGAATTATTAATAGGCAACTAGAATAAACAACTTGTTGGGCCATCCGAACACCCAAGAACCCATAATGCTTTACATAACCGTGCAGACCCAGTTGTACCTTGCCCCATCTCTGATCCGCAACAGCTCCATCTGCATCATACTATCTTGTGCTAATAAGTCAAGCCGCACAACCAAAAACACTAAAACATAGCAATAAAGGTTGTTCACAATACTTAGAACTTTTTATTAACCTATGTTTTCCGCACATAAATACAATTAATTCTAATATAACTATTTTGTCACAATTAAATCTCTAACTAGGTAATTGACTCAACATTTTCAGGTGGAGATAGTGATCTGGCAGAATGTGGGGAAGGAAGATGTGGTATTCCAGAATCTCTGGTCGTGGATGATGAGCCAGGGCTGAGGTAACTGTTTTTACGATGTATTATACTTAAATATAAGATATGTTACCTGTATAAACAAATGTAGTAATGCTGCACATTGCATGAGCACCACTAATGCATTCGCAATGGTAACACTGTTTATCTTTGTAACGTAGAGCTTATCACGGGTCAATTGACCTTCCCTGCTCTTATTATCATCAGAGGTGGCTATGCATAGTTAGAAACAAGATCCTGTAGTTCAATAGTTTATTTTTTTCGTAACGCATCCGAAAGCTCTGTTAGCCTTTGTGGGGCACTCAGAGATGTCTTTACTCTTTAACTCGCATACTTAATCATACATTTTATTGTTAATTAATTATATTGAATTGGAAAAAAGATTAGAGAATTAGAAGTGTAAATTCCAATGGTTAAGCTATAAACTTTTTTGTTTAGCTGTTGAGGTCTTGACGTATCAAGTTTGACTTAGACCACAGATAACGCTAGCGTTTCTCACCCAAAACCGCCCACAAACGCCCCACAAACACCCGGAACGCAGCGTTTGTGGGCGTTTGTCACAAGGCGTTTGTCTGCCAAAAACGCTGTAGAAGATAAGCGTTTGGGTGACGTGGCGGCTTGTGATTCGCTGGTCAAATCCGAACGTTATCAGGTAGAAGATCAGCTGGTATATTTTTTATTTTTATTTTATATCTCATTCACCTTCATCTCTTCCAATTTTCTTCCCCTTTTCTCCCAAATTAAACACAAACCCTAACCCTAAAATCTTCTTCAAATGGCAAACAACAACAACAACTCAAACTCAAACCCAAGCCCTAACGAAAACGACAACGAATTGCCCAATTCGTTTACGAATTTACTCAATTACGGGGGATCTTCTATCCCTAACTTTGGTGCATCTTCATCAAACCCTAATGCTCAATCGTATCCTAACTTTAGTAATTACTTTCCAGGTCAACGATTGAACGAGATGCAACAACAACAGCTTATGCAACAACAACAATTTCAACTTCAACATTTCAACTTACAACACATGTTGCAACAACAAGCTTTGCAAGCTCAACAAAATCAATATCAACACCAATATGGTTACCATCAACAACAATCACAACCGCAAAGACAATCTCAACAACAACAATCGCAATCTCAAGCACCCGACACGCCTACTCGAAAGAAAAGATGCCATAAGAAAAAAATTGGGGGTATGATTTTTTTCCTCTTTTTTTTCTCGATTTTTTCATGTTTTTTTTTCGATTTTTTTTTTACATATTTGTATGTTGATTATGATTATAAGTTATGTTTTGATTATAATTGTAGATAATAAGATGATTATAAGTTTTTGATTATGATTATTAGTTGTGTTTTTGATTATAATTGTAGATTACAAGTTGTGTTTTTTATTATAATTGTAGATTACAAGTTGTGTTTTTGATTATAATGGTAGATTATAAGTTTTTGATTATGATTATAAGTTGTTGGTATAATTGTAATGTACGTAGGTTCATCGAAAAAGGAAATATATAAGAAAAAGATGTGGGATCCCGAAGAAGAAGCGTGGTTAGCCACTTGTTGGATTGACTCGTCCGAAGATTCGAAAAAGGGAAACTCTCAAAAAATAAGTACGTTGTGGAACACGATTTATGAGAAGTTTAACAACAATGAACGTGGTTGGTATCGTGGGGATGATCAATTGACGAGTAAATGGCGTAACGTTAATCGGGTGTGTAAGGATTTTAATGGTTTTTACGAGGATGTGAAACGCAATTGGCGTAGTGGTCAAAATGATGAAGGTGTCATGAAAAAAGCTTTGCTTATTTATAGAAGAGAAAAGTTGAAATATTTTAATATGGTTCAAGCGTGGGATGTTTTGAAAAAATATCCAAAATGGTATGCACCACCGCCTTTCGGGGGAGAGGACGAGGGCGACGATGATGATGATGATAACGATGTTGAAGAAGGTTTTGATGAAAGTTTTAATGTTGATCTTTCCGACTCGCGGCCGATTGAAAAAGAGTTGTTTGGATCCGATCATTTGCAAAGGCCTCAAGGTAGAGAAAAGGCAAAAAAGGCCGCGAGACGATCCGTTTCATCCGATGCGGGAACGGCATCACGTTCAACAAATTCTTCCAAGTCCTCCAAATTTTCGAAAAAAAAAAGAGGAGGAAAAAAGTACATCACTCGAGGCTTTTCGAAATGCGGCTTACTTACAACAAGCCGCACAAGGGATTCAAATTCTTAAAACGGATATGCACGGGTTGAAAAAGAAGGATAAAAAGACCGTTAAAAAGCTACAAAACTGGGTTCGTACCAAATTTAAAGAAATCGTGCAGATTTCGTCCGACGAAGAGAACGAGGAAGATGACAACAACAACAACACCGACAACGACGAGTAGTTTTTTTATGTATTTTTATGTTTGAATAACGAATGATGGACGTTTTTTTCATGTTTTTTTGTACGTTTTTATTTATTTATTCCTAGACGTTTTTTTTAATGTATGTTTTTTTTATTTAATTATGTTGTTTTTAGTTTAATTAACTTGTTTTTATATATTAAAATTTACTAAACTAAATAATAAAATACAAAAAAAAAAACAAAACAAAAAAAACAAATAAGAAATGCCACGTCACAGTCTTACCATGACAAAAGCCCCCCATTACAACTCCCCCCAAAATGTCATGGCCCAGTCACAGTTTTTCTCCAAAAAGTGCACCTCACCCGCTCCACGTCACAATCACCAATATCTGTGGTCTTATAATTATAATTATTCTGTTTAAAATTCAACGATAAATTTAAAGTCCTCCGTCTCTCACTTTTGACGCCTGCCTTGAAAAGCTCGGGCGTTTGTCCTTCACCTTTTGAGCGTTTTTGTTAAATATTAATTTGGTTATGAGAAGTGTTTTTGTTCTGTAGCTTTTTAACAAGGAAAAATATAAATAGTGTTTTAATTTTTTCGTTTCATCATTAACGCAGGTAACAATCATTCTCCGATGTGGGTCAAAATGCTTTGAAACAATATCGTACCTTCAAAGATATTGCTTTTTCATAGCCTCACTCTAAATAATAGTATCCCCGTTAGGGGCGTTCTTAAACGAAGGGATATCCTAAGTCCTGTACATCCCTCTATTTGCGCATGCTTTTCGAGATATGAAGAGTCTACCAAGCACCTTCTATTACATTGGCCGTGTACATTTAATATTTGCCCGGCTCTTTTCACTGGGTGGAATATTATTTAATGGGTGATTCTCGACACTATTGTTCAATTCACTTACGATTGGTTCTTCGGCATGGGGCTCAAAGGTAACAAGTTTTGGAGGTTGATCGGTCCGGCTGGCCTTTGGTCAATTTGGCTTGCAAGAAATGAATTAGTTCTCAACGGGAAGATCATGTGTTGGGCTCAATCGTAAGGAATATCAAGTTAAAAAGTATTCTTTTGAGCTAGTTCCGTTAAGCTTTGTTTTAGTCGTCAATTTTATTTTGGGAGAGCAGTCCATGGCTCCTATGTCTTTCCGCTTAGTCGGATTCATATATGTAGTCAAGCCGTTTGATCGTGTTTTGGTTGTAACCGATATGAAGCATTCATTGTTTTTATGAATTGATTTTTCCCTTATTTAATATATTTGTTCTTTTGCCAAAAATAAAGAATTAATTTTTTTCTTCCTAAATACATCCATTACAAAAGGAATAAATAATAAATAATAAATAATACTCCGTAATTGACAGTTTGACACTATTTTAATTAACCTCATGAATGAAGTACATCAACAAGCTTAGGAGACTTTCCGAATCATTAGAATCTAATATATTTATATTTTATCTAATATATAATAATAGTATAATAAAAACAATAATGATGCATACCTAACATTGCGCGCGTGTGTGTATATATATATATATATATATATATATATATATATATATATATATATATATATATATATATATATATATATATATATATATATATATATACTAGGTTTTTGAGCTCGTGCGTTGCACGGGTGTGTAAAAAACCGTGCAAAAAATGTAATTTGCAGTGCATATTGAAATGTAAATAGCGATACTAAAAAATTTTAAAAAAAAAATATAAGAATTATTTAAGAGCCCGTGATGTTGAAAAATTTAAAAAATTCTTTTGAGTTTTTAAGAGCCCGTGCTGTTGATAAATTTTAAATATTCCTTTTGAATTTGAGAGCCCATGGTGTTGACGAATTTTAAAAGTTCTTTTGAGTTTAAGAGCTCGTGGTGTTAAATTTTGGCAAGCTTTAAATGAAGGGTTCAATAACTTTGATGGCCTGGAGGATAAGAGGCTATGTAATCAGAACCTTAAAGTAAGTAGAGGAATCCAGACTGACTTGACAATTATACACTGCATCATCATAGTATCAAAAAGATGATAGATCATCTAGTTGTTGGATTGCTTTACATACAGCAATCAATATATAGCCTGCCATAATGGCAAATCCACAACAAATGTTACTCAGTATAACTAAACCATCAAATAATTATCAGATAAAAAATTGCACGAAAACGATAACGTCTTCAACGAAGACGACTAAATCCACTGAATCTTTGCTATAGTACCTTATCCTATAGCTACACCACCAAAATTTTTAAAAAAAAATCTTACACGTTTCTATGAAAATGGAACAGATAATTATACCAACTTATTTAATATCAAACTATCATGCTACAATAAAAATCTCATATAATCAGGACAAATCCTAAATCATCTTTAGGTTTATCAACGTTAAGCTTTAATAATCTACTAAGTTATGATTTTAAAGTTTATATAATATACGGTATTTTTTGTTGCAGCTGATATAAAAAGTATCATTTAATGCAAATAATTTATATCATCATCACATGATACAAACACTCAATCTGATTGATAGCACGCAAAGTCGTAGAGTGAGCAAATCTTGATTAGTAAATCATGAACGTACCGGACCATATGAAAGCCGATCGATTTGTGCACGGAATTCTTCAACTATTTGTTCGTCTGAGATATGGCGATGATGTATAGATCTATAAAATCACCGATTATTCGACGATTCAATGTTACAGGTTTAAGAGATTGAAGAATTGGCATATGTGATTTGAAGAAGAAATCAACGGCGATAAAAAAGCGTAAGAGGTTTTGTGAGAAAAAATTGAGTAACCCTAATTTTTGAGAGATACGTTGAGCCAAATTGGGATGAAATACGTCTAGAAATAATTTGTCAAATTAGGATGTAATATCGTATTATTAATTACTTTGTAATCAATTTCTAATAATTAAATATTATTTTATTATTATTATTATATATATATATGTCCATAAATAACTTTCAACCACAATCAAAAAAACTTTTTGGTTTATATATATATATATATATATATATATATATATATATATATATATATATATATATATATATATATATATATATATATATATATATATATATATATATACTAGGTTTTTAAGCCCGTGCGTTGCACGGGTGTGTAAAAAACTGTGTAAAAAAATGTAACTTGCAGTTCATATTGGTATGTAAATAACAAATACTAAAAAGATAGACAATGTATAAGAATTATTTAGGAGTCCGTGGTGTTGACAAATTATAAAATAAAAAAATTCAGTTTAAGAGCCCGTGACGTTGATAAATTTTAAAAGTTCTTTTAAGATTAAGAGCCCGTGGTGTTTAAAAATTTTAATAGTTCTTTTGAGTTTAAGAGTCCATTATGTTGACAAATTTTAAAGTAGTTTTGGACGGTGTTTATAACTTAATGTCTACAAATTTTTTTCTCACCATATGTCGACGTAATATTTAAAGAAAATATGAGTACATTGAAAATTTGTCATGGAACGTAACGTTAGTA
Source organism: Rutidosis leptorrhynchoides (assembly GCF_046630445.1). NCBI lineage: Eukaryota > Viridiplantae > Streptophyta > Magnoliopsida > Asterales > Asteraceae > Rutidosis > Rutidosis leptorrhynchoides. The sequence continues at coordinate 41,862,321 of NC_092336.1, forward strand.
ACGTTTAAGTTATATTATTTTAGAATTATTATATACAATAATTTTTTTTAATAAAAGTGTAACCCGCGAATTTAATTTTAAAAAGGTTGTTAGTCATCTCAGCAAAATAATGGTTTCGGGGGAGTCGCCATGTATAATTAATATTATAACGTGTTCATAAATATTTTAGGGACTTAAACTGTAAATTCAAATCACTTCCATATTTATTGCTAAAAAGAAATACTTCGTTGGTAGTGCGTCGAAGCTCCGTTTCGAATACAATTTATTGCGTTTAGTTCGCAAAATTATTTCGAGTTGAACGTTGATGGCGGTGGAACTTAACTCGCGGCGAACCTAAAGATAAATCCGTTCAAAAATTTTGGTTGATTTTATTGGGTGAGTTATTAAATCCATTCAATAACTCGCGATTATTGTTGGTAGTGTAAAAATGGAATCAGTTCCATTTTGATATAACGTGGGTTGTTAAATTATATCTTAATTTATTAATATAATATATATATATATATATATATATATATATATATATATATATATATATATATATATATATATATATATATATATATATATATAGTGAAATGATCCTGGAAGAACTCTGCATAGCAGAGAACCATCACCTGTAAACGATGAACATGAATTCGTAACATCAAACAAAGGCGTTTTAGATGATGATTCCAACATGAAAGTTGCTTAAAATGTTGCATCTAATGCTCGCCAATCGTCAATTAAAGCTGAAACATCATATAGATTATGAATTTGAGCTATGAAGAAATTGTTGACTTTTTCCCCAAATCTTTGACTCACGAATTCGAGCTCAAATCTAGGAGTTAGAATCTGAAACTTTGCACATAGATTCACTTGATGAAACCTAATAAATCTGGATTTTTAATTTTTGCTATAGGTTTGATTTTGAGAGATTCAATTTTTTTTTACGAAGAACAGAGTGTGCCTGCAACAAGCTCAATCTGCACGCAGATTGATTCCATCTGCATCCAGCTTGACTCGAGCTGCACGCAGCTTGACTCAATCTGCACGCAGATTGAAGGTCGAGCTGTTGGTTCTCTCGGTTCTCTACCACCTCTGGTTCTCTCTGGATCCTCACCATATATATATATATATATATATATATATATATATATATATATATATATATATATATATATATATATATATATATATATATATATATATATATATATATATATATATATATATAGTGAGGATTCATGGAGAACTAAAGGTAGTAGAGAATCCATGGAACCATAGACTAACCTTTCATACTTGCGTGCAGATTGACATATTTTGCAGTTTTTTTTTTGCAGATTGACTTTTTTTTCTATGCAGATTGACTTTTTTTTTGCAGATTGACTTTTTTTGCAATTTTTTTTTTGCAGATTGACTTTTTTTTCTGTGCAGATTGATTTTTTTTGTACAGATTGACTTTTTTTGCAGTTTTTTTATTTTTTTTTATGCATTGTTATGATTTAGTACATTATTGTGACGGTTTTTATACTAATGTTGTTACTAGTTGTATGTTTGGTGATGCTAGCTCGTTTATACGTTTGTTTGCTTGGTATTTGTAAGTGGATGCGCGTAGGTAAACTATATATGTATATGTATAAGTATTGCATTCACTAAGCATTAGCTTACCCTCTCGTTGTTTACATTTTTAGGTACGGAAGCGGATTTGGCAAGGGTATGCTCGGAATTTAGATGATTTCCCCTTTTGATGCTTGCATGGATTACTTATGGATTCGACCTAGGATTGGGTAGTTTATCCCCAAACATCATTCTCATAGTTTTGTTTGGAAACTAAACTTGTATGGTCGAAACTCGTATTTTGTATGTATTTAGTAAAACGGCCAATGTGGGCCCGATGTCGTAAGACTTGTTTTATTATTGAAATGTGTTAGTTTTACTTATTATAATGTGTTGTGAAAAGCGTTTCATCTAAAAGTGTCGGGAAGTGGGAGATCTTTAAACAAAAATTGGAAAATCTGGACAGCGGACTGCCAGGCCTTGTGCGCGCCGCGCACATCAAGGGCTGTGCGCCGCGCACATCAAGGGCTGCATGATAATGCTAAAAACGAACATATATTTCATAGCATTATTCCTCAAGAAAGACAAGCTTTTAGTTGCAATTGTTCTATTTACAAGTGATATTCGTTTAAATAATAAAAGGTGAAGACAAAAGACAGATTCGACGATTTGAAGACGCAAACGACCAAAAAGCTCAAAAGAACAAAAGACAATCAAAAAGGTTCCAATTATTGATAAGAAACGTCTCGAAATCACAAGAGTACAAGATTCAAAACGCAAAGTACAAGATATTAAATTGTACGCGAGGACGTTCGAAAAACCGGAACCGGGACCAGAGTCAACTCTTAACGCTCGACGCAACGGACTAAAAATTACAAGTTAACTATGTATATAAATATAATATAATATATAATTAATTATATTAATTATATATATATTATATATATATATTATTAAAACCGTCGGCAGCCAGAAACTCCAAGGGTGTGAAATGAAAATACCTCTCCGCGACTCGCGGAGTTTTAAGGCCATTTTGCCGCGAGTCGCGGAGCCCCAAAAATCATTCCTGGCTATAAATCAACCCGAATTCTGATCAAAATCATCATCCTTTTTTCTCAATCTCTCTCAATATATACGTAATATATATTTATATTTATAATTTATATTTTAATTTTAATTATAATTCTAATAATAAGGGTATGTTAGCGAATGTTGTAAGGGTGTAAGTCGAAATTCTGTCCGTGTAACGCTACGCTATTTTTAATCATTGTAAGTTATGTTCAACCTTTTTACATTAATGTCTCGTAGCTAAGTTATTATTATGCTTATTTAAAACGAAGTAATCATGATGTTGGGCTAATTACTAAAATTGGGTAATTGGGCTTTGTACCATAATTGGGGTTTGGACAAAAGAACGACACTTGTAGAAATTAGACTATGGGCTATTAATGGGCTTTATATTTGTTTAACTAAATGAAAGTTTGTTAATGTTAATATAAAGATTTACAATTGGGCGTCCCTATAAATTACCATATACACTCGATCGGACACGATGGGCGGGGTATTTATTTGTACGAATAATCGTTTATTTAACCGGACACGGGAATGGATTAATAGCCACTAGAATAATCAAAACAGGGGTGAAATTACATTCAAGGGTAATTGGTGTAATTGTTAACAAAGTAGTAAAACCTTGGTTTACACGCAGTCGATAACCTGGTGTATTCATTAAACAAAGTATTAAAACCTTGTTACAATTCGAATCCCCAATTAGTTGGAATATTTATCTTCGGGTATAATAATAATTTGACAAGGACACTTGCAATTTATATTTATGACTGATGGACTGTTATGGACAAAAACCAGACGGACATATTGAATAATCCAGGACAAAGGACAATTAACCCATGGGCATAAAACTAAAATCAACACGTCAAACATCATGATTACGGAAGTTTAAATAAGCATAATTCTTTTATTTCATATTTAATTTCCTTTATTTTATATTTAATTGCACTTCTAATCATCGCACTTTTATTTATTGTTATTTTATTTTATCGCACTTTTAATTATCGTACTTTTAATTATCGCAATTTAATTTTATCGCATTTTTATTCGCAATTTCATTATCGTTATTTACTTTACGCTTTAATTTAAAGTCTTGTATTTATTTAATATTTTACATTAGGTTTTAACTGCGACTAAAGTTTTAAAATCGACAAACCGGTCATTAAACGGTAAAAAACCCCCTTTATAATAATAATATTACTTATATATATATATATTTGTATTTTTATAAAAGTAAACTAATATAGCGTTGAGCTTTGTTTAAAGATTTCCCTGTGGAACGAACCGGACTTACTAAAAACTACACTACTGTACGATTAGGTACACTGCCTATAAGTGTTGTAGCAAGGTTTAAGTATATCCATTCTATAAATAAATAAATATCTTGTGTAAAATTGTATCGTATTTAATAGTATTTCCTGGTAAAATAATAACTATTTTATATACACCTCGTTCGACATCAAGTATTTTTGGCGCCGCTGCCGGGGACAACTCTTAAAAGCCGGAAGCGCAACGCTAATAAAAAAAAAAAAAAAAAAGATTTTTATCTACTTTTATTAAAAGTCGTTTTTGTAAAAAATTACGTTTTAATTATTCAAAAATATAAAAAGAAAAACAAAAATATAAGTATTTTTAGGATTTTGTTAAATATTTAAGTTTTATAAGTTCTTTATCTTTATTTTAATTTATAAAAATATAAATTTTATTAAAAATCGTTTATTTAAACTAAAAACAAAAAAATAAAAAAATAAAAAAAAAAAAAAAAATAAAGAAAAACGCGTAAAAAAGTGAAACCTGTCAACTGTTTTTCTGAACCCCGCGACTCGCGGGGTTTTCCTCTTTATTTGCCGCGACTCGCGGAGGTCTTCTGACACACGGACAAAACCCTAAAGTTGCATTAATTACGGAGTTTTAATTTATTATTATTATTATTTAACTTAATTATTATTATTATTATTATTAATTTTAGTTTTATTTTTACTTTTTACTTTATATATGTATTTTGTTTAATTAGTTTTATTAAAATTGTAAAATTAGTAGTTTTTATTAAATAAATAATATAAAAATAATATTTTTTATAAAAATTGTACTTTTTACAACTTTTTGTATATTTTTATATTTTGTACCTTTTTAATCGTTGTAGCGTAATATTTATATTTTTCGCTCATATTTAATTTTAAACTTAGTTTTAGCTATAGTTATTTTTACTCCTAGATTTTTAGGCTTTGCCGTAGAATTCCTTAAGTGCTTTTTCTTTAGACTAAGATTTAGGTGCTTTAGAATTTTGCGACGCCTTTTTAAGTTTTAGTTTCTTTTTAAGTTATTTTCATTTGGGATTTAGTTTTTCTTGTAAGCTTTAATATTTTTAGACCTTTTACTATGTATCAATTATCATTTCAATTAGTAATTTCAATTTGCGATTATAATTTTAAGTTAGTTGTAGTAATAAGGTTAAATTAGTTAAGTATTTTTAAGTTTTGATAAGTTTCTTTTATTTTTCCGTCACCTTTTATTTTTCAACCATTTTTTTCTTTTTCGACATTTTTCGACGCGCAATCTTTTTCTCTCTTATTTCTCGCTATTCTAGTTTTAGGACATAGAATTTTTTTCTACTTCTTATCTAAATTTCTTAAAATTACGAAAATTTATTTTAAGTGGTTAAATTGATAGACATCAAAATTTTCTGGTTCGTAGTAATAGTTGGATTTGTACGTGGACCGGGTTATTGGAGCCAAACAGTCCTCAATTATATTGAGACCAAACGAATCCTGCCCCTCTGCTGCATCTTTTGGCTATTCGAAACGTGGGCAAAATCAGAAAAGTCTATTAATTGGATAACTTATTATAATTTTTCTTTCCTTTTTAAAACTAATAGAATATTCAGTGAATGCACCGAGCAAGACGTTCACCACCTTTAATACGTTCACCACCTGTAACTCGATCAAGACATCGTTTAACAAATATAACCGCCGTTGATTTTTCTTTAGAATCGTCATCCAGTCGACCAAGTACTTCAGTTCAAATTTCCGATAATCCAGTTTTTGAAACAAACCTCACAATTGAGAATCCAGAAAATATTCAGGAACGGTTCATAGATCCTGAACCATTAAACTTTCCTCCGGAACCACCAATCATTCAAACAGAGATTGTTGAGGAACGAACTATTAAATCAGAACCATCTAGTGATACCGAGTCAACAAATTCAAATATGGAGAATCTGGAACCTTTAAGTATGGAAGACCGAATGAGAGCTAAACGCACTGGCCAAGGTCACGCAATTACTCATCCAGACATTAATGCGCCAGATTATGAAATCAAAGGACAAATTCTACACATGGTGACTAATCAATGCCAATTTAGTGGTGCGCCGAAGGAAGATCCAAATGAACATCTACGTACCTTTAATAGGATCTGCACACTATTTAAAATACGAGAAGTGGAGGATGAACAGATATATCTCATGTTATTTCCCTGGACTTTAAAGGGAGAAGCCAAAGATTGGTTGGAATCGTTACCTGAAGGGGCGATTGATACATGGGATGTTTTAATTGATAAATTTCTTAAACAATTTTTTCCTGCATCTAAAGCCGTAAGACTTCAAGCAGAAATTGTTACATTCACACAGAAGCCAAATGAAACTCTATATGAGGCGTGGACAAGATATGGAAAGTTATTAAGAGGATGTCCGCAACATGGTTTAGACACCTGTCAAATAGTACAAATATTCTACCGAGGATGCGACATCACTACAAGAAAAGACATAGATATAGCAGCTGGTGGTTCTATTATGAAGAAAACCGAAACTGATGCTTACAAAATTATTGATAACACTGCTTCCCACTCACATGAGTGGCACCAAGAAAAAGACATCATTAGATCATCTAAAGCAGCTAGAGCCGATTCTAGCCATGACTTAGATTCCATTTCAGCAAAGATAGATGCTTTCGAGAGACGAATGGAAAAGATGACTAAAGATATTCATGCTATACGAATTAGTTGTGAGCAGTGTGGAGGACCACATTTGACAAAAGATTGTCTCAGTATTGAATTAACAATGGAACAAAGAGAGAATATTTCATACATAAACCAAAGGCCTGGAAATAATTATCAGAATAATTATCAACCGCCAAGACCGATTTACAATCAAAACCAGAATTATAACCGAAATATTCCATACAACAACCAACAAGGTCCTAGCAATCAACAAGTATCCAATAATACTTATAATCAGCAAAGACCTAATTTTCAAAACAAACCACCACAACAAACCGAAGATAAAAAGCCGAATTTAGAAGATATGATGACGAAGCTAGTTGAAACTCAAACGCAGTTTTTCACATCTCAAAAACAAACCAATGAACAAAATGCTCAAGCATTTAGAAATCAACAAGCTTCTATTCAAAATCTGGAACAAGAAGTAAGTAACCTAGCAAGGTTAATAGGTGAAAGAAAACCGGGAAGTTTACCTAGTGATACAAATGCTAACCCCCGGAATGAAACAGCTAAAGCTATTACCACAAGAAGTGGTACAACACTTAAACCACCTGAAATACCTGTAACTTCTGATGAAACTATTCCTACTACACAAGAACCACAACCTGATCAGGATAAGGAAAAAGAACCGGTAGTTGAAAAGGTTAATGAAGATAACACAGTTAAGGATAAACCTTATGTTAAACCATACCATCCACCACTTCCTTATCCGAGTAAAATGAAGAAAGAAAAACTAGAAGCCGAGCAATCCAAATTCTTGGATATGTTTAAACAGATAAATATAAATCTTCCTTTCATTGATGTGATTTCAGGAATGCCAAGGTATGCTAAATTCTTGAAAGATCTAATCACGAATAGAAAGAAAATGGAAGAACTCTCGGCTGTAACTATGAATGCTAATTGTTCAGCAGTGCTGTTGAATAAGATACCAGAAAAACTATCTGATCCAGGAAGTTTCACAATTCCATGTTTTCTGGGTAGTCTTAGTTCAATAGAAGCATTAGCAGACTTAGGTGCTAGTATAAATCTAATGCCGTATTCACTATACGCTAAACTAGACCTTGGAGAATTGAAACCAACCAGAATAAGCATACAACTAGCCGATAGATCAATAAAATATCCTAGAGGGATAATGGAGAACATGCTAGTTAAAGTTGGTACTTTAGTATTCCCAGTAGATTTTGTTGTTTTGGACATGGAAGAAGATTCTCAAGTTCCTCTTATATTAGGAAGACCATTCTTAAACACGGCTAAAGCAATGATAGACGTGTTCGGTAAGAAACTGACCCTAAGTATAGAGGATGAGAGTGTTACCTTTTCAGTTGATAGAGCAATGCAACAACCACAATCTGCAGATGATACATGTTATTATATTCAAACTATAGATGCACATGCAGAATTATTAGAAGAATTTCCAGAATTACAAGGAACAGGAGAATGTTCTTTAGGAGAAAGTAATGAACCAATTGATGAAGCTGAAATGTTAGCTACACTTATAGCTAATGGATATGAACCAACAACAGAAGAAATTCAAATGCTAAAAGAAGAAGACAGATATCGATATAAATCATCGATAGAAGAACCTCCGAAATTAGAGTTAAAGCCACTTCCAAACCATTTGGAATACGCTTATTTACATGGTGAATCTGAATTACCTGTAATAATATCGTCTTCTCTTACTGAAAATGAGAAATCACAGCTCATTTCTGTGTTGAAAGCTCATAAACCAGCCATTGCATGGAAGATTCATGATATTAAAGGAATAAGTCCTTCGTATTGCACACATAAAATCCTTATGGAAGAAGGTCATAAAACGTATGTGCAACGCCAACGAAGACTAAATCCTAATATGCAAGATGTAGTTAAGAAAGAGATTATTAAACTGCTAGATGCAGGTTTGATATATCCAATTTCTGATAGTCCATGGGTAAGCCCAGTTCAATGCGTGCCTAAGAAGGGTGGCATGACTGTTATCACAAATGAGAAAAATGAGCTTATTCCTACTAGGACTATAACAGGATGGCGTGTATGTATTGATTATAGAAAATTAAATGACGCCACCAGAAAAGATCACTTTCCCTTACCTTTCATAGATCAAATGTTGGAAAGATTAGCCGGAAATAGTTACTATTGTTTTCTAGATGGATTTTCCGGATATTTTCAAATTCCAATAGCACCCGAAGACCAAGAGAAAACCACATTCACGTGCCCTTATGGTACTTTTGCTTACAAACGCATGCCATTTGGACTTTGTAACGCCCCTGCAACCTTTCAAAGGTGTATGATGGCGATTTTTCATGACATGATAGAAGAATGCATGGAAGTATTCATGGATGACTTTTCAGTCTTCGGTGATACATTTAAATCATGTCTAGTTAATCTGGAACGAATGCTAATTAGATGCGAAAAATCAAATCTAGTACTTAATTGGGAGAAATGCCATTTCATGGTTAAAGAAGGCATCGTTCTTGGACATAAAATTTCAAAAGAAGGAATTGAAGTGGATAGAGCTAAAGTAGATGTAATTGCTAAACTTCCACATCCCACCAATGTTAGAGGAGTTAGGAGTTTTCTAGGGCATGCCGGTTTTTACCGACGTTTCATAAAAGATTTTTCTAAAATTGCCACTCCTATGAATAAACTCCTAGAAAAGGATGCGCCATTCATCTTTTCAGATGAATGTATCAAATCTTTTAATATTCTTAAAGAAAAACTCACTAATGCGCCGATCATGATAACACCAAATTGGAATTTACCATTTGAACTAATGTGCGATGCAAGTGATTTTGCAATGGGAGCCGTTTTAGGACAAAGGATCGAAAAACGATTTCAACCTATATATTATGCTAGTAAGACATTACAAGGAGCACAAACGAACTATACAACTACTGAAAAAGAACTCCTTGCTATTGTCTTTGCTTTTGACAAATTTCGATCATATCTCGTTCTAGCAAAAACGGTGGTCTATACCGACCATTCTGCTCTTAGATACCTATTTTCAAAACAAGATGCTAAACCAAGATTAATCCGTTGGATCTTACTCTTACAAGAGTTTGATATTGAAATCCGAGATAAAAAAGGAGCAGAAAATCTCGCCGCTGATCATCTTTCTCGTCTTGAAAATCCCGAATTAGAAGTTCTGAATGAATCGGCCATACAAGACAACTTTCCTGATGAATATCTATTGAAGATAGATTATAAAGAAATCCCATGGTTTGCAGACTATGCAAACTACTTAGTTTGTGGATTCCTTGAAAAAGGATTATCGTACCAAAGACGAAAGAAATTCTTCAGTGATATAAAACACTATTTCTGGGAAGATCCACATCTGTTTAAAAGTTGTCCCGATGGAATAATACGCCGATGTGTATTTGGAGATGAAGCTAGTAAAATATTAAACCATTGTCACACAGGACCAACAGGAGGGCATTATGGGCCTCAATTAACAGCAAGAAAAGTTTATGAAGCTGGATTCTATTGGCCTACAATTTACAAAGACGCACACCTTCTTTGCAAATCCTGTGATGCATGTCAAAGGGCCGGAAGAATAAGTCAACGTGATGAAATGCCACAAAATGTCATCCAAGTATGTGAAGTATTTGACATTTGGGGTATTGACTTTATGGGTCCATTTCCAAAATCTCATAATAATCTATATATACTCGTAGCCATTGATTATGTATCTAAATGGGCGGAAGCACAAGCTCTCCCAACTAACGATGCACGAGTTGTAGTAAATTTTTTAAAACGTCTTTTTGCAAGGTTTGGAACACCGAAAGCTTTAATAAGTGATCGGGGTACTCATTTCTGTAATAATCAACTTGAGAAAGTTCTTAAAAGATATGGAGTAACTCATAAAATCTCCACCGCATATCATCCACAAACAAGTGGACAAGTTGAAAATACCAACCGAGCTTTAAAACGTATTCTAGAGAAAACCGTAGGATCAAATCCGAAGGAATGGTCCATTAAATTGGAGGATGCACTCTGGGCTTTTAGAACAGCCTACAAAACTCCAATTGGAACCACACCTTTTAGACTTGTTTATGGAAAAGCATGTCATCTTCCAGTAGAAATTGAACACAAAGCATTTTGGGCTTTGAAGACATGTAATCTTGATTTACATGAAGCCGGACGTCTACGATTAAGTCAACTAAACGAATTAGAAGAATTAAGACATGAAGCATACGATAATTCGATAATCTATAAAGAAAGAACGAAGAAATGGCATGATAAAAGAATCAGAAGTTCAAAAGAATTCAAAGAAGGAGACAGAGTTCTTCTTTTCAATTCACGATTCAAGCTATTTCCTGGAAAATTGAAATCAAGATGGTCTGGACCATTCATAGTCAAAAGAGTTTTCCCATACGGAACGATAGAATTGATAAATTCAAATGGGATTGAATTTAAAGTTAATGGTCACAGAGTTAAACATTACATACATGGTCCGATGGAAGTCGACAACGAAGTTAATCACAATTTCGACACCACAGCTAACTAAGTGTGGGGAGAATCAAGTCTTTAAAAGATAATATGTATTTCTGTTAGAGTTAGATTGTCTGTTTTCGTGTAGTTCTCGAAAATGGAACACGTATGGTCTTTCCCTAGCAGACCCTAAAGAACTAGTCTTCTCCCCCCATTCTGAATTTTTATTTTTTTAGGTTTTTACAAAATGAAGACTGCCTGTGAACTAAACCATGGTCTAATGCTACACGCTTTGATCACTAAAAGAAATAATGACATACTACCGAGTGAATTAGTATCAGTAATCAGAGAAAGAATGGACGGAGTTAGAAAAGGATCCAGATGCGAAGATAATAAGTTACAATTTGGTAAAGGAAAATCAAAATCCGCAGCAAAAAGAAGAGCACGACACCTAGAAAAATGTCACAAATGCGGAAAATGGTCACATGGAGGTAAATGTTCAAATAATCAAACCTATTCAAATACCGAATTTGTTACTTTATGCAGAGACGGACCGTTCATATGTTTAGAAGAAAAGACAATGAATGCTCGAGGTTACGCCTATGCAGCCATGGAAGACCAATTAAACCGACTATCTTATGAATATAATAGATCATATAACTAAGAAATCTATTTCACAGGTATGTCTGTACAGTTTTTATTTTTATTTTTATTTTTAACCTTTTGATAATAAACGCTAATTTGTTCGCTAAAAAGTATTAAATTGGTATTAAATAAAATTAGGTTTGGCGACCGAAATTATTGATATCGTTCAAAAAATTTATTACATCACTGCGAAATTTAACGTTTATTCTTAAGGTATAAATATCTTTAATCAATCAACCCAAAATATTTCAAAAATTCGTCATGAGTTAAATTAGGTCTTGGAACCGAAATTACTTTACCGAAAAGAGGGGCGCATATTTTTGATAATATTTGATTGATTAAAGTGGGATAAAAAGACAAAAAGATTTTTAATTTTATTATTTTTTTTTTTTTTTTTTTAATCTTAATATTTAAATCTTAAATTAATATTGTAAACTTTGTAAAAACAATATATTTAAAATTGTAAATATTTGAAAAATTAATATAAGTTTGGTATGAATTTATGAATTTTTAAATTAAGTTTGGTGTGAATTTTTAATTTTTAAAATATGAAATTTTAATTTTATGCATTTTAAATTTTGAGTTTGGTGTGAATTTTTAATTTTAATTTTGAATTTTATATTTAAGTTGTGTGAATTTAAAAACAAAAATTTACTTTATCTCATTAAGTTAAAAATATGATTTTAAAATTCGTCGTAAGTTGAAGACTAGGTCTTTGAACCGAAATTGCTTTACCCGAGGGAGGGACGAGAACTTTTATTATCATTATTTTTAATCTTATTGATTTAAAGTATGCCAAAAACATTGAAAAAACCCAAAAATCTTAGCTTTTAAAACAATCGCTACAAAAAGACAAATTTTAAAATTTTGTCGAGGGACGGACTAGGACATCGATCCGAAACGACCTCGTCCTAAATAACAAGGGAAACAAAATTTTAAAATTAATTTCTTAATTGTTTATAAGTTAAAGATTATATAAAAAAAAAAAAAAAAAAAAAAAAAAAAAAAAAAAAAGGGTAAACCTCCGCGACTCGCGGAGTTTTAAGTGAAACCCTCCGCGACTCGCGGAGGGACAAAATTACAGAAAAAAAATATAAGGAGCTGCTCGATCAGTTTACTCCCACCACCAAAAACACAGAAATTTTCTGCGAAAAGAACCCCCGAAAAACCCGAAAATCACCCCCAAAAATCTCATTTTTTAACCGTTAATCACCAAATTTTTTGCTAAAATCATGTTGAGAAGGATGATATCTAGGAACTACTCAAGAAAACAGGTACAATTACACCCCAAATCACCTTTAAATCCGAATTTTAGTGTGTTCTTGAGCATATTTTCATAATTTGAATTTTGTTAATTTTTAGTGTAATTAGTGTTAAATTGTTAGTATATTATGCATGTATAACCTAGATTGATGCTTGTTAACATGATTTGAAGCCAAAAACTTCAAAATCTTTAGAATCTAGGGTTTGTGTTCTTGAGCAATTTGGGGCTTTTTAATATAAACAGGTTATGGCCGATTTTTGTCATGAATTGTTGCTAAATTGAGTAGTGTAACATGTCTAGGTAGTTAAATGATCCAAACTTTGAGCCTAAACATGATTTTGAGAATTAAAGTGGACTTTTTCAAGTCCAAAATTCATGAACTTGATTTTTGAAAGATAATGCCATTTGAGACTTGTTTATTTGCTAGTAATGATTATTTTGACATGTTATTTGAGTTGAATGCTTATGAACTTGGCGAAAATTTTCGTATATGCTTATTTGAAAAAGTGTAGATTTGATAAAAATGTGAAAATAAGCTTAAGTTTGATATAAATTGATAATGTCATTGTAATTATTTTGATTGATGATTTTGCTGACACTAATGCATATTTGGATGCACAAAATTTGTGTTTGATGTGTTTTGCAGAATGAAAGGGGTGAATCTTCATCCCAAGCCCGCCATGCTCCTGCTGAGAACTTGGAACAACAGGAGGTAGATAACTACTACAAGCAGGATGTACCTCATCCAGTCATGACCTTTTCAGATATGCACTTGGAACAGTTGCACCCGAACCTGCGATTTGACAGACTTTGGATAGATTATCCAAAATATCAACGGGGTTTGCATACTCTTCATTCCAAGGTTGTTGAGGTACCAAGGGTCATAGAATGGGGACCCTTGGAAGCTGTAGAATTGGCCGGGCCAATTAGGGAATTACTGGTACAGAGGTATGGTAATTCTTCTTTTAATGACTGGATATGTTTATTCACCATACGCAGACCTGTATATAAAGTATGGTGTGAAGAGTTGTTATGTAGTATAGAGTTGAATGATCGGGTAGCTAGTTTAACCGATCGTTCTTTTATTAGATTTTTGTTAGGCGGTTCGATGCGCCACATGTCTTTACTGGACATGGCTCAGGCTTTACGTATATATACGCCTGAGGAATTAGCGTCTGCCGATTGTAGAGGATTGATACTAAACGGTAGGAAAATAGATGAAAATTTTGATACACACGGTGTGTGGAGTCAAATGACAAGCCATCACCGTTTTAAAGGGGGAAACTACTCTTATTTGGATATAGATAGAGCCGAATTAAGAGTAATACATAGGTTTTTAGCTAACTCGATTACACAAAGGGGTAAAAACAAAGAAAAGGTAAATGAACAAGATTTGTTTTACCATATGTGTATTCGAGACCCACACAGCGCTGTAAGTATACCATATTGTGTGGGTTATTATTTATCAGCTATGGTTCGAGGGATGCGTCCACATAGCATAATAGGGGGTGGTATTTTTATTACTTTGATTGGTGAATATCTCGGTGTGGATATAAGTCGGGGGGGATTATTAGTAGAAGAGCCGGAACCCCGCGACACTATAGGTTTAAATGTATACCATGGTGCGAAAGTGTTGAAGCGGCGAAACAACGCCGCAGTACGATACAATGGTAGACATCCACAGGTAGAGAGAAACCAGGAACAAGGTAATGTAGGAGGGGGGCAAGAAATGCATAGGTTTATAGCTTCTCAGGAATACGAAAATGCTAGACAGAGAGCATTTGAAGATTGGCAAGTTCATCAGAACCAGATCATAGCGCATTGCCAACATATAGGTAGAAACTATATTCCTACACCGAAGCCCGTCTTCCCTCCTTGGTCGATAGAGATGCAGCCACCATATCCTACGTATGACCCTGCCGAAGCATTCTATAGCACTTATGGTTATGCGTGGAACCCCTATTGGTACCAATATCATCCTTAGTTTACTTATTTTTTTTTTATTATTATGTAATTTGTAATTATTGATGTATTTAATATTTTTGTTAATATTGTAATCATTTTTATAATTATCTAACTTTTATTCTTAGATTTTAATAATTTTTGAATGTGGGGTAATAAACCAAACTTCAAAAATATGTATATATGTTTGCAGTTTATCTTATGTACACAACAGGGTAAAACAACGCATTTTCAAAGACTGGCATTAAGTTCAGCAAAAGCAAGTAATTTTGACGACAATGATGCAAAATATATGTGAAATAACAACAAGACGGAATGAACAAATGACGTGCACCATTTATCATTCAGCAAACAAACGCCAATATATTTGGAAACTTTGGTAAAAATTTAATCATTTTCACACAAATCACCCTCAATAATTTAAATTGTTACTGATTTCTTGCAAATGAGGGCATTGCAAGATCTTAAGTGTGGGAAGGGGTTAAATTCTTTCGGATTTTAAAATTTTTATATTAAACACTGGGTTACCATTAAAAATACTAGTAAAGCAGTAGTTGTATTAGAATCTAGTGCTCTCTGATAAAAAAGAACAGCCCTAGTCTTATATACTGACTACCCAATTCTAGTAAAATTTTTCAAAATTTTCAATTAAATGAATTAAAATCATGTTTATACATATTTATGAACGATAAAACTAGGTTTTAACACCGAAATTATTGTTACCTCGGAAAGGACATAAATTGAGAAACAAACTAAAATGTTAAAATTCATTTAAAATGGAATAGAGGACGATAAAAAGAAAAATAAAAAGCCAAGTGTGGGAAAATTTACCAAATTATTTTAAACATATGTCACATATATCTGTAACAAATAACTGAAAATACTTTTGCTTTGGACTAAACTAAACTGTTTTACCCGATGAAAGAAAAGAAGAGATGGATCTACACGATGAATCAATTTCATCATTAAAAGGAAGTAAAGTCTTCCGAAAAAGACACGCGCTTCTTGATTTAGGTCATGAAGTTGTCGTTCAGACCAGCTGTAGGTTGACGAAAAATCTAGAAAAGTCATCACTAAAATCAGCAGGAAATCCACGGACCTCAGCATTAAACAGGGTCGCCAAGTGGTCAGATTTATCCTAACCATGAGAAGGATTTATCTCGTACAATGGGGGGGCACCATGCAAAATTAGCTGGATAAGACTAATGAATCAGATCCCCAGAAAGGATAATCTCCTTAAAGATTAAAAATCAGCTTTTAAGACTGATATTACTCAATCCTAGAGATTGACCTTAAAGATTGAGAATTCAAACTCATGGAATTCAATGATATCTAAACTCGAGCTTGAACGAGAAAATATTTTGATCAAAATTATAAACCGATTTGTTTTCTGAAAACCCATTTTCAATGCGTTCATTACCATTGAACGTAAAATCCTAGGAATTCACCTAGAATTCATTAGGTCACCTGAACTAAATCGGGTGTCAACCGTAAGAACGGTGGTTGCATAACATGGTCAAAGACAGAACCTTGTGCCAGACCGAAAAATCATAGGATGAGCTTTACTATTGCTCCTACCAAGGATAGTAATTGCGTCCGACACGTTATAGACCATAATCAAAAGCATGTCACGGGACATTGCCTTAAACAGTTGCTTGTTCAACGCTTTCCTTTACAACCGGACGGTAGTTTGCCGAAAGGTAATATACGGAACAAGTAAACTGGACGTGTTGCTTTCCAAATACAAGGTTAGCAAGTGGGTGACACAAAACCGCAAGTTTTGAGCTAAAATTTTCAAATCTGAAACCCACCAAACCCACAAAAATAATTTGCAAACACCGGTAAAGGGTTATTCCGGAAAATTTATCTAGGGTAAAAACTAGATTTAATTTTCAAAAGATCAAATGTTTTCATAAAGATCCAATTTCCTTAATGGATCTAAATTTTTATAGTCATGTGGGACTGTAAACCATATCGTTACTACCATTGTTTATACCGCCGTATAGAAATCACTGATGTACAAAGTGTGAAGAATAAAAAAGTGATTCTAGTATTTCAAGACGATATTGCTTGAGGACAAGCAACGCTCAAGTGTGGGAATATTTGATAATGCTAAAAACGAACATATATTTCATAGCATTATTCCTCAAGAAAGACAAGCTTTTAGTTGCAATTGTTCTATTTACAAGTGATATTCGTTTAAATAATAAAAGGTGAAGACAAAAGACAGATTCGACGATTTGAAGACGCAAACGACCAAAAAGCTCAAAAGAACAAAAGACAATCAAAAAGGTTCCAATTATTGATAAGAAACGTCTCGAAATCACAAGAGTACAAGATTCAAAACGCAAAGTACAAGATATTAAATTGTACGCGAGGACGTTCGAAAAACCGGAACCGGGACCAGAGTCAACTCTTAACGCTCGACGCAACGGACTAAAAATTACAAGTTAACTATGTATATAAATATAATATAATATATAATTAATTATATTAATTATATATATATTATATATATATATTATTAAAACCGTCGGCAGCCAGAAACTCCAAGGGTGTGAAATGAAAATACCTCTCCGCGACTCGCGGAGTTTTAAGGCCATTTTGCCGCGAGTCGCGGAGCCCCAAAAATCATTCCTGGCTATAAATCAACCCGAATTCTGATCAAAATCATCATCCTTTTTTCTCAATCTCTCTCAATATATACGTAATATATATTTATATTTATAATTTATATTTTAATTTTAATTATAATTCTAATAATAAGGGTATGTTAGCGAATGTTGTAAGGGTGTAAGTCGAAATTCTGTCCGTGTAACGCTACGCTATTTTTAATCATTGTAAGTTATGTTCAACCTTTTTACATTAATGTCTCGTAGCTAAGTTATTATTATGCTTATTTAAAACGAAGTAATCATGATGTTGGGCTAATTACTAAAATTGGGTAATTGGGCTTTGTACCATAATTGGGGTTTGGACAAAAGAACGACACTTGTAGAAATTAGACTATGGGCTATTAATGGGCTTTATATTTGTTTAACTAAATGAAAGTTTGTTAATGTTAATATAAAGATTTACAATTGGGCGTCCCTATAAATTACCATATACACTCGATCGGACACGATGGGCGGGGTATTTATTTGTACGAATAATCGTTTATTTAACCGGACACGGGAATGGATTAATAGCCACTAGAATAATCAAAACAGGGGTGAAATTACATTCAAGGGTAATTGGTGTAATTGTTAACAAAGTAGTAAAACCTTGGTTTACACGCAGTCGATAACCTGGTGTATTCATTAAACAAAGTATTAAAACCTTGTTACAATTCGAATCCCCAATTAGTTGGAATATTTATCTTCGGGTATAATAATAATTTGACAAGGACACTTGCAATTTATATTTATGACTGATGGACTGTTATGGACAAAAACCAGACGGACATATTGAATAATCCAGGACAAAGGACAATTAACCCATGGGCATAAAACTAAAATCAACACGTCAAACATCATGATTACGGAAGTTTAAATAAGCATAATTCTTTTATTTCATATTTAATTTCCTTTATTTTATATTTAATTGCACTTCTAATCATCGCACTTTTATTTATTGTTATTTTATTTTATCGCACTTTTAATTATCGTACTTTTAATTATCGCAATTTAATTTTATCGCATTTTTATTCGCAATTTCATTATCGTTATTTACTTTACGCTTTAATTTAAAGTCTTGTATTTATTTAATATTTTACATTAGTTTTTAACTGCGACTAAAGTTTTAAAATCGACAAACCGGTCATTAAACGGTAAAAAACCCCCTTTATAATAATAATATTACTTATATATATATATATTTGTATTTTTATAAAAGTAAACTAATATAGCGTTGAGCTTTGTTTAAAGATTTCCCTGTGGAACGAACCGGACTTACTAAAAACTACACTACTGTACGATTAGGTACACTGCCTATAAGTGTTGTAGCAAGGTTTAAGTATATCCATTCTATAAATAAATAAATATCTTGTGTAAAATTGTATCGTATTTAATAGTATTTCCTGGTAAAATAATAACTATTTTATATACACCTCGTTCGACATCACTGCACGCCGCGCACCCTTCTGTTATAAAAAAATATATATATTTTGCATAATCGGTTGGATAACGGGTTGGGTCGTTACATTTTGGCCGAACACCCAAGGGGAAGGTGTGTTAGGCACTTGTTTTTTCTCATTTGTTTCACATTTCATTTTTAAAACACTTTCACCTAAACTCTTATTTTTCTCTCCAGACTTTTTCTCTTCTTTTTTTTTCTTTTGAGCCGTCACCACCCAACACCATTATCATCATCATTATTTGATCAACAAATCAAGCTTGTTTCAAGGGGCTTTTCACATAATCAGATTCATCTCTTCATCCTCTACGTTATCATATCTTTTATTTCTTGATTAGGGTATAAACCCTAACCCTAGCTTTTTCATTTTTATTCATTTTTACTATTTTTAATCATATTATGATAGTATAGTACTTGTGTATTGTTGTGTTGATGATTTGATGCGTAGAAATACTCGTTTGTGTATGTTTTCGGTTTGATAATTTTTGGACAGCAGACTTTTGATTAAAATGAAATGTCCCGTTCATATTGATTATAAGCGTTCCATATTAATTGATTTCGTTGCGAGGTTTTGACCTCTATATGAGACGTTTTTCAAAGACTGCATTCATTTTAAAAACAACCATAACCTTTATTTTATCAATAAAGGTTTTAAAAACATTAGGTAGATTATCAAATAATGATAATCTAAAATATACTGTTTACACACGACCATTACATAATGGTTTACAATAGAAATATATTACATCGACATATGTTTCTTGAATGCAGTTTTTACACAATATCATACAAACATGGACTCCAAATCTTGTCCTTATTTTAGTATGCAACAGCGGAAGCTCTTAGTATTCACCTGCGAATAAACATGCTTTAAACGTCAACAAAAATGTTGGTGAGTTATAGGTTTAACCTATATATATCAAATCGTAACAATAGACAACAAGATTTCATATTTCAATACACATCTCATACATAGAGATAAAAATCATTCATATGGTGAACACCTGGTAACCGACATTAACAAGATGCATATATAAGAATATCCCCATCATTCCGGGACACCCTTCGGTTATGATATAAATTTCGAAGTACTAAAGCATCCGGTACTTTAGATGGGGTTTGTTAGGCCCAATAGATCTATTTTTAGGATTCGCGTCAATTAGGGTGTCAGTTCTCTAATTCTTAGATTACCAGACTTAATAAAAAGGGGCATATTCAATTTTGATAATTCAACAATAGAATGTAGTTTCACGTACTTGTGTCTATTTTGTAAATTATTTATAAAACCTGTATGTATTCTCATCCCAAAAATATTAAATTTTAAAAGTGGGACTATAACTCACTTTCACAGATATTTCCTTCCTTGGAAATAAAACTTGGCCACGGATCGATTCACGAACCTACAAAAATATGTACATATATATCAATGTCCCGTTCATATTGATTATAAACATTCCATATTAATTGATTTCGTTGCAAGGTTTTGACCTCTATATGAGACGTTTTTCAAAGACTGCATTCATTTTTAAAACAACCATAACCTTTATTTTATCAATAAAGGTTTTAAAAATATTACGTAGATTATCAAATAATGATAATCTAAAATATACTGTTTACACACGATCATTACATAATGGTTTACAATAGAAATATATTACATCCACATATGTTTCTTGAATGCAGTTTTTACACAATATCATACAAACATGGACTCCAAATCTTGTCCTTATTTTAGTATGCAACAGCAGAAGCTCTTAGTATTCACCTGAGAATAAACATGCTTTAAACGTCAACAAAAATGTTGGTGAGTTATAGGTTTAACCTATATATATCAAATCGTAACAATAAACCACAAGATTTCATATTTCAATACACATCCCATACATAGAGATAAAAATCATTCATATGGTGAACACCTGGTAACCGACTTTAACAAGATGCATATATAAGAATATCCCCATCATTCCAGGACACCCTTCGGTTATGATATAAATTTCGAAGTACTAAAGCATCCGGTACTTTGGATGGGGTTTGTTAGGCCCAATAGATCTATCTTTAGGATTCGCGTCAATTAGGGTGTCTGTTCCCTAATTCTTAGATTACCAGACTTAATAAAAAGGGGCATATTCGATTTCAATAATTCAACCATAGAATGTAGTTTCACGTACTTGTGTCTATTTTGTAAATCATTTATAAAACCTGCATGTATTCTTATCCCAAAAATATTAGATTTTAAAAGTGGGACTATAACTCACTTTCACAGATATTTCCTTCTTCGAAAATAAGACTTGGCCACGGATCGATTGACGAACCTATACAAATATGTACATATATATCAAAGTATGATCAAAATATAATTACAACCATTTTTATTATGTTTTAAAGATTTGAGTGTATTAAGTCAGCTGTCCTCGTTAGTAACCTACAACTAGTTGTCCACAGTTAGATGTACAGAAATAAATCGATATATATTATCTTGAATCAATCCACGACTCAGTGTATATACGTCTCAGGCTAGATCACAACTCAAAGTATATATATTTTTGGAATCAACCTCAACCCTGTATAGCTAACTCCAACATTACTGCATATAGAGTGTCTATGGTTGTTCCAAATAATATATATACATGGGTCGATATGATATGTCAAAACATTTGCATACGTGTCTATGGTATCTCAAGATTACATAATATATTAGAATACATGTATAATACAATATAAGTTAGCTAGGATATGATTTGTATAGATTTGTTAAACATTTCCCGTAGCTAAAAAGATCAAAAATATCCAATCTTGTTTTATCCATAACTTCTTCATTTTAAATCCGTTTTGAGTGAATCAAATTGCTATAGTTTCATATTGAACTCTAATTTAAGAATACAAACAGGAAAATTATAGGTTTATAGTCGGAAATTTAAGTTACATGTCAATTACTAAAGAGGTAGTCATTTCCGTCGAAAGAACGACATCTTGATGACCATTTTGAAAAACATACTTTCCCTTTGAGTTTAACCAAGATTTTTGGATATAGTTTCATGTTCATATGAAAAATCATTTTCCCATAAGAACTACTTTTAAATCAAAGTTTATCATAGTTTTTAATTATCCAAACCAAAACAGCCCCCGGTTTCACTATGACGGTGTATACCCGATTTTATGGTGTTCATCGTGTTTCCAGGTTTTAAATCATTAAGTTAGCATATAATATAGATATAGAACATGTGTTTAGTTGATTTTAAAAGTCAAGTTAGAAGGATTAACTTTTGTTTGCGAACAAGTTTAGAATTAACTAAACTATGTTCTAGTGATTACAAGTTTAAACCTTCGAATAAGATAGCTTTATATGTATGAATCGAATGATGTTATGAACATCATTACTACCTCAAGTTTTCTGGATAAAACTACTGGAAATGAGAAAAATGGATCTAGCTTCAAAGGATCCTTGGATGGCTTGAAAGTTCTTGAAGCAGAATCATGACACGAAAACAGTTCAAGTAAGATTTTCACTCGAAATAAGATTGTTATAGTTGTAGAAATTGAATCAAAGTTTGAATATGAATATTACCTTGAATTAGAAAGATAACCTACTGTAAATAATAAAGGTTCTTTGATCTTAGATGATTACTTGGAATGGATTAGAAAGCTTGGAAGTAGACTTGAAAACTTGGAAGTATTCTTGATTTTTATGAATCTATACTTATGGAATTTATGAAGAACACTTAGAACTTGAAGATGGAACTTGAGAGAGATCAATTAGATGAAGAAAATTGAAGAATGAAAGTGTTTGTAGGTGTTTTTGGTTGTTGGTATATGGATTAGATATAAAGGATATGTAATTTTGTTTTCATGTAAATAAGTCATGAATGATTACTAATATTTTTGTAATTTTATGAGATATTTCATGCTAGTTGTCAAATGATGGTTCTCACATGTGTTAGGTGACTCACATGGGCTGCTAAGAGCTAATCATTGGAGTATATATACCAATAGTACATACATCTAAAAGCTGTGTATTGTACGAGTACGAATACGGGTGCATACAAGTAGAATTGTTGATGAAACTGAACGAGGATGTAATTGTAAGCATTTTTGTTAAGTAGAAGTACTTTGATATGTGTCTTGAAGTCTTTCAAAAGTGTAAGAATATATATCAAAACACAACATGTATATACATTCTAATGGATTCGTTAAGTCTTCGTTAGTCGTTACATGTAAGTGTTGTTTTGAAACCTTTAAGTTAATGATCTCAATTAATGTTGTTAACCCAATGTTTATTATATCAAATGAGATGTTAAATTATTATATTATCATGATATTATGATGTATGAATTTCTCTTAATATGATACATACATTAAAATATCGTTACAACGATAATCGTTACATATAAGTCTCGTTTCGTAATTCTTGAGTTAGTAGTCTTGTTTTTACATATGTAGTTCATTGTTAACACACTTAATGATATATTTAAATATCATTTTATCATGTTAAATATAGTGTATCAATATCTTAATATGATACATATGTATTTAGTAGACGTTATCATAACGATAATCGTTATATATATCATTTCGAGTTTCTTAACTTAGTAATCTCATTTCTTATGTATATCACACATTGTTAATATACTTAGTGAGATACTTACTCATCATAATCTCATGTCAACCATATATATATGTCTATATATACCACAACATGTAGTTTTCACAATTTTGTAACGTTCGTGAATCGCCGGTCAACTTGGGTGATCAATTGTCTATATGAAACTTATTTCATTTAATCAAGTCTTAACAAGTTTGATTGCTTAACACGTTGAAAACATTTAGTCATGTAAATATCAATCTCAATTAATATATATAAACATGGAAAAGTTCGGGTCACTACATAAAATTTGTAAACTTAATAGTAGTTTTTGGTTAAATAAATTGTTTATATGAGTTCCTCTCATCAAGGCAATAATTTTAGGCTTTGGATTCATGTTGTTTTGAGTTTCGGATCAAAAGTTATGCCCGATTTAGGGTTTTAATGAAATTAAAATGTAAAGACGTGTGCAATCAGTTTTGGTCCGACTTTGTGACTATTTTTGGAGTCTCTATAGTGTACCATTGGGTTAGGATTGATGATTGGATGAAAATTCATCTTCGGGTCATCGAAATCCGAGCCACGGATCACCCGGAATGGCTAAAACAAGATTTGAAACGGATTAATGGTTTAGGTTGGTTCATGGCTGTTCTTCATGACTCATGAACTGACCTTAGGGTGTTCTTGAGTGCATTAATGTGTCAGGTTGGTTGGTTAGACGAAGATATATATAAAATTCGTCGGAAATCGACACCCGAGGCTCAAGTTATGACCTCGCGAACTTTTAATTAAACTTATGGTTATAAAATTTGAACTTTGGTTATAAATAATGATTCGAATTATTATTAAATTACTTATGATATAAAAGTAATTATTTTTAATTAAGACTTATGATATATATATTTATTATATCATTTAATAATTATATAATGATTTAATTATTCTTATAATTAAACTTATGATTAAGAATACTTTTATTATTAATGAAAAATACTTATGATAAGTATTAAACTTATGATATGATATTATTATATCAAGACTTATAATAAAGATTAATTATTTATTTATTTATTATAAGGCTTAGTTATTATTTAATTATAATTTAATTATTAAATACTTATGGTTTAATAATTATATTAAAATACTTATGATATGATTAATAATTCATTATTGATTAATAATACCTATGATATGATTAAAAATTTATTATTAATTAATAATACTTATGTTATGATTAATATTTAATTAATTAATTAAATACTTATGTTATATTAATTATATCATTTAAACTTATTTTAACTTTATAATTCAATTTAATTTAATTAAACTTATGATATGACATGATTATTCAATTATGACTTTAAATAACATTATAAATTATATTATAAATATAATTTACACTTTACTTTCAACGTTGACTAAGTTTGACAAATGTTGACTTTTGAGTTGACTTTCGGTTGACTTTAACTTTCGGTTGACTTTTGTTGACTTTTTTAATTATGAAAACTTTCCTAAGTTAGAAACTTTCCAAAAATAAAAACATTCCAAAAACAGAAACTTTCCTAAGTTAGAAACTTTCCAAAAATTAAAACTTTCCAAAAATAGAAACTTTCCAAAAATAGAAACTTTTCAAAAATAGAAAGTACTTGTTATACGCTGTCCTGATCAAACCTGAAAACATACCGAGTGTTTTTCTATGCTTATTTGCAATAAGTACTATAGTTATTATACTAAGACTTGACCTAAGTTAGTTATTTATATCGACCTGCTTTATTTATAGGTTGGCGTTGTGGTCATTCTTGATCACTTTATCTTTTGCTGTTCGCATTACTGTGTTGTTGCTTCATTTACGTTAAGGTGAGTTATAGTCCCACTTTTTTCTATTTTAAATCTTTTGGGATGAGAATACATGCAATTTATTTTACATATTGGACACAAGTGGAATTTGGTTTAAATTATTCATTGTGAGTCGAACGAAAATATTCCCTAATCTGGTAATTTTAATCACTGGTTTCTACTGGTGAACGCGAATCCTATGGATAGATCTATCGGGCCTGACAGGCCCATTTCGTGTTAGCCGCGCTAGCAGTTACAGACAGAATGTATTAGTACTTCATATTTTGGAAGATACACCTGTTCAGTGTATATTTTTATATTGGTTTTGTTAAGGGTATGGAGTTGTTAAGTGATTACCAGGTGGCTCACGGGTTAATGGAATAATGTTTTATATGTTTTCGAGCATATAATTTTGTGGTCCAAAATGAGTCTTTATGTTTTCAAACATAAATTTTTATGGTTTAAATTAAATATTGTTTGCAATGTTAAACCTATAATTCACTCAATATTTTTGTTGACAGTTTACTCGCATGTTCTATTATGAGGTTCATGATTGATTGTTTCCGCTGTACTTAGAGAGTCTGCATATTTATGGTGATAGCTTTTGTTAAACATTAACTTGCATTCTATTTTGATACATTAAATTGTGGGTGTCTGTTGACTTTGTTTTGGTCAGCTTTTGGTTAAGTATTTATGTATGGTTTTTTCTAAACTTACATATTTTGTTAGGTTTCCTTTATAGGAAATCATTTTTAAATAAAGAATGCAAGGTTATTTATTAAATTCATTTAGAGTTATGATCAAGCTGTGGGACCAAGATAACGATGGTCGTCAAGTGTACTTTGACGGGTCGTTAAATCAAATATCAAAGAATGTAGGATCTAATGGCTGGCTATGAATACTAGAATTATTAATAGGCAACTAGAATAAACAACTTGTTGGGCCATCCGAACACCCAAGAACCCATAATGCTTTACATAACCGTGCAGACCCAGTTGTACCTTGCCCCATCTCTGATCCGCAACAGCTCCATCTGCATCATACTATCTTGTGCTAATAAGTCAAGCCGCACAACCAAAAACACTAAAACATAGCAATAAAGGTTGTTCACAATACTTAGAACTTTTTATTAACCTATGTTTTCCTCACATAAATACAATTAATTCTAATATAACTATTTTGTCACAATTAAATCTCTAACTAGGTAATTGACTCAACATTTTCAGGTGGAGATAGTGATCTGGCAGAATGTGGGGAAGGAAGATGTGGTATTCCAGAATCTCTGGTCGTGGATGATGAGCCAGGGCTGAGGTAACTGTTTTTACGATGTATTATACTTAAATATAAGATATGTTACCTGTATAAACAAATGTAGTAATGCTGCACATTGCATGAGTACCACTAATGCATTCGCAATGGTAACACTGTTTATCTTTGTAACGTAGAGCTTATCACGGGTCAATTGACCTTCCCTGCTCTTATTATCATCAGAGGTGGCTATGCATAGTTAGAAACAAGATCCTGTAGTTCAATAGTTTATTTTTTTCGTAACGCATCCGAAAGCTCTGTTAGCCTTTGTGGGGCACTCAGAGATGTCTTTACTCTTTAACTCGCATACTTAATCATACATTTTATTGTTAATTAATTATATTGAATTGGAAAAAAGATTAGAGAATTAGAAGTGTAAATTCCAATGGTTAAGCTATAAACTTTTTTGTTTAGCTGTTGAGGTCTTGACGTATCAAGTTTGACTTAGACCACAGATAACGCTAGCGTTTCTCACCCAAAACCGCCCACAAACGCCCCACAAACACCCGGAACGCAGCGTTTGTGGGCGTTTGTCACAAGGCGTTTATCTGCCAAAAACGCTGTAGAAGATAAGCGTTTGGGTGACGTGGCGGCTTGTGATTCGCTGGTCAAATCCGAACATTATCAGGTAGAAGATCAGCTGGTATATTTTTTATTTTTATTTTATATCTCATTCACCTTCATCTCTTCCAATTTTCTTCCCCTTTTCTCCCAAATTAAACACAAACCCTAACCCTAAAATCTTCTTCAAATGGCAAACAACAACAACAACTCAAACTCAAACCCAAGCCCAAACGAAAACGACAACGAATTGCCCAATTCGTTTACGAATTTACTCAATTACGGGGGATCTTCTATCCCTAACTTTGGTGCATCTTCATCAAACCCTAATGCTCAATCGTATCCTAACTTTAGTAATTACTTTCCAGGTCAACGATTGAACGAGATGCAACAACAACAGCTTATGCAACAACAACAATTTCAACTTCAACATTTCAACTTACAACACATGTTGCAACAACAAGCTTTGCAAGCTCAACAAAATCAATATCAACACCAATATGGTTACCATCAACAACAATCACAACCGCAAAGACAATCTCAACAACAACAATCGCAATCTCAAGCACCCGACACGCCTACTCGAAAGAAAAGATGCCATAAGAAAAAAATTGGGGGTATGATTTTTTTCCTCTTTTTTTTCTCGATTTTTTCATGTTTTTTTTTTCGATTTTTTTTTTTTACATATTTGTATGTTGATTATGATTATAAGTTATGTTTTGATTATAATTGTAGATAATAAGATGATTATAAGTTTTTGATTATGATTATTAGTTGTGTTTTTGATTATAATTGTAGATTACAAGTTGTGTTTTTTTATTATAATTGTAGATTACAAGTTGTGTTTTTGATTATAATGGTAGATTATAAGTTTTTGATTATGATTATAAGTTGTTGGTATAATTGTAATGTACGTAGGTTCATCGAAAAAGGAAATATATAAGAAAAAGATGTGGGATCCCGAAGAAGAAGCGTGGTTAGCCACTTGTTGGATTGACTCGTCCGAAGATTCGAAAAAGGGAAACTCTCAAAAAATAAGTACGTTGTGGAACACGATTTATGAGAAGTTTAACAACAATGAACGTGGTTGGTATCGTGGGGATGATCAATTGACGAGTAAATGGCGTAACGTTAATCGGGTGTGTAAGGATTTTAATGGTTTTTACGAGGATGTGAAACGCAATTGGCGTAGTGGTCAAAATGATGAAGGTGTCATGAAAAAAGCTTTGCTTATTTATAGAAGAGAAAAGTTGAAATATTTTAATATGGTTCAAGCGTGGGATGTTTTGAAAAAACATCCAAAATGGTATGCACCACCGCCTTTCGGGGGAGAGGACGAGGGCGACGATGATGATGATGATAACGATGTTGAAGAAGGTTTTGATGAAAGTTTTAATGTTGATCTTTCCGACTCGCGACCGATTGAAAAAGAGTTGTTTGGATCCGATCATTTGCAAAGGCCTCAAGGTAGAGAAAAGGCAAAAAAGGCCGCGAGACGATCCGTTTCATCCGATGCGGGAACGGCATCACGTTCAACAAATTCTTCCAAGTCCTCCAAATTTTCGAAAAAAAAAGAGGAGGAAAAAAGTACATCACTTGAGGCTTTTCGAAATGCGGCTTACTTACAACAAGCCGCACAAGGGATTCAAATTCTTAAAACGGATATGCACGGGTTGAAAAAGAAGGATAAAAAGACCGTTAAAAAGCTACAAAACTGGGTTCGTACCAAATTTAAAGAAATCGTGCAGATTTCGTCCGACGAAGAGAACGAGGAAGATGACAACAACAACAACACCGACAACGACGAGTAGTTTTTTTTTATGTATTTTTATGTTTGAATAACGAATGATGGACGTTTTTTTCATGTTTTTTTGTACGTTTTTATTTATTTATTCCTAGACGTTTTTTTTAATGTATGTTTTTTTTATTTAATTATGTTGTTTTTAGTTTAATTAACTTGTTTTTATATATTAAAATTTACTAAACTAAATAATAAAATACAAAAAAAAAAAACAAAACAAAAAAAACAAATAAGAAATGCCACGTCACAGTCTTACCATGACAAAAGCCCCCCATTACAACTCCCCCCAAAATGTCATGGCCCAGTCACAGTTTTTCTCCAAAAAGTGCACCTCACCCACTCCACGTCACAATCACCAATATCTGTGGTCTTATAATTATAATTATTCTGTTTAAAATTCAACGATAAATTTAAAGTCCTCCGTCTCCCACTTTTGACGCCTGCCTTGAAAAGCTCGGGCGTTTGTCCTTCACCTTTTGAGCGTTTTTGTTAAATATTAATTTGGTTATGAGAAGTGTTTTTGTTCTGTAGCTTTTTAACAAGGAAAAATATAAATAGTGTTTTAATTTTTTCGTTTCATCATTAACGCAGGTAACAATCATTCTCCGATGTGGGTCAAAATGCTTTGAAACAATATCGTACCTTCAAAGATATTGCTTTTTCATAGCCTCGCTCTAAATAATAGTATCCCCGTTAGGGGCGTTCTTAAACGAAGGGATATCCTAAGTCCTGTACATCCCTCTATTTGCGCATGCTTTTCGAGATATGAAGAGTCTACCAAGCACCTTCTATTACATTGGCCGTGTACATTTAATATTTGCCCGGCTCTTTTCACTGGGTGGAATATTATTTAATGGGTGATTCTCGACACTATTGTTCAATTCACTTACGATTGGTTCTTCGGCATGGGGCTCAAAGGTAACAAGTTTTGGAGGTTGATCGGTCCGGCTGGCCTTTGGTCAATTTGGCTTGCAAGAAATGAATTAGTTCTCAACGGGAAGATCATGTGTTGGGCTCAATCGTAAGGAATATCAAGTTAAAAAGTATTCTTTTGGGCTAGTTCCGTTAAGCTTTGTTTTAGTCGTCAATTTTATTTTGGGAGTGCAGTCCATGGCTCCTATGTCTTTCCGCTTAGTCGGATTCATATATGTAGTCAAGCCGTTTGATCGTGTTTTGGTTGTAACCGATATGAAGCATTCATTGTTTTTATGAATTGATTTTTCCCTTATTTAATATATTTGTTCTTTTGCCAAAAATAAAGAATTAATTTTTTTCTTCCTAAATACATCCATTACAAAAGGAATAAATAATAAATAATAAATAATACTCCGTAATTGACAGTTTGACACTATTTTAATTAACCTCATGAATGAAGTACATCAACAAGCTTAGGAGACTTTCCGAATCATTAGAATCTAATATATTTATATTTTATCTAATATATAATAATAGTATAATAAAAACAATAATGATGCATACCTAACATTGCGCGTGTGTATATATATATATATATATATATATATATATATATATATATATATATATATACTAGGTTTTTGAGCTCGTGCGTTGCACGGGTGTGTAAAAAACCGTGCAAAAAATGTAATTTGCAGTGCATATTGAAATGTAAATAGCGATACTAAAAAATTTTTAAAAAAAAAATATAAGAATTATTTAAGAGCCCGTGATGTTGACAAATTTAAAAAATTCTTTTGAGTTTTTAAGAGCCCGTGCTGTTGATAAATTTTAAATATTCCTTTTGAATTTGAGAGCCTATGGTGTTGACGAATTTTAAAAGTTCTTTTGAGTTTAAGAGCTCGTGGTGTTAAATTTTGGCAAGCTTTAAATGAAGGGTTCAATAACTTTGATGGCCTGGAGGATAAGAGGCTATGTAATCAGAACCTTAAAGTAAGTAGAGGAATCCAGACTGACTTGACAATTATACACTGCATCATCATAGTATCAAAAAGATGATAGATCATCTAGTTGTTGGATTGCTTTACATACAGCAATCAATATATAGCCTGCCATAATGGCAAATCCACAACAAATGTTACTCAGTATAACTAAACCATCAAATAATTATCAGATAAAAAATTGCACGAAAACGATAACGTCTTCAACGAAGACGACTAAATCCACTGAATCTTTGCTATAGTACCTTATCCTATAGCTACACCACCAAAATTTTTAAAAAAAAATCTTACACGTTTCTATAAAAATGGAACAGATAATTATACCAACTTATTTAATATCAAACTATCATGCTACAATAAAAATCTCATATAATCAGGACAAATCCTAAATCATCTTTAGGTTTATCAACGTTAAGCTTTAATAATCTACTAAGTTATGATTTTAAAGTTTATATAATATACGGTATTTTTTGTTGCAGCTGATATAAAAAGTATCATTTAATGCAAATAATTTATATCATCATCACATGATACAAACACTCAATCTGATTGATAGCACGCAAAGTCGTAGTGAGCAAATCTTGATTAGTAAATCATGAACGTACCGGACCATATGAAAGCCGATCGATTTGTGCACGGAATTCTTCAACTATTTGTTCGTCTGAGATATGGCGATGATGTATAGATCTATAAAATCACCGATTATTCGACGATTCAATGTTACAGGTTTAAGAGATTGAAGAATTGGCATATGTGATTTGAAGAAGAAATCAACGGCGATAAAAAAGCGTAAGAGGTTTTGTGAGAAAAAATTGAGTAACCCTAATTTTTGAGAGATACGTTGAGCCAAATTGGGATGAAATACGTCTAGAAATAATTTGTCAAATTAGGATGTAATATCGTATTATTAATTACTTTGTAATCAATTTCTAATAATTAAATATTATTTTATTATTATTATTATATATATATATGTCCATAAATAACTTTCAACCACAATCAAAAAAACTTTTTGGTTTATATATATATATATATATATATATATATATATATATATATATATATATATATATATATATATATACTAGGTTTTTAAGCCCGTGCGTTGCACGGGTGTGTAAAAAACTGTGTAAAAAAATGTAACTTGCAGTTCATATTGGTATGTAAATAACAAATACTAAAAAGATAGACAATGTATAAGAATTATTTAGGAGTCCGTGGTGTTGACAAATTATAAAATAAAAAAATTCAGTTTAAGAGCCCGTGACGTTGATAAATTTTAAAAGTTCTTTTAAGATTAAGAGCCCGTGGTGTTTAAAAATTTTAATAGTTCTTTTGAGTTTAAGAGTCCATTGTGTTGACAAATTTTAAAGTAGTTTTGGACGGTGTTTATAACTTAATGTCTACAAATTTTTTTCTCACCATATGTCGACGTAATATTTAAAGAAAATATGAGTACATTGAAAATTTGTCATGGAACGTAACGTTAGTAACGTTTAAGTTATATTATTTTAGAATTATTATATACAATAATTTTTTTTAATAAAAGTGTAACTCGCGAATTTAATTTTAAAAAGGTTGTTAGTCATCTCAGCAAAATAATGGTTTCGGTGGAGTCGCCATGTATAATTAATATTATAACGTGTTCATAAATATTTTAGGGACTTAAACTGTAAATTCAAATCACTTCCATATTTATTGCTAAAAAGAAATACTTCGTTGGTAGTGCGTCGAAGCTCCGTTTCGAATACAATTTATTGCGTTTAGTTCGCAAAATTATTTCGAGTTGAACGTTGATGGCGGTGGAACTTAACTCGCGGCGAACCTAAAGATAAATTCGTTCAAAAATTTTGGTTGATTTTATTGGGTGAGTTATTAAATCCATTCAATAACTCGCGATTATTGTTGGTAGTGTAAAAATGGAATCAGTTCCATTTTGATATAACGTGGGTTGTTAAATTATATCTTAATTTATTAATATATATATATATATATATATATATATATATATATATATATATATATATATATATATATATATATATATATATATATATATATATATATATATATATATATTGAAATGATCCTGGAAGAGCTCTGCATAGCAGAGAACCATCACCTGTGAACGATGAACATGAATTCGTAACATCAAACAAAGGCGTTTTAGATGATGATTCCAACATGAAAGTTGCTTAAAATGTTGCATCTAATGCTCGCCAATCGTCAATTAAAGCTGACACATCATATAGATTATGAATTTGAGCTATGAAGAAATTGTTGACTTTTTCCCCAAATCTTTGACTCACGAATTCGAGCTCAAATCTAGGAGTTAGAATCTGAAACTTTGCACATAGATTCACGTGATGAAACCTAATAAATCTGGATTTTTAATTTTTGCTATAAGTTTGATTTTGAGAGATTCAATTTTTTTTTACGAAGAACAGAGTGTGCCTGCAACAAGCTCAATCTGCACGCAGATTGATTCCATCTGCATCCAGCTTGACTCGAGCTGCACGCAGCTTGACTCAATCTGCACGCAGATTGAAGGTCGAGCTGTTGGTTCTCTCGGTTCTCTACCACCTCTGGTTCTCTCTGGATCCTCACCAATATATATATATATATATATATATATATATATATATATATATATATATATATATATATATATATATATATATATGGAGAACTAAAGGTAGTAGAGAATCCATGGAACCATCGACTAACCTTTCATACTTGCGTGCAGATTGATATTTTTTGCAGTTTTTTTTTTTGCAGATTGACTTTTTTTCTGTGCAGATTGACTTTTTTTGTGCAGATTGACTTTTTTGCAGTTTTTTTTTTGCAGATTGACTTTTTTTCTGTGCAGATTGATTTTTTTTGTACAGATTGACTTTTTTTGCAGTTTTTTATTTTTTCTATTTTTTATATTTTTTTTTTTGCAGATTGATTTTTTTTTTTGTGCAGATTGAGTCAATCTGCGTACAGAATGACTTTTTAACAGTTTTTTTTTTGCAGATTGACTTTTTTTCCCGTGCAGATTGACTTTTTTTGCAGATTTTTTTTGTACAGATTGACTTTTTTTTTTTTGCAGATTGACTTTTTTTGCAGATTAATTTTGTGTGTGTGCAGATTAACTGTTTTTTTTTTTTTTGCAATTTTTTTTTTCTTTCACAAACTAAAACTCAATCTGCTCATAGATTGAAGCTCAATCTCCACATATATTGAAGTTTAATCTATGAGTTATATGGGATCTCTACGTACTCTAGTTCTCTTTGAATCCTTTCACTATATATATATATATATATATATATATATATATATATATATATATATATATATATATATCGGAGGTTCAAACGAGAACCACAAAAAAAGAGAGAACTGCGAGAACCTTTTGATTTTATAGTTTTAATGCATTTATATGCAACAAATTACATGAAAATGTTAATTAATGTTCATTTCATTAACAAACATATGTTCATTAGCATAAATTATATGTTAAATTGTTAATTATACGAATGTATTCACATGTTCACAAACAGATATGCACATGTGAACGAGAAACTATATATTTGATTATATAGGTAAAATATAAGTTTTTTTTTAAACTACTTCATGTTCATTCTTATTCTTCAACAATATTTATAGGTGATTCAATATGTTCACATGTGAAAATCTTTGTAAATTAAAAGTTCTCACAGTTTTCGCCCTTTTTGTGGTTCTCGTTTGAACTTTCGAAGGTTCTTTAGTGAAATAAACAAAATAAATCTAAGATAGTAAATAGTAATAAATAGATTATAAAAGAACAAGAGCAAATAAAACAAAGGCGTATATATATATATATATATATATATATATATATATATATATATATATATATATATATATATATATATATATATATATATATATATATATATATATGTGGATCCTAATTAAGAGGGAAGAACTTTTTTGGGAGGAAGCAAGTTTTTTTTTTTTAAAAAAAACTTTGTTCACGAACATTATAGATTAGCTGAAAATATGAACATTTAAAAAGACACTTTGTGTTGAATGTCATTACTTTGGCGGAAAAACACTCGAAGAAAAAAAATAAAAACATTCAATTCATTGAATGTTTTGCTGCTTAGTTTATTTGCATCGTTTTGTTTTCATCTTGTGTGAAGTGTTTTTTTTTCGAATTTAGCCCGATTTAGAGTTTAGGGTTTAGGGTTTTCGGGTTTACTCCGCAAACCCTCAACCCAAAACTCTAAACTCTAAACCGTTCGTGTTAAAATATTCAATCTAAACCCTAAACCCTAATTTCTAAACCCAAAACCCTAATTTCTAAACCCTGATAGCTAAACCCTTATTTTTAACCCCCTAATTTCTAACCCCTTAAAAAAAACTCAGAATCAAAACATTCAGTGCACCGAATGTTTTAATTTTTTTTCTTCGAGCGTTTTACCGTCAAAATAATAACATTTATCACAAAGTGTCTTTTATGAATGTTCATATTTCCATGTGATTTTGATGCCTGAAAAAAAAAATTCGAAAAAAAGAAAAAAATTATTTCCCCACGTCCCTCCAAAAAAGTGCTTCCTCTTGATTAATTCAATATATATATATATATATATATATATATATATATATATATATATATATATATATATATATATATATATATATATATATATATATATATAATATTGGTTATTCGTAGTTGACATCTTAAGGTTCTACTTATATTGATCTGTCATAGTTGACATCGCAAGGTTCTGCTTATATATTTTATTTTATATAATTTAGCTTATTCATTTTGACAATTGACATTCATGGTTTGCAGACAGCAAATTGAAGAGACATCAGTTAATATTAATATTGAATATTAATAAGAGAGATTGAAATGATAGTATGGTGGATTTTAAAACCAATCTTGGTGGTAATAAAACTTGTATCTTGCTATCCTGGTGTACACTGGCGAGTTTACTTGTAACCCCGTGGGGTTACGGGACACTACTAATTTAAAAATTTGTAGTATAAAATACTCTTTAAATTGTATAGGACACCACTAAATTTAACTGCAGGACCCCATATGGTTTTTGGATTGATAGTTTTTCTTTTAAATTCTATAGGACACCACTAATTTTAACTACACGGACCTCATATGTTTTTTGAATTTTTAGTTTTTTGAAAGTAAGCTATCACTAAATAGCATTCAAATATATGTAGTACTGAAAAAAAAAATTCGGAACCCCATTCACAATCCTGGAATCGCCACTGCTGCTGGTATATAAACTCCAAAAATATTAGACTTTTTTAGAAGTTTAAGGGATCTTGAACAACATGGAGATATATGTTTGCTCAATCATAGACTTTAACTTGGTGCCATTCACCACACTAATGTTGTTTGCAGTAGAATGTTGCGTCAGGTTGCAACTTTACTGAACCCAACCAAAACTGAAATTACATAGTCAAATGTAAGGATAGTTTGGTCTCAATCCAAATCACCAACTTAAAGTAATATACAACATTACATGGGTATGCTTTTGATTAATGAAAACTCGATGTTAACTACACAAAGTTTAAAAGAAATCAAGGATCCTATGACGATCGTATTAGCTTGTTCTTCAGTTCTGTTGATTTTGGACAAGCATTTACACATAAATTCATAGGTATTAACCCATCCAATAGTTGGCATTATTTTAATTAAGCTCATGCCGTACACCAACAAGCTTAGGAGACATTTGGATTTATTAGAATTGAATATATATATATATATATATATATATATATATATATTATCCAATAAAATCTAATAAAAACAATAATGATGCAACAATAATGATACGTCACTAACATTTACACATTAGAGCAATGTTAAAGACTTTCAAGCTCTCAATCCCTAAATCACTTTTGTTGTCATAACCAATTGTCATTTTACCCACACCGTCTTTTTAGAGCCTTCATTACCTCCAGAAATTGAGCAATGTGCTCTCTCTACATCTCCTAAGACAGATTAAGGCCATTTAAAATTTTTTATATATAATAAAAAGCAAGGTTCCTAAGTGCCAACTTGATGAGAGTTAATCTACCCTAATGGACAATAGCTTCGAATTCAAATTTGGAAGCTTCTTGTGAAAACGACCTTAGAGCATTTTCCAATTCTTTATCAAATTCATATATTATGTATATATCTAATAGACAAAACCATGTATCACTATTTATCAATAGTAATCAAGGGTATTTTCGTCATTTCATATTTTTTTGTCTCCAACGATAAAAGAAGCAACTCTAATAAAAAAACCAACCCTTCAATGTTACCAAAAGATGTCGAATTTTTTTTTTTTTACCAAAAAAATTAACTAACCTTTTTTGTTTTTCCTTTTCTTCTTCAACGATAAAGGAGACAACTTTCATAAAAGGAACAACCTTTCAATGCTACCAAAAGATGTCGAAAAACATTCTTTTTTACAAAATAGATCAACTAACTTTTTTGAAAAGAAAAAAAACGAACGCTTAAAGTAGCAAATTTCACAAAAAGAACAACCCTTCAATGTTTGATGTCGAATTTTTTATATTTTTTTACAAAATAGATCAAGACTTTTTTATTTTTAACTCACGTTCAAAACGGAGCCCCCGACGCAAAGCGAGGGATCCACAACTAATTTGCTCCAAATGGCAAATCAAGATAAACAAAAGGAAAAGTACCTAGTGCTACAATATCCTCTATTCTCCATTAAATATTCCAATACCAAATATATTTAATTTTGAGATATTAATCTCAAATCTAATGCAAGGAAAAAGATCTAAAAGATGCGCATAATATTGTCCAATTCCAGTGCATTTATTTCAATAAAATCAATGCATTTTTGCATTAAAAAAATGGCATATGGCCCGAAAAGATAACTTAAGTTACCCAATTTGACAATCAAGGTAACCCCCAATTCGCATAAGACCGAAAAGGATTCCAATTTTATTTTTGCGCAAGAAAAAGGATTACGTGTTCAAAAATTTTAAAATTGAGGTGATCTTCGTCAAAATCATTAACGATCGTTAGAAAAAATACACGTTTTGTCCCTGCAGTTTCTTAAAAAATTGCAACACTCATCCTATCTATTGTTACAGTGTTGTTTGCTTCAAAATATAAAAACACCATCACACTTTTTTGATCTTCAAAAAGATCGAATCAAACCAACTTAGAACACGAAATCGAAGCTAACAAAAATGTAACAACAAGTGAAATCTTCATAAAAACCGATTTGAATCTCGTTTTGACTTTCTTTGATTTTTTAGTAGGTTTAGATTCCGAAGTGTTTTATGGAAATCTAAAAATGTAGAAAGATTTGTAATCACTTCGTGAAAGTGTCCGTAAAATCTCAGGAGCTAATTCGAAGTATAGATCGAGATCTGCTAAATTTTAATTTCGAAAAATTATCTCTGAAATCGATTTATAGCTCGATCTTTGTTGTGTTAATTGAAAATCTGATTATGAAGACTTGTTTGTTGTAATGACCCGAAAAATTTCGACTTATTTAAACCAATTATCTATACGATTTATTAGTTTGACACGTTAAACAAAGTCTGTTAGATAGAGTCTCAAAATTTTAGTATTGTTTCATATATTCAATTACCTTTGACTACTCTCGACGATTCACGAACAATTATATGTATGTATATATATATTATAAGATGTACAAGTAAAAATGACTTTACTACAGTAAAACACTATTTGCTACAGTAAAAACGAATTTGCTACAGTAAACACTATTTGCTATAGTAAAAGCGACTTTGCTACAGTAAAACACTATTTGCTACAGTAAAAACACCTTTGCAACAGTAAACCACTATTTGCTACAGTGAAAACGACTTTGCTACAGTGCTACAGTGAAAATGACTTTGCTACAGTAAACTCTATTGCTACAGTATATATATTATGTCGACGAACTAACAAACAAAAGCGGATCAGGCGGCCATGCGATCGCATGGCAAATACATTACAAACCCATGCGATCGCATGGGCTACAGGAAATGAAAAAGTATTATAAATACACCAGTTTGCTCGACGAACACATTCATACTCTTTTCTTCTCTGTAATCAATATTTATAATTATAATTTTAATTATAATTTTAATTTAAGTTTAATAATAATAAGGTATATACGAGGGTGTTTTTAATTCGGGTTTCAAACCGTTTTAAAATAAGGAAATATTGGGTATTGTTCTTGAATCCAAGGCCAACATACAGTCATCTACCATCATTACGTCTACTCAAATTACCTACAATATTGAATCTCAATATTGAACCATGAGTTTCATTGCTCCCTTTTTAATTGCTTTTGCAATATATTTTTGGGCTGAGAATACATGCAATTTATTTTAAACGCAATGGACACAAGTACATACTAAATTCTACACTGAGTTAAACCGAAAATCCCTTAGCTTTGGTAACTAGTAGCTGCCAGTACATAGGATATGGACAGGTGGGTGCGAATTATTGTATATGGATCCATAGGGCTTGACATCCCCGTCCGAGCTAGAGCGCTAGTCTTTTAACGGACGTATGTTATTTGAGTTTATGACACGTTGGTTTGCGTGTATTAAAACGAATAGGGTAATTATCATTATAGCATTAATTTTAGTTACCAGGGTGCTCTGTTACGTAGAATCTATTGATAAACTTTTGATAAAATCTTGTGGTCTATCTTTATATACTTATGACTCTAGCAATTAAACCTATAACTCACCAACATTCATGTTGACCTTTTTATCATATTTTATTCTCAGGTCCTTAGACTTCTTCCGCTGTGATGTGCTTGTTGCCTGCATGGAGTGTCTCATGCTTTGTATAAAGTTTATTGCATTCTAAATAAAACTAAGTTGTGTAATAAATAATTGGACTGTGATGTCAACCTGTAAATTAAAGACTTATGTATTTTGGGGTTTTGCTTATACCTAAGCACTCGCCCACATGATTATGACTTTCTATGTTTAGAAAGTCACGTATTTTAATGAATGCAATATTTTATCAAAACGTATCATATAGAGGTCAAAACCTCACTGTGGAATCAATGATTAACGTGTCGCATCAATAGCGATTTTTGAAATGTCCCGTTCTTATTGATTAAAAACGTTCCATATTAATTGATTTCGTTGCGAGGTTTTGACCTCTATATGAGACGTTTTTCAAAGACTGCATTCATTTTTAAAACAAACCATAACCTTTATTTCATAAATAAAGGTTTAAAAAGCTTTACGTAGATTATCAAATAATGATAATCTAAAATATCCTGTTTACACACGACCATTACATAATGGTTTACAATACAAATATGTTACATCGAAATCAGTTTCTTGAATGCAGTTTTTACATAATATCATACAAACATGGACTCCAAATCTTGTCCTTATTTTAGTATGCAACAGCGGAAGCTCTTAATATTCACCTGAGAATAAACATGCTTTAAACGTCAACAAAAATGTTGGTGAGTTATAGGTTTAACCTATATATATCAAATCTTAACAATAGACCACAAGATTTCATATTTCAATACACATCCCATACATAGAGATAAAAATCATTCATATGGTGAACACCTGGTAACCGACATTAACAAGATGCATATATAAGAATATCCCCATCATTCCGGGACACCCTTCGGATATGATATAAATTTCGAAGTTCTAAAGCATCCGGTACTTTGGATGGGGTTTGTTAGGCCCAATAGATCTATCTTTAGGATTCGCGTCAATTAGGGTGTCTGTTCCCTAATTCTTAGATTACCAGACTTAATAAAAAGGGGCATATTCGATTTCGATAATTCAACCATAGAATGTAGTTTCACGTACTTGTGTCTATTTTGTAAATCATTTATAAAACCTGCATGTATTCTCATCATAAAAATATTAGATTTTAAAAGTGGGACTATAACTCACTTTCACAGATTTTTACTTCGTCGGGAAGTAAGACTTGGCCACTGGTTGATTCACGAACCTATAACAATATATACATATATATCAAAGTATGTTCAAAATATATTTACAACACTTTTAATATATTTTGATGTTTTAAGTTTATTAAGTCAGCTGTCCTCGTTAGTAACCTACAACTAGTTGTCCACAGTTAGATGTACAGAAATAAATCGATAAATATTATCTTGAATCAATCCACGACCCAGTGTATACGTATCTCAGTATTGATCACAACTCAAACTATATATATTTTGGAATCAACCTCAACCCTGTATAGCTAACTCCAACATTCACATATAGAGTGTCTATGGTTGTTCCGAAATATATATAGATGTGTCGACATGATAGGTCGAAACATTGTATACGTGTCTATGGTATCTCAAGATTACATAATATACAATACAAGTTGATTAAGTTATGGTTGGAATAGATTTGTTACCAATTTTCACGTAGCTAGAATGAGAAAAATTATCCAATCTTGTTTTACCCATAACTTCTTCATTTTAAATCCGTTTTGAGTGAATCAAATTGATATGGTTTCATATTGAACTCTATTTTATGAATCTAAACAGAAAAGTATAGGTTTATAGTCGGAAAAATAAGTTACAAGTCATTTTTGTAAAGGTAGTCATTTCAGTCGAAAGAACGACGTCTAGATGACCATTTCAGAAAACATACTTCCACTTTGAGTTTAATCATAATTTTTGGATATAGTTTCATGTTCATAATAAAAATAATTTTCTCAGAATAACAACTTTAAAATCAAAGTTTATCATAGTTTTTAATTAACTAACCCAAAACAGCCCGCGGTGTTACTACGACGGCGTAAATCCGGTTTTACGGTGTTTTTCGTGTTTCCAGGTTTTAAATCATTAAGTTAGCATATCATATAGATATAGAACATGTGTTTAGTTGATTTTAAAAGTCAACTTAGAAGGATTAACTTATGTTTGCGAACAAGTTTAGAATTAACTAAACTATGTTCTAGTGATTACAAGTTTAAACCTTCGAATAAGATAGCTTTATATGTATGAATCGAATGATGTTATGAACATCATTACTACCTTAATTTCCTTGGATAAACCTACTGGAAACAAGAAAAATGTATCTAGCTTCAATGGATCCTTGGATGGCTCGAAGTTCTTGAAGCAGAATCATGACACGAAAACAAGTTCAAGTAAGATCATCACTTGAAATAAGATTGTTATAGTTATAGAAATTGAACCAAAGTTTGAATATGATTATTACCTTGTATTAGAATGATAACCTACTGTAAGAAACAAAGATTTCTTGAGGTTGGATGATCACCTTACAAGATTGGAAGTGAGCTAGCAAACTTGAAAGTATTCTTGATTTTATGAAACTAGAACTTTTGGAATTTATGAAGAACACTTAGAACTTGAAGATAGAACTTGAGAGAGATCAATTAGATGAAGAAAATTGAAGAATGAAAGTGTTTGTAGGTGTTTTTGGTCGTTGGTGTATGGATTAGATATAAAGGATATGTAATTTTGTTTTCATGTAAATAAGTCATGAATGATTACTCATATTTTTGTAATTTTATGAGATATTTCATGCTAGTTGCCAAATGATGGTTCCCACATGTGTTAGGTGACTCACATGGGCTGCTAAGAGCTGATCATTGGAGTGTATATACCAATAGTACATACATCTAAAAGCTGTGTATTGTACGAGTACGAATACGGGTGCATACGAGTAGAATTGTTGATGAAACTGAACGAGGATGTAATTGTAAGCATTTTTGTTAAGTAGAAGTATTTTGATAAGTGTATTGAAGTCTTTCAAAAGTGTATAAATACATATTAAAACACTACATCTATATACATTTTAACTGAGTCGTTAAGTCATCGTTAATCGTTACATGTAAGTGTTGTTTTGAAACCTTTAGGTTAACGATCTTGTTAAATGTTGTTAACCCAATGTTTATAATATCAAATGAGATTTTAAATTATTATATTATCATGATATTATCATGTATGAATATCTCTTAATATGATATATATACGTTAAATGTCTTTACAACGATAATCGTTACATATATGTCTCGTTTAAAAATCATTAAGTTAGTAGTCTTGTTTTTACATATGTAGTTCATTGTTAATATACTTAATGATATGTTTACTTATCATAGTATCATGTTAACTATATATATATCCATATATATGTCATCATATAGTTTTTACAAGTTTTAACGTTCGTGAATCACCGGTCAACTTGGGTGGTCAATTGTCTATATGAAACATATTTCAATTAATCAAGTCTTAACAAGTTTGATTGCTTAACATGTTGGAAACATTTAATCATGTAAATATCAATCTCAATTAATATATATAAACATGGAAAAGTTCGGGTCACTACAGTACCTACCCGTTAAATAAATTTCGTCCCGAAATTTTAAGCTGTTGAAGGTGTTGACGAATCTTCTGGAAATAGATGCGGGTATTTCTTCTTCATCTGATCTTCACGCTCCCAGGTGAACTCGGGTCCTCTACGAGCATTCCATCGAACCTTAACAATTGGTATCTTGTTTTGCTTAAGTCTTTTAACCTCACGATCCATTATTTCGACGGGT
This sequence comes from Rutidosis leptorrhynchoides, assembly GCF_046630445.1. Taxonomy (NCBI): domain Eukaryota; kingdom Viridiplantae; phylum Streptophyta; class Magnoliopsida; order Asterales; family Asteraceae; genus Rutidosis; species Rutidosis leptorrhynchoides. The sequence continues at coordinate 41,905,878 of NC_092336.1, forward strand.
TCTTCGATGAATTGAAGTTTTTCGTTGATTTGGATTTCATCTAACGGAATAGTGAGATCTTCTTTAGCAAAACATTTCTTTAAATTCGAGACGTGGAAAGTGTTATGTACAGCCGCGAGTTGTTGAGGTAACTCTAGTCGGTAAGCTACTGGTCCGATACGATCAATAATCTTGAATGGTCCAATATACCTTGGATTTAATTTCCCTCGTTTACCAAATCGAACAACGCCTTTCCAAGGTGCAACTTTAAGCATGACCATCTCTCCAATTTCAAATTCTATATCTTTTCTTTTAATGTCAGCGTAGCTCTTTTGTCGACTTTGGGCGGTTTTCAACCGTTGTTGAATTTGGATGATCTTCTCGGTAGTTTCTTGTATAATCTCCGGACCCGTAATCTGTCTATCCCCCACTTCACTCCAACAAATCGGAGACCTGCACTTTCTACCATAAAGTGCTTCAAATGGCGCCATCTCAATGCTTGAATGGTAGCTGTTGTTGTAGGAAAATTCTGCTAACGGTAGATGTCGATCCCAACTGTTTCCGAAATCAATAACACATGCTCGTAGCATGTCTTCAAGCGTTTGTATCGTCCTTTCGCTCTGCCCATCAGTTTATGGATGATAGGCAGTACTCATGTCTAGACGAGTTCCTAATGCTTGCTGTAATGTCTGCCAGAATCTTGAAATAAATCTGCCATCCCTATCAGAGATAATAGAGATTGGTATTCCATGTCTGGAGATGACTTCCTTCAAATACAGTCGTGCTAACTTCTCCATCTTGTCATCTTCTCTTATTGGCAAGAAGTATGCTGATTTGGTGAGACGGTCAACTATTACCCAAATAGTATCAAAACCACTTGCAGTCCTTGGCAATTTAGTGATGAAATCCATGGTAATGTTTTCCCATTTCCATTCCGGGATTTCGGGTTGTTGAAGTAGACCTGATGGTTTCTGATGCTCAGCTTTGACCTTAGAACACGTCAAACATTCTCCTACGTATTTAGCAACATCGGCTTTCATACCCGGCCACCAAAAATGTTTCTTGAGATCCTTGTACATCTTTCCCGTTCCAGGATGTATTGAGTATCTGGTTTTATGAGCTTCTCTAAGTACCATTTCTCTCATATCTCCAAATTTTGGTACCCAAATCCTTTCAGCCCTATACAGGGTTCCGTCTTCCCGAATATTAAGATGCTTCTCCGATCCTTTGGGTATTTCATCCTTTAAATTTCCCTCTTTTAAAACTCCTTGTTGCGCCTCCTTTATTTGAGTAGTAATGTTATTATGAATCATTATATTCATAGATTTTACTCGAATGGGTTCTCTGTCCTTCCTGCTCAAGGCATCGGCTACCACATTTGCCTTCCCCGGGTGGTAACGAATCTCAAAGTCGTAATCATTCAATAATTCAATCCACCTACGCTGCCTCATATTTAGTTGTTTCTGATTAAATATGTGTTGAAGACTTTTGTGGTCGGTATATATAATACTTTTGACCCCATATAAGTAGTGCCTCCAAGTCTTTAATGCAAAAACAACCGCGCCTAATTCCAAATCATGCGTCGTATAATTTTGTTCGTGAATCTTTAATTGTCTAGACGCATAAGCAATCACCTTCGTTCGTTGCATTAATACACAACCGAGACCTTGATTTGATGCATCACAATAAATCACAAAATCATCATTCCCTTCAGGCAATGACAATATAGGTGCCGTAGTTAGCTTTTTCTTCAATAACTGAAACGCTTTCTCTTGTTCATCATTCCATTCAAATTTCTTCCCTTTATGCGTTAATGCAGTCAAGGGTTTTGCTATTCTGGAAAAGTCTTGGATGAACCTTCTGTAGTAACCAGCTAGTCCTAAAAACTGGCGTATGTGTTTCGGAGTTTTCGGGGTTTCCCACTTTTTAACAGTTTCTATCTTTGCCGGATCCACCTTAATACCTTCTTTGTTCACTATGTGACCGAGGAATTGAACTTCTTCCAACCAAAATACACACTTTGAAAACTTAGCGTACAATTCTTCCTTCCTCAATACTTCTAACACCTTTCTCAAATGTTCACCGTGTTCTTGGTCATTCTTTGAGTAAATAAGTATGTCATCAATGAAAACAATGACAAACTTGTCAAGGTATGGTCCACACACTCGGTTCATAAGGTCCATGAACACAGCTGGTGCATTAGTTAAACCAAACGGCATGACCATAAACTCGTAATGACCGTAACGTGTTCTGAAAGCAGTCTTTGGAATATCATCTTCTTTCACCCGCATTTGATGATACCCGGAACGTAAGTCAATCTTTGAATAAACAGACGAGCCTTGTAGTTGATCAAATAAGTCATCGATTCTCGGTAGTGGGTAGCGGTTCTTGATGGTAAGTTTGTTCAACTCTCGGTAGTCGATACACAACCTGAATGTACCATCTTTCTTCTTGACAAACAAAACAGGAGCTCCCCACGGTGATGTGCTTGGTCGAATGAAACCACGCTCTAAAAGTTCTTGTAATTGGCTTTGTAGTTCTTTCATCTCGCTGGGTGCGAGTCTGTAAGGAGCACGAGCTATTGGTGCAGCTCCTAGTACAAGATCTATTTGAAATTCAACGGATCGATGTGGGGGTAATCCCGGTAATTCTTTCGGAAATACATCAGGAAATTCTTTTGCGACGGGAACATCATTGATGCTCTTTTCTTCAGTTTGTACTTTCTCGACGTGTGCTAGAATAGCATAGCAACCTTTTCTTATTAGTTTTTGTGCCTTCAAATTACTAATAAGATGTAGTTTCGTGTTGCCCTTTTCTCCGTACACCATTAAGGGTTTTCCTTTTTCTCGTATAATGCGAATTACATTTTTGTAACAAACGATCTCCGCTTTCACTTCTTTCAACCAGTCCATACCGATTATCACATCAAAACTCCCTAACTCTACTGGTATCAAATCAATCTTAAATGTTTCGCTAACCAGTTTAATTTCTCGATTCCGACATATATTATCTGCTGAAATTAATTTACCATTTGCTAATTCGAGTAAAAATTTACTATCCAAAGGCGTCAATGGACAACTTAATTTAGCACAAAAATCTCTACTCATATAGCTTCTATCCGCACCCGAATCAAATAAAACGTAAGCAGATTTATTGTCAATAAGAAACGTACCCGTAACAAGCTCCGGGTCTTCCTGTGCCTCTGCCGCATTAATATTGAAAACTCTTCCACGGCCTTGTCCATTCGTGTTCTCCTGGTTCGGGCAATTTCTAATAATGTGGCTCGGTTTTCCACATTTATAACAAACTACATTGGCATAACTTGCTCCGACACTACTTGCTCCTCCATTACTCGTTCCGACACCATTTGTTCCTTTCGTTCTATTAACCCCTGGTCCGTAGACCTCACACTTCGCCACGCTATGACCATTTCTTTTACACTTGTTGCAAAATTTGGTGCAGAACCCCGAGTGATTCTTTTCACACCTTTGGCATAGCTGCTTCTGATTGTTGTTGTTGTTGCGGTTATTATTGTTGTTGGGATGATTGTTGTAGTTGCTGCTGTTGTTGTTGTTGGGCCGTTTGTTGTAGTTGCGATTGATGTTGCGATTGTTGGGATAATTGTTGCGATTATTGTTGTAATTGCTGTTGTTGTTGTATTGGTGATTCTTATCACCGTTTTCCTCCCACTTTCTTTTGACTTGCTTCACATTGGCCTCTTCAGCAGTCTGTTCTTTAATTCTTTCTTCAATTTGGTTCACGAGTTTGTGAGCCATTCTACATGCCTGTTGTATGGAGACGGGCTCGTGTGAACTTATATCTTCTTGGATTCTTTCCGGTAATCCTTTCACAAACTCGTCGATCTTCTCTTCCTCATCTTCGAATGCTCCCGGACACAATAGGCACAATTCTGTGAATCGTCTTTCGTACGTGGTAATATCAAATCCTTGGGTTCGTAACCCTCTAAGTTCTGTCTTAAGCTTATTGACCTCGGTTCTGGGACGGTACTTCTCGTTCATCAAGTGCTTGAATGCTGACCACGGTAGTGCGTACGCATCGTCTTGTCCCACTTGCTCTAGATAGGTATTCCACCATGTTAACGCAGAACCTGTGAAGGTATGCGTAGCGTACTTTACTTTGTCCTCTTCAGTACACTTACTTATGGCAAACACCGATTCGACCTTCTCGGTCCACCGTTTCAATCCGATCGGTCCTTCGGTTCCATCAAATTCCAAAGGTTTGCAGGCAGTGAATTCTTTGTAGGTGCATCCTACACGATTTCCTGTACTGCTAGATCCAAGGTTATTGTTGGTATGTAGCGCAGCCTGTACTGCGGCTATGTTTGAAGCTAGAAAAGTACGGAATTCCTCTTCATTCATATTCACGGTGTGTCGAGTAGTCGGTGCCATTTCCTTCAAAATAGTTAAATGGAACAAGTTAATCATACAGAATATTAAGAGTAGTTAATAGTATTTCGTAGCATAATATGAACTCATTTATAAAAGCTTTTTCTTCATATTAGCGTTTTATAAGTTTAAATTCGGGTAGTACCTACCCGTTAAGTTCATACTTAGTAGCTAATATACAATTCAACTACTACAATTCTATATGAAAAACTGATTATAATAATATTTCGCGTTCAAACTTTTATACAATATTTTACAAACTTACAATACCGCTTATTTTACATAAAGCATGAAATATAGCACACAATAACTTTGATACAAGATAGTTGTGAAGATAATTCTAGCTAGTACACAAGTCGTTCAGCAAAGGCAATAAAGACACGTAATTCATACGTCCAGAAACAAGTCATGCATTCTGGTTTTACTAGGACTACTTCCCATCCTTGGTCTTGTGCAACATAACCGTTATGGCCGTTGATAAGACAGCGTGTTGTAACGTCGTCAAAGGGACGAGGGTTACGTAATGTCCAACAGTCCCGTAATAATCTAAAAACCTCATTTCTTACCCCAATTACCGACTCCGTCACTTGTGGAAACGTTTTGTTTAATAGTTGTAGCCCGATGTTCTTGTTCTCACTTTGGTGAGAAGCGAACATTACTAATCCGTAAGCATAACATGCTTCTTTATGTTGCATGTTAGCCGCTTTTTCTAAATCACGAAGTCCAATATTCGGATATATTGAGTCAAAATAATTTCTTAACCCGTTGCGTAAAATAGCATTTGGGTTCCCCGCAATATATGCGTCAAAGTAAACACATCGTAACTTATGGGTTTCCCAATGTGATATCCCCCATCTTTCAAACGAAAGTCTCTTATAAACCAAGACATTCTTGGAACATTCTTCGAATGTCTTACAAACTGATCTCGCCTTAAATAGTTGTGCCGAGGAATTCTGTCCGACTCTAGACAAGATTTCATCAATCATGTCTCCGGGTAGGTCTCTTAAAATATTGGGTTGTTTATCCATTTTGTGTTTTTAAACTGTAAAATAGACAAGAGTTAGATTCATAAAAAAAATACTTATTAATACAAGCAATTTTTACATATATCATAAAGCATAAGAACACTATATTACATATATTACACCACACGAATACAACTATCTTATTCCGACTCGCTCGTTTCTTCTTCTTCGGTTTTGGTTCGTTTTGCCAAGTTTCTAGGGATATATGATGTTCCCCTAATACGAGCCGTCGTTGTCCACATTGGTTTAGAAAAACCTGGTGGTTTAGAGGTTCCCGGGTCATTGTTACAACTTAAGGACTTCGGGCGTTGACGATACATATAAAGTTCATCGGGGTTGGAATTAGATTTCTCTATTTTTATGCCCTTTCCCTTATTATTTTCTTTTGCCTTTTTAAATTCAGTTGGGGTAATTTCTATAACATCATCGGAATTCTCGTCGGAATCCGATTCATCGGAGAATTGGTAATCCTCCCAATATTTTGCTTCCTTGGCGGAAACACCATTGACCATAATTAACCTTGGTCGGTTGGTTGAGGATTTTCTTTTACTTAACCGTTTTATTATTTCCCCCACCGGTTCTATTTCTTCATCCGGTTCCGATTCTTCTTCCGGTTCTGATTCTTCTTCCGGTTCCGACTCTTCTTCCGGTTCCTCTTCGGGAACTTGTGAATCAGTCCACGAATCATTCCAATTTACATTTGACTCTTCATTATTATTAGGTGAGTCAATGGGACTTGTTCTAGAGGTAGACATCTATCACATAATATCAAACGCGTTAAGAGATTAATATATCACATAATATTCACATGTTAAAAATATATAGTTTCCAACAAAATTTGTTAAGCAATCATTTTTCAAGTAAACACGGTCGAAGTCCAGACTCACTAATGCATCCTAACAAACTCGATAAGACACACTAATGAAAAATTCTGGTTCTCTAAGACCAACGCTCGGATACCAACTGAAATGTCCCGTTCTTATTGATTAAAAACGTTCCATATTAATTGATTTCGTTGCGAGGTTTTGACCTCTATATGAGACGTTTTTCAAAGACTGCATTCATTTTTAAAACAAACCATAACCTTTATTTCATAAATAAAGGTTTAAAAAGCTTTACGTAGATTATCAAATAATGATAATCTAAAATATCCTGTTTACACACGACTATTACATAATGGTTTACAATACAAATATGTTACATCGAAATCAGTTTCTTGAATGCAGTTTTTACACAATATCATACAAACATGGACTCCAAATCTTGTCCTTATTTTAGTATGCAACAGCGGAAGCTCTTTATATTCACCTGAGAATAAACATGCTTTAAACGTCAACAAAAATGTTGGTGAGTTATAGGTTTAACCTATATATATCAAATCGTAACAATAGACCACAAGATTTCATATTTCAATACACATCCCATATATAGAGATAAAAATCATTCATATGGTGAACACCTGGTAACCGACATTAACAAGATGCATATATAAGAATATCCCCATCATTCCGGGACACCCTTCGGATATGATATAAATTTCGAAGTTCTAAAGCATCCGGTACTTTGGATGGGGTTTGTTAGGCCCAATAGATCTATCTTTAGGATTCGCGTCAATTAGGGTGTCTGTTCCCTAATTCTTAGATTACCAGACTTAATAAAAAGGGGCATATTCGATTTTGATAATTCAACCATAGAATGTAGTTTCACGTACTTGTGTCTATTTTGTAAATCATTTATAAAACCTGCATGTATTCTCATCCCAAAAATATTAGATTTTAAAAGTGGGACTATAACTCACTTTCACAGATTTTTACTTCGTCGGGAAGTAAGACTTGGCCACTGGTTGATTCACGAACCTATAACAATATATACATATATATCAAAGTATGTTCAAAATATATTTACAACACTTTTAATATATTTTGATGTTTTAAGTTTATTAAGTCAGCTGTCCTCGTTAGTAACCTACAACTAGTTGTCCACAGTTAGATGTACAGAAATAAATCGATAAATATTATCTTGAATCAATCCACAACCCAGTGTATACGTATCTCAGTATTGATCACAACTCAAACTATATATATTTTGGAATCAACCTCAACCCTGTATAGCTAACTCCAACATTCACATATAGAGTGTCTATGGTTGTTCCGAAATATATATAGATGTGTCGACATGATAGGTCGAAACATTGTATACGTGTCTATGGTATCTCAAGATTACATAATATACAATACAAGTTGATTAAGTTATGGTTGGAATAGATTTGTTACCAATTTTCACGTAGCTAGAATGAGAAAAATTATCCAATCTTGTTTTACCCATAACTTCTTCATTTTAAATCCGTTTTGAGTGAATCAAATTGCTATGGTTTCATATTGAACTCTATTTTATGAATCTAAATAGAAAAGTATAGGTTTATAGTCGGAAAAATAAGTTACAAGTCATTTTTGTAAAGGTAGTCATTTCAGTCGAAAGAACGACGTCTAGATGACCATTTTAGAAAACATACTTCCACTTTGAGTTTAATCATAATTTTTGGATATAGTTTCATGTTCATAATAAAAATCATTTTCTCAGAATAACAACTTTAAAATCAAAGTTTATCATAGTTTTTAATTAACTAACCCAAAACAGCCCGCGGTGTTACTACGACGGCGTAAATCCGGTTTTACGGTGTTTTTCGTGTTTCCAGGTTTTAAATCATTAAGTTAGCATATCATATAGATATAGAACATGTGTTTAGTTGATTTTAAAAGTCAAGTTAGAAGGATTAACTTATGTTTGCGAACAAGTTTAGAATTAACTAAACTATGTTCTAGTGATTACAAGTTTAAACCTTCGAATAAGATAGCTTTATATGTATGAATCGAATGATGTTATGAACATCATTACTACCTTAAGTTCCTTGGATAAACCTACTGGAAAAGAGAAAAATGTATCTAGCTTCAATGGATCCTTGGATGGCTCGAAGTTCTTGAAGCAGAATCATGACACGAAAACAAGTTCAAGTAAGATCATCACTTGAAATAAGATTGTTATAGTTATAGAAATTGAACCAAAGTTTGAATATGATTATTACCTTGTATTAGAATGATAACCTACTGTAAGAAACAAAGATTTCTTGAGGTTGGATGATCACCTTACAAGATTGGAAGTGAGCTAGCAAACTTGAAAGTATTCTTGATTTTATGAAACTAGAACTTTTGGAATTTATGAAGAACACTTAGAACTTGAAGATAGAACTTGAGAGAGATCAATTAGATGAAGAAAATTGAAGAATGAAAGTGTTTGTAGGTGTTTTTGGTCGTTGGTGTATGGATTAGATATAAAGGATATGTAATTTTGTTTTCATGTAAATAAGTCATGAATGATTACTCATATTTTTGTAATTTTATGAGATATTTCATGCTAGTTGCCAAATGATGGTTCCAACATGTGTTAGGTGACTCACATGGGCTGCTAAGAGCTGATCATTGGAGTGTATATACCAATAGTACATACATCTAAAAGCTGTGTATTGTACGAGTACGAATACGGGTGCATACGAGTAGAATTGTTGATGAAACTGAACGAGGATGTAATTGTAAGCATTTTTGTTAAGTAGAAGTATTTTGATAAGTGTATTGAAGTCTTTCAAAAGTGTATAAATACATATTAAAACACTACATCTATATACATTTTAACTGAGTCGTTAAGTCATCGTTAATCGTTACATGTAAGTGTTGTTTTGAAACCTTTAGGTTAACGATCTTGTTAAATGTTGTTAACCCAATGTTTATAATATCAAATGAGATTTTAAATTATTATATTATCATGATATTATCATGTATGAATATCTCTTAATATGATATATATACATTAAATGTCTTTACAACGATAATCGTTACATATATGTCTCGTTTAAAAATCATTAAGTTAGTAGTCTTGTTTTTACATATGTAGTTCATTGTTAATATACTTAATGATATGTTTACTTATCATAGTATCATGTTAACTATATATATATCCATATATATGTCATCATATAGTTTTTACAAGTTTTAACGTTCGTGAATCACCGGTCAACTTGGGTGGTCAATTGTCTATATGAAACATATTTCAATTAATCAAGTCTTAACAAGTTTGATTGCTTAACATGTTGGAAACATTTAATCATGTAAATATCAATCTCAATTAATATATATAAACATGGAAAAGTTCGGGTCACTACAATTTTGACGGGTCGTTACAGTTGGTATCTGAGCTTGAGGTTATAGGGAACCAGAATTTGCATTAATGTGTTTAACTGGTAATTGTTAGGATGCATTAGTGAGTCTGGACTATGACCATATCTGTTTTTACCAATTTTTACTTATCATTTTGTCAAAAACATTATATGTGATATATTTATATACTAACGTAATTGTTGTTTCAATTATGTGATAGATGACTTCTTCTAATCCTATCATTTTGTACGACTCGGAATCAGACACTGAATCTATTCTATCCACAACTGAAAAGGGCATTCCAATACCTATTAAAGAAGAAATTGTGCTAGCTGGGGAATCTCAACTTTAGGTTAACCCAGAGGAGGTCCCAGCTCCACCCAGCTCTAGTTTTCCGGAGCCACAATATCGTTGGCATGGACCCATGATCCTTAGAATAAACGAGGATCGTCCATTTCTAAATGAACATGGACATTGGGCCAGATAAATCGCCGACGGGTACCTCAAAACCCCGACCAAAAATAAAGAACAACAAAGTCCTTAATTATTAAACTTGCTATAAAGAACAACAGAAATAAAAAGTCCTTAATTATTAAAAAGGAACAGGACCATTTGATCCGTAACCACCCTTATTGTATTAAACCCACTGAGGCAACGGGTACCTCAAAACCCCGACCAAAAATTAAATACACTGCTAGAATGTCTGTCGGACCATGCACACACAAACAATTGGCAGAGAGAACCAAATGGGAAGAAGTTTCTGATAGTTCTGAATAAACGACCTCGCAACCATAAATCTTTCATGCGCTATTCTATTACTTATGTGTGCTACTCTATCTTGTTATGTAGAATAAGCATATGTAAAATATCGGTATTGTATGGTATTGTATTATTTTGGTTTATTAATAATACATGCATGGAATGATTATTTGTTTTATTACTACTTCTTATTATTATTATTACATAATAACGTAGTAACTCGCTATAATTTTTCATAGTGGAATATTATTAGGATTTTAGTAGTTAATTCCTTGTACTAGCTATTATGTATGAACTTAACGGGTAGGTACTACCCGAGTAATAATTATAAAGTGCTAATAAAGAAGAAACAACTTTTATAATAATGGGTTCATATTATTAATATGCCAGGATGTACCATTAATTACTTGCTACATCTGTAATATTCTACGTGATTAATTATATCTGTTGTGTTTATTGAAGAAACATATCTCAAATGTCGGATGCTGAGTTTGAGGAACTAGTCGAGAAACGTGTGAATGAAAGAATTGTTGCAGCCGAGGAGGCAAAAGCAGCAGCCTAAGCAGCAGCCAAAGCAGCTGTGAACACAAACTCACGAAACGGATGCTCATACAAAACTTTTCAAGGATGCAAACCACAGACGTTTAGTGGGACCGAGGGACCAGTCGGTCTAACCCGATGGTTTGAAAAGATGGAGTCCGTTTTCAAAATCAGTAATTGTGCGAACGGAGACAAGTCAAAGTATGCTTCGTGCACGTTGCAAGACGGTGCACTTACTTGGTAGAACAATTATGCTAAAGCATAAGGAATAGATACGGCATATGATATCTCTTGGAAAGAACCGAAAAAGATGCTAATCGAGGAGTACTGTCCTAGAAACGAGATCAGAAAAATGGAATCTGAGTTACGTAATCTGAAGGTTATCGGCGCGAATCTCAATAACTATGAAAAGCGTTTCATAGAACTAGCCTTGTTGTGTCCCGAATTGGTGCCAAACGAGAAACGAAAGATAGAAATGTATATTGACGGTTTATCGAGTAATATCAAAGAAAATGTTACATCGTCCAAACCGAATATGATGCAGGAAGCCATGACAATGGCACACCAACTAATGGACCAGATCACAGAGAGTTCAATTAAGGCACCAATTACCGAAGTCAAGACAACTGAAGGAAAGAGGAAATAGGAAGACTATAAGGGCAAAAGTACTCACCTGAAGAAACAAGAAACTTTTAAAGGTAAACAAGATGGGGCAACTGCTAGTCCAAACTATTAGGGACCCCATCCGTTCTACAAAAGATGTTACACACATCATGCAGGTTATTGCCAAGTGGTCTGTGATAAGTGCAACAAGAAAGGACATGTGGCGAAAGATTGTTATGCCACCGTTTCTGAAGTAAAGACAAAACCGACCGATGTCAAGAAATGTTTTCGATGCGGGAAGCCTTGTCACTTTATAAATCAATGCCCTGATAAGGAGAAGAACAAAGAACCCGCACGTGGGAGGGCATTTAATGTTAGTGCTAGTGAAGCACGTGAGGATCCTAATCTTGTCACGGGTACGTTTACCGTTAATAATCAACTAGCTTCTATTATGTTTGATACGGGTGCTGATAGAAGTTATATGTGTAAAGACTTTAGTTCTAAACTAAAATGTGCATCATTGCCTCTAGATGATAAATATACTATTGAATTAGCTAATGGTAAACTGATAAAAGCCGATAAAATTTGTCATGGTTGCGAAATAAATCTCGCTGGTGAAACCTTCAAAATCGATTTGATACCCGTAGAATTAGGAAGTTTGGACGTAATTGTTGGCATGGATTGGATGTCCAAAACAAGAGCGGAAGTTTTTTGCGCTGAGAAATCAATCCGCATCCCTCGAAAGGATGAAACGTCATTAATGATTTATGGGGAGAAAAGCAACTCGAAGCTGAACCTTATCAGCTGTATAAAGGCCCAGAAACTTATAAGAAAAGATTGTTATGCTATTCTGGCACAAGTAAAGAAGATCGATACTGAAGAAAGAAGCATTGATGACATGCCGGTTGTAAGAAAATATCCCGAAGTATTTCCAGAAGAATTACCAGGGCTACCTCCACACAGATGTGTAGAATTCCAGATTGATCTCGTACCAGGTGCCGCACCTGTAGCCCGATACCCATATAGACTTGCACCTTCAGAAATGAAAGAATTACAAAACCAGTTGCAAGAATTATCGGACCGTAGATTTATTCGTCCTAGTTTTTCACCTTGGGGTGCTCCTATTCTGTTGGTCAAGAAGAAGGATGGATCTATGAGAATGTGCATAGATTATAGAGAATTAAACAAATTAACGATCAAGAATCGGTACCCATTACCGAGGATTGATGATTTATTTGATCAATTGCAAGGATCAAGTGTTTATTCTAAGATTGATCTATGCTCCGGATATCATCAGCTGAGAGTGAAGGAAGAAGATGTTCCTAAAACCGCATTCAGAACCCGTTACGGTCACTATGAGTTTTTAGTCATGCCTTTTGGATTGACTAATGCTCCAGCAGTATTCATGGATCTAATGAATCGCATCTGTAGACCGTATTTAGAAAAATTTGTCATTGTTTTTATCGACGACATATTGATTTACTCGAAGAACAAGGAAGAACATGAGCAACACTTAAGACTGGTACTGGAGGTACTCAAGAAAGAAGAATTGTACGCAAAATTTTCAAAATGTGATTTCTGGTTACAAGAAGTACAGTTTTTGGGCCATGTTGTCAGTAAACATGGAATTAAAGTTGACCCTGCCAAAATCGAAGCCATTAGTAAATGGGAAACACCGAAGACTCCAACACAAATCCGCCAATTCTTAGGTCTTGCTGGTTACTACCGAAGATTCATTCAAGATTTCTCTAAAATCGCCAAACCCTTAACTGTATTGACTCAAAAGGGAAAGAAATATGATTGGTCCACGGAACAGGAATCCTCACTCCAGTTATTAAAGAAGAAGTTAACGTCTGCACCCATTTTATCATTACCAGAAGGAAATGATGATTTCGTGATCTATTGTGATGCTTCGCGCCAAGGTTTAGGATGTGTATTAATGCAACGCACAAAAGTAATCGCATATGCCTCACGACAACTAAAAATTCATGAAAAGAACTATACGACACACGATTTGGAACTTGGAGCAGTAGTTTTTGCACTCAAAATATGGAGACACTATCTATATGGCACCAAGTGTACAGTGTACACCGACCATAAGAGTCTTCAGCATAATTTTGATCAAAAACAACTCAATATGAGGCAACGTCACTGGGTAGAGTTGTTAAACGATTACGATTGTGAAATCCGTTACCACCCCGAAAAGGCTAATGTTGTAGCTGATACCCTAAGTCGGAAAAAAAGAGTAAAACCTCTTAGGGTCCGAGCTTTGAACATTACAATTCGTACCGATCTCACAAAGCAAATTCAAGCAGCACAGTTAGAAGCTTTAAAAGAAGAAAATGAAAAAGGTGAAATGAGCAGAGGGTTAGAAAAACAGCTTGAAGTAAAAGCCGATGGAACCCTGTATTTTACTGGTAGGATATGGGTACCAAAATATGGTAACCTAAGGCAACTAGTACTGGATGAAGCACATAAAACGAGGTACTCAATTCACCCAGGAAACAGCAAAATGTACCACGATCTCAAGAAGTTCGATTGGTGGCCTAATATGAAGAAAGAAATTACTACTTATGTAAGCAAATGTTTGACATGTGCAAAGGTCAAAGCTGAGCACCAAAAGCCGTCAGGATTACTGCAACAACCAGAAATTCCACAGTGGAAATGAGAAAGAATAACCATGGATTTCATTACGAAATTGCCAAGGACTGCAAGTAGTCATGATACTATTTGGGTGATAGTTGATCGTCTAACTAAATCAGCTCACTTCTACCAATAAAGGAGACAGACAGTATGGAGAAATTAGCACGCCTATATTTGAAGGAAGTAGTTTCCAGGCATGGTGTACCTATCTCCATCATATCTGATCGCGACACCCAATTCACATCACATTTTTGGCAGTCATTACAAAAAGCATTGAGAACTCGATTAGATATGAGCACCGCTTATCACCCACAGACAGATGGTCAAAGTGAAAGAACAATACGAATATTAGAAGACATGTTACGGGCATGAGTGATTGACTTTGGAACCAGTTGGGATCGACACTTACCTTTGGCAGAATTTTCATACAATAACAGCTATCATACGAGCATCAACGCAACGCCATTTGAAGCACTTTATGGTAGAAAGTGCAGATCTCCTATCTGTTGGAGTGAAGTAGGAGAAAGACAACTTACTGGACCAGAAATTATTCATGAAACCAACGAAAAGATCATTCAAATACAACAGCGATAGAAAACGGCCATGAGTCGCCAAAAGAGTTATGCTGATGTAAGAAGAAAACCGCTAGAATTTCAAGTGGGCGACAAAGTAATGTTGAAAGTGTCACCCTGGAAAGGCGTTGTACGATTTGGTAAACGAGGAAAGCTAAGTCCTAGGTACGTATGACCCTTTGAAATCACTAATAGAATTAGAGCAGTTGCTTATCGATTAAAGCTACCGCAAGAACTTAGTAGTGTTCATGACACATTTCACGTGTCAAATTTAAAGAAATGTTTAGCTGAAAAGGATGTCGTAATTCCTCTTGACGAAATACGAATCAATGATAAACTCCATTTTATCGAAGAACCTGTTGAAATCATGGACCGTGAGGTCAAACAATTAAAACAAAGAAAAATACCGATAGTTAGGGTTCATTGGAACGCTAGACGAGGACCCGAGTTTACTTGGGAACGTGAGGATCAAATGAAGCAAAAGTATCCACATTTGTTCACTGATATCGCTCATAAAACAGGTACTACTCAAAATTTCGGGACGAAATTTTCTTTAACGGGGAGGTACTGTAATGACCCGAAAAATTTTGACTTATTTAAACCAATTCTCTATACGATTTATTAGTTTGACACGTTAAACAAAGTCTGTTAGATAGAGTCTCAAAATTTTAGTATTGTTTCATATATTCAATTACCTTTGACTACTCTCGACGATTCACGAACAATTATATGTATGTATATATATATATTATAAGATGTACAAGTAAAAACGACTTTGCTACAGTAAAACACTATTTGCTACAGTGAAACACTATTTGCTACAGTAAAAATGACTTTGCTACAGTAAAACACTATTTGTTACAGTAAAACGACTTTGCTACAGTGAAACACTATTTGCTACAGTAAAACGACTTTGCTACAGTGAAAACGACTTTGCTACCGTAAACACTATTTGATACAGTGAACACTATTTGCTACAGTAATATATTATGTCGACGAACTAGCAAACAAAAGCGAATCAGGCGGCCATGCGATTGCATGGCAAATACACTACAAACCCATGCGATCGCATGGGCTACAGGAAATGAAAAAGTATTATAAATACACCAGTTTGCTCGACGAACACATTCATACTCTTTTCTTCTCTGTAATCAATATTTATAATTATAATTATAATGTTAATTTAAGTTTAATAATAATAAGGTATATACGAGAGTGTTTTTAATTCGGGTTTCAAACCGTTTTAAAATAAGGAAATATTGGGTATTGTTCGGGGTATTGTTCTTGAATCCAAGGCCAACCATACAATCATCTACCATCATTACGTCTATGAAAATTACCTACAATATTGAATCTCAATATTGAACCATGAGTTTCATTGCTCCCTTTTTAATTGTTTTTGCAATATATTTTTGGGCTAAGAATACATGCAATTTATTTTAAACGCAATGGACGCAAGTACATACTAAATTCTATACTAAGTTAAATTGAAAATTCCTTAGCTTTGGTAACTAGTAGCTGCCAGTACATAGGATATGGACCGGTGGGCGCGAATAATTGTATATGGATCCATAGGGCTTGACATCTCCGTCCGAGCTAGAGCGCTAGCCTTTTAACGGACGTATGTTATTTGAGTTTATGACACGTTGGTTTGCGTGTATTAAAACGAATAGGGTAATTATCATTATAGCGTTAAGTTTAGTTACCAGGGTGCTCTGTTACGTAAAATCTATTGATAAACTTTTGATGAAATCTTGTGGTCTATCTTTATATACTTATGACTCGAGCAATTAAACATATAACTCACCAACATTCGTGTTGACCTTTTTATCATGTTTTATTCTCAGGTCCTTAGACTGCTTCCGCTGTGATGTGCTTGTTGCCTGCATTGAGTCTCTCATGCTTTGTATAAAGTTTATTGCATTCTAAATAAAACTAAGTTTTGTAATAAATAATTGGACTGTGATGTCAACCTGTAAATTAATGACTTATGTATTTTGGGGTTTTGCTTATACCTAAGCACTCGCCCACATGATTATGACTTTCTATGTTTAGAAAGTCACGTATTTTAATGAATGCAATATTTTATCAAAATGTATCATATAGAGGTCAAAACCTCACTGTGGAATCAATGATTAACGTGCCGCGTCAATAGCGATTTTGACGGGTCGTTACATTTGTTATGAAGAAACGCAGCTTTCTGCAGAATTTGGTGAGTTTCGGTTAATTTTTTAGGATTTACCATCTTCACCGCCACTCACCAACCATCGCCACCAGCAACTCCACCAGCCACTCTGAAGAAATGTAAGACCCCGTTTTTCTAAACATGATGCTCGGGGCGTCATACGGAGTCCGAGAATAGGTATTTCATCATTCGGACGCAATCACTTGACCGCGTATGACTTTGGATATTCTTAAAAAGTGAAATAGGTGTTAATCAGGTCACTAGTCGCGTTTAAGCATGGTGTATCGTGTTTTGGTATGTCGCGAACCGCGGTAAAATGGATTGATACGCGACTGGGTGAAAACCATGCCTCCTGATCACCTTGTCGCGAGTTGTGTGGGTTTGTCGCGTGTCAGTCATCGCGAAACGCGACAGAAGGTCGCGAAACGCAATAGTTACGCAGAACTGACATTTTTAACCCATTTTAATGGGATCTTTTGGGGGTGTTTTCGTAATTTCCCTTATAGACGGTTTAAGAGCTATAAGACTGATTCATGGATCAATCTTATACTCATTCACGCACCAAACACTCTCATCTTCAGCCCTAGAGAGAGAGGAGAGAGTTTAGAGAGAGAAAGCTCCATTTGGAGAAGAAGAAGGGTGTTTCGGGTCAAACCTCAAATGTTAAAGTTGTTCTACTCGTCAACGGCATCATTTTGGTGGTATTGGTAAGCCTCAACTCTGAATTTCATTTTTGTGATATGATATTAAAGTTAGGGTTTTGAGATTGTTAGTTGTAAAACCCATTTAGATGATGAAGAGGGTTTATGGAAACTAGTTATTTTTGAAACTTGGTGGGTTTTCGGTTGGTTGATGATTTAACCATGTTTAAGACTTGCAAATGGTGTATAATCACTAGTGTTAGTGCTTATGGAAGTGTTGGAACTCATTTGGGTGTATTTGGGTTGAATAATTTTGAAATGGGTCAAAATTAGGGTTTATGTGTCAATTTGAGCGAGATAAGTGTTTAGCACTTATAATTGGGTTTAATTGGAATACTAGGACCATTCTCACTTGTGTTAGTGATTATTGGTTAGTTTGAGCGCGGTTTGTGCTTGGAAGTGCTTTTGGGTCAAATTTGCACTAGTTGTCAAAATGGGTTGGTTGTAATCCACCCTAATTGTGTTGTTTGTTATGTGATAATGGAATAGGTACATTCCATTGGCGATTGCGGATTTTGGTTTGCGCATCCATCAAGATTTCAAGGTGAGTGTAAATATATTATATGCGTATGTATGCATAGGGTGGGTGCGGGTGGGTAGAGTGATCCATGCTCGGATTCACTCTACATGTGATGGGAAAATGGATTCTTGGAGTTTGAGTCCATGATGGTACGTTTGTGCGTTTTGGGTTACCACCCTTGGGGTAGTGAATCTTTGGAGCATATGGATTCACGTTGGCATGTCGGGCCAATCCCATCGTTGTTGATGATGTTGAGGAGATGAATTTCTGGTAGTGCGGATTCATGATGACTCGGGTTGTTCGGTCATCTTACTGATGAGGTAGTGAATCTCGGGTAGTGCGAATTCACTAAGGCACGGGTAGTTCGGCCAACCTCGGTTGTTGGAGTGGTGAAGGAAGTGAATCTCGGGTAGCGCGAATTCGCTAAGGCTCGGGTTGTTCGGCCAACCTTCATGTGTTTAGGGTTAAGGGGTTAACCTTGTTGTATTATCAGATGTATTATTGTATATGCGTATTGATAGTGCTCCAAATGAACATATATTTAGGCACAATATCCTTCCAATATGTAAAGATTTTAGTTACTATTGTTCTATTTTTATGTTATAATCGTTTAAATAAATAAGTGCGAAGACAAAAGAAGTAAACGACGATTTGAAGACGCAAACGACCAAAAAGCTCAAAAGTACAAAGTACAATCCAAGTGGTTCAAATTATTGATAAGAAACGTCTCAAAAGTTACAAGAGTACAAGACGCAAAATGCAAAGTACAAGATATTAAATCGTACGAAAGGACGTTCGAAAATCCAGAACCGGGACCTGAGCCAACTATCAACGCGCGACGCAACGGAGCTAAAATTACAAATCAACTATGCACATGAATATAATATAATATATATAAAATTATATATATATATTATATATATTAAATAAATATGTCGACAAGCTAGGAGCCAAAAAGTATGTGACCAGAAAATGACGGCCATGCGATCGCATGGCTAGAAGGCACAAATCTCATGCGACCGCATGAGTTACTGTAGCAGGCCACATTCTATAAATTCAGCATTTTTCGGACGAATTTAACCCATCTTTTTCTATCTCTTACTCTCAAAATATATATTTATATCTATTATAATTTTAATATTAAAGTTTAATAATAATAAGGTTATGTTAGCGAATGTTGTAAGTTTGTAAGTCAAAATTCTGTTCGTGTAACGCTACGCGATAAATAATCACTGTAAGCTATGTTCTTCCTTTTTAAATTAATGTCTCGTAACTAAGTTATTATTATGCTTATTTAAATCGAAGTAATCATGATGTTGGACTAAATATTAAAGACGGGGTTATTAGATTTTGTACCATAGTTAAGGTTTGGACAAAAGACCGACACTTGTGGACATTGGACTATTGACTATTAATAGATAGGGGGTATTGTCTAATCGAATGACAACTCATTAGAATCTGTCGAACCTATCTTCAAATTAGTTAATCTAATAATTATTAAAATGATTATGTATGTTCTATTTAGTGACGTTTATACGACATCTTTTACGATCATTTATTTAATTATTCGGGTCGGGTAATTGATTATTCATTCCGATCAAGTGGGTAAATTAATATACATATCTCATTAAAACAGGGGTGGATTACATACAAGGATAATTGGTGTAATTGTTAACAAAGTAATAAAACCTTAGATTATACGAAGTCGATAACCTGGTGTAATCATTAAACAAAGTATTAAAACCTTGTTACAGTTCGAATCCCTAATTAGTTGGAATATTTGACTTCGGGAATAAGGTTAATTTGACGAGCATTTTATAATTATGACCGATGGACTATTATGGACAAAAACCAGATAGGTATCAAATAAACCAGGACAAAGGACAATTAACCCGGGTAACAATTAATCAAAACGTCAAACATCATGATTACGGAAGTTTAAATAAGCATAATACTTTTATTTCATATTTCATCGTACCTTTATTTACTATCATTTTAATTACTGCAATTTACTTTATAGTAATTTAAATTCGATCATCGTCATTTATCTTTACGCTTTAATTAAAATCGACAAACCGGTCATTAAACGGTAAAAACCCCCTTTTATAATAATATTAATATATATATATAATTATATATATTCTATAAATATAGTTGTTAAAAAATATAGCGTTAAACTCAGCTACCTCCCTGTGGAACGAACCGGACTTACTAAAAACTACACTACTCTACGATTAGGTACACTGCCTATAGTGTTGTAGCAAGGTTTAGGTATATCCCATCCGTAAATAAATTAAATATAACTTGTGTAAAATTGTATCGTATTTAATAGTATTTCGTAGTAAAAATATAACTATTTCGTATATGCTGCTGCACACATCAAGTTTTTGGCGCCGCTGCCGAGGACCGCCGAAGCGAAACGCTATTTTTATTTTTAAAAAATAATATATTTATTTTTAATCTATTTTTTGTAAAAATATAGTAAGTTTTAAATATAAAAACATAAAAAAAGAAAAGAAAATTAAATATATATATATATATATATATATATTACTCTATTTTTACGTTTTAAAAATTAAAAAGTTTATATTTTTTAGTTACAAAAACTAATAGGTAATTTTTTAAAATATAAGTTTTTATAAATATTTTATAAGTTAAAAACAGGAAAAAAAATCAAAGTAAAACGTAAAAAAAAAAAATCTGAAACTGCAATTTTTAGGCTGCAACATTCTGAACCTGCTTGTCCTTGCGACCGCATGTTTTCAACGTTTAAACCCCATGCGATCGCATGGGGTGGTCTGACTCGTCAGAATCCTTAACAGCATTAATTACGGTTTAGGTTTTAATTAAATTATTATTATTAATTAGGGTTTACTTATTTAATATATTTATATTTCTAGTTTAATATATAATTTGTAATATTAAGTTTAATTATTATTATTTATTATATAGATTAATACTTTTATATATAAATAATATAAAATAATATTTTTATAAAATTGTATTTTATAACTATAGTTTTATTTTATATCTTTTTATATTTATATCATTTTTATTCGTAATATGTATATTTATCGTTTGTAATTAGTTTTAAGTCTAGTATTTTGCCATAGTAGCTCTAGATTTTTAGACTTTGTCGTAAAATCCCTTAAGTACTTTTTCTTTAGACTAAGATTAAGGTGCTTTAGAATTTTACGACATCGCTTATCGTTTAAATATTTCATATATTTTAGTGCCTTTTAAGTTATTACCGTTTTGGATATAGAATTCCTTTAAGTTTTAATACCTTTAGACGCAACTTTTAATATTTAGTTTTTAGACTTTTAAGTTTCGACGCTTTACTTTCTTTTATTTTTTGACCTTTTATTTTTCGACGTTTTTCGACGCTCTTTTTCTTTCTTATTTCTCGACGCTCTAGTTTTTAGGACATAGAATTTTCTATTTCTTCTCTAAAATTTCAAAACGAAAAATTATTTTAAGCGGTTAAATTGATAGACATCCAAAATTTTCTGGTTCGTAGTAATAGTTGGATTTGTTAGTGGCGAGTTGTGGGCTTCCGATTTAAAGGGTCCTGGCTACCTGCTGTATCTATTGGCTATTCGAAACGTGGGCAAAATCAGAAAAGTCTATTAATTTGAAAACTTATATAATTTTTATCTTTTATAACTAATTGGATATTCAGTGAATGCACCGAGCAAAATGTTCACCACCTTTCATACGTTCACCACCTGTAACTCGATCAAGACATCTAGCCAATATTGTCGCCGTTGTTTTTTCTTTAGAATCATTATCTAGTCGACCAAGTACTCAAATTCAAATTTCCGATAATCTATTTTTTGAACCCGACCTCACAATTGAGAATTCGGAGAATATTCAAGGACAATTCAGAGATCCTGAACCACTAATCTTTCCTCCTGAACCAGAAATCATTCAACCAGAGATTGTCGAGGAAGAAACCATTAAATCAGAATCCTCTAGTGATTCAAATTCAACAAATTCAATTATGGAAGTAACAGAACCTCTAAGTATGGAAGACCGAATGAGAGCCACACGCACTGGCAAAGGTCACGCCATTATTAAGCCAGACATTAATGCGCCAGATTATGAAATCAAAGGACAAATCCTACACATGGTAACTAATCAATGTCAATATAGCGGTACGCCAAAAGAAGATCCAAACAAACATCTTCGAACCTTTAATAGGATTTGTACTCTATTCAAAATCATAGAAGTTGAGGATGAACGATCTATCTCATGTTGTTTCCCTGGACTTTAAAGGGAGAAGCCAAAGATTGGTTAGAATCGTTACCTGAAGGGGCGATTGATACATGGGACGTTTTAGTTGAAAAATTTCTTAAACAATTCTTTCCGGCATCTAAAGCCGTGAGACTTCAAGGAGAAATTGTTACGTTCACACAAAAGCCAAATGAAACTCTATATGAGGCGTGGACAAGATTTGGAAAGTTGCTGAGAGGATGTCCGCAACATGGTTTAGATACTTATCAAATAGTACAAATATTCTACCAAGGATGCGATATTACTACACGAAAAGACATCGACATAACAGCAGGTGGTTCCATTATGAAGAAAATCGCAACTGAAGCTTACAAAATTATTGATAACACAGCCTCCCACTCTCATGAGTGGCACCAAGAAAAATATATCTTTCGTTCATCTAAAGCGGCTAGAGCCGATTCTAGCCATGACTTTGATTCCATTTCCGCAAAAATAGATGCTTTCGAGAGACGAATGGAAAAGATGAATAAAGATATTCATGCAATACGAATCAGTTGTGAGCAATGCGGTGGAACACATTTAACAAAAGATTGTCACATTGAGCAAACGATGGAACAACGAGAGAATGTTTCCTACATGAACCAAAGGTCAGGAAATAATTATCAAAATAATTATAAACCACCAAGGCCAAACTTCAATCGAAATCAAAACATTCTTTACAATCCAATTGGAACCAACAATAACTCATATAACCAACAAGGTCTGAATAACCAACCAACTCAAAACAACACTTTCAATCAACAAAGAACTAGCTTGTATAAACCAACACAACAAACCGAAGAGAAAAAGCCAAATCTGAAAGAAATGATGGCAAAGCTAATGGAATCTCAAACACAATTTATAACATCTCAAACCCAAACAAATGAGAGGTTTGATCAGTCATTAAGAACTCAACAAGCTTCCATTTTGAATCTAGAAAAACACGTAGGTACTCTTGTTAGCATGATGAGTGAGAGGGAACAAGGAAAGCTATCGAGTAATACTGAAGTAAATCCTCGGAATGAGAATGTTAATATGGTTTCAACGAATTCTGAAAAACCAGCATCAGAAGATGGGAAGGTTTTAGACGTGAGTAACAATGAAGAAGTTACAACACCACCACCACCCGAGTATGTAAAGCCAGTGGTGGCACCATATAAACCACCCATCCCGTTTCCAAGAAAAGGAGTTGAGTATGAGCAAGTAATAGGTAATAAAGTTTGTGATACCTCTGGAAAGAAGAAGAAGAATAAGAAAGTACAAGAAACAAAATTCGTAAAAGTAAACCCGATAAAGACAATTCCACCAAAACCTCCACCAAGATTGGGTGATCCGGGTGAATTTATTGTTCCTTGTCTACTTAGTGATTGTGTCATGTATGATGCACTAGCAGATTTAGGTGCAAGTGTGAGTGTTATGCCTCTTTCATTATATAAGAGATTAGGAGTAGGTGAGTTAAGTCCAATAGAGATGAGTGTTCAACTCTTTGATCAAACTATTAGGCACCCAGTTGGAATTGCTGACAACCTACCCGTTCAAGTGGGTAATTTAACCTTTTTAGTTGAATTTATTGTCATTGACATAGAAGAGGACTCAAACGTTCCTTTAATTTTAGGACGACCATTCTTAGCGTCCACCGAGGCGTTCATTAATGTAAGAGAGGGTAGAATGACACTTAGTGATGGTGAAAAATCGATCACCTTTGTGAGTCAAAAGTCTAAATCTCCACCAACCAAAACCGTTGAACCAACAAAAATGATTGGTAAGAACCATGTTGTTTTACCAACTCCAACGGTAGTGCTTAACAATAATAAAACCCCTAAGTGTGGGGAAGATGAAGTAACACCTAATTATGACCTGATAACAAAGAACCCCATTGTTGATACAAAATTAAATGACCCCGTTATTAATAGTTCAATGAAGAAACTTATTAAACGGATTCGCGATGCTAGAACCATGGGGAACTTTAAGTTATGTAACCGGTTAGTATCCAATCTATCACCTAAAGAAAAGGCAAAACTAGTTGAATTTATGGAAGTTACACAAGAATTCGACCAATGGCTTAAAGCAAAAGTCACATATATGCAAGTTGATTATGGTCCAAGAGAAATTGACGATGAAGTTAATCACAATTTCGACATCACAGCTACCTAAGTGTGGGGAGATTCAAATGTTCTAAAAAGAAAACGCTGTCTACAGTTAGTTGTTCTGTTCTCATGTAGTTCCGAGAATGGAATCCGATTGGTCTTTTCCGCTAGCAGACACTAAAGAACTAGTTTTCTCTCCCATTCTGAATTTTTTTTATTTTGTAGGTTTTATATGAAATTAATATGCTTTTTAAATTTAAGTTTTGTGTGAATTTAAAAAAAAATATTACTTTATTTCATTAAGTTTAAAAAAATGATTTCTAAAAATTCATCGTAAGTTGAAGACTAGGTCATGGAACCGAAATTGCTTTAGCCGAGGGCGGGGCGAAGAATTTTGTTATCATTATTTTTAATTTTATTGATCTAAAGTATACCAAAAAAATTAAAAAAACCCAAAAATCTTTGCTTTTAAAACAATCGCTTTAAAAATGATAAATTTTAAATTTTGTCAAGGGACGGACTAGGTAAACATACCGAAACTACCTAAAGTAAAAGGAAACAAAATTTTAAAAAATTATTCATTTAAATTGTTTTAATAAATAAAGGTTTTTATAAAAAAATATATATTTATATATTATATATATGTTTGTAGTTTATCTTATGTACAAAACAGGTTAAAACAGCGCATTTTCAAAGACTGACATTAAGTTCAGCAAAAGCTACTAATTTTGACGACAAGACGTAAAATATCAAATGTGATATAAAATAATATGTTTGCAAACTCGGTATTTTTAATCATTTTTCTACGCTAATCACCCTCATGAATTTAAATTTTTACTGATTTTCTGCAAATGAGGGCATTGCAAGATCTCAAGTGTGGGGAAGGGTTATAAATTCTCTCGGGTTTACACTTAGTTTAATTGCCAAATTTTGTGAAAATTTGAAAAAAATTTCAACTAAATGAATTCAAAATCATGTTTATACATATTTATGAACGATAAAACTAGGTGTTAATGCCAAAATTATTGTTACCTCGGAGAGAACATAAATGGAGAAACAACCCAAAATGCTTGAATTCATTTAAAATGGAATAGAAGAGAATAAAAAGGCAAAGAAAGAAATAAATAAAAGCTAAGTGTGGGAAGAATTTACCAGTTTCTTTAAAACACATATCACATATTTGGTACAGATTATTGCAGGTACTTTTGCTTTGGACTAAACTAATCAGTTTTACCCGATTTATTGTAATATCTTTGAAAGAAAGATGGATCTGCACGATGAATCAATTCCATCATTAAAAGGAAGTAAAGTCTTCTGAAAAAGACACGCGCTTCTTGATTTAGGTCAGGAAGTTGTCGTCCAGATCAGTTGTAGAGTCTACGAAAAACCTTGAAATGGTTTTCTCAAAAATCAGCTGGAAATCCACTGACCTCAGCATCAAACAGGGTCGCCAAGTGGTCAGATTTATCCTAACCATGAGAGGATCTGTCTCGTAAAATGGGGAGGGCACCGTGCAAATTATCTTGATAAGACTAATGAATCAGACCCCCAGAAAGGATAATCTCCTTAAAGATTAAAAATCAGCTTTTAAGACTGATATTACTCAATCCTTGAGATTGACCTTAAAGATTGAGAATTACAAACTCATGGAATTCGATGATATCTAAACTCGAGCTTAAATGAGAAAATATTTTGATCAAATTACAAACCGATTTGTTTTCTGAAAACCCATTTTCAATGCGTTCATTACCATTGAACGTAAAATCCTAGGAATTCACCTAGAATTCATTAGGTCACCTGAACCAAATCGGGTGTCAACCGTAAGAACGATGGTTGCATAGCATGGTCGAAGACATGACCTTGTGCCAGACCGAAAAACTATAGGGTGATCTTTACTATTGCTCCTACAAAGGATAGTAATTGCATCCGACACGATATAGACCATAATCAAAAGCATGTCAAGTGACATTGCCTTAACAGTTTATTATTCAACGCTTTCCTTTACAACCGGATGGTAGTTTACCGAAAGGTAATATACGGAGCAAGTATACTGGACGTGTTGCTTTCCCAATACAAGGTTAGCAAGTGGGTGACACAAAACCTTAAGTTTTGAGCTAAAATTTCCAAATCTGAAACCCACCAAACCCACAAAAACAATTTCCAAACACCGGTGAAGGGTTATTCCGGAAAACTTATCTAGGGTAAAAGCTAGAATAAATTTTCAAAAGATCAAATGTTTTCATAATGATCCAATTTCCTAAAAGGATCTAACTTTTTAATAGTCATGTAGGACTGAAAACCACATCGTTACTATCATTGTTTATACCGCCGTATCAAAATCACTGATGTATAAAGTGTGAGAATAAAAAAAGTGATTCGAGTGAAGTGTGATTTTATTTCAAGTTCTGTATTGCTTGAGGACAAGCAACGTTCAAGTGTGGGGATATTTGATAGTGCTCCAAATGAACATATATTTAGGCACAATATCCTTCCAATATGTAAAGCTTTTAGTTACTATTGTTCTATTTTTATGTAATAATCGTTTAAGTAAATAAGTGCGAAGACAAAAGAAGAAAACGACGATTTGAAGACGCAAACGACCAAAAAGCTCAAAAGTACAAAGTACAATCCAAGTGGTTCAAATTATTGATAAGAAACATCTCAAAAGTTACAAGAGTACAAGACGCAAAACACAAAGTATAAGATATTAAATCGTATGAAAGGACGTTCGAAAATCCAGAACCGGGACCTGAGCCAACTATCAACGCGCGACCCAACGGAGCTAAAATTACAAATCAACTATGCACATGAATATAATATATATATATATATATATAATTATATAAAATTATATATATATATATATATATATATATATATATATATATATATATATATTATATATATTATATATATTAAATAAATATGTCGACAAGCTAGGAGCCAAAAATTATGTGACCAGGAAATGACGGACATGCGATCGCATGGCCAGAAGGCACAAATCTCATGCGACCGCATGAGTTACTGTAGCAGGGCACATTCTATAAATTCAGCATTTTTTCGGACGAATTTAACACATCTTTTTCTATCTCTTACTCTCAAAATATATATTTATATTTATTATAATTTTAATATTAAAGTTTAATAATAATAAAGTTATGTTAGCGAATGTTGTAAGTTTGTAAGTCAAAATTCTGTCCGTGTAACGCTACGCGATAAATAATCACTGTAAGCTATGTTCTTCCTTTTTAAATTAATGTCTCATAACTAAGTTATTATTATGCTTATTTAAATCGAAGTAATCATGATGTTGGACTAAATATTAAAGACGGGGTTATTAGATTTTGTACCATAGTTAAGGTTTGGACAAAAGACCGACACTTGTGGACATTGGACTATTGACTATTAATAGATAGGGGGTATTGTCTAATCGAATGACAACTCATTAGAATCTATCGAACCTATCTTCAAATTAGTTAATCTAATAATTATTAAAATGATTATGTAAGTTCTATTTAGTGACGTTTATACGACATCTTTTACAATCATTTATTTAATTATTCGGGTTGGGTAATTGATTATTCATTTTAATCAAGTGGGTAAATTAATATTCATATCTTATTAAAATAGAGGTGGATTACATACAAGGATAATTGGTGTAATTGTTAACAAAGTAATAAAACCTTGGATTATACGCAGTCGATAACCTGGTGTAATCATTAAACAAAGTATTAAAACCTTGTTACAGTTCGAATCCCTAATTAGTTGGAATATTTGACTTCGGGAATAAGGTTAATTTGACGAGCATTTTATAATTATGACCGATGGACTATTATGGACAAAAACCAGATAGGTATCAAATAAACCAGGACAAAGGAAAATTAACCCGGGTAACAATTAATCAAAACATCAAACATCATGATTACGGAAGTTTAAATAAGCATAATACTTTTATTTCATATTTCATCGTACCTTTATTTACTGTCATTTTAATTACTGCAATTTACTTTATCGCAATTTAAATTCTATCATCATCATTTATCTTTACGCTTTAATTAAAATTGACAAACCGGTCATTAAATGGTAAAAACCCCCTTTTATAATAATATTAATATATATAATTATATATATTCTATAAATATAGTTGTTAAAAAATATAGCGTTAAACTCAGCTAGCTCCCTATGGAACGAACCGGACTTACTAAAAACTACACTACTCTACGATTAGGTATACTGCCTATAGTGTTGTAGCAAGGTTTAGGTATATCCCATCCGTAAATAAATTAAATATAACTTGTGTAAAATTGTATCGCATTTAATAGTATTTCGTAGTAAAAATATAACTATTTCGTATACGCTGCTGCACACATCGCGTATGTATACTTATTGTGTATTGTAGCTAATCATGACGATTTGGCTTGGTGGTACGTTAGGTATAGCTTGCTTAGTTATACTCGGTATGCGGTATGAGTTTACTTATTGTGTTTGGTTGTACGTATTCATTTTATGCATATGTATGTATATAGTATGTTTATACTCACTAAGCTTTCATAGCTTACCCTCTCGTTGTTTACCTTTTTTATAGATTCGCGTGGAGGTGGAGGCTCGGGTAAGCGTGGGAACTACTGGACTTGCGTAGGTTGCTTTAGAAGACGTGCTTTTGGATTGATTAGGATTGGGTAGCGCATCCCCAATCACCATGCTCGGTTTTGTTGAAAATTAAAATAGTCGGGTCGTGTATGCCCGTTCGAATATTTAAACTTATGTATTAAATGTTTTAAAGTTTATTAAACTTACTATTGTATTAAAGATGTTTTTAGAAACATAATTGGGACCTAAACGTTGTTAATATTATTACATTAAAAAGAAAAAAAAATATGGGCCGGTTTAAATACGGGTTAGGTTGTTTCAAGTGGTATCAGAGCATGGTCTAAGGTATTTAGGCGACTTGAGATATATGCCTAGACTTAGACTTTTGTGTGTTCTTATTTGTTACGGGACTTGTAGGTGAACGGGTTGGACGGGGACTTGCTTAGTGCCTTAGCGTGTAGGTGAACTAACTAGGATTGTGGCATGTGTTGTGATGTAATTCTTGCGTGTCTTTATATCGCGTAGAATTTTAGTTGTGTTGGTTTATATCATTGAGCGAGGCGGTCGTTGTACTAACGAGTTGATACGGCGTGTGTGCGTAATAAGGACTTGCAAACCTTATTACGGGTGGAAATCGTGTTTAACAAGCGATGTACAACGAGTGTTTAGCAAGATGGGGCGGTGTTGTGCGTGTGGTTTTATTACGTTCGTGGACTAATCGTTTTGCATTATTTAGAATGACGACGAGAAACAGAATCGAGGCGAGAGACGATGAGTTTAACACTAGATTTGCAGCCGCCGTGGCGGAGCAAATGGGTGCGTTACGGGAAGAAATGGATAGAAAGTATTCCGAATTTCGAAGTAGTAGTGAAATGGAGCATTGTCATAAGAGCTTCATGAGGACTAAACCTCCGATGTATGACGGAAAACCGGATCCTTTGGTAAGCACAACATGAATCTCGGACGTCGAAGGGTATTTTCGCACTATTGAATGCCCTCGTGAGAAGAGGACAAGACTCGCTACTAGCTTGTTGCGGTGTAGGGCGAAGGATTGGTTGGATGGTAAAATTGATATTGTTGGTGGTAAAGCGTTTATGGGGTTATCGTGGGATGATTTTAAGAAGGAATTCTTCGAGGAGTTTCGGACGCAAGCCGATTTGGCGGAATTGCGTGATGAGTTGCGAAATTTGCGACAAGGATCTATGGACTTAAATACTCTCAAGACGACCTTTATGGCGAATGATCGTTTTTGCCCGGAGTATATTGGGAATGATCAGGCGTTGATGGGGGATTTCTATCGAACTATGAATGATGACTTGCAGAATAAAATTAGCCGGGGTCAAGCGAAGACGTTTGCGGAGTTATTCGCGGTGGCTAGGGGTTTCGAATCGTATTCGCGATCAAATATTGGTGAACCTTCAAGTAAGAGAAGGGTTGTTTCGTATGGTGCTCCAAGTAAGAGAACTAGGGGTGCAAGCGTGAGCACGAGTGGTATACGGACGGGTATATCAGATTCTAGTGCATCTAGATGTTACTATTGTGGTGTGAGAGGTCACAAGTCTTGAGAATGTTCAGTGCCAAAGGGCGATGGCACGGTGTGCTTCAATTGCCAAGAAGAAGGACATCGTAAGTCGGAGTGTCCCGAGTTAGCGGGGACGGGTGTGGCGAGAAGACGTTAAGGTACTTTTCGTTTTTTTAAATATGTCCTTTGATTATTTATTTATGTGCCGATGCGTTCGGGTTTGTTAATTGCATTGTGTTGTGCATATTATGGTTATGGGTGACATTCCTAATGGGATTACCTTACTGTGGCATTTGGATTGGCGGACGAAGGGCGTAAGACTTGGTGCAACCAAGCATTCCTTAATGTTGGGAAATGTTTCTATCAAGCCATGGGAATGGGCTTTGGTGTTCGGTTGTTAAGAGCGTGTTCGCTTTTGTGTTGGGGATGGTGAACCATGAGGTCCATCGGGTGGATGGAACCCTAGAGATCGAGTGTTTGATCTCGATACATGTTGGTAATGGAGTCTACGGGACACGTTAGGTGCCTCTTTCATACCTACTAGTGTGGTATTCGACTCCGATGGTATTGCAGTTACTTTGTACTTAGGGTGCCGGTAAGAAACCCTTAGGTGCTTGAGTGACGGTGTGGAAGTCATAAGTGATAGCAAATCGGTGATTGCTAGAGTGATACTTGTACGGTTTGGTAATTACTTCGGTTGAAGTAGCGAAGGATAATCCGAAATCCTTCGTATGCTCAAGGTTAGAGCAAGGTATTATGATGTGTGTGGTTGTGAGATGCTTTTATCTCGATGATGTGGTTACAGAACAGAGTTCTAAGTGGGGGAGTGTGTACTCTCGCACGAAGATGTTCTAGTGTGTAGAGATGGGACGATGCTCGTATATATTCGAAGCTAGTGTTGAGACCTACGTTGGTCGATTGTGGTAGGAGTACGGTTTGGAATAAATTGTACTTATGATTTTGGACCGAGGTGGTAATGTGGTGAATCTCTTTGGGAGATAAATGGACGTGTTTGACGAGTAAGGTAACATCCCTCGGTTAAGGGATGTACGTGTCGGATTCTCTTCTAGTGAATTTTTGTTTGTGCCTATATGCAATATAGGTGGTTCTTGCTCGATTGTGATGGCGTTGTGTACGCGTACGTATGATGTGGGTGCAAATATTCCAAGCGAATGGAATGTTTCTAAGTATGTGCATATACTTGTTGTTTGATGTGGATGGTTAGTGTATTTCGTTAGGATTTACTATGGTATAGCAGGGCGCGATGTTACACTACTCGTTGTGATCGAGGCCAAAAGAGCGTATGTTGATGGTTAGTGTATTTCGTTAGGATTCACTATGGTGTAGCAGGGCGCGATGTTGCACTACTCGTTGATTGAGGCTAAAAGAGCGTGTATGATGGGTGGGCTAGTCGCGGTGATAAGATACCACCTAGGGATTAGTGTTACGCGGTGTTATGTACACTAATGGATATTTGTGTTGGGAGTAGTGTTATATCGGTATGGTATAACGTTATCGGGAAATGCGAGTACTGGTAGGGAATGGGAGTACCATTCATGTGTTGAGATTTGGGAAGTGAGTCTCGTGTAGTTCGGATTCACTAGGGCACGTGTAGTTCGGCCAATCCCGATTGTTGTTGCGGTGGAGGTAGTGAGTAGTGTGTGGTGCAGATTCACTATGGCGCGTGTAGTTCGGTCAGCCTTCATGTTGATTTGGGAACCATTGGTTGATGGTACGGTCGTGAGGACCATGTTGTGAGATTAGTGATGCAATAGTTATATTTTGCTCACGTGTTGCGGTAGTTGCGTATTAGCCGTTGATAGTGCTCCAAATGAACATATATTTAGGCGTAATATCCTTCCAATATGTAAAGTTTTCAGTTGCAATTGTTCTATTTTCAAGTAATATTCGTTTAAATAAATAAGTGCGAAGACAAAAGAAGAAAAATGACGATTTGAAGACGCAAATGACCAAAAAGCTCAAATGTACAAGATACAATCTAAGTGGTTCAATTTATTGATGAATAACGTCCAAAAATGACAAAAATACAAGCCACGGAATGCAAAGTACAAGATATCTAAGCGTATGAAAGGACGTTCAAAAATCCGGAACCAAGACATAAACCGAGCATCAACGTACGACTCAACGGAGCTAAAATTACAAGTCAACTATGCACAAGAATATAATATAATATATATATAATATAATAATAATAATAATATAATAAATAAATAATTCAATCGAATTATTTCATTCAATCGTGCATATCGGTTAGAATAATAATAATAATATAATAATAAATATAATATTAAAAATAAAACAAGTTGATTCAATTCAACTGAATTGAATTCGGAGTGAAATTCAATTATATGCAACATGTCATATTTTAATACTCATCACCAAACTTTCCACAAACCTACATTAGCATTATCTCGCCTATAAAAGGAGAAGCAAGCACAGAGCAAAGACACGTCTTTTTCTTCTCTTATCATATGTATCAAATATCACTCCAATTAATAATCTCAATTTGTAATTTTAATTTTAAGTTAGTGATAATAATAAGGTTAGGTTAGTCGAATGTTTTAAGGTTTTGTAAGTCGGAACTCTGTCCGTGTACCACTACGCTAATAACACCCACTGTAAGTTATGTTTAATTTTATTGTTAAATTAATGTCTCGTAGCTAAGTTATTATTATGCTTATTTAAGCCGAAGTAATCATGATGTTGGGCTAAAAATATTAAGACGGGGTAATTGAGCTTTGTACCATAATTGGGGTTTGGACAAAAGAACGACACTTGTGGAAATTAGACTATGGGCTATTAATGGGCTTTATATTTGTTTAATTAAATGATAGTTTATTAATTTAATATAAAGATTTACAATTGGACGTACCTATAAATAACCATATACACTCGATCGGACACGATGGGCGAGATATTTATAAGTACTAATAATCATTCATTTAACCGGACACGGGAATGGATTAATAGTTAATGGACTTATTAAAACAGGGGTGAATTATATACAAGGACACTTGGTGTAATTATAGTTTAAGTCCCCAAGTAGTTGGAATATTTGACTTCGGGTATATGGATAATTTGACCAAGACTCTCGCACTTTATATTTATGACTGATGGACTATTATGGACAAAACCGTATGGACATATCAAATAATCCAGGACAAAGTACAATTAATCCATGGTAATAAACTAAAATCAACACATCAAACATCATAATTACGGAAGTTTAAATAAGCATAATTCATTTATTTCATATTTAATTGCACTTTTAATTATCGCATTTTATTTACTGTCATTTTATTTAATTGCACTTTTAATTATCGTATTTTTTTTAATTATCGCAATTTTATTTTATCGCACTTTTATTTATCGAAATTTCATTATCGTTATTTACTTTACACTTAAAATTAAGTTTTATTTATTTTTAATATTTTACATTAGGTTTTAACTGCGACTTAAGTTTTAAAATCGACAAACCGGTTATTAAACGGTAAAAACCCCCTTTTATAATAATAATACTACTTATATATATTTATATATCTACAAATATAGTTTTAAAAATATAGCGTTAAACTTGGCGAGTTCCCTGTGGACGAACCGGACTTACTAAAAACTACACTACTGTACGATTAGGTACACTGCCTATAAGTGTTGTAGCAAGGTTTAGGTATATCCACTCTATAAATAAATAAATAACTTGTGTAAAATTGTATCGTATTTAATAGTATTTTCTTGTAAAATTTAATAGTATTTTGTACCCCTTCGCTTTAACATCAAGTATTTTTGGTATGTAGGGAATAGGTTGAGCCTTTAGGATTGAGGGTCTATCAGGGTGCTAAGGTATTAAAGAGCAAACGCAATCAGGCAATACCATATGTTGGTAATCATCCTCAGGTAGAGATAGGTTCAGATGAGGAAATGGAGGAAGCAGATGACATTAGGGATGTCATTAGGGAGGCTATGACTGACGTCTACCAGCGTGTAGATGAGGTAGAAATGACAAATGCGGAGAGACATAGACGGTACGAGCAGTGGCAAGCCCGGAATGATTACGAGCATTCCAGGCAATGACAGCATGATAGATGGGACTATCATCAGCGTCAGATCATGAGTCGGCTATCACCGCAGGATCACTACGTACCGACCCGACCCGCTTACTATCCTCCACACCAACCCGAGATGAGACCACCATATACTGTCTACGACCCTAACCAGGCCTATCAGTACACCTATCACCAACCATGGAACCCGACCGACGACATGAACTGGAACCCCTATCCAGATTGATATAGTTCCCGTTGGTGATTTTTATGATTTTTATCTTTTTATTATTTTTTATTTATGTTTAAACATACAAATATTGATACTTTTATTGTAATGTTTAATATTTTTATTATGTTGTACTAATATTTCATATTTGATTTGAAAGTGGGATTTTAAGTCCCATTTCAAATTACCATGCATGTTTATATTTGTATGTATGTATATTGTCAATTGTATACAACAGGGTAAAACAGTGCATTTTCAAAGACTGGCATTAAGTTCAGCAAAAGCTACTAATTTTGACGACAAAACGAAAAACAAATGTGATGTAACAACAAGACGGAATGAACAAATGATGTGCACCATTTATCATTCAGCAAACAAACGCCAATATGTTTGGAAACTTTGGTAAAATTTAATCATTTTTCTACGCTAATCACCCTCAATAATTTAAATTGTTACTGATTTCTTGCAAATGAGGGCATTGCAAGATCTTAAGTGTGGGAAGGGGTTAAATTCTTTCAGATTTTTAAAAATTTTTAACTTATACACTTGGTTACCATTAAAAATACTAGTAACGCAGTAGTTGTATTAGAATCTAGTGCTCTCTGATAATAAAGAGTAACCCTAGTCTTATATACTGACTACCCAATTCTAGTAAAATTTTTCAAAATTTTCAATTAAATGAACTCAAAATCATGTTTATACATATTTATGAACGATAAAACTAGATGTTAACACCGAAATTATTGTTACCTCGGAAAGGACATAAATTTAGAAACAACTCAAAATGTTAGAATTCATTTAAAATGGAATAGAGGACAATAAAAAGGCAAAGAAAAAAAAATAAAAGCCAAGTTTGGGAAAACTTTACCAAGTTATTTAAAACATATATCACATATTTTTGTACAAATAATTGAAGATACTTTTGTTTTAGACAAAATTAACCGTTTTACCCGGTAAATTGTAAGATATTTGAAAGAAAGATAGATCTACACGATGAATCAATTCCATAATTAAAAGGAAGTAAAGTCTTCCGAAAAAGAAACGCGCTTCTTGATTTAGGTCAGGAAGTTGTCGTCCAGACCAGTTGTAGAGTCTACGAAAAACCTTGAAAAGTTTTCTCGAAAATCAGCTGGAAATCCACGGACCTCAGCATCAAACAGGGTCGCCAAGTGGTCAGACTTATCCTAACCATGAGAGGATCTGTCTCGTAAAATGGGGAGGGCGCCGTGCAAATTAGCTTGATAAGACTAATGAATCAGATCTCTAGAAAGGATAATCTCCTTAAAGATCAAAAATCAGCTTTTAAGACTAATATTACTCAATTCTAGAGATTGACTTTTAAAGATTGAGAATTACAAACTCATGGAATTCGATGATATCTAAACTCGAGCTTGAACGAGAAAATATTTTGATCAAAATTACAAACCGATTTGTTTTCTGAAAACCCATTTTTAATTTGTTCATTACCATTGAACGTAAAATCTTAGGAATTCACCTGGAATTCATTAGGTCACCTGAACCAAATCAGGTGTCAACCGTAAGAACGGTGGTTGCATAGCATGGTCGAAGACAGGACCTTGCGTCAGACCAAAAAACTATAGGGTGAGCTTTACTATTTGTGACGATCGCTCCAAATCCATATGGACGAACACGTCATTCATCGATTTCATTGCGAGGTATTTGACCTCTATATGATACATTTTGTAAACATTGCATTTTTTTGAAAAGGCACACCATAAATGAATATTTAAATCAAAGGTTTTCGACATCTGATGATTTCTACATATAGACAATCATCATAAATAATAGTTTACAATAGTACTTTCGTTGAAAATGCAGTCAAAATAAGATACATGGTGATGATTTGGTGAATGCAACGTTTCCTTGAAAAATATGCCATGTAAGATTCCATGCACATAGTTTGTCTAACATATAAGCAAACAGCGGAAGACTTCTAGGGAACCTGAGAATAAACATGCTAACAAGTGTCAACATAAAGGTTGGTGAGTTCATAGTTTTAATGTTTTGCATAATCTGTACATAAAGGTGGATCACAAGATTTCAGTTGTTTCATCCAGAAACGTTTATCAAAATATTCTACGAAATTGAGCACCCTCGTAACTAAACTTAACGTATATATAATTTATACCCTTTGTATAATCATCTTAATAATACACGCAAACCAACGTGTACGCTTCTCAAATAGCATACGTCCGTTAAAAGGCTAGTGCTCTAGCTCGGACGGGGATATCAAGCCCTATGGATCCATATACTACTACTCGCGCCCACCAGTTCTTATAACCAGCAGTTACTAGTTACCAAAGCTAAGGGATTTTCGGTTCAAACTCAGTATAGAATTTAGTATGTACTTGTGTCCATTGTTTAAAATAAAGTGCATGTATTCTTAGCCCAAAAATATATATTGCAAAAGCATTTAAACAGGGAGCAAATGAAACTCACCTTAGCAGCATATAAAGTCGTTCACCAAAATGTAATCAAAACTCGGATTACCAAATAATCGTAGATCTCAACCTAGATAACATATGTTGGTCAATAAATGTCTATCAAGCTAGGTCAGGTCATAGTGTATAACAATTCTAATGCTCGAGATCGACATACAAAAGTTATCCAAAGTCGTTTCAAAAAGTCAATTTTGACAATAATTCAACAAAACGAGACGTGCCTTATATATGGATTCATTTACTTGGCTGATAATATTCAAAAATCCAATTTATCATTCTTACAAACAAGTTTCAAAAGCAATTTCAATCAATGTCAATCATAATTCATTTGATCATATCTTTTAATTCGTTCACCGAAGTTACGCGATTTCTAAATGAAAAGTTATTGATTTTTCGCCAGCTTTCTAAAAACATGCATATCATATACCTTTTATCAGTAATATATGTATTTACTTCATGATTCATCATCACTGTTTAATGACAAAATTTAGCATACAAGCATGCATAAATATATATATACTCGAGCACTAGACATGGATACACAATTAATGTATAAAAGATAAAATATGAGTGCTTACATATCAATATTGAGATTCAATATTGTAGGAAAGTACGTAGACGCAACAGAGATGATAAACACTAGATTTGATTCACAAATATACCCTCGAACATTACCCATAACCTCCTTGGTAATAACCCATAATTTCTTTAGCTCTATCCCGCTCAAAAACCCATTTTGAAGGTGACACGCTCATAACCTCGTCGTAGTATTTTAGGTATATATACTACTAATAATAATATTATAATAAGATTAATAATAATAATATTAATCTTAATAATAATAATAATAATAATAATAATAATAATAATAATAATAATAATAATAATATAAAAAATAATAATCCGGAGGAATGAGTCGAGCTTTTATAGTATGTGGCCTGCTACAGTACCTCATGCGATCGCATGAGTTTTCAGTGTTTTTGCCATGCGATCGCATGACCGCCTTATCCGTTTTTGTTTACTAGTTCGTTGACATCAAATAGTGTTTTACTGTAGCAAATAGGGTTTACTGTAGCAATAGTGTTTACTGTAGCAAATCAATGTAGCAAAGTCATTTTCACTGTAGCACTGTAGCAAAATACGGTTTCACTGTAGCAAATAGTGTTTTACTGTAGCAAATAGTGTTTTACTGTAGCAAATAGTATTTTACTTGTAAATATATATACATACATACATATAATTGTTCATGAATCGTCGAGAGCAGTCAAATGTAATGAAACAGTTCTAAAATTTTGAGATTCAACTTCATAGACTTTGCTTATCGTGTCGGAAACGTTAAATCATTTAAAGATAAAGTTTAAATTTGGTCAAAAATTTCTGAGTTGTCACAGTACCTACCCGTTAAAGAAAGTTCGTCCCGAAATTTGAGTGAGGTCGTCATGGCTGACAATAAAAATGTTTTCATGACGAATATGAGTTGGTAAATAGAATTTTATCACCATTGAATAATACGGATAAAACAATCCGATTACTCGAAGCGTATGTGAGAAGTTATCGTAATAGAGTGAAATGGAGAATAGAGATTCGTCTTATCTCTTGATGTAGTAACGATTGATTTTCGGAATTTAAGGAATAGAAAATCTTCATAATTTAAATAAGATTTGATTCTTCAGAATTTAAGGAAATTAGGATTTCCTTTGATTAAATGCGTAATCTGCCTCGATTGCTATGTCTGATATTTTGCTATAAATTAACCTCTTCCATTTCATTTATTCTCACCACTCCTATAATCTTCTTTCTTATTTCATACTTACAAAAGATTTGTGAAAATGCTTCATCCAGTTCTGATTCTTGATATTTTCTTGGCTATCATATCATTCATTCTTCTTTTTCATCTGCCACCAGAGGAAGTTATTTTCTTCTACCATTACCTTGGGGTTATAGTGTTTTTCATTCTCTCATGTCTTTATATTGCTATACGCATTGATATACATGGTTTGTAAATTTCGGGGTTGTTATCGGGCTTATATTCTCCTTTATATTTCGGAGCTTCATGCTTTCGTTTTCTCTTCCCGACTTTAAGTCAAGCGAATAATGGTTCAGAATTCGTAGGTATGAAATTTTGGATAAACAATATTAACGTTCTAAGAAAGAAATTGTAATGGCACGATCTTGATTTGTCAAATTACCAGAATATCTGAAAAAGACCGAATCATCAAGAAAAATATTTTCTTGATATGTTTAGATATTAGAATGTAAGAGTCGTGTAACATGGCACATGATGAGGGTGGAATCTGTGAACCCTTATCACGTTCTATTAGAAACTCAGCATGACTTACTGTAATATAATCACGTTGATCAAGTGTCATTATATTATACTAATTCATGCTTCAGTTCCCAACACTATTTCAAAACATTAAATTTTTTCTAATTTTTCAGATGTTAGAAACTAAAATAGTTTCTTTTATGTTATAACACAGATAGCGCGAAGAGATGAATGATTTCAAATAAGAATGGTTATGAAAAGATCTTCAAAAATATCGAGGATATTTATAATGAAAGATATGACGATATCTTAGAATTTTTAAGATAATGATGATGATGAAGAATATTGTCCGCAAAGGTTTTAGAGTAAAGAGCAAGGTATTTACTAAGGATTTCAGCAGACACTGAATCATTTGGATTCTTTGAAGGAAGGTTCAGTCTTTGTGATTTATCTACAGCCTCCTTCATACTTTGCTCAATCCGTTTTCCAGTTTCAAACCTTCTCTTTTTCTCAGCTTTACCACCATACTATTCTTTATCATTAAACTTTTGACTGTTAAGGCCGTTTACAGTTTTTGCTGCTTCATCAGCATTGTTCCAATTTCAGAGAACTAGTTCATAGTTTGAGATGTTTTCAGAAACTTCACATTCAAAGTATGTAAGTCAAGAAGATAGACATTATATGTATATATAACTGTTGACGTAGAATTGCTGCGATATTCGAAATACTGATTGCTAATTCCCGGTAGTTGATATGGCAATTATTGTTACAAGATGCGGATGAGTACATAATACAGTTTCAATGAGTATAAGGATTTTTCGGAAGGTCAAAGATCAATGAAGTTGTTGGTAAATTTACTGCTAATGTGGTAGAACATGAAAGGTTCCCCAGTAACGAAAACGTATATGCCAAAATTACAAGTCTGAAAGGTCATCGTTGACTGGTTGAATGGTTGATAATACTGGATACTTTGAAAAGGAATTGCAAGGTTATTTTTGGTAAAAACAATGCTAAAGGATCTTGCATAGTTTTGAAGTCAAATTATAGCTTTGAAAGATGTAGAGATCTAAGAATGATGTCACCGGTTCAGAGTTATGGCTTGGATTCTGATCCGTTGATATCAGAATATGTGATTGAATTTGTATGAAATAATTGTGTATCATTGTGAAGATAGTGAGTATAGTTAATGATTTTTGAATCAAAATTGAAGAATGTACGGTGTAACATATTAATTGCGAACTTAAATATTTCTCGAGTAGTACCTACCCGTTAAAGATTTCACAATTAATACTTTGTACAAAAGAATTTTTATTACCGTCTTTATGAAAATATATGTATGTATATTTTCTTCAGAAGTAATACAGATTTAATGAGTTAATATCATATTAAGCTCATTTGATTTTCGGCTTGACTTAGAAATGATTAATCTTTAAAATATTAAAGATTAAATAATCTTTGCAGAGTATTTCGCTAATGAAATCAATACTTCATTATTTATTCTTATTGATATTCCTTGGTGAAGGATGTTGGTATTCGTGGAATTTTTGTGAACCTTATAAGGCACAGATGATGTTTTCTGAAAAGTTTCGAGTACATCGAAAATGAAAATGTAAAATCAATTATGTAATTGAATAATACACTTGGTTTATTAGGAAATGGAATTCATTGAGTTGAAATATAGATTGTAGTTAACGAAGGTTAAGTTGTTAACGAAAGATGTATATTATAGCATATTAGTAATATGAATTAACCGAGTAGTATTTACCCTTTTTCAATTTATACATAATAGCTTAGTACGAAAAGATTTATGATGGTTTTAAAATATATATATATAAAATATACATAAAATTTCTTCAGGGGAAATAAGTTAATACTTCATCGGTTATTGTTGCTGGTATTTCTTGTTAACTACGATGCATATGACGTTGATGTTCAAGGTACATATTGTGATGTTGAGGCTTGCGGTGCGGATGTTGTTAGTGGTGGTAATGGTACTGTTGGTGTTGTTGTCGGTGGTACTGTTGATGTCGGAGATTCTGCTGGTGCTTGTAATCTTTGCACCATATTCTCCAAAGCCACTACCCGAGCGCGTAGCTCGTTGACTTCTTCTACTACACCGGGATGATTGGCGGTTTGGATGAGCGGATGAATAAGATCCAGAATTTGAGAGAGTATATGATCATGACGAGATATTCTGGAGATGAGAGAGAAAATGGTATTACGAACAGGTTCGCCGATAAGTGCTTCAGGTTCTTCACCAAGAGGGCAATGTGATGGATGGAAGGGATCACCTTCTTCTTGTCTCCAATAATTAAGTAGGCTACGAACCCATCCCCAATTCATCCAGAATAGATGATGGCTAATTGGTTGATCCATTCCGGTTACACTGTCTTCGGAATTCAGGTGAATATCCATATCGGCATAGCTGTCAGAGTTTAAGGAATTTGAACTAGATACGGGATCCATCTTGTATAATTAGGGAATGGTTTTTTTATATGAATTAGATTATAGAATTTAGTTTGGTATTCTTCAATACATAATTTACATATGTATATATAATATCAAATTCCATAAATCACGGAGAAATTTTCGGAAGATGTCAGGAAAAGTTTACAGTAACAGATACGCTAAGATATGAATTTTGTCTATACACCATTCATGCAATCAATGCAGTAAAACGTGTCTAGACTAGGAATGATAAGCAGGTAATTTCCGACAAAAAATGATAAGCAAAACTTTTGACATGCAGACACGGTCGAAGTCCAAACTTACTAATGCATCCTAACAACTATCAGTTAGACACACTCATGCAAGACCTGGTTCGCTAGGACCAACGCTCTGATACCAACTGTGACGATCGCTCTAAATCCATATGGACGAACACGTCATTCATCGATTTCATTGCGAGGTATTTGACCTCTATATGATACGTTTTGTAAACATTGCATTCTTTTGAAAAGGTACACCATAAATGAATATTTAAATCAAAGGTTTTCGACATCTGATGATTTCTACATATAGAAAATCATCATAAATAATAGTTTACAATAGTACTTCCGTTGACAATGCAGTCAAAATAAGATACATGGTGATGATTTGGTGAATGCAACGTTTCCTTGAAAAATATGCCATGTAAGATTCCATGCACATAGCTTGTCTAACATATAAGCAAACAGCGGAAGACTTCTAGGGAACCTGAGAATAAACATGCTAACAAGTGTCAACACAAAGGTTGGTGAGTTCATAGTTTTAATGTTTTGCATAATCTGTACATAAAGGTGGATCACAAGATTTCAGTTGTTTCATCCAGAAACGTTTATCAAAATATTCTACGAAATTGAGCACCCTGGTAACTAAACTTAACGTATATATAATTTATACCCTTTGTATAATCATCTTAATAATACACACAAACCAACGTGTACGCTTCTCAAATAGCATACGTCCGTTAAAAGGCTAGTGCTCTAGCTCGAACGGGGATATCAAGCCCTATGGATCCATATACTACTACTCGCGCCCACCAGTTCTTATAACCGGCAGTTACTAGTTACCAAAGCTAAGGGATTTTCGGTTCAAACTCAGTATAGAATTTAGTATGTACTTGTGTCCATTGTTTAAAATAAAGTGCATGTATTCTCAGCCCAAAAATATATATTGCAAAAGCATTTAAAAAGGGAGCAAATGAAACTCACCTTAGCAGCATATAAAGTCGTTCACCAAAATGTGATCGAAACTCGGATTACCAAATAATCATAGATCTCAACCTAGAGAACATATGTTGGTCAATAAATGTCTATCAAGCTAGGTCAGGTCATAGTGTATAACAATCCTAATGCTCGAGATCGACATACAAAAGTTATCCAAAAGTCGTTTCAAAAAGTCAATTTTGACAATAATTCAACAAAACGAGACGTGTCATTTACTTGGCTGGTA
Source organism: Rutidosis leptorrhynchoides (assembly GCF_046630445.1). NCBI lineage: Eukaryota > Viridiplantae > Streptophyta > Magnoliopsida > Asterales > Asteraceae > Rutidosis > Rutidosis leptorrhynchoides. Next base: position 41,949,444 of record NC_092336.1, read on the forward strand.
ATATTCAAAAATCCAATTATTCATTCTTACAAACAAGTTTCAAAAGCAATTTCAATCAATGTCAATCATAATTCATTTGATCATATCTTTTAATTCGTTCACCGAAATTACGCGATTTCTAAATGAAAAGTTATTGATTTTTCGCCAGCTTTCCAAAAACATGCATATCATATACCTTTTATCAGTAATATATGTATTTACTTCATGATTCATCATAACTGTTTAACAACAAAATTTAGCATAAAAGGATGCATAAATATATATACTCGAGCACTAGACATGGATACACAATTAATGTATAAAAGATAAAATATGAGTGCTTACGTATCAATATTGAGATTCAATATTGTAGGAAAGTACGTAGACGCAACAGAGATGATAAACACTAGATTTGATTCACAAATATACCCTCGAACATTACCCATAACCTCCTTGGCAATAACCCATAATTTCCTTAGCTCTATCCCGCTCAAAAACCCATTTTGAAGGTGACACGCTCATAACCTCGTCGTAGTATTTTAGGTATATATACTAATAATAATATTATAATAAGATTAATAATAATAATATTAATCTTAATAATAATAATAATAATAATAATAATAATAATAATAATAATAATAATATAAAAAATAATAATCCGGAGGAATGAGTCGAGCTTTTATAGTATGTGGCCTGCTACAGTACCTCATGCGATCGCATGAGTTTTCAATGTTTTTGCCATGCGATCGCATGACCGCCTTATCCATTTTTGTTTGCTAGTTCGTTGACATCAAATAGTGTTTTACTGTAGCAAATAGGGTTTAGTTTATCAAATAGTGTTTACTGTAGCAAATAGTGTTTACGGTAGCAAATAGTATTTACTGTAGCAAATCACTGTAGCAAATAGTTTTCACTGTAGCACTGTAGAAAAAAAGTCATTTTACTGTAACAAATAGTGTTTTACTGTAGGAAAGTCGTTTTTACTTGTACATATATATATATATATATATATATATATATATATATATATATATATATATATATATATATATATATATATACACATACATATAATTGTTCATGAATCGTCGAGAGTAGTCAAATGTAATGAAATAGTTCTAAAATTTTGAGATTCAACTTCATAGACTTTGCTTATCGTGTCGGAAACGTTTAATCACTTAAAGATAAAGTTTAAATTTGGTCAAAAATTTCTGGGTTGTCACACTATTGCTCCTACAAAGGATAGTAATTGCATCCGACACGTTATAAACCATAATTAAAAGCATGTCAGGGGACATTGCCTTAACAGTTGCTTGTTCAACGCTTTCCCTTACAACCGGGCGGTAGTTTACCGAAAGGTAATATGCGGAGCAAGTAAACTGGACGTGTTGCTTTCCCAATACAAGGTTAGAAAGTGGGTGACACAAAACAACAAGTTTTGAGCTAAAATTTTCAATTCTTAAACCCAACAAACCCACAAAAAGATTTTGCAAACACCGGTGAAGGGTTATTCTGGAAAACTTACCTAGGGTAAAAGCTAGATTGAATTTTCAAAAGATCGAATGTTTTCATAAAGATCCAATTTCCTTAAGGATCTAAATTTTCATAGTCATGTGGGACTGTAAACCACAGCGTTACTACCATTTTTCATACCGCCTTATAGAAATCACTGATGTATAAAGTGTGAAAAATAAAGAAGTGATTCTAGTATTTTTATTTCAAGACTATATTGCTTGAGGACAAGCAACGCTCAAGTGTGAGAATATTTGATAATGCTAAAAACGAACATATATTTCATAGCATTATCCCTCAAGAAAGACAAGCTTTTAGTTGCAATTGTTCTATTTACAAGTAATATTCGTTTAAATAATAAAAGGTGAAGACAAAAGACAGATTCGACGAATTGAAGACGCAAACGACCAAAAAGCTCAAAAGTACAAAGTACAATCAAAGTGGTTCAAATTATTGATGAGAAACGTCTCAAAATTACAAGAGTACAAGACGCAAAACGCAAAATACAAGATATTAAATTGTACGCAAGGACGTTCGAAAATCTGGAACCGGGACCAGAGTCAACTCTCAACGCGCGACGCAACGGAGCGAAAATTACAAGTCAACTATGCACATAAATATAATATAATATTTAAATAATTCTTTATATATTATTTATATATTATATTTATTTATTAAACCACCGGCAAGAAAGCAAACAAACTCATGTGAGCTGGAAAAGTAGGCCATGCGATCGCATGGCCTGGAGGCTATAATTCCATGCGATCACATGGTGAACAGTGTCAGGCCACATTCCTATAAAAAGTGCAGTTTTGAGCGAATGTAAACACATCTTTTTCTTTCCTCTCTTACTCTCAACGTATATATATATATATATATATATATATATATATATATATATATATATATATATATATATATTAATTTTAATTTTAATTTTAATAATAAGGGTATGTTAGCGAATGTTGTAAGGGTGTAGGTCAAAATTCTGTCCGTGTAACGCTACACTATTATTAATCATTGTAAGTTATGTTCAACCTTTTTAAATTAATGTCTCGTAGCTAAGTTATTATTATGCTTATTTAAGCCGATGTAATCGTGATGTTGGGCTAAATATTAAAATTGGGTAATTGGGCTTTGTACCATAATTGGGGTTTGGAAAAAAGAACGACACTTGTGGAAGTTAGACTATGGGCTATTAATGGGCTTTATATTTGTTTAATTAAATGATAATTTATTAATTTAATATAAAGATTTACAATTGGACGTACCTATAAATAACCATATACACTCGATCGGACACGATGGGCGGGATATTTATAAGTACTAATAATCGTTCATTTAACGGGACACGGGAATGGATTAATAGTTAATGGACTTATTAAAACAGGGGTGAATTATATACAAGGATATTTGGTGTAATTATAGTTTAAGTCCCCAATTAGTTGGAATATTTGACTTCGGGTATAAGGATAATTTGACGAAGACTCTCGCACTTTATATTTATGACTGATGGACTATTATGGACAAAACCGTATAGACATATCAAATAATCCAGGATAAAGGACAATTAACTCATGGTAATAAACTAAAATCAACACGTCAAACATCGTGATTACGGAAGTTTAAATAAGCATAATTCCTTTATTTCATATTTAATTGTACTTTTAATTATCGCATTTTATTTACTGTCATTTTATTTAATTGCACTTTTAATTATCGTATTTTTTTAATTATCGCAATTTTATTTTATCGCACTTTTATTTATCGAAATTTCATTATCGTTATTTACTTTACGCTTAAAATTAAGTTTTATTTATTTTTAATATTTTACATTAGGTTTTAACTGCGACTTAAGTTTTAAAATCGACAAACCGGTCATTAAACGGTAAAAACCCCCTTTTATAATAATAATACTACTTATATATATTTATATATCTACAAATATAGTTTTAAAAATATAGCGTTAAACTTGGCGAGTTCCCTGTGGACGAACCGGACTTACTAAAAACTACACTACTGTACGATTATGTACACTGCCTATAAGTGTTGTAGCAAGGTTTAGGTATATCCACTCTATAAATAAATAAATAAATAACTTGTGTAAAATTGTATCGTATTTAATAGTATTTTGTAGTAAAAATATAACTATTTTGTATACACCTCGCATAACATCAATTATATGCAACATGTCATATTTTAATACTCATCACCAAACTTTCCACAAACCTACAGTAGCATTATCTAGCCTATAAAAGGAGAAGCAAGCACAGAGCAAAGACACATCTTTTTCTTCTCTTATCATATGTATCAAATATCACTCCAATTAGTAATCTCAATTTGTAATTTTAATTTTAAGTTAGTGATAATAATAAGGTTATGTTAGTCGAATGTTTTAAGGTTTTGTAAGTCGGAACTCTGTCCGTGTACCACTACGCTAATAACACCCACTGTAAGCTATGTTTAATTTTATTGTTAAATTAATGTCTCGTAGCTAAGTTATTATCATGCTTATTTAAGCCGAAGTAATCATGATGTTGGGCTAAAAATATTAAGACGGGGTAATTGGGCTTTGTACCATAATTGGGGTTTGGACAAAAGAACGACACTTGTGGAAATTAGACTACGGGCTATTAATGGGCTTTATATTTGTTTAATTAAATGATAGTTTGTTAATTTAATATAAAGATTTACAATTGGACGTACCTATAAATAACCATATACACTCGATCGGACACGATGGGCGGGATATTTATAAGTACTAATAATCGTTCATTTAATCGGACACGGAAATGGATTAATAGTTAATGGACTTATTAAAACAGGGGTGAATTATATACAAGGACACTTGGAATAATTATAGTTTAAGTCCCCAATTAGTTGAAATATTTGACTTCGGGTATAAGGGTAATTTGATGAAGACTCTCGCACTTTATATTTATGACTGATGGACTATTATGGACAAAACCGTATGGACATATCAAATAATCCAGGACAAAGGACAATTAACCCATGGTAATAAACTAAAATCAACACGTTAAACATCATGTTTACGGAAGTTTAAATAAGCATAATTCTTTTATTTCGTATTTAATTGCACTTTTAATTATCGCATTTTATTTACTGTCATTTTATTTAATTGTACTTTTAATTATCTTATTTTTTTTAATTATCGCAATTTTATTTTATCGCACTTTTATTTATCAAAATTTCATTATCGTTATTTACTTTACGCTTAAAATTAAATTTTATTTATTTTTAATATTTTACATTAGGTTTTAACTGCGACTTAAGTTTTAAAATCGACAAACCGGTCATTAAATGGTAAAAACCCCCTTTTATAATAATAATACTACTTATATATATTTATATATCTACAAATATAGTTTTAAAAATATAGCGTTAAACTTGGCGAGTTCCCTGTGGACGAACCGGACTTACTAAAAACTACAATACTGTACGATTAGGTACACTACCTATAAGTGTTGTAGCAAGGTTTAGGTATATCCACTCTATAAATAAATAACTTGTGTAAAATTGTATCGTATTTAATTGTATTTTGTAGTAAAAATATAACTATTTTGTATACACCTCGCATAACATCAAGTATTTTTGGCGCCGCTGCCGGGGATTCGGTGAAAAACGCTATATTTTATTAAAACTATATTTTTGTAAAAATATAAAATTTCTTATTTTGTAAGGGAGTACTCCGTATTATTTAATATACTACATAACACACTCACATGGATTTTGCGCATAAAACGGAGAACTTTTGACTAAAAAGAAAGACATGCTCTTGGGGAATTAAAAAGATTCCCTTACAATTTACTCTTGAACACACTACGTAAACAACTCAATTCGTCTGTTTCTATTTCATTTTAATTTACAAGTTCTAAATAGTATTATACAAAATTAATATTAAAATTCGTAAAAAAAAAAAACCCCGTTATAATGAATGATATAATGGCCATCACTTTTAAATAAAGGTTTCCAACTTGGTTATAAAATAATAACATATGGACATATGGTGTTTTAATGACAAATCAAGTGGGACTTTTTACGAATTTTATGGCCGACAAAAAGGGAAACACATAACATGGCGTTTTGTATTTTTTTTTAACAATTATAATAATGTTCATGTTTCGGTGGGAATATGGGGTCAGCCAACCTAATTCATCTCTATTCCAAATGCAAAAGAAAATACTGAATCCTTATTATTTCTAAGTGGGCCCGTGATAATTTTTTTTTTTGTTCTTCGAACTAGACAGGAAAGCGTATAAACCTATGAGTTGTTGGGCCACCATGGCTATTCATTAAAATTGGGCCGTGGATCTATTTTTGGACATCCAGATAGTTGATCTACAATTAACTATTAAATATATCGATTAAAATAAAAAAAGACGGGAACAATAATAACATATCTTCATAGTTCTTACACCAAGAAAATAAGTAACTAAACTAATATGAGAAATCTTGAATAGCGAGCTTGAACTATTGGGTCAATCTTAGCTCAAATTGAAAATTAAACTGAAAAATAAATAATAGTTTGTGGGAATTTATGTTGAAATATCATGAAATAGTCAACATATAAGCGTGTATGTTTTTTTAAAATGTTTATGTGAAATTGTACTCGATCAATGGGGTGGGTGAATATGAATGTTCATGGCGAAGGCAATAAAAAAAACATTAATAAATGAAAATCGGCTACTTAGAGAGGAGGAAGATGGATGGTCACCATCACTATTACATTTTTAGAGTTCTAATTAAAAACGAAAAAAAAATTAGTAAATGATAAATAATTTCGAAAGCACCTCATTCCCTTAATTAAGTTTTCAAAATACTAGCATCAGATAAAAAAAAAACTCGTAAATAGTTAATCACTATTGAGGTGGAAAGTTTGTTGTAATCATGATGGCTCTGAATGAAAGTTTGGTGTAAGAAACTTTGAATTTTGAACGTGCATCATTCATTTGAGATTTAGTTATTATATTATTATTATTAATTAGTATTTAGTTTAGTTGTTAAAACTTAAAATCATAAAAAAAAAAATAATAATTAAAAATAATATATTTTTAAGATTTTGTCTATAAAATTAAAAAGTGTTTTTATTTTAAGTTTTATTCGCAACTTTTAGTTTTAAGTTTTTAGACGCTAAGCTTAGATGTAAAACTTTAGTTTCTAAGTATTTCTTTTTATTTTTCGACGGGCTCTTTTTCTTTCTTATTTCTCGACGCTCTAGTTTTTAGGACATAGAATTTTTTCTATTTCTTCTCTAAAATTTCAAAACGAAAAATTATTTTAAGCGGTTAAATTGATAGACATCCAAAATTTTCTGGTTCGTAGTAATAGTTGGATTGGTTAGTGGCGAGTTGTGGGCTTTCGATTTAAAGGGTCCTGGCTACCTGCTGCATCTATTGGCTATTCGAAACGTGGGCAAAATTAGAAAAGTCTATTAATTTGATAACTTATATAATTTTTATTTTTATAACTAATAGGATATTCCGTGAATGCACCGAACAAAACGTTCACCACCTTTTATACGTTCACCGCCTGTAACTCGATCAAGACATCTAGCCAATATTGTCGCCATTGATTTTTCTTTAGAATCGTCATCTAGTCAACCAAGTACTCCAACTCAAATTTTCGATAATCCATTTTTTGAACCCGACCTCACAATTGAGAATCCGGAGGATATTCAGGGACAATTCCGAGATCCTGAACCATTAATCTTTCCTCCGGAACCACCAATCAATCAAACAGAAATTGTCGAGGAACAAACCATTAAATCAGAATCCTCTAGTGATTCTGATTCAACAAATTCAATCATGAAAAATCTGGAACCTCTAAGTATGGAAGACCGAATGCGAGCTAAACGCACTGGCCAAGGTCACGCAATTACTCAACCAGACATTAATGCGCCAGATTATGAAATCAAAGGACAAATCCTACACATGGTAACTAATCAATGCCAATTTAGTGGTGCACCGAAGGAAGATCCAAACGAACATCTTTAAACTTTTAATAGGATCTGTGCACTATTTAAAATAAGAAAAGTTGAGGATGAACAGATATATCTCATGTTATTTCCCTGGACTTTAAAGGGAGAAGCCAAAGATTGGTTGGAATCGTTACCCGAAGGGGCGATTGATACATGGGACGTTTTAGTTGAAAAATTTCTTAAACAATTCTTTCCGGCATCTAAAGCCGTGAGACTTCAAGGAGAAATAGTTACGTTCACACAAAAGCCAAATGAAACTCTATATGAGGCGTGGACAAGATTTGAAAAGTTGTTAAGAGGATGTCCGCAACATGGTTTAGACACTTATCAAATAGTACAAATATTCTATCAAGGATGCGACATCACTACAAGAAAAGACATCGATATAGCAGCTGGTGGTTCCATTATGAAGAAAACAGCAACTGAAGCTTAAAAATTATTGATAACACTGCTTTCCACTCACATGAGTGGCATCAAGAAAAAGATATCGTTAGATCATCTAAAGCAGCTAGAGCCGATTCTAGCCATGACTTAGATTCCATTTCCACAAAGATAGATGCTGTCGAGAGACAAATGGAAAAGATGACTAAGGATATTCACTCAATAAGAATTAGTTGTGAGCAGTGTGGAGGACCACATTTAACAAAAGATTGTCGCAGTATTGAACAAATAATGGAACAAAGAGAAAATGTTTCATACATGAACCAAAGGCCTGAAAATAATTATCAGAATAATTATCAACCACCAAGACCAATCTACAATCAAAATCAGAATTATAATCGAAATGTTCCATACAACAACCAACAAGGTCCTAGAAATCAACAAGTATCTAACAATACGTACAATCAGCAAAGACCTATTTTTCAAAACAAACCACCACAAACCGATGATAAAAAGCCAAATTTAGAAGATATGATGTCAAAGCTAGTTGTATCTCAAACTCAATTTTTCACATCTCAGAAACAAATGAATGAACAAAATGCTCAAGCATTTAGAAATCAACAAGCTTCTATTCAAAATATGGAACAAGAAGTGAGCAACCTAGCAAGGTTGATAGGTGAAAGAAAACCGAGAAGTTTACCTAGCGATACAAATGCTAACCCCCGAAATGAAACAGCTAAAGCTATTACCACAAAAAGTGGTATTACACTTAAACCACCTGAAATACCTGTAATTTCTGATCACGCTATTCCTACTCCACAAGAACCACAACCTGAACAAGATAAGGAAAAAGAACCGATAGTTGAGAAGGTTAATGAAGATAACACAGTTAAAGCTAAACCTTATGTTAAACCATACCAACCACCACTTCCTTACCCGAGTAAAATGAGAAAAGAGAGACTTGAAGCCGAGCAATCCAAATTCTTAGATATGTTTAAACAAATAAATGTTAATCTTCCTTTCATTGATGTGATTTCAGGAATGCCTAGATATGCTAAATTTCTGAAAGATCTAATCACAAATAGAAAGAAAATGGAAGAACTCTCGGCTGTTACTATGAATGCTAATTGTTCTGCAGTACTGTTGAATAAGATACCAGAAAAATTATCAGATCCAGGAAGTTTCACGATTCCATGTTTCCTGGGTAGTCTTAGTTCAATAGAAGCATCGGCAGACTTAGGTGCTAGTATAAATTTAATGCCGTATTCACTATACGCTAAACTAGACCTTGAAGAATTGAAACCAACAAGAATATGCATACAATTAGTAGATCGATCAGTAAAATATCCTAGAGGGATAATGGAGAACATGCTAGTTAAAGTTGGTACTTTAGTATTTCCAGTAGATTTTGTTATTCTGGACATGGAAGAAGATTCTCGAGTTCCTTTCATATTAGGAAGACCATTCTTAAACACGGCCAAAGCAATAATAGACGTGTTTGGTAAGAAACTGACCCTAAGTATAGAGGACGAGAGTGTTACCTTTTCAGTTGATAGAGCCATGCAACAACCGCAATCTGCAGATGATACATGTTATTATATTCAAACTATAGATTCACATGCAGAATTGTTAGAAGAATTTTCAGAATTACAAGGAACAGGAGAATGTTCTTTAGGAGAAGGAACTGAACCAATTGATGAAACTGAATTGTTAGCTACACTTATGGCTAATGGATATGAACCAACAACAGAAGAAATTCAAATGCTAAAAAAAGAAGACAAATATTGATACAAATCATCGATAGAAGAACCACCGATATTAGAGTTAAAGCCACTTCCAAACCATTTGGAATATGCTTATTTACATGGTGAATCTGAATTACCTGTAATAATATCGTCTTCTCTTACGGAAAATGAAAAATCTCAACTCATTTCTGTGCTAAAAGCTCATAAACCAGCTATTGCATGGAAGATTCATGACATTAAAGGAATAAGTCCTTCATATTGTACACATAAAATCCTTATGGAAGAAGGTCATAAAATGTATGTGCAACGCTAGCGAAGACTAAATCCTAATATGCAAGATGTTGTTAAGAAAGAAATTATTAAACTGCTTGATGCAGGTTTAATTTATCCAATCTCTGATAGTCCATGGGTAAGCCTAGTTCAATGTGTACCTAAGAAGGGTGGCATGACTGTCATCACAAATGAAAAAATGAGCTTATTCATACTAGGACTGTAACAGGATGGCGTGTTTGTATTGATTATAGAAAATTAAATGACGTCACCAGAAAAGATCACTTTCCCTTACCTTTTATTGATCAAATGTTAGAAAGATTAGCCGAAAACAGTTACTATTGTTTTCTTGACGGTTTTTCTGGGTATTTTCAAATTCCAATAGCACCTGAAGATCAAGAGAAAACCACATTCACATGCCCTTATGGTACTTTTGCTTATAAATGCATGCCATTTGGACTTTGCAACGCCCCTGCAACCTTTCAAAGGTGCATGATGGCGATTTTTCACGACATGATAGAAGAATGCATGGAAGTTTTCATTGATGACTTTTCAGTCTTCGGTGATACATTTGAATCATGTTTAGTTAATCTTGAACGAATGCTTATTAGATGCGAACAATCAAATCTAGTACTTAATTGGGAGAAATGCCATTTCATGGTTAAAGAAGGCATCGTTCTTGGTCATAAAATTTCAAAGGAAGGAATTGAAGTGGATAGAGCTAAATAGATGTAATTGCTAAACTTCCACATCCCACCATTGTTAGAGGAGTTAGGAGTTTTCTAGGGCATGCCGGTTTTTACCGATGTTTCATAAAAGATTTTTCTAAAATTGCCACTCCTATGAATAAACTCCTAGAAAAGGATGCTCCATTCATATTTTCGGATGAATGCATCAAATCTTTTAATATTCTTAAAGAAAAACTCACTAATGCACCGATTATGATAACTCCAAATTGGAATCTACCGTTTGAACTTATGTGCGATGCAAGTGATTTTGCAATAGGAGCCGTTTTAGGACAAAGGATTGAAAAACGATTTCAACCTATTTATTATGCTAGTAAGACATTACAAGGAGCACAAACAAATTACACAACTACTGAAAAAGAACTCCTTGCTATTGTCTTTGCTTTTGAAAAATTTCGTTCATATTTCATTCTAGCAAAAACGGTGGTCTATACCGACCATTCTGCTCTTAGATACCTATTTTCAAAACAAGATGCCAAACCACGATTAATCCGTTGGATCTTACTCTTATAAGAGTTCGATATTGAAATCCGAGACAAAAAGGGAGCAGAAAATCTCGCCACTGATCATTTTTCTTGTTTTGAAAATCCTGAATTAGAAGTTCTAAATGAATCGACCATACAAGATAACTTTCCTGATGAATATCTATTGAAGATAGATTATAGTGAAATTCCATGGTTTGCAGACTATGCAAACTACTTAGTATGTGGATTCCTCGAAAAAGGGTTGTCGTACCAAAAACGAAAGAAATTCTTTAGTGATATAAAACACTATTTCTAAGAAGATCCACATTTGTTTAAAAGTTGTCCCGATGGAATAATACGCCGATGTGTATTCGGAGATGAAGCTAATCAAATCTTAAACTATTTTCACACAAGACCAACATGAGGGCATTATGGGCCTCAACTCACAGCAAGAAAAGTTTACGATGCTGGATTCTATTGGCCTACAATTTTCAAAGACGCACACCTTCTTTGCAAATCTTGCGATGCTTGTCAAAGGGCCGGAAAAATAAGTCAACGTGATGAAATGCCACAAAATGTCATTCAAGTATGTGAAGTATTTGACGTTTGGGGTATTGACTTTATTGGTCCATTTCCAAAATCTCATAATAATCTCTACATTCTCGTTGCCATTGATTATGTATCTAAATGAGCGGAAGCACAAGCTCTCCCGACTAACGATGCACGAGTTGTAGTCAATTTTTTAAAACGTCTTTTTGCAAGGTTTGGAACACCGAAAGCTTTAATAAGTGATCGGGGTACTCATTTTTGTAATAATATACTTGAGAAAGTTCTCAAAAGATATGGAGTAACTCATAAAATCTCAACCGCTTATCATCCACAAACAAGTGGACAAGTTAAAAATACCAACCGAGCTTTAAAACGTATTCTAGAGAAAACCGTAGGATCAAATCCGAAGGAATGGTCCATGAAATTGGAGGATGCACACTGGGCTTTTAGAACAGCCTGCAAAACTCCAATTGGAACCACACCTTTCAAACTCGTTTATGGAAAAGCATGTCATCTTCCAGTAGAAATTGAACACAAAGCATTTTGGGCTTTGAAGACATGTAATCTTGATTTACATGAAGTCAGACGTCTACGATTAAGTCAACTAAATGAATTAGAAGAATTAAGACTTGAGGCATATGAAAATTCCTTAATCTATAAGGAAAGAACGAAGAAATGACATGATAAAAGAATCAGAAGTTCAAAAGAATTTAAGGAAGGAGATAAAGTTCTTCTTTTCAATTCATGATTCAAGCTATTTCCTGGAAAATTGAAATCAAGATGGTCTGGACCATTCATAGTCAAAAGAGTTTTCCCGTACGGAACAATAGAATTAATAAACTCAAATGGGGTTGAATTTAAGGTTAATGGTCACAGAGTTAAACATTACATAGATAATCTAATGGAAGTTGAAGATGAAGTTAATCACAATTTCGACACCACAGCTAACTAAGTGTGGGAAGGTTCGAATCTTTTTAGGGTAATATGTATTCCTGTTAGAGTTAGATATTCTGTTTTCGTGTAGTTCTCGAGAATGGAATCCGAATGGTCTTTCCCTAGCAGACCCTAAAGAACTAGTCTTCTCCCCCCATTCTGAATTTTTATTTTTTTTAGGTTTTACGAGATGAAGAATACCTTTGATCTGAACCATGGTCTAATGCTACATGCTATGATTACTAAACGTAATAATGACACACTTCCGAGTGAACTGGTATCATTCATAAGAGAAAAAATGGATGGAGTAAGAAAAGAACTCAGAAAAGATCATCATAAGATACATTTTGGTAAAGGAAAATCAAAATCCGCAACGAAAAGAAGAGCACGACACCTTGAAAGATGCTATAAATGCGGAAAATGGTCACACGAAGGTAAATGTTCAAATAATCAAACATATTCAAATACCGAATTTGTTACTCTATGCAGAGAAGGACCGTTTATATGTTTAGAAGAAAAGATATTGAAGATTCGAGGTTATGCTTACGTAGCTATGGAAAACCAAATCACACGACTCTCCTATGAGTCGGCTAAAGCAGGTCTCTGAGAATTCTTTCTCACAGGTAAGTATATACAGTTTTTATTTTTATTTTTATTGCTTTTAACCTTTTGATAATATACGCTAAATTGTTCGCTATAAAGTATTAAATTGGTATTCAATAAAATTAGGTATGCGTAACCAAAATTATTGATATCATACAAAAATTTATTACATCACTGCGAAATTTACCGTTTATTCTTAAGGTATAAATATCTTAAATCAATCAACCCAAAATATTTCAGAAATTCGTCAGGAGTAAAACTAGGTCGTTGAACCGAAATTACTTTATCGAAAAGAGGGGCGTATATTTTTGATAATATTTGATTGATTAAAGTGGGATAAAAAAACCAAAAAGATTTTTAATTTTAATTTTTACCATGTTTTTAAAACTAATATATAAATATTAAATCAATATTGTAAACTTTTTAAAATCAATATATTTAAATTTGTAATTATTTGAAAAATTAATATTTTTGATATAAGTTTGTATGTATAAAAACAAAAATATAATATAAGTTTGGTATGAATTTTTAATTTTAATAATATGAATTTTTAATTTTATGCATTTTAAATTTAAGTTTAGTGTGAATTCAAAAACAAAAATGTACTTTATTTCATTAAGTTAAAAATTTGATTTTTAAAATTAGCCGTGAGTTGAAAACTAGGTCGTTGAACCGAAATTGCTCTACCCAAGGGAGGGACGAGAATTTTTATTATCATTATTTTTAATCTTATTGAATTAAAGTATGCCAAAAACATTTAAAAAACCCAAAAATCTTTGCTTTTAAAACAACGCTTTGAATTGATAAATTTTAAAATTTTGTTGAGGGACGGACTAGGACAACGATCTGAAACGCCCTCACTCCTAAAAAGAAACAAATTTTTAAAATTTAATTAATTATTTGTTTTAATAAGTATAAGGTTTAAAAAAAAAACAGACCCCTTGCGATCGCATGGGGTTTCCCCTTAAAATCCATGCGGTCGCATGGACTCAAAAATCTGGATAGGATCAAAAGGTCAGTCGAGTTCTGCTCTGCACACAACACACACAAATACACGAACATACACCCAAAACTCTCTCAATTTTCATCAATTTTTCACCAAAATTCACCAAATTTCTCGCTATAATCCGCTCTAAACATGAATTTGATAAGAAGTTTATCAAGAAGGGTAACAATTTCACCCTTAAACCTCTTTAAATATGATTTTTAGTGTTCTTGAGCTATAATTTTCCTAATTTGATTTTGTTAATTTATAGTGTAATTAGAGTTAAATTGTTAGTATTTTATGCATGTATAACCTAGATTGATGCTATTTAACATGATTTGAAGCCAAAAACTTCAAAATTTTTAGGAATCTAGGGTTTGTGTTCTTGAGCAATTTGGGACTTTTTGACATAAACAGGTTATGGCCGATTTTTGTCATAAATTATTGCTAAATTAAGTAGTGTAACATGTTTAGGTAGCTAAATAATCCAAACTTTGATCCTAAACATGATTTTTGAGAATTAAAGTGGACTTTTTAGGTATAAAATTCATGAACTTGAATAAATTGATTTAAATGCCATTTGAAACTTGTTTAGTTGCTAGTAATGGTTATTTTAACATGTTATTTGAGTTGAATGCTTATGAACTTTGTAAACATTTTCATATATGCTTATTTGAAAAAGTGTAGAATTATTAAAATAGTGAAAATGTGTATAAGTTTAATTTTGATTAAACATGTTATTGTAATTGTTTCAAGTTGTTATTTTGCTAACACTAATGCATATTTGGATGCACAAATTTTGTGTTTAATGTGTTTTGCAGAGATTTACTAATACTGATGGTGCATCATCATCATCTAGACAACCTGCTCCAGAACCTGAACCAGAAATGCAATATGAACCGGAGCAACAACAGGAACAACAACAACCTGATCAACACGTACCTTATTATGATCCGCATCAAGAATATGTTGATGCTTACGTAGTATTTTCGATGCATCCAATAGTACAACACCCAATGATTCATGAAGAACAGTTGCATCCCAATTTGAGATTTGATCGAAGCTGGAAAGATTACCCAACATATCAAAGTAACAAATTCAAACTGGTACCGAAAAATGTAGAAGTGCTGAGGGTAATTGATTGGGAGCCTTTGAAAAGGGTCCAACTTACTAACTCAGTTAGACAGCATTTGATCCAAAGGTATGGCAGCTCTTCTTTTCTCGATTGGGAACTTTTATTCACCATTCGTAGGCCTGTATATAAGGAATGGTGCGTTGAGCTTATGAGTATTATTTCACTTAATGCGGATGTAGATAGGTTAGATGATAGAAGTTTTCTTAGATTTATACTTGGCCGTAGGATGTACAGGATGTCCATGCTGGACATGGCCAGGGCTTTACAGATATATACGCCCACTGAATTACTACTACCCGATTGTATGAATTTGATTTATCATGGTGAAAGGGTAGATAGGAATTTTGATGCTAACGCCATCTGGAGGCGTACGTCAGATTTTAATGTTTTTGAGCGGGCAGGAACACACACCTACTTACATATTCACAGAGCCGAGCTTCGTATAATTCATAGATTTCTGGCTAACTCGATTACACAGAGAGGTCACAACAAGAAGAAAATGACCTTACATGATTTATTTTACCTAAAGTGTATTCGAGACCCAAGAGGCTTTGTTAATATCCCTTACTGTGTTGGTTTTTATTTGTCTAAGATGGTGGAAGGAATACAGGAAGGGGGAATAATAGGAGGAGGTATTTTTGTTACTCTAATTGGAGAGTATTTGGGTGTAGATAGGGATCAAGGGGGTCCACTTTTGGTATGTAGGGAACAGGTTGATCCTTGAGGATTGAGGGTCTATCAGGGTGCTAAGGTATTAAAGAGCAGACACAATCAGGCAATACCATATGTTGGTAATCATCCTCAGGTAGAGAGAGGTTCAGATGAGGAAATGGAGGAAGCATATGACATTAGGGATGTCATTAGGGAGGCTATGACTGACGTCTACCAGCGTGTAGATGAGGTAGAAATGACAAACGAGGAGAGACATAGACGGTACGAGCAGTGGTAAGCCCGGAATGATTACGAGCATTCCAGGCAACGACAGCATGATAGATGTGACTATCATCAGCGTCAGATCATGAGTCGGCTATCACCTCAGGATCACTATTTACCGACCTGACCTGCTTACTATCCTCCACACCAGCCCGAGATGAGACCACCATATATTCTCTACGACCCAAACCAGGCCTATCAGTACACCTATCACCAACCATGGAACCCGACTGACGACATGAACTGGAACCCCTATCCAGATTGATATAGTTCCCGTTTGGTGATTTTTATTATTTTTATCTTTTTATTATTTTTTATTTATGTTTAAACATACAAATATTGATACTTTTATTGTAATGTTTAATATTTTTATTATGTTGTACTAATATTTCATATTTAATTTGAAAGTGGGATTTAAGTCCCATTTTAAATTACCATGCATGTTTATATTTGTATGTATGTATATTGTCAATTGTATACAACAGGGTAAAACAGCGCATTTTCAAAGACTGGCATTAAGTTCAGCAAAAGCTACTAATTTTGACGACAAAACAAAAAACAAATGTGATGTAACAACAAGACGGAATGAACAAATGATGTGCACCATTTATCATTCAGCAAACAAATGCCAATATGTTTGGAAACTTTGGTAAAATTTAATCATTTTTCTACGCTAATCACACTCAATAATTTAAATTGTTACTGATTCCTTGCAAATGAGGGCATTGCAAGATCTTAAGTGTGGGAAGGGGTTAAATTCTTTCGGATTTTTAAAAATTTTTAACTTATACACTTGGTTACCATTAAAAATACTAGTAACGCAGTAGTTGTATTAGAATCTAGTGCTCTCTGATAATAAAGAACAGCCCTAGTCTTATATACTGACTACCCAATTCTAGTAAAAAATTTTAATATTTTCAATTAAATGAACTCAAAATCATGTTTATACATATTTATGAATGATAAAACTCGGTGTTAACACCGAAATTATTGTTACCTCGGAAAGGACATAAATTGAGAAACAACCCAAAATGTTAGAATTCATTTAAAATGGAATAGAGGACAATAAAAAGGCAAAGAAAGGAAAATAAAAGCCAAGTGTGGGAAAAATTTATCAAGTTATTTAAAACATATATCACATATTTTTGTACAAATAATTGAATATACTTTTGTTTTGGACAAAATTAACCGTTTTACCCGGTAAATTGTAAGATATTTGAAAGAAAGAAGGATCTACACGATGAATCAATTCCATCATTAAAAGAAAGTAAAGTCTTCTAAAAAAGAAACGCGCTTCTTGATTTAGGTCATGAAGTTGTCGTCCAGACCAGTTGTAGAGTCTACGAAAAACCTTGAAAAGTTTTCTCGAAAATTAGCTGGAAATCCACGGACCTCGGCATCAAACAGGGTCGCCAAGTGGTCAGACTTATCCTAACCATGAGAGGATCTGTCTCGTAAAATGGGGAGGGCGCCGTGCAAATTAGCTTGATAAGACTAATGAATCAGACCCCCAGAAAGGATAATCTCTTTAAAGATCAAAAATCAGCTTTTAAGCCTGATATTACTTAATCCTTGAGATTGACCTTAAAGATTGAGAATTACAAACTCATGGAATTTAATGATATCTAAACTCGTGCTTGAACGAGAAAATATTTTGATCAAAATTACAAACCGATTTGTTTTCTGAAAATCCATTTTCAATGCGTTCATTACCATTGAACGTAAAATCCTAGGAATTCATCTGGAATTCATTAGGTCACTTGAACCAAATCGGGTGTCAACCGTAAGAACGGTGGTTGCATAGCATGGTCGAAGACAGGACCTTGTGCCAGACCGAAAAATTATAGGGTGATCTTTGCTATTTCTCCTATAAAGGATAGTAATTGCATCTGACACGTTATAGACCATAATCAAAAGCATGTCATTAGACATTGCCTTAACAGTTTCTTGTTCATCGCTTTCCTTTACAACCGACGGTAGTTTACCGAAAGGTAATATACGGAACAAGTAAACTGGACGTGCTGCTTTCCTAATACAAGGTTAGCAAGTGGGTGACAAAAAACCATAAGTTTTGAGCTAAAATTTTTCAAATCTGAAACCCACAAAACCCACAAAAACATTTCGCAAACACCGGTGAAGGATTATTCCAGAAAACTTGTCTAGGGTAAAATCTAGCATGAATTTTCAAATGATCAAACATTTTCATAAAGATCCAATTTCCTAAAGGATCTAAATTTTCATAGTCATGTGGGACGGTAAACCATAACGTTACTATCATTGTTCATACCGCCGTATCAAAATCACTGATGTATAAAGTGTGAATAATAAAAAAGTGATTCGAGTGAAGCGTGATTTTATTTCAAGTTCTGTATTGCTTGAGGACAAGCAACGCTCAAGTGTGGGGATATTTGATAGTGCTCCAAATGAACATATATTTAGGCGCAATATCCTTCCAATATGTAAAGTTTTCAGTTGCAATTGTTCTATTTTCAAGTAATATTCGTTGAAATAAATAAATGCAAAGACAAAAGAAGAAAAATGACGATTTGAAGACGCAAATGACCAAAAAGCTCAAATGTACAAGATACAATCTAAGTGGTTCAATTTATTGATGAATAACGTCCAAAAATGAAAAAAGTACAAGCCACAGAATGCAAAGTACAAGATATCTAAGCGTTCGAAAGGACGTTCGAAAATCCGGAACCAAGACATAAACCGAGCATCAACGTACGACTCAACGGAGCTAAAATTACAAGTCAACTATGCACAAGAATATAATATAATATATATAATATAATAATAATAATAATAATAATATAATAAATAAATAATTCAATATAATTATTTCATTCAATCGTGCATATCGGTTAGAATAATAATAATAATATAATAATAATATAATATTAAATATAATATTAAAAATAAAACAAGTTGATTCAATTCAACTGAATTGAATTCGGAGTGAAATTCAATTATATGCAACTTGTCATATTTTAATACTCATCACCAAACTTTCCACAAACCTACAGTAGCATTATCTCGCCTATAAAAGGAGAAGCAAGCACAGAGCAAAGACACATCTTTTTCTTCTCTTATCATATGTATCAAATATCACTCCAATTAGTAATCTCAATTTGTAATTTTAATTTTAAGTTAGTGATAATAATAAGGTTAGGTTAGTCGAATCTTTTAAGGTTTTGTAAGTCGGAACTCTGTCCGTGTACCACTACGCTAATAACACCCACTGTAAGTTATGTTTAATTTTATTGTTAAATTAATGTCTCGTAGCTAAGTTATTATTATGCTTATTTAAGCCGAAGTAATCATGATGTTAGGCTAAAAATATTAAGACGGGGTAATTGGGCTTTGTACCGTAATTGTGGTTTGGACAAAAGAACGACACTTGTAAAAATTAGACTATGGGCTATTAGTGGGCTTTATATTTGTTTAATTAAATGATTGTTTGTTAATTTAATATAAAGATTTACAATTGGACGTACCTATAAATAACCATATACACTCGATCGGACACGATGGGCGGGATATTTATAAGTACTAATAACCGTTCATTTAACCGGACACGAGAATGGATTAATAGTTAATGGACTTATTAAAATATGGGTGAATTATATACAAGAACACTTGGTGTAATTATAGTTTAAGTCCCCAATTAGTTGGAATATTTGACTTCGGGTATAAGGATAATTTGACGAAGACTCTCGCACTTTATATTTATGACTGATGGACTATTATGGACAAAACCGTATGGACATATCAAATAATCCAGGATAAAGGACAATTAACCCATGGTAATAAATTAAAATCAACACGTCAAACATCATGATTACAGAAGTTTAAATAAGCACAATTCCTTTATTTCATATTTAATTGCACTTTTAATTATCGCATTTTATTTACTGTCATTTTATTTAATTGCACTTTTAATTATCGTATTTTTTTTAATTATCGCAATTTTATTTTATCGCACTTTTATTTATCGAAATTTCATTATCGTTATTTACTTTACGCTTAAAATTAAGTTTTATTTATTTTCAATATTTTACATTAGGTTTTAACTGCGACTTAAGTTTTAAAATCGACAAACCGGTCATTAAACGGTAAAAACCCCTTTTTATAATAATAATACTACTTATATATATTTATATATCTACAAATATAGTTTTAAAAATATAGCGTTAAACTTGGCGAGTTCCCTGTGGACGAACCGGATTTACTAAAAACTACACTACTGTACGATTAGGTACACTGCCTATAAGTGTTGTAGCAAGGTTTAGGTATATCCACTCTATAAATAAATAAATAACTTGTGTAAAATTGTATCGTATTTAATAGTATTTTGTAGTAAAAATATAACTATTTTGTATACACCTCGCATAACATCAGCCGTGTTGCGCACTACAGGAGATGTTAAGTGGTAAGTGTTATCCGTAAGGATTCACTTTTATTCGGCCTTCATCGGTTAGATGGTTGACCTTATTTTGGTATGTGGTTGTTACTAGCAATGTACTTGGTATGAGTACGTACGCTAGGGGTCGATATCTCGATACGAGATTGGTTGAGTTTTTCGATGTGAGTAATTGAGCAAACGTAGTGCTCGGAATTGTGGATTCGATAGGTCGTGGGTGACGATTTAGTTGTTAAGGGTGACTCTTTGAGAAGAATTACCTAGAGGAGTTAGAAGAATACATGGTGATTCCGCGTATTCTAAGTGATGGTTATAGACTTCGAATGTTGAGTGTATTGCACGCTTCGGAATTAGTGCAAATGTGTATTTAGTCAATGGATTAATCTTCGGGTTATGAGTAATGTGGTGGAAGTCGGATAGGAACGTTTGTTCGAGGACCATAGAGTGTGGGTCCAGACGGTTAAGTGACGAGGATCACGAGGACGTGATCGAATTTAAGTGGGGGAGAGTTGTAACACCCCGTTTTTCTAAACATGACGCTTGGGGCGTCATACGGAGTCCGGGAATAGGTATTTGATCATTCAGACGTAATCACTTGATCGAGTATGACTTTGGATATTCTTAAAAAGTGAAATAGGTGTTAATCAGGTCACTAGTCACGTTTAAGCATGGTGTATCGCGTTTTGGCATGTCGCGAACCGCGACAAATTGGATTGATACGCGACTGGGTGAAAACCATGCCTCCTGATCACCTTGTCGCGAGTTGTGTGGGTTTGTCGCATGTCAGTCATCGCGAAACGTGACAGAAGGTCGCGAAACGCGATAGTTACGCAGAACTGACATTTTTAACCCATTTTAATGGGATTTTTTGGGGGTGCTTTGGTAATTTCACTTATGGACGGTTTAAGAGCCATAAGACTGATTCAAGGATCAATCTTATCCTCATTCACACACCAAACACTCTCATCTTCAACCCTAGAGATAGAGGAGAGAGTTTAGAGATAGAAAGCTCCATTTGGAGGAGAAGAAGGGTGTTTCGGGTCAAACCACAAGTGTTAAAGTTGTTTTACTCGTCAACGGCATCATTTTGGTGGTATTGGTAAGCCTCAAATCCGAATTTCATCTTTGTGATTTGATATTAAAGTTAGGGTTTTGAGATTGTTAGTTGTAAAACCCATTTAGATGATGAAGATGGTTTATGGAATCTAGTTATTTTTGATACTTGGCGGGTTTTGGGTTGGTTAATGATTTAACCATGTTTAAGACTTTCAAATGGTGTATAATCACTAGTGTTAGTGATTATGGAAGTGTTGAAACCCATTTGGGTGTATTTGGGTTGACTAATTTTGAAATGGGTTAAAATTAGGGTTTATGTGTCAATTTGGGCGAAATAAGTGTTTAACACTTATAATTGGGTTTAATTGGAATAATAGGACCATTCTCACTTGTGTTAGTGATTATTGGTTAGTTTGGTCGCGGTTTGTGCTTGGAAGTGCTTTTGGGTCGAATTTGTACTAGTTGTCAAAATGGGTTGGTTGTAATCCACCCTAATTTGTTGTTTGTTATGTGATAATGGAATAGGTACATTCCATTGGCGATTGCGGATTTTGGTTTGCGCATCCATCAAGATTTTAAGGTGAGTGTAAATATATTATATGTGTATATATGCATAGGATGGGTGCGGGTGGGTAGAGTGATCCATGCTCGGATTCACTCTACATGTGATGGGAAAATGTATTCTTGGAGTTTGAGTCCATGATCGTACGTTTGTGCATTTTGGGTTACCACCCTTGGGGTAGTGAATCTTTGGAGTATATGGATTCACTTTGGCATGTCGGGCCAATCCCGTTGTTGTTGATGATGTTGAGGAGATGAATCTCGGGTAGTGCGGATTCATGATGACTCGGGTTGTTCGGTCATCTTATTGATGAAGTACTGAATCTGGTAGTGCGAATTCACTAAGGCACGGGTAGTTCGGCCAACCTCGGTTGTTGGAGTGGTGAAGGAAGTGAATCTCGGGTAGTGTGAATTCGCTAAGGCTCGGGTTGTTCGGCCAACCTTCATGTGTTTAGGGTTAAGGGGTTAACCTTGTTGTATTATCGGATGTATCATTGTATATGCGTATGTATACTTATTGTGTATTGTAGCTAATCATGAGGATTTGGCTTCGTGGTACGTTAGGTATAGCTTGCTTAGTTATGCTCGGTATGCGGTATGTGTTTACTTATTGTGTTTGGTTGTACGTATTCATTTTATGCATATGTATGTATATAGTATGTTTATAATCACTAAGCTTTCATAGCTTACCCTCTCGTTGTTTACCTTTTTTATAGATTCGCGTGGAGGTGTGTAACAACCCGTCCTTATCCACCTGGACGAAGTCACAACATTTGGT